>NC_081379.1:36341206-37017456 GCF_030684315.1 Stegostoma tigrinum
AGAGCCATTTTGCCCTCCTGCACTTACATGGTATTTCCATTCCTCACATAAATCATCATTATAACGGCTTTGAATGAAATGAACCAATTACCACTGAATTATGGGTAGATGTACACAGTGAGCTTAATTCTGTCGCAAGCTGGATTCAAATTGCAGAAACTCATTTGCATTTTGATGATTGTTTGCCTGTCAATGAATAAAAAAACTAAATTTACCATTGTGAAATTGACCTAAGAGTTGATTGTGCTCAATTTAGATATTCAGTTTATATTCACAACTCAATAAAAGATTAAATGGGCCTTTATGAAATAAACAATGAAACTGAGTAATAAAAATATAATTTGACTATCTGCTAAATGGAAGTCATAAGTCTTAAAGATCACAGCTCGATCATGAAAGCCTACTATGTGTTTTGGAGCCATACTTTGTAGGCGTCTGTTTGGATTATGTACAAGACCCAGGAGTTTTCCTTCATGCCCTGGCTGTCAGAGGCATTTCAAGAATAGAGAGCTTTCTTTCTTCCTCTCTCCCCCGCCTTCTCTCCCCCGCCTTCTCACCCCCGCCTTCTCTCCCCCGCCTTCTCGCCCCCCTCTCTCTTCCCCCCCCCCACCCCTCTCTCTCCCCCCCCCTCTCTCTCTTCCCCCCCCTCCCCCCTCTCTCTTCCCCCCCTCCCCCCTCTCTCTTCCCCCCCCTCCCCCCTCTCTCTTCCCCCCCCTCCCCCCTCTCTCTTCCCCCCCTCCCCCCTCTCTCTTCCCCCCTCCCCCCTCTCTCTCTTCCCCCCCCTCCCCCCTCTCTCTCTTCCCCCCCCTCCCCCCTCTCTCTTCCCCCCCCTGCCCCCCCTCTCTCTTCCCCCCCCTCCCCCCCCCCTCTCTCTCTCCCCCCCCTCTCTCTTCCCCCCCCTCTCTCTTCCCCCCCTCCTCTCTCTTCCCCTCCCTCCCCCCTCTCTCTTCCCCCCCCTCCCCCCTCTCTCTCTTCCCCCCCCCTCCCCCCTCTCTCTCTTCCCCCCCCCTCCCCCCTCTCTCTCTTCCCCCCCCTCCCCCCTCTCTCTTCCCCCCCCTCCCCCCCCTCTCTCTTCCCCCCCTCCCCCCCTCTCTCTTCCCCCCCCTCTCTCTTCCCCCCCTCCTCGCTCTTCCCCTCCCTCCCCCCTCTCTCTTCCCCCCCCCTCCCCCTCTCTCTTCCCCCCCTCCCCCTCTCTCTTCCCCCCCCCTCCCCCCTCTCTCTTCCCCCCCCCTCCCCCCTCTCTCTTCCCCCCCCCCCTCCCCCCTCTCTCTTCCCCCCCCTCCCCCTCTCTCTCTTCCCCCCCCCTCCCCCCTCTCTCTTCCCCCCCCTCCCCCCTCTCTCTTCCCCCCCCCCTCCCCCCTCTCTCTTTCCCCCCCTCCCCCCTCTCTCTTCCCCCCCTCCCCCCTCTCTCTTTCCCCCCCTCCCCCCTCTCTCTTCCCCCCCCTCCCCCCTCTCTCTTCCCCCCTCCCCCCTCTCTCTTCCCCCCCTCCCCCCTCTGTCTTCCCCCCCTCCCCCCTCTGTCTTCCCCCCCCTCCCCCCTCTCTCTTTCCCCCCCTCCCCCCTCTCTCTTTCCCCCCTCCCCCCTCTCTCTCTCCCCCCCCCCTCTCTCTCTCCCCCCCCCTCTCTCTTCCCCTTCCCCCCCCTTCTCTCTTCCCCTTCCCCCCCCTCTCTCTTTCCCTTCCCACCCCCTCTTCCCCCCCCCTCTCTTCCCCCCCCCTCTCTTCCCCCCCTCTCTTCCCCCCCCTCTCTTCCCCCCCCTCTCTTCCCCCCCCCTCTTCCCCCCCTCTCTCTTCCCCCCCCTCTCTCTTCCCCCCCCTCTCTCTTCCCCCCCCTCTCTCTTCCCCCCCCTCTCTCTTCCCCCCCCCTCTCTCTTCCCCCCCCTCTCTCTTCCCCCCCCTCTCTCTTCCCCCCCCTCTCTCTTCCCCCCCCCTCTCTCTTCCCCCCCCCTCTCTCTTTCCCCCCCCTCTCTCTTTCCCCCCCCTCTCTTTCCCCCCCCTCTCTTTCCCCCCCCTCTCTTCCCCCCCCCCTCTCTTCCCCCCCCTCTCTTCCCCCCCCCTCTCTTCCCCCCCCTCTCTTCCCCCCCCCTCTCTTCCCCCCCCTCTCTCTTTCCCCCCCCCTCTCTCTTCCCCTTTCCCCCCCTTCTCTCTTCCCCTTTCCCCCCCTTCTCTCTTCCCCTCTCTCTTTCCCCCCCTCTCTCTTTCCCCCCCCCTCTCTCTTTCCCCCCCCTCTCTCTTCCCCCCCCTCTCTCTTTCCCCCCCCCTCTCTTTCCCCCCCTCTCTCTTTCCCCCCCCTTCTCTCTTCCCCTTCCCCCCCCTTCTCTCTTCCCCCCCCCCTTCTCTTTCCCCCCCCTCTCTTTCCCCCCCCCCTCTCTTTCCCCCCCCCCTCTCTTTCCCCCCCCCTCTCTTTCCCCCCCCTCTCTTTCCCCCCCCTCTCTTTCCCCCCCCCTCTCTTTCCCCCCCCCTCTCTTTCCCCCCCCCCTCTTTCCCCCCCTCTTCCCCCCCCCCTCTCTTCCCCCCCCCCCTCTCTTCCCCCCCCCCTCTCTTCCCCCCCCCCTCTCTTCCCCCCCCCCCTCTCTTCCCCCCCCCCTCTCTTCCCCCCCCCTCTCTTCCCCCCCCCCTCTCTTCCCCCCCCCCTCTCTTCCCCCCCCCTCTCTTCCCCCCCCCTCTCTTCCCCCCCCCTCTCTTTCCCCCCCCCTCTCTTTCCCCCCCTCTCTTTCCCCCCCCTCTCTCTCTTTCCCCCCCCCTCTCTCTTCCCCTTTCCCCCCCTTCTCTCTTCCCCTTTCTCCCCCCCTTCTCTCTTCCCCCTCTCCCTCTTTCCCCCCCCTCTCTCTTTCCCCCCCCTCTCTCTTTCCCCCCCTCTCTCTTTCCCCCCCCCTCTCTTTCCCCCCCCTCTCTCTTTCCCCCCCCTTCTCTCTTCCCCCTTCCCCCCCCCTTCTCTCTTCCCCCCCCTTCTCTCTTCCCCCCCCTTCTCTTTCCCCCCCCCCTTCTCTTTCCCCCCCCTCTCTTTCCCCCCCCCTCTCTTTCCCCCCCCCTCTCTTCCCCCCCTCTCTTCCCCCCCTTCTCTTTCCCCCCCTTCTCTTTCCCCCCCCTCTCTTTCCCCCCCCTCTCTTTCCCCCCCCTCTCTTTCCCCCCCTCTCTTTCCCCCCCTCTCTTTCCCCCCCTCGCTTCCCCCCCTTCTCTTTCCCCCCCCTCTCTTCCCCCCCCTCTCTTTCCCCCCCCCTCTCTTTCCCCCCCCCTCTCTTTCCCCCCCCTCTCTTTCCCCCCCTCTCTTTCCCCCCCCTCTCTTTCCCCCCCCTCTCTTTCCCCCCCCCTCTCTTTCCCCCCCCCTCTTTCCCCCCCCTCTCTTTCCCCCCCCCTCTCTTTCCCCCCCCCTCTCTTCCCCCCCTCTCTTTCCCCCCCCCTCTCTTCCCCCCCCCTCTCTTTCCCCCCCCCTCTCTTTCCCCCCCCCTCTCTTTCCCCCCCCTCTCTTTCCCCCCCCCTCTCTTTCCCCCCCCTCTCTTCCCCCCCCTCTCTTTCCCCCCCCTCTCTTTCCCCCCCCTCTCTTTCCCCCCCCTCTCTTTCCCCCCCCTCTCTTTCCCCCCCCTCTCTTTCCCCCCCCTCTCTTCCCCCCCCCTCTCTCCCCCCCCCTCTCTTCCCCCACCCTCTCTTTCCCCCCCCCCTCTCTCGTCCCCCCCCCTCTCTCTTTCCCCCCCCTCTCTCTTTCCCCCCCCCTCTCTCTTTCCCCCCCCTCTCTCTTTCCCCCCCCCTCTCTCTTTCCCCCCCCCCTCTCTCTTTCCCCCCCCTCTCTCTTTCCCCCCCCTCTCTCTTTCCCCCCCCTCTCTCTTTCCCCCCCTCTCTCTTTCCCCCCCTCTCTCTTCCCCCCCCTCCTCTCTTCCCCTTCCCCCCCCTTCTCTCTTCCCCTTTCCCCCCCTTCCCCCCCTTCTCTCTTCCCCTCTCTCTTTTCCCCCCCCTCTCTCTTTCCCCCCCCTCTCTCTTTCCCCCCCTCTCTCTTCCCCCCCCTTCTCTCTTCCCCTTCCCCCCCCTTCTCTCTTCCCCTTCCCCCCCCTTCTCTCTTCCCCTTCCCCCCCCTTCTCTCTTCCCCTTTCCCCCCCCTTCTCTCTTCCCCTTTCCCCCCCCTCCTCTCTTCCCCTTCCCCCCCCTTCTCTCTTCCCCTTTCCCCCCCTTCCCCCCCTTCTCTCTTCCCCTCTCTCTTTTCCCCCCCCTCTCTCTTTCCCCCCCCTCTCTCTTTCCCCCCCTCTCTCTTCCCCCCCCTTCTCTCTTCCCCTTCCCCCCCCTTCTCTCTTCCCCTTTCCCCCCCCTTCTCTCTTCCCCTTTCCCCCCCTTCTCTCTTCCCCTTTCCCCCCCTTCTCTCTCCCCCCCCTTCTCTCTTCCCCCCCCTTCTCTCTTCCCCCCCCCTTCTCTCTTCCCCCCCCTTCGCTCTTCCCCCTTCCCCCCCTTCTCTCTTCCCCTTTCCCCCCCTTCTCTCTTCCCCTTCCCCCCCCTCTCTCTTCCCCTTCCCCCCCCTTCTCTCTTTCCCCCCCCTTCTCTCTTTCCCCCCCCTTCTCTCTTTCCCCCCCCTTCTCTCTTTCCCCCCCTCTCTCTTTCCCCCCTCTCTCTTTCCCCCCTCTCTCTTTCCCCCCTCTCTCTTTCCCCCCTCTCTCTCTTCCCCCCCTCTCTCTTTCCCCCCCCTCTCTCTTCCCCCCCCTCTCTCTTTCCCCCCACTCTCTCTTTCCCCCCCTCTCTCTTCCCCCCCCTTCTCTCTTCCCCTTTCCCCCCCCTTCTCTCTTCCCCTTTCCCCCCCCTTCTCTCTTCCCCTTTCCCCCCTTCTCTCTTCCCCTTCCCCCCCTTCTCTCTTCCCCCCCCTTCTCTCTTCCCCCCCCTTCTCTCTTCCCCCCCCTTCTCTCTTCCCCTTTCCCCCCCCTTCTCTCTTCCCTTCCCCCCCCTTCTCTCTTTCCCCCCCCTTCTCTCTTTCCCCCCCCTTCTCTCTTTCCCCCTTCTCTCTTTCCCCCTTCTCTCTTTCCCCCCCCTCTCTCTTTCCCCCCCCTCTCTCTTTCCCCCCCCTCTCTCTTTCCCCCCCCTCTCTCTTCCCCCCCCTTCTCTCTTCCCCTTCCCCCCCCTTCTCTCTTCCCCTTCCCCCCCCTCTCTCTTCCCCTTTCCCCCCCCTTCTCTCTTCCCCTTTCCCCCCCTTCTCTCTTCCCCTTCCCCCCCTTCTCTCTTCCCCCCCCCTTCTCTCTTCCCCCCCCTTCTCTCTTCCCCCCCCTTCTCTCTTCCCCCTTCCCCCCTTCTCTCTTCGCCTTTCCCCCCCTTTCTCTCTTCCCCTTCCCCCCCTTCTCTCTTCCCCTTCCCCCCCCTTCTCTCTTCCCCTTTCCCCCCCCTTCTCTCTTCCCCTTCCCCCCCCTTCTCTCTTCCCCTTCCCCCCCCTTCTCTCTTCCCCCCCCTTCTCTCTTCCCCCCCCCTTCTCTCTTCCCCCCCCTTCTCTCTTCCCCCCCTTCTCTCTTCCCCCTTCCCCCCCTTCTCTCTTCCCCCTTCCCCCCCTTCTCTCTTCGCCTTTCCCCCCCTTCTCTCTTCCCCTTCCCCCCCCCTTCTCTCTTCCCCTTCCCCCCCCTTCTCTCTTTCCCCCCCTTCTCTCTTCCCCCCCTTCTCTCTTTCCCCCCCCTTCTCTCTTTCCCCCCCCCTTCTCTCTTTCCCCCCCTCTCTCTTTCCCCCCCCTCTCTTTCCCCCCCCTCTCTTTCCCCCCCCTCTCTCTTCCCCCCCCTCTCTCTTCCCCCCCTTCTCTCTTCCCCTTTCCCCCCCTTCTCTCTTCCCCTTTCCCCCCCTTCTCTCTTCCCCTCTCTCTTTTCCCCCCCCTCTCTCTTCCCCCCCCCTCTCTCTTCCCCCCCCCCTCTCTTCCCCCCCCCCTCTCTTCCCCCCCCTCTCTCTTCCCCCCCCTCTCTCTTCCCCCCCCCTCTCTCTTCCCCCCCCCTCTCTCTTCCCCCCCCCTCTCTCTTCCCCCCCCCTCTCTCTTCCCCCCCCCTCTCTCTTCCCCCCCCCTCTCTCTTCCCCCCCCTCTCTCTTCCCCCCCCTCTCTCTTCCCCCCCCTCTCTCTTCCCCCCCCCTCTCTCTTTCCCCCCCCTTCTCTCTTCCCCCTTCCCCCCCCTTCTCTCTTCCCCTTCCCCCCCCTTCTCTCTTCCCCTTCCCCCCCTCTCTTTCCCCCCCCCTCTCTTTCCCCCCCCTCTCTTTCCCCCCCCCTCTCTTTCCCCCCCCCTCTCTCTTCCCCCCCCTCTCTCTTCCCCCCCCCTCTCTCTTCCCCCCCCTCTCTCTTCCCCCCCCTTCTCTCTTCCCCTTCCCCCCCCTTCTTTCTTCCCCTTCCCCCCCCTTCTCTCTTCCCCTTCCCCCCCCTCTCTCTTCCCCCCCCCTCTCTTCCCCCCCCCTCTCTTCCCCCCCCCTCTCTTTCCCCCCCCTCTCTCTTTCCCCCCCCCTCTCTCTTCCCCCCCCTCTCTCTTCCCCCCCCTCTCTCTTCCCCCCCCCTCTCTCTCCCCCCCCTCTCTCTTCCCCCCCCCTCTCTCTTTCCCCCCCCTCTCTCTTTCCCCCCCCTCTCTCTTCCCCCCCCTCTCTCTTCCCCCCCCCCTTCTCTCTTCCCCCCCCTTCTCTGTTCCCCCCCCCTTCTCTCTTCCCCTTTCCCCCCCTTCTCTCTTCCCCTTTCCCCCCCTTCTCTCTTCCCCTTTCCCCCCCTTCTCTCTTCCCCTTTCCCCCCCTTCTCTCTTCCCCTCTCTCTTCCCCCCCCCTCTCTCTTTCCCCCCCCTCTCTCTTCCCCCCCCTCTCTCTTCCCCCCCCTCTCTCTCTTCCCCCCCCTCTCTCTTCCCCCCCCTCTCTCTCTTCCCCCCCCTCTCTCTTCCCCCCCCTCTCTCTTCCCCCCCCTCTCTCTTCCCCCCCCTCTCTCTTCCCCCCCCCTCTCTTCCCCCCCCCTCTTCCCCCCCCCTCTCTTCCCCCCCCCTCTCTCTTCCCCCCCCCTCTCTCTTCCCCCCCCTCTCTCTTCCCCCCCCTCTCTCTTCCCCCCCCCTCTCTCTTCCCCCCCCCTCTCTCTTCCCCCCCCTCTCTCTTCCCCCCCCCTCTCTTCCCCCCCCTCTCTCTTCCCCCCCCCTCTCTCTTCCCCCCCCCCTCTCTTCCCCCCCCTCTCTCTTCCCCCCCCCTCTCTCTTCCCCCCCCCCCTCTCTCTTCCCCCCCCCTCTCTCTTCCCCCCCCCCTCTCTCTTCCCCCCCCCTCTCTCTTCCCCTTCCCCCCCCCTCTCTTCCCCTTCCCCCCCCCTCTCTCTTCCCCCCCTCTCTCTTCCCCCCCCTCTCTCTTCCCCTTCCCCCCCCTCTCTCTTCCCCTTCCCCCCCCTCTCTCTTCCCCTTCCCCCCCCCTCTCTCTTCCCCTTCCCCCCCCTCTCTCTTCCCCTTCCCCCCCCCTCTCTCTTCCCCTTCCCCCCCCCCTTCTCTCTTCCCCTTTCCCCGCCCCCTTCTCTCTTCCCCTTCCCCCGCCCCCTTCTCTCTTCCCCTTCCCCCCCCCCTCTCTCTTCCCCCCCCCCTTCTCTCTTCCCCCCCCCTCTCTCTTTCCCCCCCTTCACTCTTCCCCTTTCCCCCCCTTCTCTCTTCCCCTCCCCCCCTTCTCTCTTCCCCTTTCCCCCCCTTCTCTCTTCCCCTTTCCCCCCCTTCTCTCTTCCCCTTCCCCCCCTTCTCTCTTCCCCTTCCCCCCCCTTCTCTCTTCCCCTTCCCCCCCCCCTCTCTTCCCCCCCCCCCTCTCTTCCCCCCCCCCTCTCTTCCCCCCCCCTCTCTTCCCCCCCCTCTCTTCCCCCCCCTCCTCTCTTCCCCCCCCTCCTCTCTTCCCCCCCCCTCCTCTCTTCCCCCCCCCCTCCTCTCTTCCCCCCCCTCCTCTCTTCCCCCCCCCTCCTCTCTTCCCCCCCCCTCCTCTCTTTCCCACCCCCTCCTCTCTGCCCCCCCCCTCCTCTCTTCCCCCCCCTCCTCTCTTCCCACCCCCTCCTCTCTTCCCACCCCCCTCCTCTCTTCCCACCCCCCTCCTCTCTTCCCACCCCCCTCCTCTCTTCCCACCCCCCTCCTCTCTTCCCACCCCCCTCCTCTCTTCCCACCCCCCTCCTCTCTTCCCCCCCCCTCTCTTCCCCCCCCCTCTCTTCCCCCCCCCTCTCTTCCCCCCCCCTCTCTTCCCCCCCCCTCTCTTCCCCCCCCCTCTCTTCCCCCCCCCCTCTCTCCACCCCCCCCTCTCTCCACCCCCCCCTCTCTCCACCCCCCCCTCTCTCCACCCCCCCCCCTCTCCACCCCCCCCCTCTCTCCACCCCCCTCTCTCTCCACCCCCCTCTCTCTCCACCCCCCTCTCTCTCCACCCCCCTCTCTCTCCACCCCCCTCTCTCTCCACCCCCCCTCTCTCTCCACCCCCCCTCTCTCTCCACCCCCCCTCTCTCTCCACCCCCCCTCTCTCTCCACCCCCCCTCTCTCTCCACCCCCCTCTCTCTCCACCCCCCTCTCTCTCCACCCCCCTCTCTCTCCACCCCTCTCTCTCTCCACCCCTCTCTCTCTCCACCCCTCTCTCTCTCCACCCCTCTCTCTCTCCACCCCTCCCCTTCCCCTTTCCCCCCCCTCCCCTTCCCCTTTCCCCCCCCTCCCCTTCCCCTTTCCCCCCCCTCCCCTTCCCCTTTCCCCCCCCCCTCCCCTTCCCCTTTCCCCCCCTCTCTCTTCCCCCCCCCTCTCTCTTCCCCCCCCTCTCTCTTCCCCCCCCTCTCTCTTCCCCCCCCCTCTCTCTTCCCCCCCCCTCTCTCTTCCCCCCCCTCTCTCTCTTCCCCCCCCTCTCTCTCTTCCCCCCCCTCTCTCTCTTCCCCCCCCTCTCTCTCTTCCCCCCCCCTCTCTCTCTTCCCCCCCCTCTCTCTCTTCCCCCCCCCCTCTCTCTTCCCCCCCCCTCTCTCTTCCCCCCCCCTCTCTCTTCCCCCCCCTCTCTCTCTTCCCCCCCCTCTCTCTCTTCCCCCCCCTCTCTCTCTTCCCCCCCCTCTCTCTCTTCCCCCCCCTCTCTCTCTCCCCCCCCCCTCTCTCTCTTCCCCCCCCCTCTCTCTTCCCCCCCCCCTCTCTCTCTTCCCCCCCCCCTCTCTCTCTTCCCCCCCCCCTCTCTCTCTTCCCCCCCCCTCTCTCTCTTCCCCCCCCTCTCTCTCTTCCCCCCCCCTCTCTCTCTTCCCCCCCCTCTCTCTCTTCCCCCCCCTCTCTCTCTTCCCCCCCTCTCTCTCTTCCCCCCCCTCTCTCTCTTCCCCCCCCTCTCTCTCTCCCCCCCCCTCTCTCTCTCCCCCCCCCTCTCTCTCTTCCCCCCCCCTCTCTCTCTTCCCCCCCCTCTCTCTCTTCCCCCCCCCTCTCTCTCTTCCCCCCCCTCTCTCTCTTCCCCCCCCTCTCTCTCTCCCCCCCTCTCTCTCTTCCCCCCCCTCTCTCTCTTCCCCCCCCTCTCTCTCTTCTCCCCCCCCTCTCTCTCTTCTCCCCCCCCCTCTCTCTCTCCCCCCCCTCTCTCTCTTCCCACCCCCTCTCTCTCTTCCCCCCCCCTCTCTCTCTTCCCCCCCCCCCTCTCTCTCTTCCCCCCCCCTCTCTCTCTTCCCCCCCCTCTCTCTCTTCCCCCCCTCTCTCTCTTCCCCCCCCCTCTCTCTCTTCCCCCCCCCTCTCTCTCTCTCTCTCTCTCTCTCTCTCTCTCTCTCTCTCTTCCCCCCTCTCTCTCTTCGCCCCCGCACCCCCCCCCCTGCTTTCTGTGCTGTAATGATAACTTATTGTCTTGACCCCATATCGCGCTCCCTTTTTCCAGGCACTGTAACAGTACGGAAGTTGATGTTTCTTATTTCTACAACCCACAGGTACTTAATCAATCCTCTAATTCTGTTTGCTTTCTGAATTATTCCTTTCTTGATGTCTCATAGTGGTGTTTTACACACATGGAAAATTTATTTTTTAGAATTGATTTCATAATTTGAATAAAATGGTTTTAATTCACTTGCATCAACACCCCATTGATAATTGCTGTCATAATGAAATAACCGGTTTAGGCATTTGCTGTTCTTCTAAGCCTGTACTCTGCACTGGAGGGATAAATTTATTGGCTTTTCTTGGTTGTTTGAGATTATGTTGGTGAGTCATCTTCTCAAAGCAATTGTTTGGAAAGTTGAGAGGCTTTCCAGGCTGTTTCTGAAGGCATTAAGAGTCGACCATCTATTGTGGGCCATACCCATTCAAAGGCCAGACCGGGTCGGGCTGGCATCTTCCCTGCCCGTAGCATTCATAATGAACAAGTTTTGGTTTTCTGACAATCCAATGGTTCTTCAGATGTTAGCCAACAGCTTATGTTTTACTTCAAAATCTTAACCTGCAATTCAGTTTGAACTTGTGATTTCTGACTTGTTGATCTGACACCATGTCCACAACAAATATGTGAAACAAAGTTGTATAATGCAAACCAATTGACTTAATGAGACATTTTAACATGCACTAATTCAGTAAACAAAGTGCTGCCACGTTATATGGGTCTTATTGCTAGCTAATTGTTAAATATATGCTTTGACAGTTTACTGTGAACTTTAACTTTGCTTGCATCACTTATTGTGTATGTCAGAGGTAAATGTTAAATTGCTTTTTAACATCAATTTAACATCAGTTGAGTTATTTGTGCAGTTTTGCATGTGAATGTTATCCCTACATCTGGATGAGTTTAGAAAATACATTCCTTTTAGAGGTAGTCTATGCAAACTAGCTGACATCCATAAAAAAATTTGACATTGATAAGACTGTATAATCTACTATTAACAGCCTCTGGTCACTGACAAATGCTGTCTTGAAGCACTGAAAAAATGGTTGAATTAGCTCTCATAAACTCAACATGATGGAGATACTTGATATCCAACATTCATCATGTAAGTGTCTGTTTAGCCTGAAGCACAAGTCACATCAATGTTTTTTCTTAAGTTGGACAGTTGGTTTTGACCAGGCAAGAAGGTACAATATCTTGTTGTAAATTGTGAAATGCATATAGATGCAATATCATGAAGATAGTGACAATGTTCGTTCACAGATTGGTGAGACAGTTGTGTGAGGGGGACACTTAAAATGTTATCAACTGCTCTTTTTTGGTCGTTGTCCAAGAACTTTTAATGAGATTCGGTATTTGGTCAATTAACACGTAATTGAAAACAATGTGGTGTAAAGACAAGGGTTTGCCTTGGTATCTAAAAACACCTTAAAAGTCAAATGTCTTGTTCAAAATGAGGATATTTATTAAATATGATTATACAAGTCCTAACCTTGTAACGGTCCAACCAGTAGAATGTTTGAGCAACCAATTTATACAGTTACAAAATGTTTACTTGAGCCATCTGTTTAAATCAATTATTGGAAAATTGTGATGTTCCCTGGGCTGTTTCTGAAGGCATTAAGATTCAGCCACATGTTGTTGACCATAGCACCTTGACCATAGCAGGATAAGGTGGGCATCTTCACTGTCACTGGGGATGAATGAGTTTGTCTTTGTCTTTAATTAGGTGCAACCAACGTTTTCCCTTATCTCATCATAGAAAGTAAACATGGAAAGGATGGGGCAATCTAGAATAAGAGGTCACAGTTTTAAGATAAGGGGTAGAAGATTTAGAACAGAGATGAGGAGAAATTACCTCTCTCAAAGAGCTGTGAATCTGTGAAATTCACTACCCCACAGTGTGGTGGATGCCGAGTAGGTCTTGAGGAGGAGAGACTGATTGTTAATTATTAATGAGGAGAAGGGTTATGGAGAACAGGAAGGAAAGTGGACTTGAGGCTGTGATGAGATCAGCCGTGATAGTATCAAATGGCAGAGCAGGCTCAGGGGTCTGATTTGCCTACCCATGCTTTTAGTTCTTATGTTCATCTTCTCTTAATCCCATTTCCAACTGATGCTTTTTTTTCTTTCCTATCAACTCCTTTCCCCAACCGTCTTGTCTCTAAAGTTTTTGAGAAGGCTTGTAACTTGGGTTGCGGATGAGGTTGTAGCACACCGAGCTGGTGTGTTTGATCGCAAACATTTTGTCTCTCTGCTAGGTAACAACATCAGTGCAGCTCCGGTGAAGTGTCAGCGTTCTGTCCTGTTTGTTATTTATATGCCTCGGTTTGCTGGGGTGGTTAGTATTACTTCTGGTTCCAAAGCATTCATGCAGGAAGTATCATTGTTCGTGGGTCGCGCTTCGGAAGTGATGCCAACCAAGCGGAATAAATAACAAGTGGGACAGAACACTGACACTTCACTGGAGGCACACTGATGGTGCCACCTCCTCAGGGTGACAAAATGTTCGTAATCAAACACACCGGCTTGGTGAGTAAATCTACAACCTCAGTCTTCTCTCCTCTCTAACAGATCCCTTGGAAGTTTCAGAGATAGTAGGAACTGCAGATGCTGGAGAATCTGAGATAACAAGGTGTAGAGCTGGATGAACACAGCAGGCCAAGCACCATCATAGGAGCAGGAAAGCTGATGTTTCGGGCCTAGACGCTTCCTGTCTAGGCCCGAAACGTCACCCTTCCTGCTCCTATGAGGCTGCTTGGCCTGCTGTGTTCATCCAGCTCTACACCTTGTTATACCTTGGATCAGTTGTTGCCTTACAGGCAAACTTTTTATAACTTCTAGCAGCTTCCTTTTTACTCCAGAAACCCCATGATCCCCATTCGTCAGTCTCACAGAGGGCAGGAGTCAAAAGGAGAAGCATTTGTTAAAAGGAAACATCACACTGACTGCTGATTTACATAGAGACCCTGGGGAGGGGAGAAAGAAAAAGGGTTTACCCATCGTGGTAATTCGCAGAAAGAGTAACAAAGAGAAAAGTTGCTGGAAAAGTTCAGTAGGTCTGGCAGCATCTGTGAAGAGGAATTAGAGCTATCATTTCGGGACTGGTGACCATTCCTCAGAACTTAGAATAAAGAAGATATTACTTTGGTAGGAGGATACAGCACAAATCTCAAAAGATCCTATTGTTGATGCATAAAATCAATTTTAAAAAGTGGAGTGACACTAGAGGAAGATGTCATTGACCAGAGTGTGAAGATCTTCAGCACTTCACTCCCATTTAGCCTACTGTTCAACTCCCCTAAGGAGATGCCTGTGAGTTGGTGTTTGGAACAAAGAGTGACTAATGGAATATGTTCTGAAATGCTGGTGGGAGCATGTGCATTATTCATAGCAACAGCTGGAGGAGGAAAAGAAGAACAGGAGTTCGAATAGTTTCTGGGTCTGTCAGATTCATACAATAGAAAGAGCAACATGAAGCTTTAATATGCAATTTATTGATAGTTAATTCAGGACACAAAGTGAAATAAATGAAGAAGCAGATGTTCAGGTTAACATTAACTTCTTCATAACACTCTCCAACAGACTCGCTCCCTCAGGGATATGTTGCACCAGCCCTCAAGAAGGTCGAGGCCAAAGGTTCACAGGAGCACTTTCTGTGACAGCTTATTAGTTGTCTTCTTGAAAATAGATGAAAGAGAGAATTTTGTTGCCAAGGCATATAGTAATGTTGGAGTCAATTTATAGTCAACAGTGGTCAAAATGATCACTGAATGTAGCAATGTCACAAGAATTGAATATTGGATTTGTGCACTCAACCAAACTCAGCATACACCACCAGAAACTCAGAATTTATTCCTAGCATTGACAAGACTGGCAATCTGCTGTAAATATTTCTTCGAGTCCGGAGAATCACAGAATATTTATTCCAAGGCCAAGAATGCAACATATCTGTAGGATGAAGGGAGTTGGGGAGTGTGAAGCAGAGGTGCATATGCTATTCCCGGGTTTACAGAGACAATAACGTGTTTTATTTTTAACTAGTGCTTCCTCTTTTGACTCCTTCTGTAACATAAGACTGATGAATTGGGGATCACAGGATATTTTGTATAAAACCGCAGCTGCTGAAAGCTGGCCGATAAGTCAGTGATTAATCCAAAAAACTGATGTCAATTCCATTAATGTTACACCCATATATATGAGCATTGAAACCAGGCCTGTCATCTTAATATATGAACTCTGAGTGCATTCATCAGAAATTTTAGTAGACGTATTCACTAAGTTTCAGTGGTTTATTACCTTCACCGCAATAGCTGAAAAATTTCAAGTGAATGCATTAAATTCTTGAGCTTTAAGCACTGCAGTTAGATTTCGGGCAAATGTTGGAACTAATGGCAGCTGTGATGACCAATATATGTCTCAGCTCTGCTCAGCTGAGGCCTGGAAATCCCAGTGAACGATGTTTAAAAGTAGAAACACCATTAAATTGGAAGAACACAACCTCCTTACTAGATGTTTATCATCAACCTTGCTACTGACAGCAGAAAAGAACATTAAAACATAGGGGCAGAGGTGAGCTATTTGGACCCTTGAGGTTGCTCTGCCATTCAGAATGATCAAACTGAATTGTTGGCCAACTCAAATGTTTCTGCCTGCGCACACACACCTTCCTCTATCTCTCACTCTTAACTCCACTGAAGGGCAAAAATCTGTTATCACAACCTTGAATATGTGCAATGATCTGTCTCCACTGCTATCTGGAGAAGATCATTCCAAAGACTAACAACTGAAAGGGAAGAACTCTTTCTTCATTTGTATCTTAAATGGAAGACCATTTTTTTAAAAAAAGCATGCCACCAAGCTCAGCACTCCACCATGAGGGAACATATTCTCCCAGAATTGACCCAATCTCGTCATCTCAGAATCTTAGCAGTTGAAGAGGATCACCAGTCATTCATCTAGTGAGGATTGATGGCTTTGTCAAAACCTGGTAAGCAGGTTTGAGGCAGTTTGTGATCCTGTTACACAATCTCAACATTTTAACCACCCACTTAATACCAGTGAAAGTTACTGTCAATACCCATGCAATGACAAGGCTGGGACTTCTTTAGCTGGATGGGTGGTATGTGATTCAAAGAGACACCAACTGTGCAAGTTGTATTCCTGAACAGGCTGAGTTCAACATGAAGGCCCCAACTTCTCATCCTGTCTCCATGCCTGAGGTGTGGTGACCCTCAGGTTAAACCACCATCAGTCGTTTTTTTCCAATGAGGGAGGAGTCCTATGGTCCTCTTTGACTACGGCAACTTTACCTATCAGTTGCTGTTTGTAGAAACAATCCAGTAGTGTCACCAAGTATTTATGTGCTTATGTATTGATGAATGTTTTGATGGGGGGGATGTGGATGGAATGCCCACCAATCAGTACATCCTTTCTACTGGAGCCTAAGGCTTGGGAAACCACAAAGCAAAGAAAAGTATACATCAAAGAAACAATGAACCCTCATATGCTGAATAGGACAAGGGCATCAAAAGTACAATGAGTAAATCTTATGCAGAGATGTCACCAGATTTTCTACCTATTGATCCACTTGTGTACTTAACAAAAGTGTCACTGTCCTATTATATTGGCCTTTTGGTGATTTCAGCTGTTGGAGGAAAGCCTGTTCTCATTACAAAATAGATCTTTAACATGAACTGTTTCTTCCCCAATGACACAAATGCCATGCTTAAAGTAACCAGTAATCAGGCAATGTTTGCAGTGTGAAAAGCATTGCAGCATTAACAATCATGTAGGGATTGCCTTCCCTCATTGTGTTTGCAATTGAGTATCAATCTGAAGATTTAGATTTGTCTTGGTAAGCCAGTAGTCTGACTTTATCCCTTGGTAAACAGAGACAACACCGTGTGGATCTGGAGGAACACAGCAGGCCAGGCAGCATCAGAGGAGCAGGAAAGTTGACGTTTCGAGTCAGGACCCTTCTTCAGTCCAGTTCAGAATAATTTATTTTTCTGAAGAAGGGTCCAGACCTGAAACATCAGTTATCCTGCTCTTCTCTTGCTGCTTGGCCTATTGTGTTCATCCAGCTGTACACCTTGTTATCCTAGATTCTCCAGCATCAGCAGTTCCCACTATCCTTGAAATCTTGTGGTTGGATTTAAAGCTCAAGTATTTAAAGTATTCACCTGAAATTTCTCTATTGTAGTGGAAATACTAAACCACTGAAACATAGCCAGTGCATTTACTAAAATTTTAGACAAATGCACTCAGAGTTCACATACTAAGATGACAAAGTGTGCTTTCGGTGCTCATTTATATATAAAAGTGTGTAACATCAATAGAACTGCATAGAAGTGACTTTAAGACATTGCTGTGGTAGGCACAGGGAAAACAGTGTTTCATACAACCTACCAAGCTTACGAATTGCCTTCAAGGAAAATAAACCCTCCATCAATTCTCGATCTCTCCTCCAACTTCCACTCTTCCTCTGACTCCTCATCTTGTCCTCACCTGCCCCAATCTATGGCCCGTCCACTTCCACCCCATCTCTACCATCTTACCTGAGCACTATGCCCCCTTCCTGTTTGACCACCATACAATCACCTATTAACTACTGAGCCTCCTCCACTCCTGTTAGTTTGCCCCTAACAGTCACAAAACCTCTTGCTTCTAGGCTGTGACCTTTTCTGTAACCTTCCTCGCTGGTTTGGCAATCTTTCAATCAGACGGGGTGGGAACATTTTTTTTAAAAAAATCACACCCACTCTGGGGAAAAAAAACTCAAAAGCTTTCAGAAAAACCTACATTGACACCACTTTGTGGTTGTGACTTCTCTTTTCCCCTACCCTCCAAGATTACTTTGTCCCTTTCATTATTTATGTGGGGGGGGGGATTGAAGAAGGGAAGGAATTTTGTGAAAATTTTGCCTTATCATTTTCCACCAGTGAAATGCACATAGCACTGGAATGATCCATTGATTAGTCAGTGAGTCTGTACATTGTCTCTCTGCTCAGAGCATTCCAGAATCCAGATATTTCCTTTCAAAATGTCACCATAAATAGAAGTGGCTTTTTTTAAATTTTGTTTTTGAAATGGAAATATAAGAGCAGGAAATGAAATGAAAAAATAAACTTACTTTAATGTCTCAAAAATCCTTGAATGTTTGCTTTCACTATATCTTCCTCCAAATATGCAGCTTGTTCTGTAGTCATTTTTAATTCATGTCATATCCATACTTGGTTAGCTACGTGTGGACATAATGCATTACATAGGATTTACACTTCTGCACATTATTAAATGGCACAGATACTTTCTGTATTAGGTGCTCCATTTATTACCACTTCCGAGAGATCTCTCTGTATATTAATGTGCAGCACATCCTTTTTAATGCTGCACCAGCGTATTAATGATTGCATTCGTTGTCACTTTGCTATAAATTCTTTTCAATGTTCAACCATGAACTGTAAAATCATTAACACCTTTTACTGATGCGTAGAGTAATCTAATGCAATACATGGACTGAAATCTATTAGTTCAGTCAATCAATGCTGAGGCTAAAATATATGATATTAACCATTGGATTAATGAATGAGTTGTCTGAACTGCTAACTCTATTGCTTTTGCAAAGTTAACACTGCACCTGTGCTGCACACTAAAAAGAAACCTGTTAAATTATGGAAGTTATTTGTTTTGAGGTGGGTGTACTGTAGATCTATCAATGGAACACTCAATGAGTTTCAACTGAAACATCCTCATGGCCTTAATTTTAAAAATCATATTTTGTTTTGTTCAGACATGTCATGAAAAAGAGCAGATGAAATTTGAACTTGGAAATTTTAACATTGAGGTAGGGACACAGTCATTGATTTTTGATTTTCATTTATTGTCTTGTGCACCGAAATACAGTGAGAAGCTTTGTTTCTGAACGATTCAGGCTGATCAGAGCAAGCATAGGACAAAAAGGTCAAAAAGACTTAGAGGCATACAGGTTACATTGCAGGTTACATTATTTGAGGCTAGAGTCCATTCAACAGTCTGATAATGGCTGGAAACAAACTGTTCCTGAACCTGGTTGTGCATGTGTTCGGGCTTTCTTATCTTCTGCCTGATGGAAGAGGCTGTAAGAGGTCATTACCAGCGTGTGATGGGTCTTTAATGGCCACCTCGATAGTAGAAAGTTCACAGCATGACTTTGCCTTTAAACCTATCGGGTGAACATTCAACTTTAGCATAGTTCCTTTGAGATTTTGGATATCCATTTGGTTAAATAATGTACCCTTTAGGACATGGTCCCAAGACACTTTTGAGAGAGGTCAGGTGTCCTTTGGAAGAAGTCTAGTACCCTTAGTCATTGTTAAAAGTAGGCATGAATACATGTAAAAGGTAGATGATCTCATTGAATCTAACAAGTTCATTGGCACTGTTAAGCAAGCTTTCAAGCTGGCCTTAACGTTTTGGGGGAAAAAAAAACCTGCCATTTCAGAAAATTCAGTGCTTGCAATTTCACATTGGCATTGACATACACCTGAGGCCCATCAATCCAGGATCAATGCTGCGTGACTGATTTTACAAACTATCATTCTTACAATAGAAGCCCTATCGGGTAATATTTTGACTGACAGCCCGAAAAGCTTATAAAGTTGTTGAACTAAGGCTTTAAAAATTAAATGCCTTTTTTTAATTAGGGATTAACTATGCTAAATGAAATAAACTTTATTTAATCTTAGTGTGGGTCTTGAGATTTGCCCTAGTACATAATCAATAGGTTGGTATAGATGGTATAAGAGCAAAGGATAGAGTGTGGAAAATGTGGGATGGCATTAATTGGTACTAAGTTGGCATTAGAGCTAATAAAGGACCTTGCAGGTAGACAGAGGGACATTGTTTGACAGAGTGTTGGAATAGTACCACGGTGGGTAGTGGGGCATGAAGTGGTATTGGTTGGGCATGAGTAGAATGTGGGATGATGAGGGAATATGAAGGATAAGGTCAGGAGTGCTGTTTTTTAACAGCTGGGACAAACTGCTGGAGCACCAAGATTGGCCTTTCCTCCAGATCATCCGTGCACCTGACTCTTCATTTTGTGTGATTTTATGTGCACATTCATGAATTTAGAATGGTCAAGGAGAAGGTGAAGAACTGTGGACTCAGCTTGGGCTTCTTTTTGAAAATTACTTATTAAACCATTAAACTAAATGCTATAATACATAGTGATCAGAGGTATACCAGCTCTGATATTATTGTTATATTATACATCTAAACACAATGCTGGCCTATTTCGCATGCTTCATTCTTTCTCCCATTGCTCCACCCACAGTATTCTATTTATGCCCAGCAGGAGCAGATCTGTGACAACATTGCAAGTTTGCTCAAGAGCCCTAAAACCTTTACACAGTACTATAAGCTGCCCCGAACGTGTTTTGGGAAAGGCAGACACAATTCTCATTATCATCTACAACTCCCATTATCGTCTGGCCTCTTAAAATGAACACCAGAACGTGAAGTCCAGTCTTAAAGGTTTTCCTATTTTGAGTTTGCAAAATGGCAAATTCTTCCAACTCCACTCTCTCCCAAGATAAAAATTCAGGCCTTAGTGTTTACCTGGTGACAAGAACATCCTGAACAATACCAAACATGACGTTCTAAATATTATAAAACAAAAAACTGTGCATTTGGAAATCTGAAACAAAAACAGACATTGTTAGAGGAACTCAGCATGTCTGGCAGCATCTGTGGAGAAAAACAATTAATGTTTTGAGTCCAGTGACACTTCAGAACTGTTAGCAGCTGAGAAGAGGTGGTATATATGCTGAAGTCAGGAAATAGTGGGGGCAAGAAGTGAGCCAATATGTGGAGATGAAGCCCAGAGAGAGAGAGAATGATAGTTAGGCACACAAAGGGATGATAGAAACCCAGAGAGAAAGAAATGCTGGTAATGGAGATCCTTAGCAGATGAAAATGGTTTGGCTATTCTGAAAGCAGCTTGTGCCATGACAGGGCCTGAGGGATGGGGTTGGGTAAAGGATACAGAATAAGGTGTTCAGGTACTAAAATTACAGAACTCAACATTGTGCCCTGAAGGCTACAGGGTCCCCAAAAGAAAAATGAGATGTTGCTCTTCCAGCTTGCATTGTGCTTTGCTGAAACACTGAGACAGTGCAGTTTCAGTGACAGCAAGCCTGAGACAGATGTTGGCCAGGGAACAGGATGCTGTTTGAAGTGGCAGACAAATGGAAGCACTGGTGATGTTTGCAGGCAGAACGTAGGTGTTCCACAAATTGGTTGCTCAGTGTGTGTTTCATAGGAGATCACATTGCGAGCAGGGAGTACAATGGACAGAATTAAGTGAGATACAGGTAAATCACTGCTTCACTTGAAGGTGTGTCTGGGGCCTTGGGTAGTGAGGAGGGAGGAAGTAAGCAGGCTGGTGTTGCACCTTTGGCGGGGGGGGGTGCGGTTTGGGGGGTGTGCATGGTAGTGACCTGTTAGGAATGGAGCATTGTGTCCTGAGTGAACAGTCTCTGCAAAATGCTGACATAGGACATGAGCCTGGTGATGACATCCATGTGGAGGTGGGGTGAATGGCGCCAATGATCCTCAATGATTCCCTAAATAGTATGTTTGCACCAACTCAGATGGCTTTCCTAATTTGGTGATAAAAATCCATGTTCTGATTGCTTTCTTACTCACTTTGTTCTTTGTTCAATCTGTCTTCACTCATTTCCAGGCTCCGTGGCCAAGTCCCTTTTCTTCTGTATTGATACATCACAGAGAGAATTGAATTGGTCCATTGTGACTTTTCCAGCTCTTTGACCGAGACCTTCAATTATTCCTATGCTTTCTCTTGGATGTTCGTATTTTGAGAATACAGAATTGTCAGTTCACAAATTTCTCATAGTCAGTCCCTTACCACACTTACTGAATCGCAAACAGTCAATACTTGGTTGATAGAACTTTTGCTTCCGAGTGTTCTGTTAGGCAAGATGTTTTTTTTAAATCATACATCCTGCAGAATATCCTTTCAACAAACTGCCAATCTTAGTTATTTTTAACATGTTATGACACATGTCTGGAACATCTGGTCCAGAGGTAGGGACCCTACCACTGCACTACATTTTATATTGCCACAGTAAAATATGCCATTCAAACTTTAGCCTATGTATTTAAGAATGCTGTGCTGGCTGGCCATAGTTGGATACAAATCACGCCAAGCTACATAGGTTGTTAACAATGTGCATTGACTTAGGTGTCCTAAGGTGTCAGAAGTTGAGCAGAACTCAGTGGAAGAAGGCAAAATTGACAGGCTCCGAATGTAATGACTGACTGGCTCTAAAGTGACCCTAGAATAATTGGACACACAGTCCCAAATTAAAGGGGAAAAAAATGAACCCACCATGGATGGAAATATCTAAATATTCCCTTAGAAATAGTAAGAACTGCTGATGCTGGAGAATCTGAGATAATAAGGTATACAGCTCACACTGATGCCCAATGCTTTTATAGTCATTGTGACATAACATTTGCAAATTTATCATTCAATTATTCCAAGATGTTTACAATGGCTACGAAGTAAGCTCACAAAATATTGACTTTTACTAAGATAATATTCCAAGCATCTTAGCGTTTTTAATTCTGAGTGGCTCACTTGGTTCAAACTCTGTCTTTCCACCTCTGAACTACAAAGTCAAATCTAATCTAGGTCAATGAAACCAGAAGTGTCTTTGCTGCAGGCTTTGCTTGTATAATGAGAATTTGAATAGTGACTAGACATTGCCTGGCAATGAATACATGGGGAGACAATGGCCTAGTGGTGTTATTGCTGGACTGATAAATTAGAGACCCAGATAATGTTCTGGGGACCTGGGTTTGAATCCTGCCTTGGCAGATGGTGGAATTTGAATTCAATAAATATCTGGAATTAAGAATCTAATGATGACCGTAAATCCATTGATGGAAATACCCATCTAATGTCACTAATTCACTAATGTGCTTCTGGAATGGGAACTACCACCCTTACCTGGTCTGGCCTACATGTGACTCCAGACACACAGCAATGTGGTTGACTCTTATCTTGCCTGTGGGAAATTAGGGATGGGCAATAAATGCTGCCTTACCAGCTATGCCCTCATCCCATGAATGACTAACGGGAAAAAAAAATACAGCACAGCCCGTTTCAGAGTTAAAAGTTAGTTCAGATAGGTGGGGAGAGTGCCAAAAATTCCTTGATCCCTTGAGCATGGCTGGCATAGAAAACAGACATGTTCAAAATTATAGTCTGGATACTCTGTGTGTGGCAAAAGAATGTGTTAGTGACACAAGACAAATGGAGATTTACAACGTATTTGGTGTATATTATCCCCAATATGGGAAGCCCTAAAATCTGACACTGGTTAATTATGTTTCATTTCAAAACACCATTACCAAAGCAACAGTTGCAGAGCTTGAAGCTACTTGGAAGTGTGGTGGGGATGGAATTCCAAATGCTAGATACCCAAAGATCCTAGAGAAACACTGTAATTTCCTCAAGTCTCATAACCCCAGCTCAACCCGCCGAAGATTTACAGATCTTCATCCCATCGACTCACATAGTCATTGGATCTTACTGAGCAGCATTAATTGAAATAATATCACAGCTTCTTTGTTAGGCCACCTTCTATATTAGGTTGTGAGTATTGGAAGCCATCATGCACTTATTCCTATCACAAAAAATGTATTGACTTAAGGTTTCTGCGAGGTTAGGCATTTTTATTCCGATTGATTCGTCCAAAATAAGCCAAACCAAAGTAAACGATTGCAGAAGTTCCACGATGTTTTGTGCTTGCCTCAAAAACATTGCATTTGAATCTAGCCTCTCCCACAAAATTTGCCATGTCCCTGATCAAATTAATGAATATTGCAAGTTTCTGCTAATTGCGACCGTTTGTGAGCTTGCCAGGGGACTTCTTAGAAGTTAACTTGCTGTTTTAGGCTTGAGGTAACATCAGGCATAGTTTAAAAGTTTATGAAGGTTACTTTTTTCTTATCTCACTATAAACACAATGATTGTCCACCGTTGTTACAGAAAGTGGTTCTCTACAGATTTTAATGTAACTTTCAGTTATTTAAAATCAGTTTACTCATGGCGGTGAGTTTTACTTTGATTAATACATCTGAAAATTATGACAAACTGCACGTGCTTTTCAATGTCAAAAGTACTGAGAAATATTTTCTTAAACTGCTGCATGGTGTGAGTTTGTGATAGATCTTACTATCTTTGGTCATGCTGATAAGATTTAGGGAAAATGTTGGTATGAAACACTCAAACCTCACACAATTCTTGAAGATAACATTGCCATAATCTTACATAATTTCACCATTAAATTAGGATTGAATATCGGCCATGACACACACACTATATAATAGAGCAATTGAACATAAATTGCCTAATTGAAAAGTGACACTTTACATTTGTACCTGGTAGGTGTAAATTTAAGATACTTTAGCCAGAGCTTAGCCAAGCAGTAAGTTGTTTACTAATGCTACATATAGTCGAACACAGAACTAATTATTTTATGTACTAAATCATTTTTGACATGCTCCTGTAAAATAAATAGATAGAATTCCAGATCTACTAATGATAGCTTGAATGAAATATTTTTGTCAAACAGAAGTCTTTTCCTGATTATCCTGCACTGCACAAAATATAATTAATCCTCCACCATGTTTCATTGAGAAACAGTGATATATTTTTGAAACCCAAATAATTCATTTGTGTAAAATGCATATTTTAGAAATTTTTTGACTATGGTTGTATAGGTGGGATAGATTAAATTATTTGGCCAAGGGACAAATATACGTCTTTCTCGACATTTTACAGAAATTTTGAATCTGAGTCTTGAACCAAGCAGAACACTTGCTGAGAAACTGGCCAGAAGTTGGTCATATATTGACAAACTTGTCCACAGTGTGAAACCATACGCACCTGAAATTTTAAACATTCTGCTGTTGTGTTTTTAAAACAGCCACTTTTGCGACTTGTGTACAGTTATTTCAGACTTTATTCCTTGAAACAAAGTCAGCATGACAATTGGTGGTCACAATGTTTATGCAGTTCACATGTCATTGATTGTCTTGGCATTTACATCAATTTTCAGTAAAACAGGGCTATGCTACCTATGTGATAACAAGGTGCAGAGCTGGATGAACACAGCAGGCTAAGCAGCATCAGAGGAGCAGGAAAGCTGACATTTCGGGCCTATCCTTCTTCAGAAATTCCCCACCCACTGTCTGCCTCCTTTTCACCTCAAATGTATTTCTCAGCTTTGTGACGGTTGTTAAGTTTTAACAATTTCTGGTCAAGTTTCCCAAAGAATTGGCTGCAGACGCCAACATGCCTATAGTATTGGCTCTCGTTTCCATTACGATTAGAAAAAATGCTGACAGCCACATTTGTCTTTTCTCAGCTATTATTGTGGATTTAGGTATCAATTTCAATCAATTGTTTGACTTCAGCTCAGATTTCCGTAGAGAAAGTAATGAATCTTCAACATGAAGGGAATTCCTGCAACATGTTTATACAGCTTCACTAAGTTGCTTTATAACAAAGTGCACGACAAGGTGCAATGCTTCCAATGTATTGTTTTGCTGCTACGGCAGGGCTATGTTTAAGGTGACCCTACCCATTTGAAGTAATTGGACTTTATTGCTTCAAGTAGACACAAGTCTTGATGACAATTCTTTGTGGTGAGAGAGGTTTGTTGAGTGCTTGTAAATTTCCCAGGTTCAGGTAAGAAGAAACCAGCATGAAATCACTGGTATTCTTTTGTTTCTGCAATTTTTGAAATGTTATTTGACATTTTAAATGTAACCAGCCCTTGATAGATGTACAAAGTTGACATTTATATAAATGAAAAGCCTCTTGGCATTGCTTATCAGTCAGGGAATTTGCTGAAGTGTCATATTTGAAGTGTAATGGACAAGGTGTGACAGGAATAAGTATGACATCAAAATGCATTGTGCATGTCAGATGTCTTTATGTTAATATCATTTAGATGTTAAGGTCTAAATGACAATGGATTAATGCTCTCTGTGAGAGAAATAGCTCACAGAAAATTGACAGCATTTTTCACTGCCATAACAGTCTTTTAGCATTAAAGCTCATAGAACAACACTTCAAACTCTTTTTGGACACCTGTTTCCTAGTCTCTCTGGTGCTTTTATTTGGTTTGAGCTTTAAATTATGGAAAATAAAAAGTGACAAGGTGAAAAATCAGCAGTAATTTCATCACATGCTTGTTTCACACTGACGTGGATCTGCGATCTCACCCTCTCTTCTCTGGCTTCAAGTACACTCAGGATGACGGGAAGAAAGTTTTCTCCTTCTATTGCTGCAGGCTCCATTTCAAATTTGAAACAAAAGGAGAGTTTGGTGAGAAAATCAGTTTTTGTTTTTTGGTCAAGATGAGTTTTAACGTCAAAATTGTTCATGATTTGGCTTCTATTCAAACAGGTTGTAATGTAACTATATCACACGGGTGGATTCTACATGAATTAAAATTTGGGGACTATTTCCCCTGTATTGTATATTTATAGATGTTGCTCATATTGTTTCAATAAATGCATTCTCAATTTTGACCTAATAATAAACATTGCAAATCTTTCTTAATTTTTGGACAGAATGGAGGAAAGATGGGTCTACTTTTGAATGAAATACACAATGTGTGATCTGCCATTAACCAGCTTAAGTTTCAAAAACCATCTTTGCTTAGACTGAATTTCCATTCCTAAAACATTAAAGCATATTCACAAATGGTGCTTTGGTGCAGTTTGAATTACAGCACTGTTGAAGGTGCCGTCTTTCCACCAATCTGTCACCATGTTTGTTCCAAAATATTCCACAATGATCAGTGAGGTGGAACAGAGAGCTCTCATGGTATTCGGGCCAATACTTACCTCTCAATGAATAGCTTCACATAGATTATCAGTTTGGTTAATTCATTGCAGTGTGCAAGTCCCAACTGTTTGCAAATAGGTTACTCCATTACCTCAGCATACTACAGACACTGTACTAATATGCTATTTGGTTAGAAAGTACTTTGCAATTCTGTAAAGTTCTCAAGGGTGCCAAATAATTGCAAGATTTCTTTATTCAAAGTGGAAAATATTCTCTATTTTTCTGCTGTGGCACCTTGCATTGAAAAGCCAAGCAAAAGACATTTTAAATGATTCACTCTTTGAGGGATGACTATTCAGATCAATTTAGAGACAGCAAAAATTCAAATGGTACCAATTTGAATTCAAATAATCACAGCTCAAGACTGCCAAAGAGATCTTCTCCATACTGCAATGTGAAATGAATATATCGTATACGTAGAACTGCTAGACCATGGAAATGGATATTTCAGACAGATAGTTTTAAAAAAACTGACAGACTGCATTCTTTGGCAAGTGAATCAGATTTCAATAACATGAAAATCTGCCCAGGTGTGACTTGCTGGATTGGGTTTAGCATTTATCAATAATGTCCTCAACTATAAATTCCTCAATTTGTTTGGGGAATTGGTCCATCAATTCCAAATTTTAGTATTTTCCTTCATGAAAATTGCATAAGTAGTAATGCATTGAATTGTTCTGGTCATGAGGCTCGCAAAATCTCGATGACATGGGTATAATTATTGTGAAAGTAGGGTAATAGAAAGTCTTGTCTTTCAATCATTCATTTAATTTGGAAAAGTTCAGCTTGATGGAAGCTCCTATGTTGAGCTTCAGTGTCAATGAACCACACAGATGATCTTCTGACCATTGTGTAACTTTTGAGAGCCATGCACGAAAATGCAAACTTCCATTCCATATAGAGTCATACAGATATACAACACAGAAACAGACCCTTCGGCCTAACACGTCCACGCTGACCAGGTATCCTAAACTGAATTAGTCCCGTTTGCCTGTGTTTGGCCCATATCCCTCTAAACTCTTCCAATCCATGTACCTGTACAAATGTCTTTGAAATGTTGTAATTGTGCCTGATGCTACCACTTCCGCTGGCAGTGCATTCCATATATGCACCATCCTCAGTGCGAAAAAGTTGCCCCTCGGGTCCTTTTTAAATCTTTTCCCTCTCATCTTATTTTGGACTCCCCTAGACTGGGGAAAATGACCTTGACTATTCACCTTACCTTTCTATGTTGGTCTTGATTTAATAATAGACAGGGTTTGATTGTATTCAAACATCATATATCGAACTATATTGTTATTAACTAATGTAAACATTCCAAATGTTCTCTTTTCAACTAATGCCCCTCTTCCTGCTACAAACTATTTCCTCATCAGAAAAGAAAACTGAACATCTCACTTCAGCACTGTACATGAGCTAGAACAATAAGTTCTAAGCTACAGTAAATGGTTGGACATGTTAGATGGTGTGTGGGCCTGGCTCCATGGTTCATCCCCTCACTTCTGAGTTTAAAAAACCATGGGCTCAAGTTCCATGCCAGGACTTGAGCATACCAATCAAGACTGAAACTTCCGCTCGGTGTTGAGGGAGTACTGCACTGTTTGCGATCTCATCTTTCAATTGAAATGTTTAAACCAATGCTTTGCCTGCCTTCTCGGGTTGATGCAAAAACACTCCATAGTATCATTCTGATAAAATGTGAGATAGATATCCCTGGCATTCTGGTCAATATTTATTGCTCAATCAGCCTTAAAAATCAGGTTTTCTAACCACTACATCAGTGGGGTTTTTGTTACAGCTACATTTCCTACATTTCAACAGTGACTACGTTTCAAAAGTGCTTCATTGGCTGTAAATCAGTTTGGGGTATTCTGTGGCCATGAAGTTGCTAAGTAAGCATAAGACTTTTTATCAATTCGCTGATAAGCCTGTGTTTTGGTTTTGCAGCTCTTGGATTGTTAATTGTAGCTGATATGGTCCAGCAACACTTCAGCCTGCTTGGCCAGTGTAGAAACTACACTAACAGGAACAAAAATGAAAGATTGAAATTCCTTCCTTAAAACCTGTGCAGAGATTAAAACTATGGCATGAATGAAGGGAAACTCATTTGATTGTCCCAGTGTGGCATTACCTCTCCATAAGGTTTCTCAAGATGATTACTTTCGGTTGATAACTAGTAATTTAATCCAATACTGTCTCAGGAAATTTGTAGGCAGCTGCACTGACAGGGATATCTTATTTATCAACTCCACATCTAGATAAGAGTTCAGTGAGGTCAGTGTCGCTGTAAATTGCAGAAGAGTGAGGAATAATCATGAACCTTCTTGGCAGTTGCATTAGTATACAGGAGATGATGTATGGACTGCTGTATGTTTTTCTCCTTTTAGTCCTTTGTTCAAATCATCCTTGTCCAGATTGCCTTTTTGTTCAATATACTCCCCCCTAGCTCACCAGTGCTGTATGTTTTGATAGCTTTAGGTGAGACTGCTCTCTTCTTTAATTTATTCTTAACCTTTTGCAGATTTGTCACAATCATAACAAAAATATAGGGCAGGAGAATAAAATGAATTTTCATAATTCAGTATCTGATATCTGTAGAAATAAAATTTCATCAACTGAAATAAATTTGATTTGCTAAATTCAATGCCAATTCTAGATATCTAATGACAATGACGTGATCCAAGGATTGAATGGAAATAGTCATTTCACCAGACAATGCCATTGACCCCAAGGAAAACAATAAGTTATTGATGCAAAGAGCACTTTTGATTTAAGATTACATTGATCCAATTTGCCAGCAATGAAATATAGCAGAGTGAAAATGTTCACTGGGATGCTAAAATTCATCCAGGAATCAATACAGTTTGTCATGTAGTTGGTAAATATTTCACAGTTGGGAATAAGACTGAATATCTTGCAGTAACACTGAATACTGTGAATGTCCATTACAGAATAAAGCGCAGATAGTCAATCCAGGTTCGACCATGCCCCATTAAGTTCAGCAGCAGAATTCCTGACTAAGCATGCAACCTGGATGACATCTTTTACAAATCTTAGAGTGCAGGGGGAAGACTCCACTTCCTCCATAACATCAAAAACATTGAAGTATCATTTTATTCAATCCAAGCAATTCAATAAACTCCACCGATAAGCAGAGGATCAGAAAAATTTGCATCGGACATTGAGTCACTGCCAGCTCTCTTCATGAGTAAATCAGTTCCACTTGTTGTCATTTCTCCCAAACTTTGCACATTATATTTACCTTTGTCTGTCTAACCAATTTCTTTTTGAAAGCCACAGTTGAGTACAGGAGTTGGGAGGGTCATGTTGAGGCTGCACAGGACATTGGTTAGGCCACTTTTGGAATACTGCATTCAGTTCTGGTATCCCTGCTACAGGAAATATGTTGGTAAATTTGTGCAGAAAAGATTTACAAGGATGTTGCCAGGGTTGGAGGATTTGAGCCAAGGGAAGAGGCTGAATAGGTTAGGGCTATTTTCCCTGGAGCATTGGAGGTTTCGGGGTGACCTTGTAGAGAGCTATAAAATCATGACAGGCATGGGTAGAGTGAATGGCCAAGGTCTCTTTTCAAGACTGGGGGAGTTCAAAACTAGAGAGCATAAGTTTAAGATGAGAAGGGAAAGATATATAAGTGACTTAAGGGCCAACGTTTTCACACAAAGGCTGGTGTTCATATGGAATGAGCTGCCCGAGAGAGTGGTGGAGTCTGGTACAATAACCACATTTAAAAAGCATCTGGATGGGTATAAGAATAGGAAGGGTTTAGACGCATATGGGCCAAATGCTGGCAAGTTGGGCTAGATTAATGTAGGATGCCTGGCCAGCATTGTCGAGTTGGACTGAAGTGTCTGTTTCCATGCTGTATAACTCCAACTCTATGAACCTGCCTCCAACATCTTTTTAGGCAGTGTATTCCAGATAGTAACCATTTTTCTTATGTCAATCACCTTTAGTCAGTAGCATCTAGTTCTCGCACCAAAGGAAATATTTTCTCTGCATCCTTTCATCACTTTCCATGAGACTGAAGTCATTCTGCAGCCTGTACATTTTTATTAATCTGTACAGGGGATGTGTCACTGGGCCTGTGTTCATTGCCATCACAAATTGCCCAGATGGCTGTTAGGAGTCTACCAGATTGTTATGAGCCTGGAGTCAGATGTAGGCCAGACTGGGTAAGAATGGCAGATTTCCTCCATTGAATGACCTTAGTGAAGCAGGTAGGTTTTTTTATGACCATCAATAGTGGGTACATGGTCACAATTTGCCTGGTTTTTTTACTTGTAGATTTTTTAATTGATTTTAAGGCTTAAATATATTCAAGCCTGAGATAGACAGACTTTTAATCAGTAAGGAATCAACGGTTATTGAGCATAGGCATGAAAGTAGAAATGAGGATCGTTTTGTCAGCCACAATGGGAGGTAAAAGCCTCGTGGTATTACCACTAGGCTATAAATTCAGAAGTTCAGGTAATGTTCTGGGGAGTTGAATTCAGTAGAAATCTGGAATTAAGAGTCTACTGATGACCATGAAACCACTGCCAATTGTCCACATAAGCCATCTGGCTCTCTAATGCACTTTGTGGAAGGAAAGTGCTGATGTTACCTGGCCTGGCCTGCCTGTGACTACAGATGAGGTACTCTTAACGGCTCTCTGGGCAATAAGGGATGCACAATAAATACTGACCTAGCCAGTGACGCTCATATCCCCTGAATAAATATGTAAAAATCTCAATGAATAGCAGAGGATACCCAATGAGCTGAATGGCCTACTTCTACTCCAATATTTCACTATCGAGGATTCAAATTTGTCCTGGGCTCCTGGATTATTAACCCAGTAACATTACAACTAAACCACTTCCAACGTGGCCAAAGTTTGCTTTCACCAGCCACAACTCTTACCTTAGCATGTTTATAAAACAAATTTCTATCCTGATTCCCAACTTACACTGTCACGTGCATCAGTTTGCATTCAAAACTGATATACGCTAAAGCAAAGTAGACTGTATAACTGTTCAATCCTCCCATAGGATGGTAAGCTTAAGTATTGGCCTCTAATGATTTGTTTTCATTATTTATAAGATATTGTCAACAAAACTAGTAAGACATCCATAGAAAATATGCCCACATGTGAAGATATTATTGACTCCTATCCTTCTGCAGGATCCAATGTGACATAACTCACTGTAGTCTTAGTCTAGCTCATGATCAGCATTTTCTAGCACAGATCAGGAAATAAAAATAAACACATACAGAATCAGACCAGATTATAAGATTTATGTTTATATCATAGAAATATACAATCCCTACAGTGTGGAAACAGGACCTTTTGCCCCAACAAATCCACACCGACCAACAGAGTGTCCCAGCCAGACCCATTCCCCTACAACCAACAAATCTGCACACCCCTGAACACTACAGGCAATTTAGCATGGTCAATCCACCTAGCCTGCACATCTTTGGAATGTGGGAGTAAACCAGAGCACCCAGAGGAAACATGCTTGGCATACAATCATTTAATTGTTGGCTGGAATCCGCAGCAAAGGCAAAGCTTTGTAGATCTCATTCAATTCTTGCTGAATGGTTGTTTCCCCAGTTTGATATTTTTCCCTGTATGCTGTTTTTTGTGATAATGAGGGTGTAAGGGGAGAAGACAGAGGGGGGTAGAGAGAGAGAGAGAGAGAGAGAGAGAGAGAGCGAAACACAGGGGAAGAGAGTCTTCCAGTTCTTGCTTCCAAAACTGTTTTCCTTCTCTCTTCTGCTCTGTGGCGCAAAAATGCTGTTGAAATATAGTTCAGTGTATATTCCTGAGTCTGACCTTTATTGTATTTCCAAGATTAATATCTTGCAAGTGTGCATTTCATCTCCAAATATGGCAAATTATCAAACAAGTTTAAATGAAAAAAGGTAGATGTTGAACTGAGTTTCTTAACACCTGACTCAGTTGCCTGATTTCAATGTTTAGATAAAACGATTTCGTACAAACAGTTTTATTCATTCTTTATAGTGTCTGGACTACTTTCCATCTAGCGAGTTTTGAGAAGATTTGTAGCTCAGGTTGAGGTTCCGGATGTGAGTTTGCTCACTGAGCTGGAAGGTTAGTTTTCAGACGTTTCGTCACCATTCTAGGTAACATCATCAGTGAGCCTCCGACAAAGCGCTGGTGTTATGTCCCGCTTTCTATTTATCTGGTTAGGTTTCCTTGGGTTGGTGATGTCATTTCCTGTTCTTTTTCTCAGGGGATGGTAGATTGATTTGGAGCCAATGTGTTTGTTGATGGAGTTCCGGTTGGAATGCCATGCTTCCAGGAATTCTCGTGCATGTCTCTGTTTGGCTTGTCCTAGGATGGATGTGTTGTCCCAATCAAAGTGGTGTCCTTCCTTATCTGTATGTAAGGATACGAGTGATAGTGGGTCATGTCGTTTTGTGGCTCGTTGATGTTCATGTATCCTGGTGGCTAGCTTCCTGCCAGTTTGCCCAATGTAGTGTTTGTCACAGTTCTTGCAAGGTATTTTGTAGATGACGTTCGTTTTATTTGTTGTCTGTATACAGACAACAAGAACTGCAAGAACTGTGACAAACACTACATTGGACAAACTGGCAGGAAGCTAGCCACCAGGATACATGAACATCAACTAGCCACAAAACGACATGACCCACTATCACTCGTATCCTTACATACAGATAAGGAAGGACACCACTTTGATTGGGACAACACATCCATCCTAGGACAAGCCAAACAGAGACATGCACGAGAATTCCTAGAAGCATGGCATTCCAACCGGAACTCCATCAACAAACACATTGGCTCCAAATCAATCTACCATCCCCTGAGAAAAAGAACAGGAAATGACATCACCAACCCAAGGAAACCTAACCAGATAAATAGAAAGCGGGACATAACACCAGCGCTTCATCGGAGGCTCACTGATGATGTTACCTAGAATGGTGACAAAACGTCTGAAAACTAACCTTCTTTCCATCTGGTTAGCTGCAGCCACCTTAGGTCTATGTTTGCTCATTGTTGAAATGTCTCAGCCCATGAATGGTAGTAGATGTAACAATCAATCAGCTGAAGGGCCATAAGATTTAATAGTCCATATTTACCACTACTGTAACATTATGAAGGGGTTCAATTGCCTCATTCCAGTGAGATACTTATATTGATACTGTGGGCATTAACTTAACTTTGACACTTCAGGAACTGATATAAATTTCATTCAATCAGACTTTATAAAATATAAAATAGAGGAATTTTCATTCTCCATGCCCCACAGCCCCACACCCACACTCCCACCCGCATCGCCATCCAACATACATTCTGCTGTCCTTTTGTGCTGCTTGCTTATTACAGTAGAAATAAGATCCTGACTTCACCACAGTGCAGAGAAGAACCTTCAGAAGAATTTTAAGAGTTTGATAAAAAGGCTAGTCAATTGTAAGAAATAAATATGTCAATAAATATTGTACATGCATACATAAATAGAAAAATACATATTTAGTTCTGACTTTTATTTCATTTATAATTCAGCCAAATAACTTACTATAAACACCTTCAGCATGTATTCACCATCATTTACTAAACTCATCTATTGCAAAGCAATAAAATTTACGTGACTAATGTCTATTACTACAATATACATTTATTAGAGTGTTTTAAGCATTGGTAAGCTTGACGACAATATTTATGTACAATTTGCTTTATATCTTTTGCTCCAGTGAAGCTTAAACAGTGCTACATAATGGCCATTAAAACAAATCCTCATTCCCTTTCAAAATGAGTTCAGTTGTCACAGAAAGTCTAAAGGGAAATTTTGCCCCTCCTAGTGCTTATAGTCGCTCTAGGTTGAGGAATGTTGAAGTTTCTGTCTGTCTATGCGTAAATTGTCTTCATGAAATGGAATAATGTGAATCATAAAATGGTCACAGAACTGAGGATGCCATTTAGCCCACTGAGTATACTAGCAGTCTGTAAGAGCTATTTAGTTAGTCCCATTTCCTCGTCTTTTTTTCCTTCCTTAGAAGGACCATTTGTGTTGTGGTAACAATTGGTAATCAGTTGATTAGAACATAGAACACAGAAAGTACAGCGCAGTACAGGCCCTTCAGTCCATGATGTTGTGCCGAACTTTTACCCTAAACCTAAGGTCTATCTAACCTCCACCCCTACCTTATACTATCATAGAACTGCGTAGCTAATGAATCAGGCACAGAGAGAAAGCTAGCGGAGGGAAGAAAGGGAAAAGATTGATTCCTCTGCTATTTGAAAGTCCCCAAAGACAGCCAAATTCTACATTGGAAATACCTTGACGCCATCTTTCAAATACTAATGTTTCCATTGGAAACATAAAATGAGAACAATAGTTCAGGAATTTTCAACCGGAGTTGACCGTTTCTAATAACCATTTCTGAAGTAAAATCTTGCAATTACCAGTTATCATTTTGCTTTGCCTGAACTATGACAGAAGTGAGATCATTTCATTATGAAATAGATACTGTTGAAATCACTACCTTTCTGCTGCCGTCAGTTCTTCCATCTGACAACCCACCTCAAGGGGAATCCTGTCCAAATGGCAATCAAGGCCAAGATTCAATTTTAACCTTTGCAATGTGTGTGTAACATCCTGCAGGTTGAGCTGCTAAACCATTTGCCAGTGAATGAATAATTCATATAGCCCTTTATAAAACATGCTTAACAGAAGTTAAGTATCAACTCTCACAGCAGCACTGTGACCTACAACATTGTTGCTCTTCAACTTTATCTGGCAGGCAATTTCTTTGTTCTGAAGAAAAACCAAAGTAAACTAGCAATGTTTGGAGTTCAGGACCTGCTAAATTTGAAAAACATGTATAAATAAGATTAAATTGTACAGACTTCTATTTTAGAAGTCCAAGGGGATTTGAAGATCCAGAGAAATGAGTTAGGATCGAATGAGTTTAGATAGGTCCTGATTTCAATATGGCTGTAGCTTAGGAAAACATGCCTCGAATATGATCAAAATGGCAAACACAATTTTGGTTTCTAAGGTATCTTCACTCTTTCAATTTTGGCCTCTTGAACATCTCTTTATTTAATTGTTTGACCTTTTGATAACTCTGCTGTCAGCTGTCTAGTCTAAATTCTCAAAATCTCTGCCTAGGCCTTTTCCATTCTTAACCTTTCTTTCCTCTTTTAACATTTTCTTTAAACAACCATTTGACCATTTAGCCCAATGTCCCCTTATATTGGTCAGTATCAGATTTTGTTTTGTAACCCTCCAATGAATGACTGTAGGATATTTTATTATACTAAAGGCAGTATGCAAATACAAGTTGTTATTATTATTACTGTTATTTAACTCCAGCATTCTGAATCAGGAAAAGTAAGAAGCTATCCTTCAGTTGTGTAGAGCCTTGATCAACCACCTTGAGTTCTGGACTCTGCCTTAGGCAAGATATATTGGTCCTGAAAGAACTGATATTTTGTATTTAGTTTCAATATTTGAATAATAATAATAACTTCAGTATTTGAAACCAATATTTAGTTTCACCAAAATTGGAGTAGGATTACAGGTCTAAATTGTGACGAAGGGTTCTGTAAACTTGGCATGCATGCTTAAGATTGTGCATGAATGAAGTGCTTAAAGGGGTAAAGGAATACCATAAGTTAGAAAAAGAGAAGCTATTTTGTCTGTGGGATAATCCAGAACTGGAGGAATTTGCATCACAGGTAGACAAGATGGTAAAGAAGGCATTTAGCACACTTGCCTTTATTGCTCAAACCTTTGAGTGTCAGAGTTGGGATGACATGTTGAGGTTGTACAGGGCATTGATAAGGCCCCTTCGGGGCTATTGTGGGCAGTCTGGTTGTCCTGTTATAGGAAGGATATTATTAAACTAGAAAGGGTTCAGGAAAGAATTACCAGGATGTCACCAGGAATGGAGGATTTGAGACATAAAAACAGACAGGAAAGACTTGGATTTTTTCATTGAGGTGTAGGAAAGTGAAGGGTGACCTTATTGAGGTTTATAAAATCATGAGGGGCATAAATATGCTGTATGATAAGGGTCTTTTCCCAGAGTTGATGGAGTTCAAAACTAAGGGGCATATTTTTAATTTGAGGGGAGAAAGATTTAAAGAAGGACATGAGGGGCAACATTTTTTACACAGTGGTTCATGTGTGGAATGAACTTGCAAAGAAAGTGCTGAATTAAGGATACAGTTACAATGTTTAAAGACATTTGGATAGGTTTATGAAAGGAATGGTTTAAGGGATATGGGCCAAGTGGAGACAGGTGTGACTAGTTTAGTTTGGGAACATGGTCAGCATGGAGTCATTGGACCGAGGGGTCTGTATCCTTGCTATATCACTCTAATGATAGCCTGATCAGGTACAGGTGAACTATGATCTAAGTAAATTACAGAACAAGAATAAGGTGTTGAGAGGCTTACTTCTGTTCCTAATTTAGTGAGGAAGAATGACTAAGCTGAGATACTATGGTGAGGGCCCTAGAGGAAGAGCAAAAGAATTCTTATTAAGAAAGAATAAATGCTGGAAATAAGCAATGAATTATCCATTATAAATGTTTCTTCTATTCTGGCCAGGATTATGAGAAGGACTCTAGAACATTTTAGAAGGTATGGGAACAAGATGCAAGTCTTGGCAAGTCTTTTATTTTAATGTTCAGCAATGGCTTTCTATTCAAGTCATCGCTCATGACATAGAGTATAAGAGCAAAATGGTAATGTTGGAGTTGTACGGAACATTGGTTAGGCCATAGACCAAAAAAAAAGTGCAAATGCTGGAATCCAGGTAGGCAAACAGGAGACTGGAAGAACACAGCAAACCAGGCAGCACCTGGAGGAAAGGAGCAGTCAATGTTTTGGGTATTACCCTCCTCAGGACTAGCTTGCTGTGTTCTTCCAGCCTCCTGTTTGACTAACTGGTTAGGTTGCAATTGGAGTACTGCGTACAGTTCTGGTCGCCTCACTACAGGAAGGATGTGATAACACCAGATGATTTTGCAAAGAGGGTTCACTAGGATGCTGCCTGGGATGGAGCAATTGAGTAACTAGATAGGCTTGGATTGTTTTCTTTCCAACAGAGTATATTGAGGGGAGAGAACATGATTGAGATATGCAGGATTATGAGGGATATGGACAGGGGGAATAGAGAGCAGCTGTTCCCCTTGGTCAATCATGAGAGGGCATAATTTTAGGGCAAGCAGCAGGAGGTTCAGACAGGATTTGAGCAAAACCTTTTTTCACTCAGAGGATAGTGGGAAACTGGAATGCACTGCCTGGGAAGGTAGTGGAGGCTAGAAGTTTTACAACCTTTCAAAAATATTAGGATGAGCAATTAAAATATCATAACATTCCAGGATTTGTGACAAATGCAGGAAATTGAAATTAGTGCATTTTTAGTGGTAGTTTTGTTGGTGCAGACCCAATGGACTGAAGGGCCTTTTTTGTCCTATATGAATCTATGAAGTAAAATGAGGGGGAGAAGCTAACGGATAGTCAATCTTGAAAGTTGAAATGGCTTTGTTAGACTTTATAGAAAATTGAAAGGAAAAAGCTTTTGAGTGGTAGAATAATGTTTTGATGCCACAGACGAATCTGAGCTTCCAAGAGGCAAGTTTGGCACAGAAGAATTCCATTGGCTGTCCAAGTAAATAACGAGTCCAAGAATTGTTTAATATATGGGATTGGGACAACATGTGCTGATTGTTTTTGGAAATTATGCTTGATTCTTCATTGGAAGAACTGAAAGAAATAAGATTTTTGTTGTTAAATGGCATGGAGGAGGTCAGAAAGTACAATTCACCCATATTGCCTTGCAAGAAAACTGGAGCTTGTGAACAGTGTGTTATTCGGAATTTATCACATGTCCCAAAAAGAAGAGGAGGCCAACAGGCTCCTGGGCAGACCAACACAAGCCCATAACTACAGAAGGATCATTGATTCTCTCTTTTTGATGAAGCAAATCGAACTGAGGCATTAAACTTTAAAATTTTAATTTTAGCCTTGTGACATTGGCTGCCAAATGTTGTGGTTGCAGTGGTAGATTTAAACAGTGTTTGATCCACAAACCTGACACTTATGGCAGCAAAATATGATTAATTCAGTAGCTCTCAGACCAGAATAACTAACATAATTGGTGTTTTGCTGCAGAGCTGAGGGGTGCTTGCAGATGGGTTGTTTAGTTGGGACTATGGCAGAAGTGAGATCACCAACTTAAGAAATAGAAAATTGTGGGATATCTCCCAATGCCTCAGCCACTGTTAAGTGCTTGATTGAACAGATCACTCGAGAGTTAGTGAACGTCATAAATATTTCACAGCATCTTGAGAAAAAGCTACCTGCAGGTGATAATTCCATGTATACGAAGCAAGTAGTTATAGAGAGGAAACAGTTGGTTCTCTAGTAATAGGACAGTATCTGTTCCATACTTTTCCATTTATGAAAAGAGATGTTAGATTGAAAAACAATGTTTCTATCATTAACATTGGCTCCTATTTTCAAACTTCTCTGCAGGCCATACTATGGTGTGGTTCCTTCTGTAATAGTAGTCAACTGCATAGTTCACTGAGATAAAAGGAACTGCAGATGCTGGAGAATCTGAGATAACAAGGTGTAGAGCTGGATGAACACAGCAGGCCAAGCAGCATCAGAGGAGCAGGAAAGCTGACGTTTAGGGCCGTTGGAAAGAGGTCAGCTCAAAATAGAGACAGCCTATTCATACTTCCCTTATCTTCATGAAATAAATTTTTTTGCCCCTCAAGATTTGGGAACATGCCTTCTACCCAATGCGGAGCTGACTTGTGGAAAATGTCAAGCAGTTTCCCAAAAATGTGCACTTTTTAGCATGACAACAGAACTCTGAAACCTGTGGGGCGATTCCTGTCCTTTAAGTTATATCACTGTTTGTTTCCATGACAGTGCCAGAACATTGACTTACTTAGTATAAAGGGAATTGTAGCTTTACTCTGAGCATAGCTACTGAGGATGTGTGAAAGGGACTGTGTCACAGTGACATCAAGTCACATGCAACTGGAGCTTGGATCTGGGGAGCTCCAGATAAAATGATTTCTCCTGCCATCCTCTCTATAAAGTTATGTTCAATAAAGCCTGTAACTGTTGACTCATCACTACAATTTGTAGATATTTATGGCTGGATTTTGCCCCCCTGATACTAAGAAAATTGCATTGGGCAGCTACAAATGGAGGTGGTTGGACTGTTATTTTTAAAAATCTGATGTGATTCTCGATGTCTGTTATGTTAACCATGCCACACTGAATCCAGGTGGATGTTCCAGACAGCTGGCCTTTGACTAAGGCCCCCTTCTGCTCCCACCTTGAAGCTGCTTCAGGAAGTGATGGCTTAGTCTCTGATTCAAACCTGAGTCTTTGATGAGAAAATAACGCATGCACGTAGGTTCGTTCAGTAGATGGGAATGCAATGTCAGGAAATAACCTGTTCCATGATTCAGAATCAATCAAGAAAATCCAGTCCTAAGACCACAGGCCAGATGTGGCCTTAGCAATGGCTAAGTATTTTTGAACAAGTTTTATCTATATCAACTATTTGCAGAGTGTAATTACCATCCTCCACCTAATTTCAACTGTCCTTGGAAAAACTTTGTTTGAATGACAGCCCAAAATAATGCAAGTTTTTTCCTACCAAGTTAAATCTGTGAATTGTAGTTTTGAATGCTTAAGCAATTTTAAGCTGTACAGACAAATTATCACTTAAGTTATGAAACAGAGATTGAAATACAGCTCAAGAATTATTTACTCATTAATTTCAATAAGTGATTTGTTACTCTGTTGTGTCACAACAGAAGGTTATGCAAACAATACGTTCTGTTAAACATTGCCTGCTTATCAGAAACCTCAAACAACTTGTATGATAATACTAAAATACGTTCAAATAGTACAAATTTTTTCTGCAATATAAATAGCCATTGCATTGTATAAGCCTAAATAATTGTAATGAAAATCTTTTCCTCAAAGTAATGGCTCCTTACTTAAAGAAGCAGTGATATCAAATTGAAGAGCAACATCATCATTCTATCTGTATTGTTATGTTCATGGTGGCCGCTAATGGAATACCAGCAGTGGCCACCATTTCCCTGCTGGTGCTGCTGGGTACACAAGAGGCAGGCAGGATGTGTACCCCAGTGTTCTTGATCCCAGGAAGAGCCCACTGCTGGTCTGTCCACTGCCTGAATGGCTTAATATGATGAGTCTTCCCTAAAGAGCTACCAATAGCTTTTGCTGGTAGTGTGCTTTCTTTGTATCCATTCCAGCCCAGGATCCTGTACGCCTAACCAGATTCACAATCTGCATTGCTGCCTTCAAAGATTTGCTTTGATGTGACTGAAAGTCTTACTGCTTGTGTACCACACTCTTTGGCGTTGTATCTTTTTATTTTATATTGCCTCTTAATACTGTAACTAAAAATAAATACTATTTCAGATTTCTCTGCTTTTAAACCTCGCTGGTTTCATTCTTGTGCATTGCACCAGCTTGTCTTTGTCTTGGAATCTGTCACTATTCTCCTCATTTAATATAGATCAAGAAAAGCAATAGTCCTAGTGCTATTGTCACTGTACACCTTCCTCTAATCTGAAAACAATCACTCACAACTCTCTGTTTAAGAACTACTTGCACGCTGCTTGGTGAGAATTGTCAAGGGACAAGTTGTCTCAAACATTTGATGAAGCGACGCTAGCTGTCTCATGGTGCTATCAGTTTCTATCTGATGCAACACATCACATTGTTCCTTCCCTGGAAGTTATCATTACCACAATAAAGATAACACTGGTGGCAAGAAAGAGGGAAATTTGCAATGTGAAGATGTTTAATTTTAATGTTAATAAAGTGTGACTATTGAACATTGTCAGTTTCATTCTTGCCAGGCTTCCTGTTCTGTGGCCTGCCCGCGCACATGGCTTTTCTCTTCTCACCCTCAACCATTCTTCCATAATTCTCACCATTTTCATCTACGGCTCCTGGCCTTGGCCCCTTTGCATCTTCTGGCCTTGCTTCTCTCCCCGGCTCTTGTTCCATTTGCCCATTTCTGAACTTTGAAAAATTGCATATTTTAAAGTATTTTGTTTTGCAGTTTATTTCAGTGAGGAATACTCGAAGCTGCACGCACATGTTGTAATCTTCAAACTTGTATCTTGTTTTACCAGGTGAGAAATCTCTGAAGGAACCTAAGTCTGACTTTAAAATTGATTCCTATGCCAACTATAAATCAAATAAAGTTTTTTAATCATAACGTCAGGAATGGACCCATATCTTTAATAGAGGATTTCCTTGAAGTGGAGGTGCTGGTGTTGGACTGGGGTAGACAAAGCCAGAAGTTATATGGATACCATGTTACAATCCAATAGATTTATTTGAAAGCTTATGGTTTCAGAGCGCGGCTTCTTTGTTAGGTGCTTCTTCAAATAAACCTTTTGGACCATAACCTGGAGTTGTGTGACTTCTGAGGATTATTTGTGCAGCAGTCCCCTGATTGTGAACAGGTTCTGTTCTTGAGTCTGCTCACAAGTTGATTTGTACGCAAGTCAGATCACAGTGCAGGACAATATAAAATACCTGTTCGTAAATATTGGAAATGTTCATACATCAAATCTTTCAAACTGTGTAGAGGATTGCATTTGTATGTATGAGCATTCCTAAGCCGAATGTTCATAAATCAAGAACTAATGGCTCTTTGTATCTACGTGGTACTCCCCTCATTGGATAAATAATGAAAGGATAGAATTTTCAGGAATATGCAACAAATAATGGGAGATGTGGGACTAATTAGCTAACGTCTTCAAAAAGCTGTCAGAGGTGGTCTTGCATAATGTTTGAACTATACTAATAGGGGGTTGGGAACCCATACAGGGAGATGGAAGAGAACAAATCAAAAACAAATAAATAAAGGACAGAATGGGAATTAAGAAAAGTGATGGGCTGTGAATTCAAGGGCCAGACTCAATCATGGCCACAAAGCAGAATAATGAGAATGGGCAGTGCAGTGGCTCAGTGGTTAGAACTGTTGACTCACAGCACCAGGGATCCAGGTTCATTTCCAGCCTGGGGCGACTGCCTGTGTGCTGCTTGTACATTATCCCTGTGTCTGCGCGGGTTTCCTCCAGGTGCTCTGGTTCCCTCCTGCAGTCCAAAGATATGCAGATTAGGTAGATTTACCATGCTATAGTGTCCAGGGATGTACAGGCTAGGTGGATTAGGCATAAAAAGTGCAAGGTTACAGGGATTGAATGGGATACTGGTTCGGCCACATCAGGAGTATTGTGTCCAGCTCTGGTCGCCCCATTACAGGAAAGATGTGGAAATGTTGGAAAAGGTGCAGAGGAGATTTATCAGGACTGATTGGCTTGGGATCAATAAAACTTGTTCATTGAACATCTGTCAAATGTATCTGTTGTATGGAATTAAAACTCTACAGGACACAGGGAAATCTAGACGTTCCGGTTTCCTGTAACTACTACCTGGGACAAATTAGATTCCCTACAGTGTGGAAACAGGCCCTTCGGCCCAACAAGTCCACACCACCCCTTGAAACATCCCACCTAGACCCATCCTCCTAATAACCCACACAGCCCTGAACACTACAGGCAATTTAGCATGGCCAATCCACCTAACCTCCACATCTTTGGACTGTGGGAGGAAACCGGAGCACCCGGAGAGAACCCACGCAGACATGGGGAGAATGTGCAAACTCCACACAGACAGTCACCCAAAGTTGGAATAAACCCGGGTCCCTGGCAGTGTGAGGCTGCAGTGCTAACCACTGAGCCACCGTGCCGCCCCAAATGATAACAGAGAAGGAAGAAGATGTAATGCAGAGGCAACAAGAAGTTGTTGAGGGAGTCAGTGATAATTTTGTGAAGATTTTGTGAAAATGAAGCAAAATGATAGAATTTCCTATTTTCCTGTGTTCCTCAGAAACGTAGACATTAAGTAAAGATCACTGGAAGAAAATAGAAGCCTTGAAATGTGCACACAATAACATTTACATATACAAACCAGAAGACAAGTGAAAAGGTAGATATTACAGTTGAAAGAGCAAAAATGTGACATCTAGAAAATAAATATTAGTGCACTGTCAATTTTTCGGAGTTGAAAGGTTACAGAAGTCTCTCCTCGAAGGTAAAAGGGCCATGGAAAGTGGGGTTGATGGAAGCAGTCGGATGAGGCATGTCACAGTGATTGCAAATGAGCCACAGTGATTATGTGAAGATAACAAAGGGGAAATGTGGGACATCAAGACTGAAGATTTCCTGACGAGTAAATCCCCACCTTTGCTCACTGCTCCCAATGCGTGGGTCATCAAAATGGCCCCCTTCTTCTTAAACCCATCGCTACAAATTGAGAAAATACAGGTATTTTAATCAGAAAGCCATGTTAGGTACTGCTTGTGATGGTAGAAACTCTTTTGACACGTAATTGCTCTGCAATATTTATCCACATCATCATTGTGCTTACCTCATTTAACACTCAGCTTTAAATAACAGGAGACAGGCTCTTCTGGCAAACTGATACCTTTCCCTCAGGAGGCCTGGCTTTATGTCTCGAGTGCTACAGAGGTGTGTCATAACAGCAGATTGAGTCAAATATCCAATAGGAAGGAATACAGCAACAGGGGTGCGATTTGATCGAAAATCTTTCACAAACATTTCTGCGTTCTGAGTAAGGAATAATATCATTGAAAGTTTGATCATAGTCACAAAAAAGAGGTGGTGAATAACATTTGGGACACGGCCCAGTCTTGACAGATGGGACTTGGTGGCGTAAAAATACGCAGTGTAGATATATATCTCTCTCGCTTGTAGAGGGCAGATGTCGGTGCAGTAAGTGTGATTGTGGACACATGCTGTGCATTTCCTGTGATAACGAACAACCCTGCCAGCAGCTCAGATAAGGCTTTATTTACAGTGTGTGTAATCTCCCAAGGGGAAAAAAGCTCGAACTTCATTAACACCACGGGGAAGAAAGACTACTGAGAGGGTTAGGGAGGAAAAACAAGAGTGAGAAAGGAACCAGTGGCTGTGCAAGCTACAGATAAGCAGTTGAAGGAAATTCATCCCACAGCACAATAATCTGAGTGTAACAAAGGCCAGCAGTTGGAGGAACTGCAATGTGACATCCCATCTCTTGTGTCGGACAGGTGAAAGCAACTGAGCGTTACCTTCACAAATAAACTACAATAGATAAACCAGGGCCAGGCTTGCCAGCTGTGCAGACTAATAAAGGCCGAGGAATCCAAATGTATCTTTTCACTATACAGACACAATGTTTGCATTAAGGAGTGCCCATGTTTGCCACCAAAATTGACTGAACCAATGTGATCTGCCACCTGCTCAATAAAAACACATGCAGATTTTGGAAAATGCTTGTGTCAGAAGTTAAATCAGATGCAGTGCAGCCTTATTTCTTGCCAATCTGAGTGCGCAGAGTCGGGAAACCTCCAGACTTCATGATCTCCTCATCTCTGTGCCATTTTATAGCCCTTATGCCAGGTTAGTGTCAATGCCAACTCATCAAAACCCATGTTCCCCCACCATTCGACTTATCATCTCCATGATGAATCACCAAGCATCCATCACGGAGAGATCTCAATAGCTGGGTTGAAATTAAGTCAATTTCAATATATCAATATAAGCTTCTCAGCATTAGGGAAAAAAAAACTTGAGAAAAGGCCATTCAATCATATCCTTACATCAAAAACAGGTAATCATTTTGTAATCACTTGAAGCTCTCAATCAATCTGTGAGCATACAGAAATCACCCTCACTCCTCCATAACCACAATGGTATGTTGCAGAAGGAGTCAAGCAGCACTAATGGTAGAATGAAAAGCCTTCAGGCTTATATCAACAAATTTTCACTGATATTGCAAGCATTTTGTTTTCTTAAAACACTCTCTTGGAAGGCTGGCTTTCTTTAAAAGCAAAGGAGCAGGAGATTTAAATTCCTTGACAGTTTGACAGTTCTACACATCTTATCTACTTTTAATGCACCTCCATTTCCACTCTTAACAACTGCAAAAAGTATTTGACTTTCCAAAATGTTCCAGCAGGTTTAAACCATTTCCTCAAGCTTGTAAATCCTATGACTTGTCTTTTGGAATCTTTAATGCTGAAAATTTCTACGTGAAGGCAGCTGCATTTTTAAGAATGCCACTACCTCCATGAAGTCTGCATATATGCCATATCATTTCACCCCAGTAAAATAGGGTGGAGGGCAGAAGTTGTGCATTCCAGGCTCTGGAAGCATTTTGGAACAGGGTATGCAAGTCCTTTCACTTTTGTTTAAATTTGGACCTTTGCTCATTATTTACTTACAGTTGCTATTGTTGCTTCTACCTTGCAAGTGTAGTGAGATAACTGACCAATTCAGAGTCTTGGACACAGCTCAGTCTATCACGCACAACAAGCCTTGCATCCATTGATTCCATCTATACTTTCTGCAGCCTCAGGAGAGCAACCAACATGATCAAAGACACCACCTTCCCCGGTTATATGCTTTTCCACCCTTTTCTGTTAGGCAAAAGGTAGAAAATTTTGAATACACATACAAATGGATTCAAGAACAGCTTCTTCCCTGCTGTTATCAGACTTTTGAATGGACCTCTCCAAATGTTAATTATTTCTCTTTGCACCATCTCCGTGGGGGTAACTGCTTATTCTACAGTCAGTTCTGTCAGCCTGATATACTCAGAATGGTAAACTTTGCCTGTAAGCACACAAAACAACACTTTTCACTGTATCTCAGTACATAGAGTCAAAGAGTCAGTGTTATATAGCATGGAAACAGACCCTTCAGTGCAACAAGTCCACGCAGAACATAATCCAGACTAAACTTATCTCATCTGCCTGCTCCTGGCCCGTATCCCTCCAAACCTTTTCTATTCAAGTACTTATCCAAATGTCTTTTAAAAATTGTATGTGACAGCAATAAATCAAACTTGAACTCTGTGTGTGAAACTTTAACAGTATTTTGCAATAGGAAACATGCCATAATTGGTTCAACAAACCAACCACCATGCTATTTCTTTTACGTGAAGCCAATCAGATGTTTTTATGAGTTAACATAGATTCCTTCTGAAAGTAGCACCAGAAAGAACATCATCAAAATAAATCCAAAAATTTAAAGGATAGTTAACAAATTAAATTTCATTTTTGGTTATGATAATGCATATCAGTATCTCTGGTGCCCACTGGTCACAGATCCATCAATAGACACAAGGTGACCAGTTCCATTCCAGTTTGGAAAAGCCTGCAGCAACACCATCATATTAGCAACATGCTTTGTACTGATCTGAGAGTTATTCCAGTCTGGTTTGTTAGTAGAGTGTAGAGAACTTTGGGAAGCACTGAGGGAATGAGAGGCATTATAAAATAAAATGCAGTTTTTCCTGCTTCACTGGCCACTTGAGACAAGTAAGGACCAAGTGTAAGCAGGAAGGAGAAGGACATGCTTAGATGAAAAGAGGGCATTTCTAAGGCAAAATGACTACTGTATTCCTGAAATCAATAATGGTTTCATATTGCAATATTCCACTACTTCCAAACTGATGCCCTTATTCATACCCCTGGGGAAGAATGAAACAACATATTTAGATTTTAGTGAGAATTTTACTTCCTGACATCTAGTATTATCCAAAATTATGGTGAATTTGTTTTGAGTTGAGAGATGATGAAAAAGCCAGTGTGGTTTCAAAGTTGAAAATGAAATCTGTCATACTTTATTTGAAATGCCAGCTATGTTTTCATACTATCCAGTGGTATCAAGAGTGAAATTACTAATAACGTTAGCATAAATTGAGTTTGTCTTCTCTTTTTGAAGCCTCGCCCTGCCTCAACTCATCATCTGTTGAAACCTTCATCCACTTTATTATCTCCAAACTTGAAAACTTCAAGTTTATAACTCTGACTTCTAGCTGCATGGCCCCCCCCATTTTCCATACTGTTAAAAACTTAACCTTTCGTAATTGCAGATTTCCATATCCCAACTCACACCAAGCTCTGATCAACCATCATTGTGCTGCTCACTGATCACAATTGGCCCTTGTGCAGTACTTTTATTTCAAAGTTCTCATCTTTGTTTTCAAATCCTTCCATGCCCTCTTCACCCCTCCATCTGTGGAATCTCTTTTGGCCCCTCAACCCTCCGAAGCACCTACCACTCCTCGATTTCTGCTCTCTTGTGTTTCCTTGGTTTTAATTGTTCTACTGTTGTTGTACTTTCAGACGCCTATGCTACGATCTAATGAGTATTCCTATCCCCCTGCTCATCTCATTCATTTTTCACCTTTTGGACACTCCTTAAGACCTACCTCTTTGATCAAGCATTTAGCTGTTTGCCCTGTTACTTCCCTTAATTGTTCAGTATCAAATTTTCGTTCATGATGTCCTGTGAAGTACCTTGGAGAAGATTAATGCATTAAATGTGCTATATAAATAAAAAAAATGTTGTTGGAACTTGTAGTGAAATGAGTAGCAGCTTCCAAGTGGGTACACATGGAAAAATCTGTGTGGCAGGAATACAATGAGAGATCATTTGGAATTGCAGTCTTAATTTTCGTAATTAATGTAAGCATCATATGTTGAGTGCAACGTTAAGTCTGTGATATGCAGATTCTTAGAGTCCAAAAGGCCCTTTCTCATTTTCTAATTTACACTCTGAATCTCTGAAGCAGACAGAATCACTTATCAGGTGACTTCATTCAACCTGAACTTGCAAAGGATGGCAGAGTTTTTCCCTGGAAAATAATTTTAACATGCTTAAAATATTTATAATGCTTTCAATTATGTATAGTGAGTACAGCATTGTAACCAAGGCCAGTGTAGATCAGTATTAGAATATTTATCCAAATTAAAAATGGGCAACATTAGCAATATTCATCAGGTCAGGATATTTGTGGAGTGAGAAGGCAAGTTAATGTTCTTTCGTCAGTAGTCAACCAGACAATCATCAATACAAATTTTAACTCTGTTTCTCTCTCCATAGATGCTGCCAGACCTGTAGATTTATGTTCAGTATTATCTTACCAACTATAACTATCAACTTTTATCAGCACATCAATTTTCTTTTGAAAAGGGCAACATATTGTCAAAATCTTTTGCCTGGCACACTTCAAAACCAATGCAAGAGTGCCAATTTTCAAACAATCACACCAATTTGTATGACAAGAGGAAAGGAGCTGATGATTGGCAAGTTGGTTCTGATTGGCTGAGGCATTGCCAATAGGGAACTATAAACTCCCAAACTCCCAAAAAATGTACAATGTGATTCATTTACACGACAAATGGCATCCATTCGTATGGAGGAACCATTCTCTGCAAACAAAAGGAATATATTCAAGCCTTGCATTGTTGCTGCCTGTGTTTTCTGGAAATATTGGGTGTTTTTATATGTATCTTTTAAACACAGAGCTGAATAATTAGTTATAAAACATTCAGAGGATTTCTGCCAAGCCCTGGCACATTGCAGGACTTTCTAGCTCTGAAATAAACGTGGAAAATGAAGGGAAGGCATGGAATACAGGGAAAACTTGGAAGAGTTGGTTAATGCAAATCGTAATTGATGGTGTTTTAGCAAGATAAATGCTTACCACAGAATGGAGGAGTAAGCTTTGATATTGAATCAAGCCTGACAGACTATGACAGGAGAGATAATGTACCTAGACACACTTGAAGGATATCCAGAAGGCCTTAAAGAACAGCACCATGGTGATGTGAGTGCAAAGAAAAATTATGTTAATCGAAGTTATGGGCTTCAAACCAGTGAAAATTACCATAATCATATATTTGTTATCATCTTGAGTGTATGGATTAAGATGCTTTAAAAATCATATAATGCCAACACATCAAATTATTGTACTTCAATGCATAATCGGAGTTACAGTTTCCTTCTCTTGCATTGCGATGTACAAACAGCTGCTCTGAACAGATTATGTGAGAATGTACCACACAAGTCTCATTTATCATACCCCACCATTTATTTCTATCCCCTTTCATTAACTTCAATTCTCCCATTTGCTCTTGACGCTGAGAAGAGCTCTCATATTTTGTCCATTTCCCACAGTCCCTAGGTAGGGAAGTTACCTGCTCAACAGCCAATTCTGCCTTTTGTCTTTGACTCTCCAAAGAGTGCAGTCTACTCAGGACTTGGATATTGATCCTATAATTGGGAGGCTGTTTATAATCTTGGAAGTAGGATGATGCAAGAAGAAGGCATTATCAGATCAGTCATTCTTATATCACCTCCAGGCTCCAGCGCCTGTTATGAAGCCCATTCAGATGTCTATTACCTGACAAATAAGGTAACAAATCCTTTATGATAACAAGGTGTGGAGCAGGATGAACACAGCAGGCCAAGCAGCATCTTAGGAGCAGGAAAGCTGATGTTTCGGGCCTAGACACTTCATCAGAAATGAGGGAGGAGAAGAGGGTTCTGAAATGAATAGGGAGAGAGGGGGAGGCAGATCAAAGATGGATAGAGGAGAAGACGGATGGAGAGGAGACAGAAAAATTAAAAAGGCGGGGATGGAGCCAGTGAAGGTGAGTGTGGGTGGGGAGATAGGCAGGAGATAGGTCAGTCCAGGGAGTGACCTGTGCGTCCTCTCTGGACTGACTTATCTCCTCCCTACCTCCCCACCCACGTTCAACTTTACTGGCTCCATCCCCGCCTCTTTAACTTGTCTGTCTCCTCTTCGCCTATTTTCTCCTCTATCCATCTACAATCTGCCTCCCCCTCTCTCCCTATTCATTTCAGAACCCTCTTCCCCTCCCTCATTTCTGAAGCATCTAGACCCGAAACATCAGCTTTCCTGCTCCTGAGATGCTGCTTGGCCTGCTGTGTTCATCCTGCTCCACACCTTGTAATCTGGGATTCTCCAGCATCTACAGTTCCTATTATCTCTAACAAATCATTTACATTTGCTCTTAAAGACTGCTTTTTCTGAGCAAGCTCACTCTTTAAACTTTATTCCAGCCCTCCTGCATAATCCCGAGGGACCATTTTTGTCAGCATAACTTTTTGTGAGGCAGTTGCTGGTGAGAGTCGGTGAGGAAGGAGATTATGTAGCAGCACAATATCCTCATCCTCTTTCAACGATAACAACATGCATTTATACAGTGCCTTTACTGCATTGACAAACAGACTTTAACAACCTAAGGATGTTAGCAAGATCTTGGTCAAAGAGATTGGTCTTATAGGGCATCCAGAAGGAAGAAATGGAAGCTGCAAAGGTGAGAGTCTTCAGGAAGGATTTCCACGGTGTATGACATGGACAGCTGAAAGCAAGGAATTCAATTGTACAGCAAATAAAACAGACAAAGTGGGAACAGGTTGAACTGGACTTGGCAACAGAGTTTTTGGTGAGGTCAAGTTTATGAAGGGTGGAAGATGAGTGATTGGGCAGAAGTACATAGAAATTAACATATCTAGATGGAACAAAGGTATGGTTGAGGCCTGGTTTAACAGCTGAGGCAGGAACAGAATCGATCTGTTTTGTAGTGATGGAAGTAGATTTTCTTGGTGATAATGCACTATTGAAGCTTATTTCAGAGTCAAATATTGTGCTCTCTAATTGTTAGGGTATTTTAGCCCCATTTCATGGAGGTGCAAGGATCTTTTATTTTAAAGCAGCATTTTCAGATTTCAGCACAGAGCAGAATTCACAGAAAATTGGAGGCAGAAATATCAACACACTAGACCAAGACTTTGCAAAGTGTGGATCTCCAAGTGGGTCATGTTGAAAGGAAATATTGTGTCATGGGGTCCAACACTGATGCATTTTCTCCTCTTCTCCCATCATTCCCTGAGGGGGTGGGTGACCGTTTCCAATCCTCATAATGGGTCAAAATGAAGAAAAAAATTGGAGGAACCACCACACGAGACTCAAAGTCCAGTTTACACCACAATACGGAACATGGTTTGACTTTAAGCAGAACAAATCATTGAAATGTAGCATTTAGCATTGTGATAACCCTCATGCTTTATGCTTATACAGTTTGTTTGCATACTTAACAATTCTAATTATTGCGCAGGGTTTTGGAGTGACTTTACAAGAATAACATGGCGGGGGGGGAGTATCATCAACTCCATTTTATTTCACTGTACCAACATAATCTTTACTTCACAAGGTCAGCAGTAGCACTTTATAGCCAACACTGATAAATTAGTCACTCGAATATTATCAAAAGCATCAGAACCTTCTCTATTTAAAAAAAATCACTTCATTAAATTGACTGAGTGCTGCCACATTAAATCAAAAACTACCAGGGACATTGTTAGTTTCTTCAATGACACGACCCGTTTATTTGGTGAAATTCCTATTTCATCGCTGTTACAGAAAATAAATTGATATAACTAACCTAAATTGCCTTGTCCTAATCAATAAAAAAAGATTAATGTGAGACTTAGTTGGAATAAAACCTGCTTCAACATTGGAAACTACATTAATTATAATAGCTACTTAAAAGTTGAAATGTGCTTGAATGTGACTTAATTCTATGAAAAAAAGGATAATGATTTGATGGGACACAATATTTTAAGATTATTATCCCAATATTTTGTTTCTGCGCTTCCTGTTTCTTTCCCAAGTGCCTTCATTTTGCTTTTGAAGTACCAAATGCAGTGAAAATAATGATTTCTGAATAAACCTGAGCAATAACAATTTGATTTAAAAAGATTTAAGTTAGGCTAAATGGGTGCTGCTAGATTTTAATATTGACTCACATTTTGTGCTCAGTCGACTGGTGTTGGCAATTCATTATGCATACAGCTGCTCCTACACATTTTGCAGGCTTTTGAGTGGCACTTTATTCCATTTAGGAATCTTTTACAGCAATTCACTCTATATGGAATTTGTATGTAAATAGGACTGACAACAGGATATCTCTCCAACTAGTCAAATTTAAGAATCTTTACTTTGTCATGCAGAGTTTACAACAGGAAGTGTAAGTCATAATATGCAGTTCAGTATAAATTTGGATTCAGAAAGCAAAATAAAGTGATGAAAGGGAGGATTGATTTCAGGGAGAGTAGAAGAAAAGGAAATATTTTAAAATCTTCAACACAATTATATTCCAAAGGAATGAGACTCCAGACTTGTAAAATTAAATTTTCAGGGAGGCCATGTATTATTTTAACAGTAATTAGGATTCATCAGACAATTAAATGATCCCTGATAGCTTGCTGCAGCCGATGTGCTTACTGTATTTTAAGAAAATAATTACTGCAGCTTTACTGCCTTTATGTATTTTAATGCCAATTCAATTGACAAGAGGCTTGTGAGGCAAGTTTGGGATAATTTGGCAGCAACTCCAAGAATCCTGCATTTAACTATGCATCAGCAAATATCAGAAGTTGCTGTTTGATCTTTCCTCACAAATAAGGTCGTCACTAATACCCTAGTGCAAAATCTGAGCCCATAACAATGAGAGTTAAACAAGATGGAAACACTACACAGGTGAGCAAGGAGACACTGGGAAAGGATCATAGCATGAAATGTCAGAAACTCCAGAGATTACGCTAGCCGTTTGAACTGTATACAATATTTAGTTAGATATAATATTGAGAAGAGGACCAGCATGACTGTCAGAAAAGGAGAAGTGAATATGGGTTTTCCTGATGATGGTTTCATGGAATTAGAGTTCTAATTCTAGGTACTAAATTAATTCAATTTCTAGCATCTGCCACGGCAGGCTTTGAATGCAGCTCCACAGAATTTTAAACCATTGTTAAACAGTAGTTACTGAGACGGGAGAGAAATAAAATCATGATAGATGTTGAAAGGTAGACAAAGAAAGTGAAAAATGATTTGAATAAAAACAGAAGACACACCTCAAGCAATCAAGAAAAGCTAAGCAGTGAAGCCGTGAGAAAGAAACAAACTGACACAAAGTGATAGAATCAGCAATTTTCATTTACAATGCAGCACATCATTGTCACTTCCAATTTGTCCACCAAGAGAAAAAGAAATCCCCTGGAAGCAACAGCATTTATTCATGTACCAACATCTGTCAGGTAAATCCCTAAGAAAAAAAGTCCCATTGATAGAATGCAGCCTTTATTCTCTCTCCTTCCTGAGCACACAGATGTGAATGCAAGTTATGGGACAAAATTGAACAACAAAAGCATTTTAATCAACTTCCTCTAGATGACACCAGCAAGGCTATGTATTTGTATCTGTCCCTGGTTGCCCTGAAGAGCTTGTGGTGAGTTGTCATCTTGAAGTACTGTCATAATGCTTTTGTGCTCCTGAGATGCTGCTGGGCCTGCTGTGTTCATCCAGCCTCACATTTTATTATCTTGGATTCTCCAGCATCTGCAGTTCCCATTATTACTGTCATAATGGTTCTTTGCTATGGTGGTATCCCGTAGGGAATTCCAGGATTTAAACTCAATGAGAGAAAATAATTCAACTTCCAACTCAGGATTATACATGTTACACTGTCTGTTGGATACACTCAAGAAAACCTCCGGATTTTACTCTAGAGGTATCAGAGCTGTTTAATTCATCCCATCAATACTATTTATTATTCAAAGTATACATTAGTCATTTTGTCTCTTGTCAATAGGAATGCCACAATTTCCAGGGCAGCATTGGTCCCTGGCAAACTGTAAAGGACCTCATAGTCCAGGATCAATCAGTCAACCTGATATACAATCACACAAAGAGAAACAATCACACATAATGGCATCTGGTTTGTGTTCTCACCATAATTTGATTTGCCTGTGCTGCTGCAACTCTGTGTTCAATCTGTCTGACAGTTCTGCTGCTGATCAGACTCATGAGCTAGACCAACATGATGTTCAAGAGTCTGGCATTCAGTTTGCTCCATGGTGAGACTGCTCCCTTAAAATATGTAGGCTCCAAGATTTGCCTCTGCATTATCTAGAGTATCTGACACTAAGGGACTTGAAACTGATTTACACAGTATTAGCTTTACGCTAATGTCTGTAGGGCATGCTCTTTCATCCTCTTTCTCAATTGTTGTAAGTGCCTGCGATGTCAGTATCACATTATCGTATAAGTCATCATGTCATTTGCATTCTCATTTTCTGCTGCATGAAAAGTTGATGTAAGTGGCTTGCCAAGGGAGGGGGACAATTTATAGCAAGTGTTCCCTCTCCTGGTCACTAACTGATGGCCTCGATGGGACTTTAGTCCACAGAGGAGAGGTCCTCACTTGGCTATGCAATCCTCCACAACATCTAGTGAAATGCACAAATGAATAAAGATCATGAAAGGAGGCATCAGGGATTTAAAGTAAAATTGCTGTAGCCCTACTGGACCACAGTGCTGCTCTCTCATTAAAGAGTGAGAGTTGGGTTAGTTTAACCTTAGAATCCAGTCAGAAGCCACATGACACCAGGTTATAGTCCAACAAGTTAATTTGAAATCATAAGCTTTCAGGGTGCTGCTTCTTTGTCAGATGAAGCAAAGAGACTTCTGACTTTGTCCACCCCCAGTCCAACACAAGCACCTCCACAACTTAGCCTGAAGATCACCATCCCTCTGGTGAGGGGGAAGAGACTCGGAAAGACAGACTTTTTTTGATAAGATCAGCCAGTCACAGGAACTGAACCCAATTTATTGGCATTACTCTGCATTGCAAAATAGCCATCAAACCTACTGAGCTAACCAATTCCCTCAGCAGGAATGACTGACTACATGGAGTGATATCCTTCAGGAATGAAAGCAACAGGATAAGAAGACACAGTGACAGTTTCAGAGTACAGACTGAAATAGACTCTCCCACTCTCTGAACTGACCATCCCTGTCATCAGTCTTAGCTTTAACAATGTTGTTGCTGTCAACAGTTTTCACAATGAAGAAGACCACAACTCAAATCATTTTTGGCTCAGAACTTGTTTTAGCATTGTAACTATTCCAACTTAGGGAATCATAGGATGATTCATAGGCACTGACCTACCTATGCTTTTTATGGCAGTCGTCCGATGCTAGCCACTCAGTGGATCCTCTGTCACTGGAAGGTAGGTTGACCTTGACAGAGTGCAGAGGAAGTGAAGCAACAGTGGAGAGTTGTGCATGTACCTCTTACGGCAGTAGCAGACAGAATAGGGATTTAAATCGCCAAATACATTTAATGAATCTTTTAAAGCATTTTCAGGTATGACACGGTACTTAATTATTTTTGTCCCATTTCTTTCTAACTTTTAGTATTATTGATTATTGACTGATTGTAAATGTAACGCATTTTTAGCTTTTAAATATTTAATTACAATGTTAGTTAATCATTCTAAATGTAATTAGTATTTCCTTATTTAACATTCAGTGTTACTTAATAATCTTAGTGAATGATTGTGAGTGACTGAGTAAATCTGTAAGTAAGGTGAGATAAGGGTGAGTTAAATTGATAATGGGGAAAGTGTGACTCCAAATCAGACAGGCATCTGGGTAAAGCAGCAGGCAGAGAGGGTGCTATGTTGGTTCAGTGGCTAAAAGATAAGGTGGCAGATGGAGATGATTTCAGGATGATGGGGTGGCAGGTTGAGTGAGGAAGGCTGTCAATTGTGAGGGTGTTAAATGGATAGAATGGCAAGTGGTTGGGATAATAGGATGGCAGATGAGGGAGGGGATTGGTTCGATGACAAGTTCATTTCAGGTTGGGACATAATGGGGCGTTGGAACAGTTGAATGGGGGGTGGTGTCAGTGGGGACAACAGAAGCTGGTGTCAGACATTCAAAAGAGAATCAGATTGTCAATTTGAGTCAGGCGTGGGGTAAGATCAGGGCTCTGTTGGGGATGAAGTGCCCTGTTAGGGGTAAGGTGGGTCAGTATTATCGTCAGCCTGGGCTTAGAGCATGTTTTAGTCTCTTTCACCTTTTCAGGCATGTCAGTCCTCCAATTCAGAGCTGGAGACATTTACAGAGGATAATTGCCAAACTTCCTGGGTAATTCCCACAAAGTCAAGGGAGTCAAACCCTCAAGCATAATCCAATGTTAATGAGTTTTGAGAAGATTTGTAGCTCAGGTTGAGGTTCTGGATGTGAGTTTGCTCGCTGAGCTGGAAGGTTAGTTTTCAGACGTTTCATCACCATTCTAGGTAACATCATCAGTGAGCCTCCGACGAAGCGCTGGTGTTATGTCCCGCTTTCAATTTATCTGGTTAGGTTTCCTTGGGTTGGTGATGATCCAAGGAACCCAAGGAAACCTAACCAGATAAATAGAAAGCGGGACATAACACCAGCGCTTCATCAGAGGCTCACTGATGATGTTACCTAGAATAGTGACGAAACGTCTGAAAACTGACCTTCCAGCTCAGCGAGCAAACTCACATCCATAATCCAATGTATATTTTCAGTCTATGCTGCTGCAAAGCCTGTCTTTATCCTTTCCCTTGCTGTCCACCTCCTTTACCCTTTTCCTATGGAAAACCCAAACACTATCACTTCTCTTACTGATTTACCTTTTCCTCTACTTTTTCAAAACTTTTGAGTACATTTCAGTTTCTCAACTTAAAGAATATTCAGCATTATATGTCGATGCAGGACAAAGCAGCTATTTGATTGATGTTCTGAGGAAGGGTCACCAGACCCAAAACGCTAACCCTGTTTTCTCCTTCACAGATGCTGCCAGACCCGCTGATCTTTTCCAGCAACTTTGCTTTAGTATGTGATTTACTGCAGCCGCAGTTCCTTCAGTTTTTATTTGATTGGCACCCCTACTTCAATCTAAATATTCACTCCCTTTGCCACTGATGTAAGATAGCAGCAAAATGAATTGTCTGCTGGATGTACCTCATCAAGGTTCCCTAAAATGACCTTCAAACCCCACCATCTGGAAGGACAAACGCATCAAATACATGGGAACACTCCCATGCTTGCAAATCCTCTGCTAAACCACTCACCACCCTGACCTGTAACAATAACACCACTCCTTCACTGTCACTTGATGAAAATTCTGGAACCCTTCCTAACTGCAATGTGATGGACTATAGCAATTCAAGAAAACTGGTACTTCTGGTGACATTCAATCCTTTGAAAAGAAATTTTCACTCCAAACTATGAGTCCTCTCTTCAATACAGCTCCAACAATTACTGCAGAATCGTACTCCCCTGACATTTTGTTGTAGCTGAAACTGGCAGTCTTTCTTCTAGTTGGTGAATTGCAAAGTAAGAATTGTAATTTATAAGGTTGTTTTTAAAGTCTGCTTATTGTCTTGAGTGGTAATCAGTGAGAAGCAGCAATTAATTATAAACAGTATTGCCAAGATCTGTTGCTTCCTTGTGTTACATGACTCATGTTTATAGAGAATGCCACTTAATGAAAAACCGGTTGACCATTTATAATTGGCTCTGTTGAATACTTTAGACCTCTGGCAGAGAGGCTGATTGCATTAGATGTCAAGGTAAGAGGCATGCATTCACTTCTCCATGACCCTTTCTTTATAATTAGAGACCTTTTCTCTCGCATGCAGGTAGATTCAGCACAATTGAGACATGTGCTAGTTCTGACAGTAACTATTTATTTAGAAGATTGTGCACCACTTCACGCAGGCAGAGGTGCAAGGCCTGCTTGAAAGTCAAATAAATTGTGACTATAATCCACTTGACTCCAGGTGTAGTAAAAGTTGCATTCACAGTTACATATACTTTTTTTTCAGGGAGAGCTTACAATAACAATTAATAAGACTACATAAATCTTAAGAAGCAAAATCTCGGTAGGTATACAGAATAAGCTTATGGCAGGGCTGGTGCATGTTAGAAACCATTCAAAGTTGGAGAGAGCCTACTTTCTGATGGTGCATAGGAGATGCGTCCACTTGCAGCAAAGTGTCAGTGGGCCAAGGGTCTAAGCCCGAAATGTCAGCTTTCCTGCTTGGCCTCCTGCTGTGTTCATCCAGCTCTACACTTCGTTATCTCAGTGGACCACACTGGTTTGTTTCAGTGGACAATTTGGATACATCCTGGGAACCACACTGTTCTACATCAAGGGACAAAGCAAGAGGTGCTGGAGAAATTAGAACTGACAGGATGCAGAATTCGACTGTACTCTTTTTTTCAATTTTTTTTCTCTTCTGAAGGCAATGACATGCCTGGATATCTTGCTACAATACAGAGCATTATAGGGTACAGTGAAGCCATAGGAGAGCTACTTTGTTTAAATTTATTGTAACATATCCTGTGACACAGTCATGGGCCTTAGGGAAAGCATTTTATTTCTCATTCAGACAATGTTCAGCTAGGAATGGTCTTTGAAGTAAACCTCGAGCACAAGATTGGAAATTACGTATCAAAGGCATGCAATCTGTTTCATATGCTCTTGCTATTTTGTATCTCATCATTGTACGTTGGATATTACTGGCTTTCATCATGGAGCATTACATGATCATTGCACACTGAATTTTCTTCCTCACTCTTCATTTAGATCCTTTAACTTTTTGATTTCTTCTAATGAATGAGTTTCCAAACATTTTGGAGAAAATTCTTGTTGACTTTGTGGGTTCAAGTTCTGTACAAGAAACCTAATACCATTCAGAGGCAGACTGGAATGAAATTCATTGATATTTTTGTAAAAGTTCTTATGTGCCCCTGGAAAATGCCAATAGTTAATAGCCACTAAACCTTCTGTACTACAGATAGATTTGTGGAACAATGGAAACCTTTTGACTTTATACAAGTTATTGTATGTATTGTTCAGATTATATCCATTTCTAGTTTACTGGTAATCATAGCAATACATGAAAAAATAAGGAAAACCCTTACTAAAGCAGCACGGTGGCTCGGTGGTTAGCACAGATGCCTCACTGCGCCAGGGACCCAGGTTTGATTCTCACCCTCAGGCAGTGTGCAGTTTGCACATTCTCCCTGTGTCTGTGTGGGATTCCTCCAGGTGCTCTGGTTGTCTCCCACAGTCCAAAGATGTGCCGGTTAGGTGGATTGGCCATGCTCAATTGCCTGCACTGTTCAGGGATGTGTAGATTAGTTGGGTTACAGGGGGATGGGTCTGGGTGAGATGCTCTGAGGTCCATGTGGACTTGTTGGGTCCAAGGGCCTGTTTCCACACTGTAGGGATTCTATGAAATTAGAACACTTTAACATGGGTTTCTGATGAAGAGTCACCTGACCCAAATCATTATCTCTGATTTCTCTCAACAGATGCCGCCAGACCTGCTGAGCTTTTCCAGCAATTGCTGCTTTTGTTTCTAATTTCCAGCATCCACAGTTATTTTGGCTTTTATTTCAACACAAACCTTGTCTATATCTCAGCCAAGTGAATTGTCGATTCTCATGTCCTGGGCCACATGCACAGTTCAGATCTAGATGGACAAGATGTAAATAGAATTAAAACTACTGGAAATGCTGGCTGATTTACCTCCTGCTCATTGTAACCTCCTGGAACTTGCTTTAGGTTGTTTCTTTAGAGTGGAGTGGGTGAAATTAATTTCCCAGATTTTACTTCAATGCATTATTTGGCCTTTTCTAGCAAATGATGTGGCAGCAGGGGAGGTGGGAGGAATACAAAAGGTCATTTAGCTTGGTTGCCATTTGGCTGAATAGAACGGGTGACCTTTTCTATCATTCTTGTATATATGTAGCAGTTATGATGGCTACCTATAAGCTGATATAATCCTACTTAATAGGCTAGTCATACAATGCAGCTTACATCAATGCAAGAAGCTTCTGGCTACAAACGATACAAACTGTACAACAACATAACATTACTTCACCCAAGTAATACTTCAGTAATTTCCTTGTGATGTTACAATGTCCGTTTTATACATTGAACATATTTTGCTCTTATATTTAACTCTTTGCGACATTCGGTTTTAATCTACTTCTAGATGTTGGTGAACTGAACAGTGAATGTAGCATTTTGTTGGAATTTTTTTTTATTCACCCAAATCAGAACATGTTATGACACAAGTCTGGGGCAGGTGGGATTATGAACTTGGGCTTTCTGGCCCACAGGTAGAGATACTGCCACGGGTTCACATTGATCAGAGAATAGAGTACAGCTGGCAATGTAGTTTGCAGTTGCATCCCACCCAGATCCACCCCCTCCCTGTAACCCACATTCCACCCAGCTTGCACATCTTTGGACTGTGAGGGGAAGCCAGAACACCCAGAGAAAACCCACACAGACACGGGGAGAATGCACAAACCCCACACAGACAGTCGCCCACAGATGGAATTAAACCCGAGTCCCTGGCGCTGTGAGGCAGCAGTGCTAACTATTCAGTCCGATAGGATGTGTGGATAGAGAAACAGGGTTAATGTTTCAAGTCCATGATATGCTTGTTGCTTTTTCTTTTGAGACCAAGAAAATCTAAGTTGCATATTTCACGTCACCAGACGATTTTAAACAGAGACCACAGATTAAGTTGAGAAGTAATGATTAAGTAGTGCTTTCTTGGGGGTTGAAAATCATGGAGAGCATTGGAAGCACAAAGATTGGAAAGGGTTAAAGGAGTCTCAGATTTCAAGTCCCAGGAGGAATAATTTTAGAGACTGCAGTGAGATGCAATTTCAATGCAGTGGGAAATACAAACTTTGTGTGAAACAATAGTTCTGAGTGAATATTCCCATCCAGTAAAAGTACACTTCACCTCTTGCTGTCATGCAATAAATTTCCTTGTTATGTAAGACAAGTGGCTCTTGTATTTAGACTGTTGTACTTATTATCTTTCTCCTACCACTGGTAATTAGACAATCTTTAGAGAATAGAGGAATGAAGGCTGGTGCAATGACATAACCAAATCAGAATATGGCATTTAGCACAGCTTGGGAGCGAGAAAGAACAGAGATGCTCCACCGAAGGTGAAACAAGCTATCTTGTAAACACCACACTCCCACCACCACCACAATCTACATTTCCCCTCCCATCCCTTCACTATCTTCCCCAACTATAATGTCCATTATTTCATTCACTACGGCCGTGTGAACTCAAATTCAACATTTCCGCTAGTCAGTGCATTGAGTGTAGGATTTGAGAGGTCATGTTGCAGCTGTAGAGGACATTGGTTAGGCCACTTTCGGAATACTGCGTTCAATTCTGGTATTGCTGCTGGAGGGGGTTCGGAAAGATTTACAAGGATATTGCCAGGGATGGAGGGTATCAGCTATAGGGAGAGACTCAACATTGTGAGATATTTTCCCTGGAGTATCGGACGCTGAGGTGTAACCTTAGAGGGTTGTAAAATCGTGAGGAGAATGGGTAGTGTGAAAAGCCCAGGTCTTTTCCGCATGGTAGTGAGTCTAAAACTAGAGGTCATAGGTTTAAGGTGAGAAGGGAAAGATTTAAAAGGGATGTATGAGACAAATTTTCACGCAGACAGTGAGTATATAGAATGAGCTGCCAGAGGAGGTGGTGGAGGCCGGTACAACACAACAGTTAAAAGGTATCTGGATGGGTATATGAATAGGAAGGGTTCAGAGGGATATGGGCAACTTGCTGGCAAATGGGACTAGATTAATTTAGGATATCTGGTTGGCACAAATGAGTTGGACTGAAGAGTCTGTTTCCATGCTGTACATCTCAATGCCTCCATAAGTCTGATTACACTTTATCCTCTGCAGAGTCTTCCCTTCAAACTCCTAGAGCTATACTCCACTGCGTTCGTCTTCAAAAGGCTACTTACAACACAGCCAGTATCAATCAGGTCAATAACTGGGCAGGAAACCTAGAGAAAACACTTTGTATTACATTCTGTGGTTATAAATGAGACAAGTTTTCTGTCTATAACTCTTCCCATCACCTTCAAACACATGTCTCAGGAAATGTAATGGCTGCTGGGGTATTTGGAAAATTAAAAGTAATTTTGATTGAACCCTAGAAGCACAAAGGTGAGATCAAGATCCAGTGGTTCAATTGACATTGGAGGTTGTGTGCATTGAAAGTGCTTGAGTTGAGAATATTAAATTTATGTGGAATCATTTGTTAATAAAAAACAGTGGATGGAATTGGATGATGAGTAAAGAAGATAATTGTCTTGACAGAAGAACAGAGCCAGAGAGAGAAATGAGCCTGGAGAAATCTTTTGATTACTTGAAAAGGGTCAAAAGGTGAAAATCAACTATAGTATAGGCAGAATGATTTGAGAGAAAAACAGACAGACTGCAACCTAACTTTGTCAGGAGGTCATACGAAGGTATTCTTTTTAACCTGTCAGATCATATCAAAGCTTTTCAAAATATCCAAGGCAATGAAAGGTGATTTACTTTTAAATTGATCGCAGACAGGTTTCCAGAGGTCTATGACACCGCTGATTATAATTTGAAATCATCTGTTATTTTAATGTTGGCACTAAGCCTTAAAATCCATTGCACAATTTGATCTTGCATTGCAGGCACTGAGGCAGGTTTAACACCAACTTTTCAGTCCAGCCATGCCTTTATGAAGCTTTTTAAAAAAAAAATAGTGAGACACAGCCAGACAGACATGGGCAGCTAATTAACTGTTCGCTGAAGGCTTTATGTGAATGTGTGCATGGCCCAAGTTTGGCATTTATCCCCCATCACACAGCAGGGACAAACAGGACTGCATCTGCCCAGTTACAATGAGAAACAGCATATCATATTGCTAAATCGCTGTCAACAACAAAGTAATATTGGCTTTCAGCGGACTTGCATTTTCGATGTTATGTCTTTAGATCATTCCAGAATCATAGAACCATTTGTACTGTAATAGCGTTCCTGAAATAATCTGTCATGTAAATATTCTTCAGCCAACAAACATCAGGCTGTGCTGTCCACTTCTATCACAGTTAGTTTTAGATGTACAAATATGCTTTCTTTTAATAGATAGACTTGCAGCTAATTACACCATCTTCCTGTTAAAAATTAATTTAACTGTGTGAGCAAAATATTCCCAAAAGAGAGCTCAGTACTGTACTCTGCATTTTTAATGGGGTTTTAGCCAGAACTGACATTTGTACAATCATATTTCGTCATATTGATTTAATATTAATTGTTATACATTCTTAGAAGAAAACAGGTTGGTTAAAACTTTGTAGAAAAACATCTAAACAGGAGCACCATTTGGATTGTAATATGCACAACCAACATGGATGCAATACCGAATGGTATTACCTCTGGAATATTAATCTAGGGATCCAGGTTAGGTTCTGGGGAACTTTTTTCAAATTCAGTCATGGCAGATGATGAAATTGGAATTCAGTAAAAATCTGAAATTAGGAGTCCAATGATAGCCATGAAACCATTGTTAATTGCCAGGAAGAATCTATCAGGTGCACTAATAATTCTTTAGAGAAGGAAACTGCCATCCTTGACTGGTCCGGCCCACATACGAGTCCAGACCCACAGCAATGTATTTGACTCCCAACTGCCCTCTGGGCCATTAGGGATGGGCAATGAATGCTGGACCAGCAAGCTGGCCCACACCCTGTAAGTGTTTTTTTAAAAATATATGCCAGGTAATTCTAAGAAATTCATTCTGGTCGATTATGGATTCATTCAAGATTCATGCCACAATACTACATTAATTCTCTTGTTCCAGGGCTCAATGTTTCATTGATAAATTTGTTTCGCTGCAACTTTGTTGCATTCCAAAAATATCCCACCAGAACAGGAGTGCAACTTCACAAGGAAACTTGTACAACATGAGTTCCCCTCAATAACTTGCTTTGGAAATTAATGTTGCAAATGTTCTCTTCAATGATCTGGAGAGAACTGTCTTTTCCTGGAGTAAGGATGTACGCATGAAGGGCAACTCTCCAGACTTTCCCTAAGTAACCATTCTTAGCGTTTTGGCCAAGGGGAATTGTGGTTTTGGTTAACATATCCCATAGGAGGCCAGTCTAGTCTGATCTTTATCAAACATTGAAAATCCTAGTTAAAATCTCTTTACTTCAAGAGTGGTGAGTGCCACTGTGGCACCTTAACTGTTTCCCTCACTGAATAAAGCTAAGCATGACTACATATCCCATTCCAAAACACTTGGTTACATAATGCTCTCAGAAGATTAAGTTAGTGCGACAGAAGTATGGCAGTTTGATTGTACGTCTTGTTGAACTTTTCATCTTATGCTCATCAGGGCTGTTTGGAAAAAAAAACAAAGTAAATCAAAACAATAGTTACATTGTATTAGAAGAGAGTTTGAATTGGTAGGCAAGCAGACTATAATTGGTAGAGGTGTTGCCATAAAAAGTGCACCAGTTAATGAAGACCGACAGGTAGCTTTCAAACTTTGTTTAAATTTTTTAAAAGTTAGATTGTCTGTGGCTGGTAAAGGCAGTGCCTGGAAAAATGAACTGCAAACATGTCTTCACTGATCAATAAATGTGTTGGGATTCCTACAGTTTCACATGTTATAACATTGGTCTTATCAGAAGTCTCATAAACAAGGCCCAAGCCTTTGTTCACCATGCAAGTTTGATGCTGAAATTGGGTGCATAAAAGCCATCCTACTGCTCTGATTTGAATCATTTCTGACTTTGTAGCATTCAAAATCACAAATGGACATAAAGGTGTCACTTTTTTCCCAGTCCACAGCAAATCACTTTGATATAAGATATTTCAAAAAATTGAGCAACAGGGGAAGCTTGTTGTTGCACACTCTTACTCTGCACTAGCAATGCAGGTGGTGTTCATTCCCAACAGAATGCAGCCATAAAGCTAATTCTGGGTATCATATTCATGAGTAAAATGTTATATGAATTTCATTGCTAATATGACGCGAGGTACGTAGGTCATATGTCTCAAAGCCTTATGGCTAATCTCAAACAGCATATCCCTTGGCTATTGGCCTTACCTGACTGGCTCATGCTTATGAAAATCACAACACAATGCCCAACACCAGGTGTGATACCGCAGTTGGACAATATTTATGACATAATCCTGATTCTGCAAAGCATCATGCTGACACCCAATTCAGGATTGTCAGTTGGGCTTGCAGAATGGAACAATTGCATGCACTGGAAAGTTCATATATTTTGAACAGGACCCTGTCATTTGCAGATAACATGGACATATATACACACTGTGCCTGTTTCAATGCCACAAAATAGGTGACAGTCATTCTGTGGTTCTCAAAGTCATACCTTGACCAAGCAGAATCAACATGACTTGTTCAAAATTTGACAAAGCTTGGAAGTTAACTATCAGTCATCATTAACTGCTGCATTCTCCATTGCAACACCTCCATGAATCAGACCCCACTTGCCACCCGATCAACCCTTTCTCTTCACATTGTATAAACATTGCTTCCACAACACTTTGATATTCCTTGTGGATTTTCCTGATGAGGATGAGGTGAAAAGCTTAACTAAATGTATCTCTTTTACTGCAAAAAATATGGTGATATCACAATTTAAAATTCAAGCTATGAGCTGCCTTTGTGAACTTTTCATTTGTGATGAAATAGTTCTTTAAATGACCTAGAGACAGTTGTGTTATTATTAACACTGTACCTTCTGAAATTGCCTACTCCCCCTTGCAAAGCCTCTGCCATGCATTAAATAGGACATGGGGGAAGAAAACATCATGTTGAGAGCTCAATTTCCATGATGAATTTAAAGGAATTATTGGCGAGGAGAAAGTGTTATTATCTTGATCTTTTCACACATACTGCTTTCTGGACCATGTGACCTCTACCATTTACTGAAATATCAATAAGCTAAGTGTTCTATTGGTTTTTACCTGTCATGTTTATATGTAGGCTGAACTCTGTTTCATGGAATAGCCTCAGTGCTGGATCAGTATATGTTTATTAGACAGCTCTGCTCATGTGACTTGGGCCACACACACATTGGCTATCTTGGTAAAGGAGCCAAATTCAAGAATATTGAGGGAGACAAACTGAGCGAGATGTACAAGTTATTCAATGAATGGACCTGACGCAAAACAAAGGAAGTCAGAAGGATGTTATATCCATTCAGCTGTTGGATTGCTAATGACCTATTTCAAGGAATTATTTAAAATGGTGCTGATTACAAAATAGCAAAGTTCTTCAAATTCCAAAATAAGTTAAGATGCTTTAGATGGTGAGAGTTGTTTTATATTTCTGTGCATTATGGAAAAATACCACAGCTGTAGGAATTGCCTTGACACTGTACGGAGTGAGTTGGAATCAGATATTCATGTTACAGTTGTTTTGAAGGGATATTAATTTGTTGTAACAATTCTGCAATGTTTCCATCAGTGGAGTTAAGGAAGCAGAAAGACAGGAGTGGGTGGGGGTCAGTACTCAATTTGCTAGAGGAACAAAAAGCTTTGTGTGAACTGGAGGGCTGTCTGAGGTTACAGAGTTAGGGAGGGGTGAAGTTACGAAGGATTAAAACAAATAGGGGTTGAAGTTAAATGTGAGCTTTTGGGAAACTAGGAGCTAGCAAGGCCAACGTGACTGGAATGAAGAGAGACAGGATTTGTTACGTGCAAAAATTTGAAGGTCTGGTTCTGCCTAAGTCTATGGCCACCCGATAGAAAGTCTGTAAATGGAATGAGGTTTGTTCTAGCAGCCAGCGATGATGATGATTTTGCTTCTCACAATGGTTTACTGGAGGAAACTGTGTGAGTCCTCCCAAGGCTGGATGTTGGACAAGCCATTTAGCAGCACAAAGATAGTTCAAGAGGCAGGAGAGTTTGTTGAACTTAGCATTAACATAAAATAAGGAATTTGATCCCATGTCTATATAGATGATGTTACCACAAAATGCATGAAGGTGAGGACACGGAGGGATCATGAAATGGATGATTGGAGGATGTTGAGTTAATGGAATGTGGAAAGAAGAAGAAAACATTGGTTGAATTGAGTAGAGTTTATAAAAGCCAGGAGCTGTGGGCTTGAATGTAGGCAGGATGTTAAATCCCCTGAAATTGATGTTGGGCCAGGTTTTCACCATATCCCACCATCTCCCAAGTTTCACTGAGGTGAAATTCAATGTGAACAGGGAACCCTTTTGAATCTTTGAAATAAGCACTTAAAAAGCTTTCAAAGCCAATCAAGTTCTCAACTCTGAATGTAATCACCAAGGCATCTATTTGCTAAATGGTCAGAAATTTGCCAGGCTAAGTGCACAGCAGGGAGAGCTTCTTAATAAAACTGATGAGCTGAGAAAGGCTTGATCAGTGAAACTGAAGAGCTCAAGACATTGCCAGCTCATAGACTTCTGCTTCAGGCATGGCTTCTCTGTGATTGTTGTAGCCTCAAACATCCAAGCAGTGGTTAGTCATTGTAACCAAAACAATCTGATTAATTAGAAATCAGAGATAATGGGAACTGCAGATGCTGGAGAATCCAAGATAACAAAGTGTGAAGCTGGATGAACACAGGAGGCCAAGCAGCTTCTCGGGAGCACAAAAAAAGCCTGCTGTGATTAATTAGAAATATTTCTTTGACAAACCAGATCCCATTAACCATCATTAATTGGTGGGACAAGCTGCAGGCAGCATGCAAATACTAATGCTCAGTGAAAGACCCTCAATCAAGCTCATGGCTGGGTTCCTGATGTGCAAATGGCCTCAATATTCTAGCAGTCACTAAGCTGATATAATTCTTTTTAAACACCTGGTTAAATGAGTGGAGCAAAGCACACACATTCTTATCAATTTAACACCTCAGTCAGAAGTCTCAAAGTTTTTCATGCAATGAATTATACACTGAGTGCAGTGACTGTTGTTCAGTAGACAAAGGTAGGATGGTTGCTGAGGTGATATCAATTGTGACAATGTCAATTCAAACTCAGGAGCAGGATTGAAAGAAGAAAGCAAGGAGGTTGGTGAAGGAAGAAGAAGCAGGGAACAGAAGGATAAATGCTAGGATTAAAACTCTTGCTGTATGGATCAACAGTGGGAGACTCATGTATAATAACATTCCAGTGTAATTCCAGTACAGATCTATAAAACCCATTGGACAGCGAGTTAATATTAACAAGGAAATGGCAATATAAGTAGAAGAAAACTGGATGGAAATACAATATATACAATGTAATATCATTTGACATTTTATCTCATCCAGTTTTAAACAACGGCAATTACCATCTGCACCTTATCATTTAAAGTTCTATCAGGGTTTTCATTAGAACATTCTGTAGGAGGCTTAATGAAATCCATCATCATTACTCAGTTGAAAAGTGCCATTAGCTAATGAAAAATTATTCGCCTTCTAGCTCCACCAAATACTAGCTGGATAGATGGTTATGCTGTTGAATTTTAGAGCTGCAATTTCAACCCTTAGTCTTGATTGTATGATTTAGTCTGAGTTGGGAGGGCAAGCCAAAAGTGAGACGTTCAATTTTTTTACTGTAGCATTCTTGTCTTTGGGAACTGACAGGAATGTGTCTTACTTCCAGAAGTTCACAGAAATGGAAGCTGTCATTCACTCTACTATCACTTGTCACAGACCTGTAACGAACCGATAATCACTGTCTAGTCACACAGAAAGAATAATCATTTGAGTGAAAAAGCTACTGGTATTTATGAAGTCATTCTTTCAGCCCTATTCCATGTGTGTCTCTACCTTTTATTAGCTGATTGCTCAAGAGAAAAAAAGAAGTGAAACACAAAGTTAGAAATGAAAAACAAAGAAAATATCGGGAAAATGCATTTTTGGCACTATTCAACTCAAGCTGTTTTGAAGCAATATTTTAACACAATCACACAGGTTTTTTTCCAGCTTGAATTCTCTTATTGTTGCTACTGCAGGCATACTTATCAGGCAAATAATTGTTGCCTTTGTGATTCCTTCACTGACATACTTGGCACATCTGCTATTATTCCAGGATGTCTCAATCAGCCCCAATATAGAGATTGCTTTCAAAAAATGTGATTACCTCCACGACGGCCGAGTATCATGTTCCCACAGCCCAATCATATTGGAAAAAGCTGTAAAATTGTTCCTTATTGTTGCTCAGACAATAATACTGCCCACCCCGAGTCTCTAATGTGATTTAGTCATTCTCATTTCCTTTACTCTGTTTCAATCTCGGCGACTGAGAGTTTTTTCAAGAAGAAATTAGATTCCTCTGGCTGGCATTATACCGAGCCTTTTACATGTGTTGAGAATTTGCTTCAAGTAGGAGGAGAAACTTTCAATGGAATTGTACCTGACAGAAGGAATGGACAGAACTGCTGCAGATAAAACGAGAGATTTGTAGTCCATCATGTATTATGATGCAATGTGACTATCAGTTAAAGATAGAATAAAAATGACTTGTCAAATGTCAGAATGCTTCGTAATTCAATAATACTGGCGCAAGGTACTTCAGTCATCATGGAATCCTATAGAGGATGACATTCAGCACATGTCTCTGTGCTGGTCTTTGAAAGTACTGTTTAATTAGTTCCTCTCTCCTACTCCTTGCCTACAGTCCCTGTGAATTTCTTCTTTTCAAACACAAATCAAATTCCCGTCAAGCTGCTTTGCTGTCTTTTCAGAGAGTGCATTCCAGATTACAAGAACTCAAGGCATTATAAAATATCTGGTAACTTGCTCTCTAGTGGCTTATTTTATGGGTCATGCCACAATGATATTCCCCATAATGCGGGTTATGGGAAAATGCTTTTAGACCAAGGGCGAATCTCAAGAGCATTTAGGGTTAGACAATAAATGCTGGGCAACAACCCCAGGGAGAAACAGGATGGCCACCTCAGTCCAACAGTTTGTCACTCCCATGGGGATGCAGGATGTTCCCCAGTGACAAGAGCACGGGTGAACAGATGTTGGGTCTGCAGGTAGTTCTATAAACTTACAAAGTGGGTTTGAAAATTGCTGGTATTAATGTGCATCACATTAAACCTACTACGGGATATGTCCGCACATCAACTTACCCGGCCACTGTCAAAATGGGTGTCATGTTTCGGCAGGAGTGTGGAATGTCGCACCTTAGCAGCTACAGAAAAGGGCTACACAGGCCTTCAATTTCATCAGGAAGTAACGATTGCCATTTCTCCGCCTGGATATTCTGCTGCAAAGAGGCAATTTCCCCACCAGGGTGTTGGTGAGTGGGCACCTCCTTCATAGCAGACGACATGTACAGAAATGCTCCCCTGAGAGTCATTACCATGTAGACCCCGGTGGTAAAGAGTGAGCAGCTGACCCCACTGTTGCTGGCAAATTTATGAGGCAAGATGTTCCTACCCTTATTTACAGGCGGAAGGGGGGGGAGGCAGGAAATTAGAAATTGAAACAAATTTCACTGCTGAATTCAGATTACAAAATCCAGTCTAAGACCATTGCTAACCGGGTCAGGTCCACTCTGGGATCGGTGATTGATCCTGAACAAACTTGTGCTATATTGGGCAGGGTGATCTGAGAGCCTGGTGTTCCTTGAGGATACAATCTCCTACATGCAGGGCAAGGGGGTGGACTCATCAATCTGGTCCAAGATCAAGACAAAACATCACACCCTACATGTGGGACTGGCTCTCGAAAATGAGCTTTTTGGCGGAGTGGGGTGGGGTGGGGGCGATGGTTTGGGGATGGGGGGGGTGCAGAATCCACAATTTGGATCTGACTGCTCTATACTAACATCAATAGTCCAGTCTCTCTTAATGGCTGTGAATCAGAAGGCTTCCCAATCAGATCTAGAGTCAAGCTGGGCTATCCACTCTCTTCTGCCTTGCTTGTATGTTGTGTATAGCCCTTTGCTGAGCCCATTAGGAAGGGTGCGAGCATAAGACGGGTGACTATTCCAGGTATTGGGGGCTGGCATGTTAAAGCCTCCCTGTACATGCATGATGTTGCTGTTTTTCCGCTTAGATCCACTGTCCGTGTGTAGGCTCGTGAGCAACCAGCTTGAACTGGCCTTGGGAGCCAAGGTAAATAGAGGCAAAAGCAAGGTCAAGCTCTTTGGGAACCATGCTGACCGATTCTTTACCGCCTCCACCATCAGGACAGATTATCTGAAGGCGTTGGGAAAATTGTTCACAGGGACTTCAGAAGAGCGTATCACTGTGGTGAGTCAGGAACAGGGCTTTTGGGAGCACTGATCCCTCTCCATTGCAGGTTTAAAACTTGGCCATCAGGTATGAGGCACGTGTTGCACGTGGTGCAGGTCTAGCCAATTCTCAGAACCTGCACTATTGCAGTCACCCAGCCATCTTCCATCTCATCTGGAGGTCTAAGATGGGCCATGTCTGGAGGGACACCATGTACAAAACTCTGGATGGAGGGAGGTGTGGCTGGGAGGAACACACCCAGTGGACCATCATCCTGATGCCTATCTTTGGGTGTGGCAGCATCAAGGCATTAGTTGGGGTTAGGTGGGATGCTTTTTTCTGGGTTGGCGCAGACACAGTGGACCAAATGGCTTCTTTCCACAGAGTAGGGTATATAAAAATATGGAATTCATTGAACTATTACAATGTATCCATTGTTATTTGAACAACAAAAACCTGATAACGGCCATATGGTATTTTTCCACTGTACCTCAAACCCTACAATATACTTAAGATGAGATACCAAGAAGTGCAAACCTGGAGTTAATGCAGTGTTCAGCTGGAGGAACACAGCAGGTCAGATAGCATCAGAGGAGCTGGATAGTCGACATTTCAGGCCTAGACCTCTCTTGCTCCTCTGATGCTGCCAGATCTGCTGTGTTCCTCCAGCTCCACATCACTTGAAGATGATGTACACGCACCTGATACACTTTTAATTTTGCACCAAATGCTTTAATACAATCTGTGCTTCTACCTGCAGGAAGCTTATTTGCCTTGAGCCCTTCATTGCTGCATAATATTTTATTGTCTTGCAAGTATTTTAGATACTTACCTGCTTTCATTGAGACTCTAACTATCTTATTCCAAACATCAGACTAAAACTTAAGTAATAGTGGCAGACAGATGAATTTGATACAAATGTATGAAGCCTTCAGGCAAGAATAAAGCATAGTTGCATTTCTGGGCTTATTTTTTCACCTGAGGTCCAGGTTGTTCCCCTTCTGAGGAAGATGTTTAGAAATGTTACTTATAATGTATCTTGTGAAATTGGAGATCAACAGTTTCCCATCGCATAGCCTCATTTAAACATGTAATGGTGTCCGTCCTCAGTAAATAAAAGCCAGTAGTAACTTCACTCAGGTACTTTGTTTTATTTAGCATGGAATACCAGTGCAGATTCAATTACCTACCCTCATAAATATGGAAACGAATACAAGATAAATACAATAGGGAAATTCTATTTGTCATTTTCAGAATGATTCTATGAGAATTAGTCCATTGTAGTAATCATGTTAACAACTGCAGACTCCAATTCAGTTCTTGACAATCAGATTTGAATAATGGGAAGCAACAATTTGCTCATGCCATTCTTATCAGCTTTTGGCCAAAACAACACTATCTGATTGACAGAAGACCATTTAACTAATTTCATCATTGAAAGACTGCCTTTGAGATATCTGCCAGTGGTAATGTAGGAGCTGCAGCATTGGTTACTGTATCAATTAACTTGATGCTGCAACTGTATGTACAGTTTTCCAAACAATGTACATTTCTTTACTTAAGTATCATTTATAGCTTTATGCCTGCACATAATTACATTTCTAATTGTGTGGCTACGATTTGTGGCTAATGAGTAGTTTCAAGGATATTGCTTCACTGATCCAATCCAAATAAATGCAAAACTGTCTTCTATCTCCAAAGGTTCATGTTCTACAAAGCAAATAACTCTAAATTGTGACAGAGAGAGAAAGTCATGAAAATCCCCAGGTGCCATTTAAATCATGAGTTTGGTAGATGTTCTGGTATTTTACTTGAATTATGTCTCAATATTATTTAGTATTGTTTTACACTTTCTCTCTGATGTGTTTTATTTCTGATTTCACTGAAGAAAACATTGTGAACTGAAGGGCTGCACAGCTGAGACATGGTAGATTGGCAGCTCTTAATTTTGACTGAGGATCTCCCAGGTATATGATAGGCTTCATGGCTCCTGGTTGATTGAACAATAGAAATGTTCCAGACTGTTACATACAGCAGTTGCTAATTTCATATCAGGATGATTAAAAATTATGAATATTCAATCTCTTTAATTTTGGTGCCTGTGTTATTATACATACAGATTATATTTTGCAATATGAGTGACTGACTCCAAAGTGTAACACAAATATATTTCATGCTACACCCACTTATATTGTAAATGCTATATTTCAGCATCTAAATCCAGGCCAACTATTTATTTATTAATTCATGGGAATGTGAGTATAGTTGGCTGGGCCAATATTTATTGCTCATTGCTAATTGCCCTTGAGGAGGTGAAGGGAGGGAACAGTAACATAAGGTCCAGGTCAGTATGGTGTATGTTATGGAGGGGAATTTGCATGTTTCAGTGCGTCCTCTATCCTGGTCCTTTTGAAGTAGTAGATGTCACAGGTTTGGAAAAAGCTAGCAAACGTGCCCTAATGAGTTGCAGCCTACGGGTCACCTACGTCCTCTGATTCCTGCACAGAATGATTTATTTTCAAGACTAGCAATGGAACAAAGGTTAAAAAAGAAGAAAGTAAATCTTATATTGGTCCATGGCAGCAATTAAATGAATAGCCGCTAGCTACAGGAGGTGACTGCCTAGTAGTATTATCACCGAACTATTAATCCAAAAACTCAGCTAATGTTCTGGGAACCCAAGTTCAAATCCCGCTGCAGCAGATGGTGAAATTTGAATTCATTTAAAAAAATGGAATTGGGAATCTACTGCTGACCATGAAATTGTTGTCAATTATTATTAAACCCCACCTGACTCATTATTGTCGTTCACAGAAGGAAGTCTGCCATCCTCACCTGGTCTACTCCAGACCCACAGCAATGTGGTTGACTCTCAATTGCCCTCTGAAATAGCCTAACATGCCATTCAATTGTACCAAATGCCTCGAAGTCTAAACAAACAAAAAATGAAACAGGATGGTCCACCTGTTATCAACCTAGCAGTGGAAGTAACAAGGGTCAAAACAGCCCTGTTGGCCCTGCAAAGTCATTCTTACTAACATCTAGGGGCTAGAGACAAGATTGGGAGAGCTGTCTCGGAGACTAGTCAAGCAACAGCCTGAGATTTGTCTGTAAGGTATGATTCTATGAGCATGATTATTCCCCAGACATAACCATCCACTGGCAGGACAAACCCTGCAGAGGTGGAGGCACAGTGGTGTACAGTCAGGAGGGAGCTGTCAGAGTCCTCAACATTGGCTTCAGACCCCACAAAGTCTTGTGGTTTCAGGTTAAACATGTGTGGTAGTTTTCTCCCTTCGCTGTTGAATTGCTATTCCTCCATGTTAAACAACACTTGGAGGAAGCAGCAAGAGTGGCATGGGTGCGGAATGTGCTGTAGATGGGGGATTTCTATGTCCACCATCAAGAATGGCTTGGCAACAGTACTACAAGTCAGGCTCAGCAGCTCCTAAAGGACATAGCTGCTAGACTGTGTTTGTGGCAGGTCAAGAGGGAGCCAATAAGAGGATAGAACATACTTGACCTCATTGCCACAAATCTGTCCATGGCTGTATCAGTAGGAGTGACCACAACAAAGCAAGCACTGACGAAGTCCAGCCTTCACATTGAGAGTATTCTCCGTTGTGCTGAGTGGCACTATCACCATGTTAAACAGCACAGATTTCGAACAGATCTACCAACTCAAGACTGGGCATCCATAAACTACTGTCGGCCATCAACAGCAGCAGAATTGTACTGCAGAACAATCTGTAACCTCATGGCCTGGCATATCCCTCACTCAACCATTACCGTCAAGCCAGGGGATCAACCCTGGTTCATTGCAGAGTGCAGGAGGGCATGCCAGGAGCAGCACCAGGCACACTCAAAATATGGTCAACCTGGTGAAGCTACCAAGCAGGATACCTGTGTGCCTAACTGCAGAAGCAGCAAGTGATAGACAGTTCTTCAGTCCTGCTACATCCAGTCATGAATGGTGGTAGATAAATAAACAATGGCAGCAGTCCTGAAGACCTGACTCCAGAACTTGCCACTCCCCTAGCCAAGTTGTTCCAACTCAGGTACAACACTGGCATCCACCCAGGAAATCTCCCAGGTATGTCCTATACACAAAAAAGGACAAATCGAACCACCCAATCAATCCACTCTTAATCATTAGTAAACTGATAGAAGGTGTCATTAATAGTGCTATGAAGTAACACCTGCTCATTAATAACCTGGTCAGTGACGCCCAGTTTGGGTTCTGCCAGGGCCACTCAGTTCCTGACCTCATTACAGCCTTGGCTAAAACATGGACAAAAGAACTGAATTCCAGAGGTGAGATGAGTGAAAGCCCTTGACGTCAAGGCTGCATTTGTCTGAGTTTGGCATCAAGGAGGCCTAGCAAATCTGGAATCAATGGATATCAGGGGGTAAGCTCTCCGGTTGTTAGAGTCCTACCAGACACATAGGAAGATGGTCGTAGTTGTGAGGTCATTCATCTCAGCTCCAGGCCATCTCTGCAAGAATTCCTCAGGGTAGTGTACTAGCCGCAACCATCTTCAGCTGCTTCACCAATCAGCTTCTCTCCATCATAAGAAGTGGGGGGGTTCGCTGATGATAGCACAATCTTCAGCACTGTCCACAGCTCCCTAGATACTGGAGTAATCCATATTCAAATATAACAAGATTTGGACAGTATCCAAGCTTGGGCTGATAAATGATAAGTAAAATTCACAGCACAAATGCTAGGGAATGACCATCTCCAAGTAGAAGCAATCATACCATTGCCCCTTGACATTCAATGGTGTTACCATCACTGAATCCCCCACTGTCAACATCCTGGGGGGTTACCATTGCACAGAAATCCAACTAGCCTCGCCACATGATTACAGTGGCTACAAGAGCAGGCCATAGGAGTACCGCAACAAGTAACTTGCCTCCTCACTCCCCAAGCCAACACACTGTGTACTATCTGTCAGGTGCACTGCACAAAAGATCCTCAGACAGAATCGTTCAAACCCATGACTGCTACCATCTCAAAGGACAGGGACGGCAGATACATGGGAACACCACAACCTGTAAGTTCCCCTCCAAGCCATTCAGCATCCTGACTTGGAAATATATCAACGTTCCTTCGCTGGTGTGAGACCAAGCTTGGGGAACTCTCTCCCTTAGGGCATTGTGGAACCACCTACAGCACGTGGACTGCAGCGGTTCAAGAAGACAGCTCACCAACACATTCTCAAGGGCAGCTAGGAATGGGTAATAAATTCTGACCAGCCAACAACACCCACATCCCATAAATGAATAAAAAAGAATGCAAGAATAAAAAAAGGATAGATGTTGACAATCGAATATGAATGATGGGAGTCAGCAATTTACTAATGCAACTCCACTTGGCTTTTGGCCAAAACAATACTATCTGATTGAAGGAAGTCCACTTAACTCACCTCATCATTGAGAAGCTGACCTTGACTTGTCTGGCAATGAAGAACCCACAAACTTCTTTCCAAGCTGACTTAATGCTGCTCTACTATTTGTGTATGTTTCCTTGCTTTTACTGATGAATTGCTTTCAGTAGCACATAAAACTATCAGATATAACTTTAACGCTGCACATAAAAACACTTCTCAATCAAGTGGTTCTGTCTCCGGAAAATAACTTCAGATCCCAGGGCATCCTAAATGTGCCTTCCAGTGAAGCTCCTGTTGGGCTCAGAAACAAAACCTTCATCCATTGAAAAATATGAAAATAAAAGTGTTTGTACAAGAGAACCTGAGTTCTACTTTTTTCCAAACCTGGAAGAGGCTTTAAGCCTGGTTCTGACATTGATCGAATTGTAACTATTACATTGAACTCATTGTGCAATATTAAACTCCCATGAAATATTTTAGGAGTGAAATAAATTTATGATTATTTTGGTAAGTGCTCAGTAAATTTGGGTATTTGTCATTTGTGGCAGGGTGCAAAATTAGTTTGATTAATCCTATCAGTGGTAACTTGGTGTTTTGAAAACGCAATCAATACAGTGCTACATCTATATGTAAGCTTTTATTATTGAATCAAGATTCCATGTTACTTATTTGTTAAAATGTGGAAACACCTGTAAAAAAAATCCTTATCAGGTGAAAGACATTAATAACAGGGAATGGAAAACACATAGAAAGCAAGTGACACTGAAAAACTCAGTCCAGTTAGGTACAATCTTCATTCCTTTCTTTCAAAAATTTTTTTTCATTGAAACAATACGATACTTCAGTTTCTTTGTGAAGAACCTACCTCTGACATCTCCTTTATATCTTCTTGCAATCACCTTAAAATTACTCCCCCTCGTAATAGTCATTTCCACCCTGGGAAAAAGCCTCTGACTATTCACCCTATCTATGCCTCTCATCATCTTGTAAACCTCCATATGTCACCTCTCACCCTTCTTCGCTCCAATGAAAAAAGCGCAAGCTCCCTCAACCTTTCCTAATAAGACCTGCCCTCCAGCCCGGGCAACGTCCTGGTAAATCTCATCTGCACTCTCTCTAAAGCTTCTACATCTTTCCTAGAATGAGGCAACCAGAATTGGCCATTCCAAATGTGGTCTAACCAGAGTTTAAGAGCTGCAGCATAATGTCACGGCTCATAAACTCAATTCCCCTGCCAATGAAAGCCAACACACCATATGCCTTCTTTACAACCCTATCAACTTGGGTAGCAACTTTGAGGGAACTGCGGACGTGCACCCCAAGATCCCTCTGTTCCTCCACACTGCCAAGAATCCTTCCATTAACCCTGTATTCTGCATTCAAATTTTACCTTCTGAAATGTTCTTGCAATTTTCTCTGCATAGTGATTTCCCCTATCTACCTCTGGGTTATTGCTAAGGTCAGCGTGAATAAGACTCTTGAGTGGGCATTAAATGCCTACTTGTCACACATTTAAGTGAGGTGGAAGCAGGGGTGTAGCAGGGTCCTACCTACACTCTCTGCCCAAATAAATGCCTCCTGCAACCAAACCAAAACACAGGAGGATAAAGGCTTTCAGCCCTTTGATTGGAATGTGCACCGGCAGTACCCAATAAAAGCCCACCTTCAGGAAGGTGCCGTGGTTCTGCCACTCCAACATCAAGACATTTCCCTTTCGAGGAATGTCTTTGACCCGGTAACGGAAAAGGAATGGTGTTAAAATTCCGAACTGGAAAAGACAAGGGTACTAGATGTACAAGAATTTACCAATCTATCGTCATACACATAAGGACTGTGATATTGCCCTCCCAGGAGGAAGCGATGGAGATGTCATGAAGAGGTGAGTTGGCCATGCAATTAAAAGTCAGTTGTGCAGGGGTCCATTGAGGATTTTCTCAGCTTAACAATAAGTAAGTTCCTTCAGTGATCAACGGATTACTTCTTTAGGGCCTCAACATTCCAACACTTTTCCATCCCAATATGTGAGAAAGGGGTCGTGCTTTATTATTAGATTATTAGATTCCCTGCAGTGTGGAAGCAGGCCCTTCAGCCCAACAAGTCCACCTCGCCCCTTGAAGCATCCCATCCAGACCTATCCCCCTCTAACCGACACACCCCTGAACGCTATGGGCAATTTAGCATGACCAATCCACCTAGCCTGCACATCTTTGGGCTGTGGGAGGAAACTGGAGCATCTAGAGGAAACCCACGCAGACATGGGGAGAACGTGCAAACTCCACACAGATAGTCGCCCAAGGCTGGAATTGAACCCGGGTCCCTGGCACTGTGAGGCTGCAGTGCTAATTACTGAGCCACCATGCCGCCCAACATATGACCCTGGCTGGAAACATATGGTGAGCTGCCTGCCAGGTTCAGCCAGTCTGGGGGTGATCAGAAACAGTATTTTGGCCTTTGAAAGCCGCCCAACTTGTCCCCACCCTGTTACAAAATTATAAGAAAAATCTTATCTTCTTGCCACTGAATTTGCTGAGGAGTGGGCTTCAACTGTCAGAAATTCACAGCCAGAAGCTGTTGACCAAGGTCCAGCAGTTTCTGGCGACCCAACTGGGCAGCATTATAGCCTGTGGTAGAGTGACCCTTGCTCATTTATCATCTCCCGATGAGTTACCTCATCACTGGGGGTTTTGTGTTAGTCACAGTCTAACATTTCCACCTCCATGCTTGGAAGAAACATGGGAAACTTCCACCAAGTGGTTCTTATGATCATTACTTCCGAGCCTGCTGAAAGCCATTTCAACGAATGGAGATGTGTTGCCAATATTATCCGTAACTAAGAGCAGTGGCCCAACAAGATTCTCTGGAGTAATTTACAAAGGACATTTATAATATTGGACAGTATTGATGTTTTGCTGTTTCAATACTTGGAGAGAATCTTTCAAAAGCACATAATTAGCTCTGAGAGCCAGCCAAGTATTATAAGATCATATATCATTGAGTATAATTTCAGGAGGTAACGGTTAACTCACCTTTGATGCAAGTTCTGTGCGTAAATGAGAGAACGAGTCAGTTTATGCACAGTCTGGCTAAAAGTGAAGCAGAGAGCACAGATGCCTCTGTCATTTCCCCCTGCACTATCTCCGTATTGGTCCTTAGCCCGAGGCACTGCAGAGCCTAGCATGTGTTCAATGCAATGAAGCAAAGTTGAACGTTTGTTTTTCCATTACTGAAGGTCCCCCACATGCCAAGATCACAAAGTGCCTGTGAAACACATAATTTATTTTGTTTGCTCTGGATTGATTTCGTGGAGCAGTTTGCTATAATTTGATTGATGGGCTACTTAAGATCCATGTATTTTGTTGTAATTACAGTATGGGGATTACGTGATAGGGAGATAAATCAAGCCATTATACAATGGCATTCTCTCATGAAACAGTAGTAATTTAATTTTACTGGCCGACCTTCTCCCGGGCAATCCAGCATGAATGACTGAACAAAATTGTCAGGGATTCTGATGTGCCCAACCTCAGCTTCATGACTAATGGTCGTGCTAATGGCTACACTCCTCTTGGTATTTATCTAAATTTGTTGCTGTTTCCAACTGTTTTATTTTTTGCGGCTGGATTTTCTTCCTGTCTTCCACACCAGCTGCATATCAACAGATTGATAAAGTGATATGATTGGCAAAACCGGGGTTGGGCCGCTTTCAAGCGACTTTTCAAATTGCTTTTGGAAAATCAATTTTTTTTTATCTTGTACTCCTGAACCCATTAAGGCACCATTTCTGCCATGTTGCATGAACTTATTTTGTAAACTATTCCCCTCACCCCACTTCGCTGCAGACTGCAGTGATGAGGCACTTTCAATGCCGCCCTGGATAATATCAGACCACCAAACTGAACTGAAACTTGTGTCTATCCCTGATGGTGTAGGTTGGTCGGCACGCTGTATGGGCAGCTAACAGGAAATGAAAGGCAAACAGAGTATCTTGGACTCTTGACTTCACTGTTTAATTTCAAAGATATACTTTTTGCAGAAAAACACCTTTATATACATAGTCACTAAAACAGTTTGATTCTATACAATAGCGTATGAAGAAACAGATAAGTATTGGAGTGTGACTCTATCCAGCAAACAAAACCAAGGCATTTCTTACTTGTACAGATTTATATTTACGTATGTTTTGGGTATTGGAGGGTCCAATAGCCAAATGGGCCCCCACTTAAGTTTGACAGAAAAACCTTAGATGTTGGTCTTTCCCCAATGCACATTGGCTGCTTGCACCAAGCTTTAGTGCATCCCTCAGCACATGATCCTTGACCTTGGAATGTGCCAGTCTGCAGCACAAAGAGGGTCAACTCCTTGCTGTGGGGCAGACCAAAGAGCACCTTTCACTAAGTTTATGGTCATCCAGGTGCAGTCAATGTTAGTCTCAGTGTGCTTCCCAGGGAACAGACTGTAGAGCACAGGGTCCTGCATCACTGAGCTGCTCAGAATGAACATCAACAAAAACTGCCAACATCTTTCCTTCAGGTACCCTGTCTCCATCATGGAGCCTTAGAAAAGACCATCCAAAAGAGAGTGGTGAATCTGAAACAGCATGGAGCTTAAGGCTTTCAGTTTGTCACAGTAGCAATGAAAATGTTGCTGAGTCTTCAAGGTAAGCGGTGGTGTCATTGTGAGACATTACTGTTCTACCAAAACGTTGGACCCTGTATATTTTGGAGCCTTCTGCTCTGTACCTTACCATCATGTCTTACATAAAAATAAACATAGTTTGATGGCTGCAAGGAAGGCTAATTTGAGCTTGTGTCAAGACGTAAAGAGCCCACTGAGAACAGAATGAAACATTTGAAGAATTGAGAACTGATTGAACTAATTGGACTCTAGTTTATCTTAGCAGAATCTTTCGAGGGACATGATTGAGGTGTACAAAATTGAGGGGCTTGGAGAGGGTGGATAGCTGCCCCCCCTTCGTTGAAGGGTTAGTAATGGGGAAGCATAAATTTAAAGAAAGGCAGGAGGTTTAGAGGGGATTTGGGGAAACTCTTTTGCACCCAGAGAGTGGTGGGAATCTGGAATGCATTGCTTGGGAGGGTAGTTGAGGCAGAAAACCTCAAAAACGTACTTGGATGAGCATTAGAAATGTCATAACATTCAAGGACAAGTGCTGTAAAATAGGATTAGAGTAAATAGATCAGTGCCGACTTACTGGGCTGAAGACTCTCTTTTGTTTGTATGACTCTACAATTAACACAGAGCAGCTAAGTACAGGGAAAGGCATTTCTCTTTTCACAACCTTCATTGGATTGGATTCATTGCTGCAGAATGGGAAAATCTGTGTATCCACAACTTGTACTGTGGCATTAAATCATCATTCCCAATTTTCTTTCTAAGTCTTTCACTGCCAATTAAATCTTAAATCATTGCGCAGTTTTTGCAATTGATCTGTAACACCTATGTTACTTTGTACATGATTTATATAGTGTTTCGACACTACAGAACCTCAGCCTTTTAGGCAATACTTTTCTGCCTCTGTCTATGCTCTCTACATTAGACACAGGAGCTCAGTCTTTCTTAGAGAGAATAATATGTGATGCAACTAGCCATAAAAACTGATCCATATTCAAAAAGCATTGAAACAAGTCAACCAGAACATCAAAAGCCTATTTAGATTTATTACATTACGACCTATATTTACATTGCAGGCCATCATCTGAGATCAGCTCCCTGGTGTTGAGATATTTAGATGCAAAGCATTGCTTTTCCTAATTAATTTGTATTCGAAGCTGCAATTCACATCACTAAACCCGATTATTAATCAGCACCTATTTTGTGACATTTTTCAGGTATCGTGCACAGTTTTTAACAGGTACTTTGTGTTTCTAATTTGGGACCAATATATGCAGACCACAAGGAATCGTGTACTCCAGCCAGAACTCATTACATGAATCATGTAGACTGCACTGTCCCAGATCATCTTTCTAATTTAACCCACTCAACTGAAAATAATTCTGCTTTTCAAAATCTGCCCTTGGCGCTGAGCAAAGAGGAAAATCAAACAGCAAAGTGTGTCGACGTGGAATCTTCTACTTTTGTGTAGGATGAAGCAGGCAGACCACGCGCTCATCATAGCCGCCCTGTCCTATCAGTCCCCTGCTTCTTATTCCCACTGCCACCATATACTGAGAGCAGTGTCTGCCGTAGCTGCCAGATGCCATCAGTGTTGCCCAAGACGAGAATCTGCTTATTAATATTTCAAAGGAACATTTTAGTTAATGTTTCGGGCTTTGACCGCGAGCACAAGGTGTGGGCACAGAATTTGTTCAAGGAATCATGGCTTGATGAGTAGAATTGGCAAAAATAATAAGGTCAAATAAGAGTCTCTATAGTGTGCAAAACAGGCTATTTGGTCCATCAAGTCCAAACCAACCCTCTGAAGAGCATCCCACCCAGATCCTATCCCTGCATTTCACACCCTAGACACGATGGGCAGTTTAGATCACAGATCATAGAATCCCTACAGTGTGGAAACAGGACCTTTGGCCCAATAAGTCCTCACTGGTCCTCGAGCATCCCACCCAGACCCATCACCCTTTAACCCACCTAATCTACACATCCCTGAATACTATGGACAACCTAGCCTGCACATCTTTGGATTGTGGGATGAAACTGGAGCACCCGGAGGAAATCTACGTAGACACAGGGACAATGTGCAAACTTGACACGGACAGTTGCCTGAGGGTGGAATCGAACCCAGGTCCCTGGTGCTGTACTGTAGCAGTACTAACCGCTGTGCCACCATGCCACCCTTTTCAATTTTGCTGGCTGTGAGAATGTATGTTCAGCAGAGGGGTTCCTATTTTTCAAATCACACCCTTGCATAACTTTTGAATATTTTGATATATTTAAAAACACATTTGGATATTAGGGATCTGGTATCAGTTGAGGAGTGGGTGAGGTAAGGACCCTGTTACAGTCAGCTGGCATCACTGACACTGAGACGACCACATGACCAGGCAGTCAGCATCACTGAGAGGAGAGGGTGAGGGCCCTGTGACAGGCCGACAAGCATTGAGGAGAGGAGAGGAGAGGAGCGAGGTGAGGGCCCTGTGACAGGCCGACAAGCATTGAGGAGAGGAGAGGAGAGGAGCGAGGTGAGGGCCCTGTGACAGGCCGACAAGCATTGAGGAGAGGAGAGGAGAGGAGTGAGGTGAGGGCCCTGTGACAGGCCAATGAGCATTGAAGAGAGTAGAGGAGCAAGGTGAGGCCCTGTGACAGGCAGTCAGCGTCACTGAGCGGAGCGGATGAGATGAGGAACTTGACAGAGAAGTGGACATGCTGACTGAAGATCTGAGTGGGACTTGGGACCAAAACGGGAATAAGATTTTTCTTGTCTACACTTAAGCAGGAACAAGGGTAGAATAAAAGCGAGGCTCCATATTTTACACAGTTCAGGTTTGTTCAGGAAATGATCGCCCCTCTGCTTAAAGAAGTAAATGCTGAGGAGGAATAGGTGACCACCAGGCAATGAGCAGACCTTAGAAAGTGGAAAAATGGGATTTCAATGCTAGAAATCTCTGAATTCCTCCTGGTGTCTCCCAGTGGTGAGTACAGGAATAGAAAGATAGAGCTGATGAATGTATGGTTGGAGAGAAGGTACAGGAGGGAGAGCTTTAGATTCCTGAGTTATTGGGATGGTTTCTGGGGAGTTTGGGACCTGTACATATCGGATGGATTACATCAGAACCAAAGCAGGACCAACATCCTCACGGGGAGATTTGCAAATGCTGTTTGAGGATGGGATCCTGATAAGTAGAGAGAGAGAAGCTGAGATGGAATTTGAACTTATAGCATGAGTAAGTGAGCCTGGAATGCAGAGAAAACATAGGCTGGACAACAAAGAAATGAGCTTAGCAATGTTAAATGGAACATCTTTTGAGGAGCTTGAGGAATAAGACTCAGACAAACTGACGGCACAGATAGGCAAATGGGAGTAAGATAGCATAGCTATGATGTAGATTTGATTGATAGATGGGCATGAGTACGTGAGGGCGATAGAAGAGGAAAGGGGCTTACAATATTGGTCAAGGAATCAGATACAGCAATGAGGAATGATAATATTTTGGAAGGATAATCAAATTAGGTCAATAAGTAGAAGTAAAAATAAAAGAAATAAGCAAGCACACTGTTGAATGTCTACTATAAGCCCTACTGGTCAGGAAAGAATAGAAGAACAAATATGTAGTCAGATTTCCAAGCAGTGTATGAACAAGAATTTTAACTACCCAAATATTAACTGAGAGAGTTTAAGTGTGCAAGAAGGAGGGAAACAAAATTCTTAAACTGCATTTAGGAGAATATTTTTTAGCCAATATGTAGGAAGCCTAACAAGAGGGGAAAGGTTCTGGACCTAATATTCAGAAGTGAGCCTGGACAGGTAAAGGCACATCAGTAACAGAACATTTTGAAGATAGTGACTCTAGAAAGAGAGAGTAGGTGTATGTGTGGTTGGAGTGTTGGTGCGGGAGGGATAGCCTTAGATTCCTGAGGTAGTGGGGACAGTTTCTAGGGGGAGTTGGGACCTGAACAAGTTGAATGGGTTACATCAGAAATAAAGTGGGACCAAATCCTACCAGGGAGATTTGAAAACGTTGTTTGGGATGGGATCCTGTTCAGTTAGAATCAGAGTGGCTACAGAAAAGGTGTGAACATGCCAGGAATAATACTTCTAAACTCTAGGCCTGAATCGTCAGCTTTCCTGCTCCTCTGATGCTGCTTGGCCTGCTGTGTTCATCCAGCTCTGCACCTTGTTATCTCAAAAGGCTAATTTACTTTGATAAGGTACATTTTCACCCAAGCGAATTGGGGAGCAGATGCATCCAGTTAAAATCAGTCAGAACAGGAGGAAGCATTAAAGGAGGAAATGTATTCCTCTGAAGACAAAGACCAGAGAACCTGGTATGAGACATAAAGGGTAGAATTAAGGTTTAAAAAAAGAGAGGCTTATGGCAGACAATGAGTGCTCAATTGGTCAGAGACCCTGGAAGTGTATAAACAGTGGAAGGGGATCTTAAAAACATTTAGGAACACAAAGAGTGCATGAGAAAGCATTGGTGAGTAGAATAAAAGAAAACCCAATTTTTTAAAAAATCCTGTATATATGAAGATATAGAGAATAAGTGGGGAATGAGTAAGGCCCATTCAGGACCAAAGAGGTAACTTCTGTTTGTAACCAGAATACATTGGTACAGTCTTGAATGAACACTAAGCATCAGTCTTCACAATGGAAAAGGACAATGTGGATATAGATAGGTAAAATATTAGAAGAAATTAAGAGAGGGAGGAGGACCAGCAGGTTCAACAGCCTTGAAAATGGATAAACTCCAGACCCAAATCACATATATCCCTATTGAAGCTGTTGAGAGAGGCAAGGGAGGAAATCCTCTCTGGTCACAGGTGAAGTGCCAGTGACTGGAGGCCTGATAACATTGTCTCATTCTTTAAAAAGAGAGTAAGGGATAGACTAGGAAATTACAGATCAGTCAGTCTAACCTTGGTGATGGAAACATTATTAGAAAGAATCCTGAGAGACAGACTAAATCTGTACTTCCGGAGACATGGATTAATGAGGGATAGTCAGCATGAACTTGTTAAGGGAAGGTTGTGAGACAAGTTTGATTGCAGTTTTGAAGAGGGAGCTAGGAATGTTGATGAAGGCAAAGCATTTGATGTGGCCTGCATGGACTTGAGCAAGGTTTTTGATAGATCTGGTCAAGAAAATAAGAGCCCATGGGATCCAAAGCAAAGTGGCATGTTGGATCCAAATTTGGTTGAGAGCCAGGTAGCAGAAGGTGATGGTAGACAGATATCACAGTTGAGCGGAAGTTCTTTCTAGTGGGGTTCTGCAGGACTTGTGCTGGAGCCCTTGCTGTTTGCTGTGTACATTATTGAATTGGATTTGAAAGTAGGGTATTACCAATAAATTCATGGATGACATGGAAATTGGTAGGGTGGTTAATAGTGAGGAAGATATCTGCAAACTGCAAAAGGATATCAATGAACTGATTAAGTGGGAAGAGCTATGGTAAATTGAATACAACCCAGAAAAAATTACAAGGAAATGCATTTGGGGACTGCAACAAGGCAAAGGGATTACACAACGAATGGTACTGAAGATCGGAGGGGCCTTGATGTGCATAGCCACAGATCCTAGAAGCTGGCAGAAAAAATAGCCAAGAAGGCATATTGGATACATGTCTTTATTAGCCAAGGCACTGAATACTAGAGCAGGGAGCTTATACTGGAACTGTGTAAAATGCTGCTTAAGCCAGGACTGGAGTACTGTGCACATTATAGGAAGAATGAGATTGCATTAGAGAGAGAGTGTGCAGAGAAGATTTATTAGGACACTGTCTAGGTTGGAGGGTCTGTGCTACGAGGAAAGCTCAGTCAGATTGGGTTTGTTTTACTTGGAGCAGTGAAGATTGAAGGGTGGGGTATCCTGATGATGGTGGGATTAATAAGACTATGAGGGACACAGATAAGATGAATAGGCAGAAACCATTTTTCCATTAGTAGAGGGGTTAATATCCAGGGAATATTGATTTAAGGTAGAAGGTCTAACACTAAGGGGAGAGTTACGATTTTTTCACTCAGAGGGTGGTAGGAGGCCACGGCCAGAAAGAGTGGTTGAGTCAGAACCTGTCATAACAGTATTTAGATATTCATTTGTGTTACCAAGGCCACCAGGGCTTTGAGCCAAAAGCTGGAAAATGGCATTCGGGTAGTCAGATCTATCTTGACTGTACAGACAAACACGTTGAATAGTCTCCCTCTCTGTCCTAAATGTCAATGACTCCGTGACTTCATCTGATTTATTAAGTTCACTTGAATCTTAGGCTAAAGCTACTGTGTTAAAATAGAACATACTGGTTAATTACGAACAGTAAATATTGCATGTACTTAGTGGGCAGGAGTCTTCTGTCATTATCATATGTTTAAGTCCCACCTTGACAGATTGGACCAAATGAAGATCATCTCGCTGCTGAGTATAATTGTTCAAATTGAAAGTAATTTGTTCAATCTCAATCCAGCTCCAAGTGTCCAAGAGCCCAGACCATAAACTTCCACGTGACTTGGCACTAATTAACAATTTCTAAGGTTTTGGAGTAGATCTGTAGCTTGGGTTGTGGGTGCTGAGGTTCGTTGGCTTGCAGAGCTGGTTTGTTGTTCCGCAGACATTTCGTTACCGTGTTGGGTAACATCCTCAGTGCAGCCTCTGATGAAGCATCGGTGTGTTTTCCCGCCTGGTTTTTAAACTCTGGTGTCTGTTACAATGGATTGCCTCACTTCCGGGTTTCCTCCGCAGTGGAATGAATATGGGGTTGAGATCAATGTGTTTATTAATAGCATGCTTCATGGAGTGTCATGCTTCCAGGAATTCTCGTGCTTGCCTCTGCCTCGCCTGTCCCAGAATCTTGGTGGTGCCCCAGTTGAACTGGTGATTCTCCTTGTCCATTGTGGATTGAGTTGATTGAGTAGTGGTCATGTCTTTTTGTAGCCAGTTGGTGTTCATTGGTGAAAAGCACAAGAATACATAGATATACAAAGATACCTACTAAACATTGATTCTCCAGGTAATATGGAGAACAGAACTGCACACATCATTCTAAGTATGCATGCAGCCAATACTGTGGTTAAATTTAGCTCAACTTTATCAGTTTTGAACTGTATTTCTCTCCTGTTACGCTTAATTTATATCTATTTCACCTTTTTCAAGACCCTAACCAATGTTTCTTTCTTTCTGCCAATCCTTCATTGTTTTGAATACTTTCATGAAATCATCTTTTAAATCTGTTTTCTTTGAAAGAATCTATTTAGAGTTTAATAGCTACAACTAAAGCATCTTGGCTACCTACAGTCATGTAACAACATTTAGCACTTATTGACTGCACAATCATTAGACCATTTTGTAATCACCATGCGGGTGCAGTTTCTGATTACAGGTAGCCTCGGCACATATACAAAGCTCTACTCCTCCAAAGCTTATGTTATTGTTCGGAACAAAACATCAACTTACATTTATACGGTGCCTTTCATGACCTCAGGACACCTCAAAGTATGTTACATCCAGTTATTTACTTCTGAAATGTGGTCATTGTTGTAATGTAGAAAATGTAACAACTAAGTTACTCACAGAAAACTCCACAAACAACAATATGATAATCACCAGATTGACTGTAATTTTAGATTTTGTTTGAAAAAAAATTCACCAGGATACTGCCAATCTTTGAAGTTGCACTATTTGATCTTTTATGTCCAACTGAGACATGGCCTCATTTTAGGATCTAAAATGAAAAGCGGCACCTCTAGCAGTGCAGCAGTTCCTCAGTACTGCGTGGGAGTTGTCAATTCTCTGGAGGGGCACCGGGAAAATGAAGTCATTCTGACTAATTGGTGACAGTGTTGCCACAGATTAAACCAAGATGGACCCCAGAAAGAATGAAGTTAAAGTTAAAGAGATTTGAAGAAAAGATTACTGCTCCTATCCTGGAGGAAAAATGTTTGGATACAGGAAGGTTCTAAACAATATGAGGTTTTCTTTCAGTTCGAGTTTGGGAGTGCACCAGTCCACTACACTCACAGATTCAAAACTGAGATCAAAGTGCATCCATTCTCCCTGACCCAGGAATCTTCATTTTTAGTCAGTAGATAGAGATTACTGACACCCACAAAACCGGCAAACATTCACTCTGCACCAGAGTGACCCGAATGTTAAAACAGTTCTGGATAAACAATATTTCCAGGCACTCAAATAAAGGACCAATAGCTTTAAAATGCTGGCTCACACTGGAGTGAACTGCTGTGTTACAATCAGATGTGTGTGTGAAGCACTAGAAGAAGGAAAGCTTCAAATTGCTCAAATTTTTCAGTTCTAGTACATGTTCTACAGGTCTACGTACGAGCTAAGGCTAGACTTTTAAACAACGTTCTTCAACAACACAATGTAGGAGAAAATTACTGCAGGTGCTGGAATCTGGACTGAAAAAAAGTGTGCTAGAAATCTCAGAGGGTCAGGTGAAAGCAAGCTTGGAGACAAAGCAAGCTAACATTTCAAGGCCAGATGAATCTTCGTCAGACCTGACATGAAGTGTGGAGGAGGCAGCATTTATGCTGTGGTGGGGGGTGTGGAGTTCTCGGGGAGAATGGGTATTGAGAAACAAAAGAAACAAAGAAACCTACAGCACAGGAACAGGCCCTTTGGCCCTCCAAGCCTGCGCCAATCAAGATCCTCTGTCTAACCTGTCATCTATTTTCTAACGGTCTGTGTCCATTTGCTCCCTGCCCATCCATGCACCTGTCCAGATATATCTTAAAAGACGCTAACGTGTCTGCGTCTACCACCTCCGCTGGCAACACGTTCCAGGCGCCCACCACCCTCTGTGTAAAGAACTTTCCATGCATATCTCCCTTAAACTTTCCTCCTCTCACTTTGAACTCATGACTCCTAGTAATTGAGACCCCCACTCTGGGAAAAAGCTTTTTGCTATCCACCCAGTCTATACCCCTCATGATTTTGTAGACCTCAATCAGGTACCCCTCAATCTCCGTGTTTCTAATGAAAATAATCCTAATCTATTCAACCTCTCTTCATAGCTAGCACCCTCCATACCAGGCAACGTCCTGGTGATCCTCCTCTGCACCCTCTCCAAAGCATCCACATCCTTTTGGTAGTGTGGCGACCAGACCTGTACACAGTACTCCAAATGTAGCCGAACCAAAGTCCTATACAACTGCAACATGACCTGCCAACTCTTGTACTCAATACCCCGCTCAATGAAGGAAAGCATGCTGTACGCCTTCTTGACCACTCTGCTGACCTGTGTTGCCACCTTCAGGGAACAATGGACCTGAACACCCAGATCTCTCTATTCATCAATTTTCCCTAAGAATAGCTTAAGTGATTGGGATGTGAGAATGGTAGAACAATAGTGTGTCTAACTGCCAGATAGGAAGGAACAGGCAGTCCCATTTTTCTTGACAGTCTGCATACAATGACAAAGCTCCAGAACAGTATGCTCTGATCTTTTCAGGTTTCAATCTTCTAATAGGCCATTTACACATGACTGCTCAAGTTATAGCAATGTCACAGCTGAACCTCAGAAGGACATCTACATATGAAATTCTATCACACAGAGATATCCTGTTTGACTAATTTAATTGAGTGTTTGAAAAAGTGACTAAATAAATTGAGGAGGACACTGCAATTGATGTAATTCACTCAGTAAGGCCTTTGACAAGGTCCCAGATGGAAGGCTGGTCCAAAAGGTAAGAGCCTATGGGATCAAGGCAAGTTGACAAATTGGATCCAAAAGTGGGTTCACATTAGGAGGCAAACAGTGGGGGGTTGTTTTGACCAGTGCTTTACCACTTGAATTGGTGCTGGGATCCTTGCTGTGTGTCGTGCACATTGACAACTTTGATGTGAATGTAGAAGGTATAATTATTAAGTTTGTCAATGACAGGAAAATTGGGGGTGTTTCTGATTGTGATCACGCTGTAGGCTGATATTGATCAGCTGGTAAATTGAGCAGAGCAAAGGCAGATGGGCCTCAATCCTGATAAAAGTGCGGTATTGCATTTTGGGAGGTCTAATAAGGAAAGGATATACACAATGTATGGTAGGTCCCAGGAATTACTGAGCAGCAAAGGGACCTTAATGCACAAATCCATGGATCCCTGAAGGTGTCAGCACAGGTAAATAAGTCAAGAAGGCATATGGGATATTTTAGTTCATTGACCAAGGTATAAAATAGACGAACACGGAAGTTTTGTTCCACCGTTATAAAACTTTAGCTAGGCCACACACTTCTATATACAGTTCAGGTCACCAACCAATTGGAAGGTAATGATTGCACTGGAGCAGGTGCAGAAGAGATTCACCAGGATGTTGCATGGGTTAAAGAGTCTCAGCTATAAGGAGAGATCAGATAGGCTGGTTTCCTTGGAGTGGAGAAGGCTTAGGGGTGGGGGTGAAATCTGACCAAGCTAGACAAGATGATGAAAGGCATAGATGGGGTAGATTGTGAGAATCTCTTTCCAACAATAGACATGTCTGAGACCAGACGGCATAAGTTTAAGGGAAGGATGAAGTGATTTAAGGAGATCTGAGGCAGTTTCTTTTCAACCAGAGGATGGCAGAAATATAGAAAATTATGCCTGAAAGTGTGGTGGAGGCAAGCACTCTTGCATCATTTAAGAAGCATCTGGATGAACACTTAAAATGGCAGCACATAGTAGGCTATGAACCAAGTGTAGGTAAATAGGACTGGTGTAGTTTGTTGGTTAGCACGGACATAGTCAGCCAAAGGACCTGTATCTATGCTGTATGACTCTATGACATTTTTAAAACCAAGCTCTTCAAGAAGCCTCAATTTTTTTTTGGATACAAGCATATTAACTAAGATTTTTGAGGTTATCTGTAGAGACCACTTTAATTATTTTGGCCTTGGAATACTACACGTAGTCATGCCTGTAATTACAGACTTTTGAAGGTCAGCAGTAAGGGGTACAAAGGGACTGACTCCTAAACGACATTGCTGCTTTTTGTAGGTAGATGTTTGCCCCCTTCTTTATGACAGTCAGTGACATGAGCAGTTGAAGCAACAGGCTTAAACAATGCCACTCTTTATGTATCCATGATGATGTAATTGTCCAAAGCTAGATTGAAGTATTAAATCAAATAGAATTGCTTTTGCAGAAGTGACAAAATGTGTGTTCTTGCATTACCAGCAAAAACCATGTGATAACAGTGCACTCATCGAACAATATTTCTATATAGCAGTAAGATTAATTTGTCATTTTCAATCAGGATGCTAAACTTGCAATGGCTTGCCAAGGGAAGAATTGTAATTTCTTGCTAAGCTTTGATTGAAGTGAAGAAATCGAATTAAATCAACAAAATCCACATCCAAAGAGGGAATGAAAACATACAAAGAAAAAGCAGAATCAATTTCTAAAGCAGCATAATGGAACAAAAAGGATGAAATTGCCTTTCCCTGAAGTTTAAATGACTTTGGAGGTAAGGGAGGACCACCCAATTGTTGCTGCTTCCCACTCAAAAGACTGTAAGCAGTTCCAGAAATGCTTATATCTCTGCAAGGCCACTAAAGAGTAAGAAGACAAATGGTTTTTTGGTGGAATATGTTGTATAATGTCACTTTGGCAATTCAATCTTGAAGTACACAAGACAAAGCCTTGCATTACACATCTCTATTAAGATTCTCTTCTCCATTAAAATGAGATAGTCATTTGCCAAATACACATATTGAAAGGTGTGTTTACTGCATTATAATAGTGAATAGAGATGTGATCATCTGTTCTCTGCAGTTGCAAGCTTGAAGACAGGGTGTGTATTTAATTAGGAGGTGTTGACATATCTGGACACCGCTGCTGTACTGCCTATAACAGATTGGAGTTTTGCATGGGAAGGCCCGTTGTCAACTTCCTGACCAAAGCCAACTGAAACCCTTAAGCAGTCAATTAATGGTTGCTTCAGAGCCTCATCCTGCCACTACAAGGATAAACCCAGCCACAAGAAAGGTCAGAAGAAGGGTCCAGACCCGAAAAGTCAGCTTTCCTGCTCCTTTGGTGCTGCCTGGCCTGCTGTGTTCATTCAGCTCCACACTGTGCTATCTCAGACTCCAGCATCGGCAGTTCCTACTACCTCTGACATGGGGCCTTGGTGTCAGTAGAAGGTCCCTTGGCAGCCTTGCCACTACCTGATTGGAGTGTGATTCATTGGGTCTTCCTGAAAGGAGGCAGCGCTGACTCTTGACAGTTGACACCACATCAAGATTCCACCTTACACTTCAAAACAAAACTTGAGTGCTTTCATCCAATATCACTAGAGAAATTTATCTGGTTGTTAGTTTCATTTGCTTTTGTGGTAGACTGCTATTCACCAAACTAGCTTCCACATTTACTTACATTGTAATAATAACTGTATTTTTAAAGTACTTATGGCTATCTGTAAGTCCTAAAATCATTAAAGGTGCCATATAAATGCAAGATTTTTTTTTTAAAAAGCACTCCTCTCAGCTCCAGAAATAAAAGTGTAATACTGAGATTGTATTCTCCAAAATATTGGGTCATCAGCTTTATAGACACAGAACTATTTAATAATTGATTCCCAGGGTAGATTATCATTTTACAGATTATGGTAATATTCTGTTCAAAGAATATAAGATTAGAGTGCAGAAATTCAAAATGGAGACAGTTCAGTTTTTGAGAGTTCAATAAAGGCAGGTTTAAAAAAAAACTGATGTCTTAAATATGCAGCATTTTCCAGGAATGAATGAACATTTCAATTGGGTTAGATAAGGAAAACTATTTTCAAACTGCTAACATCTGCCATAATAGGGTAACTTGGTGATATAACTATAGCCAAGGAAAGGTTGTCACGGGATGAATAGCCAGAGTCAAAACGAACGATAAGCGAGATTGAAAGCATAAAGTATGGTTCTTTCCAACACACTCTCCTGCTCCTGATAGAACAGGATCAGGATGCAACCATTATTACCTGGAGACTGCTGTGTCTCTGTGATACCTGATAAAGACATTACCTATCAAGAATGATAAGTCACTGGTTTTCTTTAGTGTTATCAGCCCCAACAGCAGCACTTTGTAGAAAGCTCGTCAATACCTGTGATTGGCACAGCATATTCAACAGATCAACTCCTGTTAAATTACTGGGATGCTGTGTAGCTCCAAACAACTTGACCTGTCTGCCTTCAGGATAAAGCTGGCACTTAGTAAAATTGCTTAACATTTACTTCCTAGAGGCACTACTTAAACTCTTCGACGTTGCATTCAATTTCTGAATCGCCCTCTTCAAGTTCGCTCATCTGTGATGCCCCTACAATGGAACAGCCATCAGCAACAGAACGCACACACACAAAAACAAGTATCTACTTGAATTAAAATGAAGGCTCATGAAATATCTGTTGAATCATGCAATGCTACCTTTTCTCGAAGAGGATTTGGCGGAGAAATAGGCAAGCAGGGAAAGGAGGTAAACTGAACAAAGCTTACCTTTGCTGAACATCTCAAATTCAGCTTGACCAAAACTCAGGCCGATAACATTCATTATCTCTACCTTGCACAAGCATTTGCAAACAAGGCTTATTTAGTATTCAATGAGAACACTTATTCAAACTGCCAATGGGTTGGAATCTGATCAATGCAATTCATTTGCGAGACCAGATTTTACTTTTGTCTCAAGGATATCAGTGCCAGTGTTGGTAAGTTGCTTTGATCCCCTATTTCTGCCTCTGGCACTTTATTGTCTGAACTGCCTAAACCACAATGGATTCCAGCCATTTCTCCAGGCAAGTGGAGGTGGATTTTAATGTATGAGGAGAGAAAAATCCCCTGAAATTGAAGTTGCGTCAGGATCCTGGTTTCACCTCACTGTCTTCTTGGCTTCCTTGAGGCTTGTTCAGGAGGGAATCACACTGACGGTAACTAAAATGAAATTAAAAGCCTAGTTAGCCCTGAATTTGCTCCTTCCTACGCAATGTAATGGGTTCCCATGCACTATCTGTGCCTGGATAATAAAATGTGAGGCTGGATGAACACAGCAGGCCAAGCAGCATCTCAGGAGCACAAAAGCTGACGTTTCGGGCCTAGACCCTTCATCAGAGATGAAGATCAGAGATCTCTGATGAAGGGTCTAGGCCCGAAACGTCAGCTTTTGTGCTCCTGAGATGCTGCTTGGCCTGCTGTGTTCATCCAGCCTCACATTTTATTATCTTGGAATTCTCCAGCATCTGCAGTTCCCATTATCTCTGATACTATCTTTGCCTGATCAAGTTGGAGAAGTTAAGTACACAAGGAGAGCTCACTGGTGAATGAGACAGATCTGATAGCCACATAAAGAATGAAATTGATAAGCCTGTGGTATGTTTTCTTAGTTTTTGCCCCTGGGATGTGGAGGTCAGTAAGAATACCCATAATTATTAATCCCTGATTAGCCTTGAGAAGGTAGTGATCAGCTATTCCTTTAACTGCTGCAATGCCCATGTAATGTAAGCACAGCCAGAATGCTGTCAGCTGTAATTCCGGGATTTCGTTGTGATCAGCATTCTTGGTCAGGAACAAAAACAAAGTTTTTGGAAAAGTTCAGCAGGTCTGGCAGCATCTGTGAAGGAGAATGTTTCCGCGAGGGGGTAGGGACTAAGCGATAAGATAGAGCCCAAAGAGAGAGAAAGACAGTTGGACAGACAAAGGAGTTGCTAATGATCAGGCTGGGAGGGTGAATAGTTGTTAATGGGGACTGTTAGTGACTAACAACAGGGGGTGTGTAATGGCAGGCTATGTGGTAACAAGGCCTGGTGTGTGGGATGGGGGGCTGGGACATGGGAGAGTTTAGGCCCTAAAATTATTGAACTCAATATTGAGTCCAGAGGACTGTAGGGCCCCCAAGTGTAAAATGAGGTGTTGTTCCTCCAGCACAACAAAGTGTGGAGCTGGATAAACACAGCAGGCCAAGCAGCAGCTTGTGTTGGCTTTACTGGAACACTGTAGCAAGCCAGAGACACAGATGTTGGCCAGGGAGCAAGGTGGTGCATTGAAGTGGCAGGCACCAGGTAGTTCAGTGTCATTTTTGTGAGCAGAATGTAGATTTTCTGTGAAGCATTCACCAAGTCTATGCTTCATTTCCCCAATGTAGAGGAGACCACATTGTGAGCAGCGAATGCAGTAGACTAGATTCTTGGAAGTGCAGGTGAAGTGTTGCTTCACCTGGAAGGTATGTTTGGACCCTTGGATTCTGGGGAAGGAAGAGGTAAATGCACAGTTTTTTGCACCTTCTCTAGTTACAGGGGAAGGTGCCGTTGGGCTGTGGGGAGGTGCTGGGGGTGATGGAAGTGTGGACCAGAGTGTCCCGGAGGTAACGGCCCCTGCCAAAGGCAGATAAAGGAGGGGAGGGGACTATGTGTCTGCTTGGTCAGCTTCAGTTCCATGCCCTGAATCCCAATGACATCAATCTCGATACCTTTCCTGTGAGACTTCCCTGCCACAATGCAGTCTCCATAATTCTTCAAATGTTGGACCCTTGTTCTTTGTTCTTTTTTCTTTGAAGTGAGGGTGAAGCCTACCTCAGCCCAGCACTGCATGTCCTCCTCATCAGCTTCCTGGGGCAGCAACTTCAGCGAGTTTGTTGAAGAGGATTTGACTGTATCACTGTAGGGAGGAGGTTTAATGGGACCATTGAACTGGTCTCGTGATGAGAAACTTTCAATAATGCAACCTCACTTTTCAATAAGTGAAGAGTGCCTAAGGCTGTAGTAGGCTTTGCTGGTAGGAACATCTGTTACTGCAAACAGCATGGCATTCATATTTATCTCCTCCTCTTCTTCCTTATCTCTCACTAAACCCCTCCAAGGATATGGCTGTTCTTTGACCCAAAACTGGCATCAGAGGAAGTCATTCTGTCACTTCATGTTGTGAAGGGCAAAACAACATTCTTGCACATGAACTGATTAGGATCAATGAGAAATCCAGCAAAGTAGACACCATGACTGTGAATGATCATATAAAATTACTTTCTCATTTGCATTAAAAGCATCAATGAAATAGTAACAGTAGAATAAACACTTGAGTGTATCCCCTATGCAACTAGGATGTTTTCCTGCTATATTTTGTCTCATGTTAATGTGGTGCTCAGCTTGAAATTGTAATTCATTCACTTTAGTTGACAGAATGAGGCCACTGCACATTTTCTGGTACTGAATCAAGGCCCTATGATCAATGGTACTTCCCTAACTTGACAGCCTTTGCAATGTGCAACCCCATCTTGTGGGTGGTAAGTCTCACCGACATCCTCCTTCCTTCCTCCATGACTTTTTTTTGTGTGCACTCAGGGTAACAATCATCACCTTCAGGACCATGGCTGTAAATCGAGGAGAACTTCTTCACATCTTCCATCCACTCTGAAGCTCCTTGTACATTCACACTAGATTAAGCACTGCTCCTAGGGTCCCTTTAAATCTATCGTTGCTTATTTTAATGCACCATCCGGCCCACCTTCCCTGATTGGCTAAACCTTCTGGAGATGGGTTTTATGATACTGTTGCGTTGGCCATGGCTCTTTGCCAATGAGTTAATGTGTTGGTTAAGGTTCCAACTTGAAAATTGCCGTTCTTGACAAGACTGAGGTCCAGAAGATTGTCCCCTGGTTTTGGAATTTGCAGGATGCAGAAATTAGGATGTATGTTACTGCTACACGATCACCCAGTACTTGAATGAAACAAATTATGCGACAGGAAATGCATTTCAGCAATATTTTTAGCTATGTACAAGTCTGTAATAGTAAGAGTGATATATAATGAACTTCATTTAGGTAATGGTGCAATCATTTCATTTTTAACATAAATAGCTCTGCCAGTCATACTCTTGGCTTTATGATGACCAAGATTTATTTGTTTTGTGTATACATCTGTTTCCAAAACAAACCCACTTTGGTTTTGGTTTCCAATGTGGTCAATGTGGGAATGGCTGCTTTATATATATATAGTGCAATGTTTTTAAACGGGATGAATATCTTTTGTTTTAAAAAATGAATTCCAAGGCTTTGTCCAATATCTCCACAAAGTCAAAGCCAATCCATGGATTTAGAAAATGGAAAGGGAACTGAATGAACTGTAATCCTGCATGTTGACTATCCATATTTGAATCAGTGATGGAGCCAATTACTGAACAAAAGAATTCAATAGCTCAAAAAAGAATTTCCATTCCATATTCTCACATGCAATAAGGGATAGTCAAATTCAGCCATGATTATTTTCCAAAATAGATAGACAGAACATTTTTTAAAAAGAACACTCTTTCAGCAATGCATATTGATTTATATGTCGTAGTGTCACTCTTACCATGGGAAGCAGCCCTATAAAGTAATTAAAGTATCACTCTATTGGAGCAATAAGTTTTAAATCAAATACATGGACTCTTCTGTGATTGATAAAACCATCTAAACTGTTTTCAGGCATTGTCAGAGAAGCATGACGCATTGCACAAAAACAAAGTTGCTGGAAAAGCTGGCAGCATCTGTGAAGGAGAAAACACAGTTAATGTTTCGGGTCCAGTGACCCTTCCTCAGATGCAAAGCATGAAGCCTCAAAGCATGAAGCCTTGTCTCCTTTATTATCCAACAATCTTATTTGCTTTGTTGTCCTTGAGTTGCCTGATGAGAAGAAGATGCCTCTCTGACTGATTTTCTTCTACATAGAGATTTCTCCATGTTTACAGAGTAGTCTTCAGTTGAACACCAGGATTGGGATAATGAGGGTTTGATGGCTGTGGAAAAGCAACATATCATAGATGGAAAGCTAACTAGATGGAACCCAGCTCTTCTCTCTCCCTTTCATATGCAGGAAAGCTCAAAATAATTAATATTTTGCCTTTAGATCACTGAATTATTATTGGTATTTCACTACCATAAAGTAACTTAATTGTTTTCAATATTGTACCATATTGATTCTTCCCCTCCTCATTCTATGGGTGCTCGCTCAGGTGAGATAACAGCAGGTCCCCTCGGTTACCTTACTCAAAAGATCATTTGTCCTGATTGCTCTGCAGTGACTGCTTGCAGGCTGTTTGATAACGGAGAGCAAAGATTCATTTTATCATCTCCCCAAAATAGGCCAAGTGCAATTCTATCCCCTTGGTTGAGTAAAAATCATCAATATCCTTACACACACATTATGAATCATTAATAAAAGCAGAACCCTTGATGATTTAGAATAAAGATAATGATACAGTTCTCCTGCACAGTTATGCTGTACAGAGGGGCAAATCTGTCTTTATATGTGTGAATAGGAACCTTTTTGTTAACAACACACAGAGTTTCTAGGAGGGACCATTGTTTACAGCTCCATGGATATCTGAGCAAGAGTGGGGTCGCTGATTGTGTATCTCATTCATTAGAATAATGGAACTTAACCTTGTCTTATACAGACAAGAGAAACTGTGCAGACAAGGGCTCTGCAATCTCCACCACATGCTATTGAAACTGTAAGGATGAGATTTTAAGTATCAAAATTGCCCAGTAATGCATTTGTACTTAGTGGTACCTGCTAGTGTCACTATGAATTGAAGCCAGTTGCACTGGTCAATAGATTTCAATACATCTGTCAGCTAATTAACCATTATCATATATTTATAATGCAGGCTTATGGCTGAAATTACAGCAATCAGCAGAAAAAAAATCAGAGAATTAGTGTTTACTTGCTTTGTACTATAGTAAGTTGGTTCTGCAGTCAAAAATTGCACTGGACACATATATTAAATTGAAGACTGGTTTTGTCATTTACTGTGAGCATTATAATTCTGTAACATTCAATTGAATTTGATTTATTTGATGGGTGTATCATTCTCCAAACGCTAATCATATGTGACATTTGATTAATTTGATGACAAAGTGACAGTAATGAGCACAAATATGCACTTTTAGTGTTTCAGACTGAACAAGAAACCTTCAACGAGCTCAAACTATATTGTTTTGCCTGAATGTTTTTCATGTTGAATAATCCATTATAATTGTTCTCATCCTTACGCAATGGACAATACTATAATATATCATAAAGCAAACACCAATGAGCATAGAAGTGGATCTTTTTGTGTAATGATTGTTGTGTATCTCATGGATTAGAGCCTTTTGCTAGCAGTTCCTGTGACATGGAGACAGGAAAATCTTGATACACAGAAGCACCAGTAATTAACCTGTTCTGAGTTTATCTTTGGCTGGCTTGGGATCTATGAACATTACCGCAGATGCTGAAAATATATATTCAAAACTGATATGCTGGAAATACCATCTGACAGTATCTGATCTTTCATCAGGACCATGTATGGTATGAAGTTCCTTCACTGACGTATGTAAAATTAGATGTTGAACCTCACATGTGCTTCCAGAAAGTGGATCTGAATTTGCTTAAAAATAAGGTCTGAGCCAAGCTACAAACATTGTCTGAGAGCAAGTCTACATCTTATACAATGCTATATTTTCACTCTTCTTTCATTGCATAGTCTTCTTTATGACACACAAAGATGTATAATTTTATCCAAAAGTAACAATGGCAACAGAGTCCAATCAGTAGTGTGGATAGACAAAAATAGACTAGTGAAGTAGCTTGAGTATTTTTCGTAAAATGTTTGAGAAAGTTGGCTGTGGTTCCCTGCCTGCCTTGAGCCCAGAAGATCCATGTTCCACACTTGGGTCGGAAATAAACAAACTGAAGCTCACAGTAGGAGAGTGTTGATCAATTATCAGCATACTGATGTACTAGGCAGTATCATCAAAGTTTACAGCACAGAATAAAACCAATCAGTTTGTCATGCCTGTGCCTGAAGGAGCTCTCTACTTGCCTCCACTCCTCTGGTTTTTTTCTCCATTTAGGCTTGGAATTCCTCCTTTGCAAGTATACATCCAATTCTCTGCTTGAATTTGCCCCTACTAAAATCTACTGCATCGCATTCTAACATCAGTAACTCACTCCTCAAATACAATTTCTTCTCCTTATTTTCTCTTGGCCAAATTTCTGCAAATGGAAGCTGTTTCTCCTCATTTTACTCCCACGAACTGCTCTATTGAGATTCCCTTAACTTTCACTGCTCTTAGGTGAAGTAGTGCAGTGTGATCTCCAGTCTAGTTACATTTCAAATGCTGTCCGCATGCCTTTAGTAGAAAAATGCAGTCTGCCCTCAGGCTAAGAGGAAAAAAAAATCATTATTTCAAGAAAAACAATTTGTTTTAACTAAAACAAAGCCCTGGACTTTTAAAACAATTATTGACCTTTAAACCAACAGATACAATCATTGCTCTAGGAACTTTTGCCAAAACAGCTTCTGAAATAAAATCAATTGTTTCATTTCACACTGTACAGTGCAGTGAACGCTCCCATGTCTGTTTTCAGCTACAACCTACAATTAATTCTTCCATGAAATAGGCTCCCATCTTTTCAAGGTTTTTTTTGTTGTGGTCAGCACAAATCAAATTTAATTAAAAGAACATGATATCAGGAGTAGTTGTGACATAGATTCTAGATGCATTTAAAGTTTGAGAATAGCAGGAACAAGAGAGGCTTTTGTCTATCAACCTAGCTGAGAAATTATGGGTGGAGGCTCGAACAGAGCATAAATGGTGGCATGGACTGGTTGGGCTATAGGCCTCTTTCTGTGCTATGTAGAATCATAAGGATGAATCTTACTGTTTTTGGTTCAGGGCAAGTGGCATTGGGTACTTTGCGAGGGATCTGCTTTGTGAGGCCCAGTTAGATTTCTGGCCATATCTTGCCTCATTAACTAACTTCCTCATCCCTATGACATTCCTCTCATCCAATTCTATCACCATCTTACCTCGTGTCATTCGTGGAACAACTCACCACTCAGCAGATGCTGGCCCAAAAGACCAGCATCCTTTCTGCTTCGCACCATCCTTAATAGGCTGTTATGTGCCCGGACATGCATTGTCACTCTGGCACTGCCCTCCATGGTTCTTGGCATTTGCCCTGGATTTGGCAAGTAAGGGCGAAATTAGCACCCAGCTTTGTGGACAGGTACATGGACAGAAAGATGCTGAGCTAGGACTTCCTCTTTCCCCATGACACCAAATCAATGCCTGCCTGGTCCAAGACTGTGTGAAAGCAATCTCAGCCATCTGAAGGAATGCCCAGCACAGTAGGAAGAAACTTAATGCCCTACTTCACTCCACCAATGTAACTGCCACCATCTTCTGCCCAATACCTCACACTCACTATATCTCTGCTTTGATATCCACCTTCCATCAAGACTCATTCTCTACCATGCTCACTATTGCCTTGCTTACTGTCACTGACTCCAGCCTCTGACACTAATGACCCTGTACAACTCCTGTGTTGCCTAGTCACCTGCATAAGACACGGCCCCACCTTCCCCAAAATTAACAGCTGAGCCATCCACTTCCATCTCTCTTGATCCCTGCCTTTCTTTTATAACCAGGAAGAAAACAACCCACAAAAGGTCAGAATGCTGTGATTTTCAAGCCAAGATTTTTTGACATCTCGTTTGTCTGGTGCAATTGGTAAGATGGGAAGCTGGATATTAATGAGGCAAATCACCATGTTAGTAAACCACTTTACTATATATAGTGCATAGAAGGCCTTTTTAGATTTCCTTAGCTGCCAGAGTCTCCTCACACTTCTGCTTTGCTTTTCTGATTTTCCTTTTCAATTCCTCATTGAGTTCACTGTAATTAGTCGGATTCTCACGTGTGTTATCTGTCACATGCACTATTTTTCCATCTCATCCCACTCTATCTCTAAAGAACCTTCGCTTTGTTTGTCCTCCCTTTCCTCCTCATGGGATTGGATTTCAACTGTATACAAACCATATCCTCTTTAAAAGCAGTCATTGTTCTGTTAGCATTCTGTCTATCATCTCGTTCTCACTCCACTCAAATTGGCATTTGCCCAGTTTAGAATTTTCACTTTAGATGTTCCCTTGCCTTTATCACAGCTACCGTCTGTGCTACGATAATGCCATTATTCTTCCATACAGGTTCCTTCAGGTTCTTGACCCTGTCAACCCCCATCTTCCCCAGAGCTGTATCACCAATGCCTCTTTGTGAGTGGGTTAGAAACACGCTCATCTAGAAAATAGTCCTGAAGATATTTCAGAATTCTCTTCACCCTGCACGATTGCCTTGAATAAGATTATTATACAATGAGAGTTTTGTATCTCACTGTAATTTATTCCTTTTTTCACCACCAATTGGTTACTTCATAACTCAAATCAGAAAGATTCAACCCTTGACTCCAGGAGAGTATCCTTTCTGTAGCAGTGTGATCATTTCCTTTATAATTACAAATTCTACTTTCCCAATATTTCCTAATGAACCTATTCAGAGATGTTACTATACGTCTGTGGTGCAGGTAGGAATTGAACCCAGGGCTCCTGGCTTCGAGGTAGGGACACTACCGCTGCACCACAAGGACATAGAACTGTACAGCACAGGAATGGGCACTTCAGCCCACGATGTTGTGCCAAACATGATGCCAAATTAAACCAATCCCTTCTGCCTGCCTTTGGTCTATAAACTTCCTTTTCTTGCATATTCATGTGCTTATCTAAAATGCCCCTTAAATGCCCCTGCTGTGTTTGCCTCCACAACCACCCCTGACTGTGTGTTCCAGACTCTAACCACTCTCTCTGTGAAAAATTTGATCCTCACAAGACTTTTAAACCTACTCCGCTCACCTTAAGTGCATGCCCCCCAGCAGTGGACATTTCAACTTTGAGTGAAAGATTCTGACCGTCAGCCCTATCTATGCATTTCATGATTTTATAGACTTCTATCAAGTCTTCCTTCAGCCTCTGCCATTCCAGAGAAAACAGCCCAAGTTTTTCTAGCCTCTCCTTTATGGTTTATACCGTCTCATCCAGGCAGCATCCTGGTAAACCTCTTCTGCACCCTTTCCGAAACCTCCACATACTTCCTGTAAAGCAGTGATCAGAATTGAATGCAATGAATGCAGAGCCCTCTGAATTCTACTTTCTTTCATTCTCTAAACGTCCTGAATACTTTGTAACTGGAAATATTTACTACCAATTTTTTTCCTTTTGGGCTATCTCTCCATTATAATAACAGTATTACATTTCCATGTGACTGCCAGTGTCTGCTGTCAGTATCTGCTGCCAGTGTGTGTAGCTCACAAACTTTACTTATCAAAAATTTTGTGCAGTTCTATTTATTATTCTTCATGAGCCTAATTTTGATCTTATTGCATTACATCTTAGTCTGATCCCACTGATAGCTAACTACCTCTTACTGCAGCACCCAGCTGCTTCTCCAAATCCCTTGTGAAACTTATTTATCCTTCCTAATGACCCTGGTTCTCCTCTTCCTTCCAGGTTGGATTAAGTCCTCTCTAACAGCATTGCAGCTGTCCTCCAACATAGGGATATTGATCCAAGCTCTGTTTATATGCAACCCTGCTGGCTGTATAGTTCTCACTTCCCACAGAACTAGTCCCACTGTCCTCAGAAACTAAAGACCTCTCTTGTACCAACTAGCTCCCCAAAATCTCTTTGCAGTTTCTCATAGATAGTGGGAACTGCAGATGCTGGAGAGTCCGAGATAACAAAGTGTGGAGTTGGATGAACATAGCAGGCCAAGCAACATCTTAGGAGCACCAAAGCTGACGTTTTGGGCCGAGGCTTTGTTATCTCACAGTTTCTCATGCCTCTTTTTGCTTGTGTTGTTGGCACCAATGTGGGTCAGAACCTCTGGTCGATCACTCTCCAAGTATTCTATAGTGAGTAATCCTGGCATTAGGTAAGTAAGACACAATTCTTGAACCGTGTCTGCAGCCACAGCTACAGAAATGCCTGTATGCTTCCCGACTCTATTATTATTGCTTCCCAAATCTTCCTCCTGCCCCCTTTTACAGTGATGTTATAAACTTAGCTGTGACTGTAGTCCCAGAGGAACACTCATCCTCACCAGTACAAACTGAAAGGACTGTGGATGTTGTAAATCAGGAACAAGGTCATAAGTTGCTGGAAAAGCTCAGCAGGGCTCACCCTCTCGAGTAGTCAGATCTGAATAACAATTTAAGACTACAATGCAAGGATTTCTACCCTATCTTTCAGAAGGACATATATGTTACAGTTGGTTCGCTAATTAGTACCTGGCCAAATATAGTTTTACATATTGCAACCACGCAATAAACTTTCCTGTTCTGTAACAGTGCCTCTTCTGTCGGGATTGTGTGATGGTTTATTCATTACCACTTAGCACTAGATGGGCCAAGAGAAAGCAAAGACAAAGGAGGATTGGCCACAATGAACTACCTCAAACAACCCATACCATGTACTTGAAGAAATGGTAAATACAACAAGGAGGCAACATTGCTTATCCGGGAAATTACCACAATACACTAAATCCCGATATATAAGTAAGATGGTTTTAGATGGTGATATAGGCTGAGTGGGCAGGACAAAACTTCGAAGGTGGAGAATAATGTGGAAAAATCGGAAGCTTTTCACTTTGGCAAGAAAAATTATAAAGCAGAAAATTACTCACCAGGAGAATAACTGGGGAATCCTGGGATACATGGGGATTTAGGTGTTTTCATGCAAGAGTCAGGAGACGTCAGCACATAGGTGCAACATATAATCAAGTAGGCCAAAGGGAATGCTATTCTTTATTCAAAGAGAAATTGAACATAAAAGTAAGGATGTTCGGTTTCAATTATGCAGGGCGTTACTGAAACCACATCTCAAATACTGTGTATGGTTTTGATCTCCTTGTTTAAGAAAGGATATAAATGCACTGGAGGCAGTTCAGAGGAGGTTTACGAGATTGATACCTGAAATGAGCGAATTACCTTATGAGGAATGGTTGGACAGGCCAGTTATTATGTAGAAGATTGGATAGAGATTTGACTGAATTGTATAAGATTCTGGATAATATTGACAAAGGTGGGCACTTCCTCTTGAGGGTGAGTTCAGAACTAGGGGGCACTGTTTTAAAATCAGTCTTGTTGCTTTCGGGCAAAAATTAGGAGAAACTTTCTCGTCTGAGTTGTGTGTGCCTCAGAAGGTGATGGAGCCGGAGTCAGTCACTATTTGTAAGACTGAGGTAGATAGATTCTTGTTTGGCAGGGGAATTAAAGCTTATGGTAGATATGGAATTTGAAACACAAACAGATAGTGATGATCTTATTGAATGGAGCAGCAGGCTCAGGGGACCAGATGATTTCCTTCATATTTCATATGTCTCCACAAGAGCTCAGCTCCACAGATGCACCACATAATGCCAGCTGTTCCCATAATTGAAGCTCAATCCTGTTCAGTTGGATGATACTTGCCTGCACATTTGACGTATTTGATTAATGTAGTTTATTGAATTCTAATCCATTTATACAGATTATTCACTTCAGCAAAAATATACATGCTAGTACAAAATCCTGAAGTTCCTATTTGGAGCATGATATGTCCTCCATGGATTTGAGGCCATGATTCTATTCACTAGATTACTAATAATAGAAGAAATAAACTAAAGGCTTCTTAATAATTGATGTAAAAAGTTAATCTATTTTAGTAATGAAAATGGGATAGTAAATTAAAAGTTTTCATCCTGACACACCGAATCAAGAGGGACAAGAGGGCATAGCCTCAAGATTAGAGGGAGCAGATTTAGGACTGAATTGAGAAGGAACTTCCTCACTCAGCAGGTTGTTAATCTATGGAATTCCTTGCCCAGTGAAGTAGTTAACACTACTTCAGTAAACGTTTTTAAAGCTAAGGGAGATTTTTTTTGACAATAAATAAATTAAGGGATATGGTCAGAATGCAGGTATGTAGATCTGAGTCCACAAAAAGTTCAGCCATGATCTTATTGAATGGTAGAGCAGGCTCGAAGGGCCAAATGGCCTACTCCTGCTCCTAGTTCTTATGTTCTTATGAATCACAGAAAAACAGAATTATTACAGCACAGATGGAGACCTTCTGGTCTGTCAGGTCTGCAATATTTCTTCATAGGAGAAAATAACCCATCTTCCCATCTGCACATTCTTCCTTTTCAGGTAGCAATCCTGCTTCCTTCACGGATACCTCTGTTAATCTGCCTCCACCATTCCTTTGGGCAGCACATCCCAACTCTACCCACTTTCTGTATTTAAAAAGAAGTCTTTCCTTGTGTTGCCATAGGAACTGTTTCTCCTTTTCTATACCTTTCAAGACCACTCAAGATTTTGAAGACTTCAGACCTCCTCTCGCCTTTTTTTTCTCTCAGGGAAACAATTCCAACTTCTCCAACTAATCTTCATAACTCTCCAGTTTAAAGCACAAAAATAAACAGTAGTAACTCACCAGCCAATTGCCTACTTGTCATCCTTTGGTTTGAATTTTTTGGTTGATTTAGTAACTCCAGCTCCCAATCCCCTCTTCTGCTGGTTCACCTCAGGGCCTGACTTTACCTCCCTCTACTCCTTATACTCCTTTAGATCTGTTCTTTGACCCCCTTTATCTCCCATTGCTCCATTTGTTTTCCAATGGGGTCACTCTTGAACTTGGACATTATCTACCATCATTCTAGCTCCTGATTTGCTCCTATTCTACATATATATTCAATATGACATATTCAAGATGCACTGCAGAAATTCACAAAGATCTTTCAAATTCATGCCCACTACCATCTAGAAGGATATGGGCAGCAACTACTTGGAACATCACCACTTGCAAGTTCCCCTCCTAGCTATTCAGAATGCAGACTTGGAAATATATGGAATTCCCTCACATTTTGGGTCTGCCAACACCAAATTGACTGCAACAATTCAAGAATAGAGCTCACTCCACCTTCTTAAGAGGAACTAAGGATAAGCAATAAAAGCTGGGCCAGCCAGGATCACCCACATTCCATGAACAAACAAAACAAAATCTGTATTAAGCAGATCGAAGATACCAAATACTGGAGATGCTGGAGTCAGAGTCAATACAGTGTGGAGCTGGAGGAACACTGCAGGCCAGGCAGCATCAGAGCAGCAGGAAAGTCAATGTTTCAGGTCAGCACCCTTCTTACTCCTCTGATGCTGCCTGACCCACTGAGTTCCTCCAGCTCTACACTGTGATGAGTATATTAAGCAGATTTTTCTTTAGAAATCCAATTCAAATGTCACTGCGCTTGGTTTTGGCACTGCAATGCAGGAAGAATGTATTATGATCTTCATGAGAGATCAGAAAAGATTTATCAGAGGTTTCAATTATGAGTACTGTTTGCGTAATTTGGTTGATATCCCTTTGACAGTCCTAAAGAAAGGATACTGGATGAAGACATTTAAAATGTTAAAAGGATTCGACAAGCTTTGGTTTATAAAAGATATGAAAGATCATGGGGCAAAGGCAGTTAAAAGACTTTTAGGAGCAGTTCAGCCATTGATGACAAAGTAGCCTCAAAGAGCTGAGCCCTACCCCTGATTTTTTGATTTCATACCAATTTTAAAAGTAAAAATGTCTCAAACCCCTTTTTATTGCCATGTTTGGATGCATTGTGATGATTTTTCACCAGTGTTTTCCTAATATGTTGAAGGCATAATTCCAAAAGAAATGCCTTCCATTCCTTGCAGAATTAAGGGTCATGAGACATCAAGCAGGACCAAAAAACATGGCCATATTGTTCCTTCCTTGCAATCCAAGTATAACTTTCCTCTCACCTCTCTGGGATTAATTCAATCAAAAGTTAAGCATGGGACATTTCTAGTCTCAATCATTCAGTTTTAGAGTCCCGCTAGTTGCAGCAGCAACATTTGTATTAATGCTATTAACGTAAAGTAAACATTGAATTAAACATCACCTTTCAGAGCATGTTGACAGAATGGGCAGAAAAGATGCTCAAGGACAAGATCGATTCACATGCTACTGCAATGTAGGACTGAAAACTATGACTAGCAGATGAGATTGCCTTATTGCTACATAAACCTGCATGTGATACCAAGTTAAGAAGGCTCGTTATAGAGGGGATTAGCTCCCAGCTCATAATGCTTAAGGAGAATAGTAGCCGCTACTGAGTAATGTATTGATTGTTTTCTCTTCGTATTTTCTTCATCACATGCTGAAAAATATTGAATGCTGGTTTACCAAAGCACCGTGAGTCCTGCTTCAATTTTCCATTCTTCATGTGTGAACCTGAATCCATTCTTGCTCTTGAAGGAGGCCAGCGAAGGTTCACCAGACTGAATCCCAGGATGACAGGACTGACATATGAAGAAAGATTGGATTGACTGGGCTTGTACTCACTGGAATTTAGAAGAATGAGGGAGATTCTCATAGAAACGTATAAAATGCTGATGGAACTGGACAGGCTAGATGCAGGAAGAATGTTCCTGATGTTGGGGAAGTCCAGAACCAGGGGGTCCCAGACTAAGAATAAGGAGTAAGCCATTCAGGACTGAGATGAGGGAGAATTTCTTCACTCAGAGAGTGGTGAACCTGTGGAATTCTCTCCCATATGAAAATGATGGGGCTAGTTTATTAGATACATTCAAGATGAAGCTGGACGTGGCCGTTACAGTTGAAAGCGTCAAATGGCAAGAAAGCAGAAATGGGATACTGAGATTGCATAATCACCTTGATCATATTGAATGATGGTGCAGCATCAAAGGGCTAAATGGTCTTCTCTTGCACCTATTTCCTATGGTTCTGCTTAATGGGTAACAAACTAATGTGACAATCATGGCTCAATGGTAGAACTCTAGTTCAGGCTGTACTCCAGAGATTCGAACATATAACTGAGGCTGGCACTTGAGTCCTCCTTTGATTTATCTTTTCATGGGATATAATTGTGGCTGGCTACGATAGCATGTATTGCCCATCTCTAATAGTCCTTGAGAAGGAGATGGTGAGTTACCTCCTTGAGCAGTATCTATAGTGTTGCTACCTCCATAGTGCCACCCAGAGAAGGAGCTCCAGAATTTTTGCACAGTGACAGTGAAGGAATAATGATATGGTTTCAAGCCAGGATGGTGTGTGGCTCAAAGGGGAATTTGCAAGCAATGGTGTTTCCATGCATTGCCTTCCCATGTGCTCCTAGTTTGGTTGAGGTCACAGGTTGGAAAAGTGCTGTCAAAGCAGCCTGAGTGAATTACTCCAGTATAAGCTGTGCCATTTTCCAGACGAAATACTAAGCTGAAACCTCATGTGCCATTTTAGGTGGCTGTAAATGATCCTATATCTTATTCATAGAGCTGCTGGGGAGCTCCACCTAGTCTCCTGGCCTAGAGTGAGCCCTTGGCTAACATTGCTGAGATTCCCTATTTGGCCTTTATTTCATTTATTGAGATACAACATAAAGTAGGGGTGGTGCAGCAGGGATTCACCTTTTGGACTCCTGCGCTGAGAGAGTTTTCCTGCAAGAAAAGGCGAAGTAAGGCTTTCCTGATACTATCTGGGGTTTGGAAGAATGAGAGGTGATCTCTTCAAAATATATGAGCACTTGACAGGGCTGATGTTAAGAAACTATTTCTCCGGAGAGTCTAGAACTCTGAAACGTAGTGTCAAATCAAGGATGGGCCATTTAACACCTGATTTCTTCACTCAGAGCTCTGACGCTTTGAAATTCCATACCAAAGATATTTGTGGATGCTGATTTTTTTGAGCATAATCAAGGCTACAGTTGGTTGGCTTCCATACTCTAGAGGTGTTTAGAGTTATGTGGATTAGTCTACTTTTATTTTATGTGGTCTAGAAGGGCTTCTGATTGTTTTATTGTCTTAAAGATGCTAGATAAATGCCAGTTGTTGTTGTTGCCTTCGAGCAATATCCACATGCTATGATCCATGTTTGCCAGCAGGGAGCAATAATACATCAATTTAGAGCAGAAACCATTGCTCATTTCTTCTTTTCTGTCTGATTCAAAGGCACTGAGGCCAACAGAAATAGTACACCCAGGCTCCAGGGCAATTACTTGATATAAAATGCCAACTGACCCAGACACCTGTCGGTGTTTTATTGTGTGGTTTCACATTGAGCACTGTGTTTAATCACTGTGCTTTGAGCTAGATTCTTAAAACATATGTTTCCAATCTTTAGACACAGGGAGCTGGAGAAAGCTTCTGTATACTAAGAGTTGAGTTAAGAAATTCACACTCACCCAGCTCAATTCCATCCATTAAAACCTGTTTGAGATACTGATATGAGGTTGGAGCAGGAAAGTGCTAAAATGAACATGCTGAGCCTTGGATGATGGTATATGCTGTCCAAATTTATTGTCTTTCTGTATTTAAAGGAATCAATTATTTATCTTTTAGCTGTTAAAATAGAATGTTGTTACATGTTCAGAAGGGCCAATGACTGAGTAGCCATAATTTAGTAGAACTTTTGATTTTCACGTATAGCGTAAACCTTTGTAGTTTTATTCTGCTTTTATTTTCTCCAGTTTCGAAGTCAACTTGGCTAAGTCTTGTGAAATGGACAGATTTTAAGGCTTGGATTTTACCTTATTCATTTCTACAATAGATTGCTTCTATCATGCACTTTTAATAAGGGTCGTTCAGTATTAAGATACAGTTGACAGCTCTAGCTGTCCTGTCTTCATTTTGCAATCGGTAATGTGATAATTACTGTCTACCTATTAGAATCTAAGCAATGTGTCATTACCTCTTTATGAAAGTGCTTCACAAACAATCTTATTGTACAAGCACATAATGCAGCAGTTTACAAATAAATTCATGTTTGTTCTACGGCATAATTTGTCTCTACCTTTCTGAAACATGTGCTAATGTCAAAATTGATTGCAAGAGGTTATCTCATGCACAAATGCTACATGGAAACATAATGTTTCATATTAGCCTATTATCTGCAAGAAATTGTGAATAAAATTTAATCATAAGACTGAGTAACAAATCAATACTGATACATTATTCTAGCAATTGTTGCCCATTCCTCTCTTGAATGGGTTAAAGAGACCACTCTCTTAAATGAGATAAATAATAAATGTTGACAGGTCATTCAACTGCAACAATCATCACAGTGGAGCCCATTCATTTCTGTACATGTTTACATTCCATGAGGAGTCATTGGTGCTCATTGACATCAATAATAGCACCACCTTTTCTCCTAATCTCTTCCACTGTCAAATTTCTTACCCAGACTTCCAGATGTTTTTCCATTAATTTCTTGAAATCTTTGCTGGCCTCCAGCTTCTCAAGCCAGCTTCCTTATTACTGAGCCATCTCTCACACCCACTGTCCGAAATACCAATCTTGCCAATTTCGCAAAGCAGGTTGCCTAATCATTAGTTTGGTGCTATTGAGGGGCATTGCTGTGTACATTGTTTGCTCTACCTCTTGCATACAACAATGGCAGCACTTCAAAAGGGACAAATTGACATCAAGAAAGATGCCTTATAAATTCAAATAATTTCCACATTGCTTTCTCTACCAAATAGCTTTCAAATATGTAAAGTTGTATGTAAGACTCTTTCTTCCGAATGTTTTAATGAAATCAAGTCATATTACGTTATTTGGACAAGAAAATATAATGATTCTCCCACAGGATAAATAAAATCTCACTGCTCTAACGAAACACAATGGCTGAAGTAAGGTGTTAAATGTAAGTTTCAATATTCTGGTTTGGTTTTCAATAGAGTGACATGGAATACTGGATTATCTGATAATCTTGAAAACATTACAAAATACTATTGTGTGGAATAATACATCTGTCACAATGAACCCTAGTTGAAGATTACATTACAGAGGGCTTAAAAGTTATGCATTTTGATCACTGATTCCACCCAATGACAAAGGAAATCTTTAGAAGGTATGTCAGTAAATTGAATTATCCAACATTTAATTTTCCATCAGAGTGCAGGATTTTGAATCAATAGGAACAATTCAAATTGCAGAGCAGAAAGACTTACTGTATATAGCACCAAATTCCCTATTTATCTTTGGGGGATTAGTTTAATACCTAAAGTGAATTATAAATACTGTTGAAATAGATTCAAAACCTTATTTTTCTAGATCCTCATCTTGAATCTAATTGTGTGCTAACTGATCGTAAACCATCAAGACAGTGACAACAATCAAGTTCTGTAACAAGTGTTACAGCATGAACAGGCTGGAATTTTATAGTTTTTAACAGGCTGAGGGAGATGGAGTACAAACTGAGGAACTTGTTTACTCCTGCCCTTGTCCTCCCAGCTTGGCGAAGCAAGAGTTGAATGGCTAACTTGTGGCTGGCCACCCTCATGTTGGTCATTGAGAGGAAAGCATAGAATCCCAGAGTTCTTACAGTCTGGAAAGAGGCCATATAGACCATCAAGTTGATACCGACCCTCCGAAGATCATCCCATCCAGACTTAGTCCCCTACCATATCCTTTACCCCATGACGAACTGACCTAGCCTACCCTGAACACCACAGATAATTTCAGTATGTCCCATCCACCTAACCTGCACATCTTTGGACTGTAGGAGGAAAACAGAGCACCTGGAGGAAACTCACACGTACGCAGGGTCAACGTGTAGACTTGACACAGATAGTCGCCCAGGGCTGGAATTGAACCCAACCCTGGGAGTTGGTGTGTGGAGGAAGATTGGTGTTCCGAACTGGGCAGCTAGTCACTTGGCAAATAATGAAGATCCGTCAGTTTCAGTTGTAAATGCAATTACCCCTGTTCTCCAAATGTGTCTTTAAATATGTTTGAGCACATTTTTGGGCCTTCGGTGAAAAATAAATTTAAAAATTTCTTTCAAAATGCATCTACCACCTTCATCATGAGAATCTGTTATGACGTTGTGTTATATTTGTCACTGGTATAATGGAGTACTGTTGTTGACCTTTGTCAACTGGAAAGTTAATGACTCCCAACTTCCAGGTATGCCAGGCTTGAGGAAACAGCAGGATCTTGCTTCTTTAAGTCTCTCATTTGTGCTGTACCCACAGTGTTGGGGAAAGTCAAATGCAGAGTGAAGGTTTATCTGTAACTATTGCCATTCTGATGTCGCCAGAAAATTGAATGCCCTTTTGAGAGTCAAACAGGACTTAGAGGAACATTTGACAAAGTAGCCTATCCATGATTCATAAACAAAAACAGGAATTGCTGGGGTATCTCTGCAGGTCTGGCAGCATCTGTGGATAGAAAGCAGTGTCAACTTTTCAGGTCCAGTGACTCTTCATCAGAGCAGAGTTTGGGACACTGGAGCCGAAATGTTAAGTCTGCTTTCTCTCCTCAGATGCTGCCAGACCTGTTGAGTCACTCTAGCAATCTTGGTTTTTAATTCACATTTCCAGCACTTGTTGTTTGTTTATATTTCCGCCTATCATTATTGTCTTCATTTCTTCAATGGAATTGCGGAGAGTGAGGGCAGTAATAGTAAAGAATTTAAGACAGTCTAAACTGGGACTTCCTCTAAAATATGTCATAGAAAAACATTGAAATACAAGGAAAGAAAAGAATGTTAAGTAGAATCACTCAGATTTTCCGTAAAATAAATTTAGACTCAAAGTAATTTGGCAAAATCATTCAATAAGCTGCGGCAGGAAAAACCATTCCAAGGCTTAATTAGCTTTCCCATGACATTTGCCATGTTCAGTGACATAAATCATTCCTATTGGATGCTCTACAGGAATACAGAGAGAGAAATTTAACCCAGCGGTGATGCAGGTTTAGCTCTGACCAACCTGCAATATAAAGGTAAATGTGAATTTTAGCCAATTTGTAGCTAAAGCCCAAGCAGCCCTTTTGACAGCATCCACCATCAATCTGAAAGACAATGGCTGCACATGCATGGGAACAAGACCGCTTGCAAGTCCCGCTCCAAGCAACACACCATCCTGACTTGGAAATGTATCACTGTTCCTTCACTATCGCTGGGTCAAATCCTGGAACTCTGCTAGGAGTACGGTCAGTGCCCTACACCCTATTGACGTAGAAGTTCAAGAAAGCTATTCACCACCACCTTCTCCAAGGCAATTATTAACAGGTAATAAATGTTGATCTCGCCAGCATTGCTCACATTCCATGAATGAATTTTTAATAAAAAATCTGACTCATTTACTAGACGAGAGGATCACTTAAAAGGAATAGCCTCACAAAGCACTATGTTATAATTTATTTGCACTGGACTGATCCATTAGACTGTATTTAACTTTCTCCAGTTGGCAAGATCTGAAATTATGCTGGCATGATCTGATTTGAGAGTACAGCTTACGGTCAGTGTAATGCTGTGGACTGAGCAGGGGAAATACAATTAGTTACACTACAGAACAATGAAGACTGCGCTTTGAAACTAGCATGTTCACTGTGATGTCCTTTGGGATGTACTGAGGACATGACTGACATTCTATAAATAGAAATTGCATCTTTACATCAAAATACAATGAGACATAATTTGTTAATTGTGAAGAATGAATTAACAGTAAAATCACAGCAGCAGCTGTTTGCTGAGAAAAAGCTTCGTTTTTCCACTGCCTCAAAATGTATTGCTTAGTTATGAATGATGCATTCCTTTTCCAGATGACTGAAGCAAAATGGAGTCAAAACACTAGTATTTGTGTCCGTTCTTTGCCTGCTGTGACAAGTTATATCGATTATGTTTGAAGAGTAAGATGTTATGGGAATAGGTTGCGTGTGGTTGAAAAAAACTTAACATTATATCTCTCAAGGAATTTGCCTTTGGTGATAAGTAATACCTCAAGAATGAGATGCTTTGACAAGGTGAAATGAATAGATTAGAATTTTTTTTATATTAATACATAAATCCATATTCTGACAAGTCAGAAGAATTTCCCTGTAATTTCAGAGAGAAATGGTCAATTTTTAAATATTGCTAAAGACCAGTTTTTCATAATTAAAGTTAATACTTCATGATGTATTTAAATAGATCAGATATACTGCAGGTTTTGATAATGGAATTATCGTTGCTTTAAGGTGGCATTTGGGCTTTCTCAGCTATTACTCATGATGTGAATGCCAATGTGTGTCTCCTTCAGCACCTGCAAACGGAGATAAGTGGAAACATTTTGAAAAGCAAACAATAAACTCCGCAATTAAAGTTGTGAATGGTGACATTGCTGTTGACTTTTGTATCTATTTGCATAATCAATGTGATTTGCTGTATGACCACAGGGTAAGTGCAGTCTTAAGTATCCCTTTGGAAAATGATTAGCATTGCTGATACATCTCAGTATATCGTTTGACATGAACATTGCAAATAGAGAGGGAGAGGTGCATAGTCACAGATCTGAAACACACCAGAAAAAGCAAACAGGAATGAGAAAGACTACTCAGTGCATTGTAAAAACAAGTTTTATTTGGGTGAAAAGTCAGCACAGTATTTTAAAATGCTAGGAAATTTTTGATGTTCTTTGAATCATGTTAAGAATATAATCAAGAAGTTATCAAAGGTATGAAGGACAGAGTAGCTTTAATGAGAGTTTTCAATGGGCAAAATCAGCCATTTGCTCAGTACTTCCATTGGAGCACTGTTGCTTATTTTTATTTAAAATAATGCCTTATTTATACTTATATCATAGAATCCCTACAGTGTGAAAACAGTACCTTCAGCCCAACATGTCCACCATGACCCTCAGAGCATCTCACCAAGACTCACCCCTCTATAAGCCACCTGATCTACCCGTCCCTGAACACTTTGAGCAATTTAGCATGGCTGACCCACCTAACCTGCGCATCTTTGGGAGGAAACACATGCAGACCCAGGGAGAACATGCAACTCCACACAAACAGTTGCCCAAGAGTAGAATCAAACCCAGGCCCCTGGTGCTGTGAGACAGCAATGCTAACAACTGAGCCACCACACCAACCCTTTCAGCCAGAGTTTGGCAAATTTCATTGTCGAATACAGAATTATAAGAATAGGAGTAGGCAATTCAGCCCATCAAGCCTGTTACAATGGAATAATAGCAGATCACTTTCCTAACTCCACCCACCTTGATTCTATAACTCTTAAACTTTTTGCAGTCAAGATTATTTTCAATTTCAGACTTGAAATAATTAACAATTAAGCCAAAATTGATTATCAAAATATGTGACATTCTTGGGACAGAAACAGCAACAGATTTAGATAGAGACATCTAAAACAAAAAGTGCACAATGATACCTGGATTCTTTATTAATTTTCTTTTGCAGACTCCCGCTGCAGGTGAAAGTATGCATGGTAGTGCCAAGTGGACAAAATGTACAATCCAATTTTCAATGAACTGCAAAGCTCTGTCCATTTTATCATGCGAAATGGGAAAGCATAGGTTAGTGAAGTAGCAATACTACATCATCTTGCGTGTTCATTCTTTAGGTAAAAACAACTACTTCAATTACTGTTTCCTATTGGAAAGAGTTACATTTTCACAGACGTGAAATTTGCGTGAGCGATTTATATTTTTAGCTTTTTGTAGTAATTAACCTTTCACAACATTTTAATTTTTTCCTTCAGTTCAAACAATCTAGATCAGTCACATGGAAAACTCAATTTCCATGCCACATGCTCAATTCCCCTGGCTTTCAAATCAAAGAGAACTAGACTGTACAACTTGAGATGGCATTTATCGCACTGTTGAGCTTCAAATTTCTATCGCAGGTTTCATGATTTATATACATTTTTAAAATCATTTGTTGTAAGTTTGGGATTTTGGCTTTTGAGTTAGTAAAATGTGCATTTCTTAACTTGTAAATTTTTCTATAATCCTGGCAATACTTTTAAAACAATTCTTGAGACCTAGCTTTAAATGAATGACTTTTGTGTGCATTGGTTGGGATTTTATGTCTGAACAAGATAAACAAGCTAATTTTAGAAAATCGGGAAAGGAGTTTTAAGCTTAATGGAAATATGTGTACCTTGGAGAAACAGATTTTTTTTCAGTTCTGAGCAATCCTATGAAATCCTTGAATGAAGATGGCAATGTAGATCAGTGTTTCTGAGAAAGGAAGGATATAATGAAATTAGATTACCTTAAAGAGTTAGTGTTAGTCCAAAACCAGAACTGTTGGGATAAAGCCCTGAAGGGATACTTGAAGGTGAGGTGTACTCTAGTGGAAACAATCTGGAGTTCCTTACGTATCAGTTAAAGTTGCAAATAACTTAAACCGATCAAGGTGTTAGAGACAGAGACTTTGATGTGAGCACTGTATAATTGGTGCTTTGGGGTACTATACAAGGTGTATTTTTGAGGAAGTATTGGAGTGTGTTTTGGGTATTGGACAAAAACTGTTATTTTTCTTTTCCATTTAAAGAGGAATGTTTTGGGATTATACTTTTTACCATGTGTTTATAAATCTTAGAATCTACTATTAACTCAGATCCTTCGATTTATTTTGTTGATAACTTCATTTCTTTGGTTAAAAAACAACAACATTGCACTTTGCTAAAATCAAAACAAAACAAAATATGACCCATCAAGCCATATTTCATTTTGGGATTTGACTTGTCCAGAAGTAGGGATTACAACAGATTCCACAACCTAACCACGACTGAAGTAATGTCTCTATCTCCACAATGTTCTTACCTCAATACTACTGGCGCAGAATTATTGGGTTAAAAGCTTCTGAGCTGTAGACTTCACTAATCTCTGTGAAATGTAGGCATGCATTTGTCATCTCTAGATTAATTGATTCCTGTGCCTTCATTCCTACTTCCTTACACCACCATCCACAAACTTAAACTTGTTTCACGTCAGCATCTTGTATTCTGAGTCGCAAAAATTGCTGGTCATCACTCCTAATGCTCACTGGCCTGTTTCTGTTCCCTGTTCCCCAAGGCATTATACTTGTTCTGCTCATGTTTGACATAAATTCCCTTCATGATCTTATCTTTCTTTTCTCAGCATTTCATCTTCTGACCCAGCACTATTTTACCTCCCCTTTCGCCTCACCCTATCATTAGAAGCAAGGCTTTTAACTGCCTCAGCCCAATTTCCTAGACCTCACTCCCTAAGCACATCTACTTCTCTCTTTCCCCATCCACTACAGCTTTAAAGATCTATTCAAATTACATTTGGTTCAACAATCAACAATCCTAATGTCTCAATCAATAGTGCAGCATCCATTCCTATGCAGTATCTGTTTCAGTCTCAAGGTGCCTGAGATCCTTTTGCTTACAATAAAAGTGTTACATCAATGCAAGTTGTAGCTCTTTCTCTGTACAAAGGCAGTGATTTTCAGGCAAACCAAAACGAACATAATTCCAATTTCGATTTGATTTTAGTGAGTCATTTGAAGACAAGGTTGACACACACTGTCTGGTTGAAAAAGAATCCTAATAACAGCACCTTGATGATTTTCTGCTTTGCAGTAATTTCTTGGCCAGTAAACGTCATGTGTAGAAAATCATTGATCAAGATTGGGGTATTACCTGATATGCATTTCCAGAGTGGAAAATTTATTTTTGTATCAAAACTTAGATGAACCCTGGGGAATCTATAACATTTTCTCACTTGGACTTACTGAAAACTGCTTCCAAATGCAAAATAGGAAATGTTCCATTCTTCAGAACTGCTATTGTTTTCGTCTGCCAGTAAAGAAATGAGAGAATTTTTTTTTCTCTATTTTTCAAATACAGAAATGTAGGTGGTGGACAGATAAGACTTCTTTGACAAGATATCCTGTAGGTTCTCATCCCACAGACTTAAGTAATTTGATGTTCTGTGCCATTCTAATGGCATGGGACTCATAAAATATACAATGAGCTCTTTGATGTTTTACATAGCAAATCAGACCTGTGGGAGTACAGACATTTGGATCTAATACCTTAATGAATCTTCAGTTGAGAATGGAAAGAATAAAATAAAATTCAGGATAAAAGATGCATTGAATTTTAAGGTCAAATAATTTAAATGAAGCTGCAACTCAATAATTGATATTTTTTAATTGCCAGTTTTACCTAGTTCAGGATGCTTATCATTCAAACCTTTAAGGAAGTCTAATTAATTAGCATTTCATGCTGTAGTCTTTAAATTTTCATTTGAGTTGTAATTAAAACAGGATAAAAACAGACAGGAAGAAAACAAGCTCGTGAAGTTGTGTATGAGTCATAACAAAAATATGAGCTGTCTGAGTTTGGTGTGTTGTAATAGTTTTAACACTTATTAGTGTGAGCAACCTATTTTTATTAAAGAAATATTTTTAGAGAATACAGAATTATTGTTCAGCCTTTAAAACAGGAGCTGAAGGAAAACTTTGTTGTTATTAAGAAAACAGTTTCCATCAGTGGGCAGCAACAGACAGAATTAATGAGTGAATGCCCAAAAAAAATCAAGGATCTGATGGTGTTAGGTCCCATCGAAGTATATTCAATATAAAACCTATGACATATCCACACAGTGTAAATATATCAGTGGGGTATTTATTTTTTGTTCATAAACCTTGTGATTGGGCATTTTAGTAACTTCTAATTATTTTAATCAACCTGTTTGGTCATCCTGTGGCAGGTGGGATGTGAGCCCAGACTAAGACTATCCAAGGAACAATCTTTCCTGTTGTGATGATCGCAGTCTCCAAAACATAAGAGGTTGGATTTTGCCAAAAATGGTGAAGTGTCAACTTTGGCAATTTTCTCAGAGGTTTTCACTTCATGGGCGCTGACGAGATTTCATATGCTATATTCCAAAACTTGCCTCGTTACCTATGCACCGTGCCTCTATGTTGAGTCACCCATCAAATCGCTTTCACCACAAGCATAAGTACCTACCATTGCCAGCACTTTCGATGATCCCTGGTGTTGGCACCATCTTTAAAACAGAACCATGCACCCAGTCAAGTGCTGCAGACCAGGAGTTGCCCTTCATCATGTACATAGTCAGAGGAGAACCAAAAACAAATACCTCTCAGGGTATGTAGGTCACATAGATGACCCTTTATTATGAAAACAGTCATGTATTTGTAAATGGATTGGTATTTAAGTACTGAGAACTTACCTGTCCTTGGCTTCAGCCTATCTGCAATCCCTGTCTGAAAAAGTGCTACTCTAATCCTAATGCCCAGTGCAACCTAGCTTCTTCTCATTGTTCAGTGTAGCACTATCACATGCTGGAAAGCCTTCAAAAAGTTGAAAAGATTCACCTTTATTTGGCAAAATTGAAGAATAAACAAACAAACAGAAGTTGCATTTGCCTCTGGGAACAGACAAGTGCCTTTTGAGAAGCGAGAAATTTACAGTCAATGAGAAACCATTGCATCCAACTCCCATCTATTGGAATTAGGTGTCAATCCTGTCTGGCTTGTTGCACTTGACATGGCTGTGCTATCATGTAGAAGGTGATGTTCCTCCTGATCAATGTTCTCTCTTCCTCATTGGAAAACAGCTCCCACTCTCCCAGTCATAGAGCCATAGAAATTTTCAGCACAGAAACAGATCGTACCAGGCTCCACCACTTCCTCCGGCAGCTAATTCCATACACGCACCACCCCCTGCATAAAAAAATTGCCCCTTGGGTCCCTTTCAAATCTTTCCCCTCTCACCTGAAACCTATGCCCTTTAGTTTTAGACTATCCAACCCTGGGGAAAAGACTGTCTATTTACCCTATCCATGCCCCTCATGATATTATAAATCTTTATAAGGTCACCCCTCAGCCTCCAATGCTCCAGGAAAAATAGCCCCAGCCTATTCAGCATCTCCCAATAGCTGAAATCCTCCAAACCTGGCAACATCCTTGTAAATCTTTTCTGAACCCTTTCAAGTTTCACAACATCCTTCCAATAACAGGGACACCAGAATTGCATGCAGTATTCCAATAGTGGCCTAACCAATGTTCCGTACAGCCCTATGATGACCTCCCAACTCCTGTACTCAATACACTGACCAATAAAGGCAAGCATAGCAAATGCCTTCTTCACAATCCTGTCTACCTGTGACTCCACTTTCAAGGAGCTATGAACCTGCACTCCAAGGTCTCTTTGTTCAGCAGCACTCGTCGGACCTTACCTTTAAGTGTTTAAGTCCTGCCCTGATTTGCCTTTCCAAAATGCAGTGTCTCACATTTATCTAAATTAAACTCCATCTGGCACTGCTTGACCCATTAGCCCATCTGATCAAGGTTTCATTATACTCTGCGGTAACCTTCTTTGCTGCCCACTACACCACCAATTTTCATGCCAGCTGCAAACCTACTAACCATATGTCATAGGTTCACATCCAAATCATTTATATAAATGACAAAAAGCAGTGGACCCAGCACTGATTGTCGTGGCACACTGCTGGTCACAGGCATTCAGCTGAAAAGCAACCCTGCTCCACCACTCCTGCCTCCTATCTTTGAGCCAGTTCTGTGTCCAAATATCTAATTCTCCCTGTATTCCATGTGATCTAACCTCACTAACCAGTCTACGATGAGGAACCTTGTTGAATGCCTTACTAAAATCCATCTGGATCATATCCATCACTCAGCCCTCATCAATCCTCTTTATTACTTCTTCAAATAACTCAAGTTAGTGAGACACGATTTCCCATGCACAAATCCATGTTGACCATCCCTAATCAGTCCTTGCCTTTCCAATTACATGTAAATCCTAAACCCTCAGGATTCCCTCCAATAGCATGCCCACCACTGATGTCAGGCTCACCAGTCTATAGTTCCTTGGCTTTTCCTTACCATCTCCCTTATATAATAGCACTATGTTAGTCAACATCCAGTCTTCCAACAGCTCACCTGTGGCTATCAATGATACAAATATCTCAGCAAGGGGGCCCAGCAATCACTTCCCCAGCTTCCTGCAGAGTTCTATGGATACACCTGATCAGGTCCCAGGGATGTATCCACCTTTATGCATTTTAAGATGTCCAGCACCTCTGTAATATGGACATTTTTCAAGATGTTGCTATTTAATTCCCCAAGTTCTCTATCTTTGTATCCATCTCCACAGTAAACACTGATGTAAAATACTCATTTGGTATCTCCCCCATCTGCTGTGGTTCCACACAAATGCAGCCTTGCTGATCATTACGGGGCCCTATTCTCTCCCTCGTTATCCTGTTGTCCTTAATGTATAAGGACAAAACAAAATACCTTTGAATTCCCCTTAACCCTATTTTCCAAAGCTGTCTTATGTTCCCTTTTTGCGCTCCTGGTTTCCCTCTTAAGTGTACTCCAACAGAATTTATACTCTTCTAAGGATTTACTTGATGTCTGCTGTCTATACCTGACATATGCCTTCTTTTTCTAGACCAAAATCTCAATTTCTCTGGTAATCCAGCATTCCCTACACCTACCAGCCTTGCCCTTCACCCGAACAGGAACATACCGTCTCTGGACTCTCGTTATCTCATTTTTGAAGGCTTCCCATTTTCCAGCCATCCCCTTACCTGCAAACATCCACCCCAAACAACTTTCAAAAGTTCTTGCCTAAAACCATCAAATTTCTTCAGAGTCCACCACATCCTATTTTTGCCTGCTCCACTTGTGCACAGGATTATGTGGCACACTCTTATCTCCCTAAACTATAAGCCTCACAGCTGCTGCTGGTCCCCCTGGACTTGCCTGCACATCTGTTCTTCCACAACTACTCTACAACTTCATTCCCCTTACAGTAGTAGTGATGATAATCTCTGCTGTGATTGGATCCATTGGTCACACAATGAACTGTGTGGGGAATATATGGAATAGATCAGGCCACTCGTGATGTGAGCAGTCCTTATTTGCATCAAACACAAGTGATGGTTTAGCACAGTCCTGGACACACACTGGAATATACATTACTCCAGCAAGGAGTGACTTTAAATGGACTATAAATGCCTAGCTCTACAGCTGAGTCATCGGGCTGCACCATGCCCCTGTTAAAGCCAGGGTGGTGGCGACTATTGATGACCAGTCCTCCTGCCTTGTTATCCATGTCTTTAAATGCATTATCATCTCTCCCCTTTGCACGTTCACAATTACTGTCCTCTGTCCATTCCAGTCAGTTGGCTTCAATTCACACAACTGAATTGTGTCAATTCTCTACCATGATAGTGGTTCCTGGTAACATACCGTTGTCCTTCATTGAACTGACCCACAGGACTGACTGTGGACCAGTCCCCTGGCCAAAATGGAGAGACAATCGTGACCGATATCTCATTAGGCTCCTAAATGATCTGTCTGCACCTCCCTGACTGACTTACCATGGACTGGTGGCTTTGGGTCTGCATGATGACCGTGGCTACTTCCTGGACTGCTGTGATATGGACTCCCTGACCCTGACTGCCCCAAGTGTCCAACTAACCATGCTCAAGAGTGGTACTGAACATTGCTCTTGCCTTAGTGTGCAGCAAACCCAGATTGAAGGCTATCTCGCCTTGACAGAGGACTACTTCTTGAAGTCTTTTGGGACATGGCCATTTGGCTGCAGTACGTTCAATGTGTTTGTCAGGGGCATTGCAGGCATATGGCACAGGTGTGAGTGTGATTTAGTACTATGCTGTATAGTACCATGTCCACCCCTTGACTGATGGCTGGTGACAACCATTACAAGCTGCTTGGCTTTATGGCTGCACTAAGAGGAAAGGCAGGATAGAAGCGCTAAGAGCTGAGGGGGGAAAGCACAAAAAATGCAAGGCATGTGCTGTGGGCATGCAAGTTTGTGCAAAATGAGTGAGTGCCAAGAGAGCAAACAAGGACCCTTGGTGATGCAGCCTGCTCCAGCCCATGAGGTGGGCGCCTATCTCAACATGCAAAGTATCCTTCAGCAGCATTCTAATGTAAGGTGCCCATGCATCTGAAGTGCAACATTGTGTGGTGATGCGTATGTTAAATAGATTGAAGATATGCCATCATGAGGTGGTGAGGCAGCTAAGTGCTATCAATGCTCACGGCTGGCGGGTGTGGGATGGTTTTGGAGTATGGACTGAGGTGGTACAGGTTGCTGAGATATTGGTTAGTCTTGTCCATGGTGGAAAGCCAGAGGGCCAGGTTGTGAGCTAAATTTGTCAGCTCACATCTTCATGATGGAATTGCCACAGTCCAGTTTCTATTGGGCAAGTGGGGGTAATGGGAAACTGCATATTAATGAGGTGAGATTAGCTAATATTGAGATGTTAATACTTGCATATAGATACAAACAGGCCTCTCACTGCACACTAGCAAGATTCTCAAGTCACTGTTCAACATTTGGTTGGAGAATGGGACATTTTGATCTTAATATCAGGAATCGCATGACTCTGATTTCACCAAATTTAATGAATTTACTTGCCCACACTGTTCAGGAGATGGAAAGATTCTGCCCAAGATGTTTGTGGGTTTGTGTCTCTCTCTCTCTCTCTCTCTCTCTCTCTCTCTCTCTCCTCCTTTCTCTCTATCAATTCCTTGCTATCATGCATATAAAAGACGACAGGTAGTTCTCTTAAAAGGTGATAGTTGTATTTTTGTATGACCTCGCACTGTAGAAAATCACATTATAGGGATGTCGCTATCAAAAATCGCTATTACTGTACAGCAGAAAGTTTGCATTATCCAAACAGCATCCACTATTCATCAATCACATTATGGCCAATCTGTGTTAACGAAATATGTGTTATAACAGAACTACCTGTATTATATTAATTAACTACTCCATGGCAATTCACTAATAATTTTAAGTGATAATATAACACTTTTTTGGGTCTGTGACAGTTGTTTATGAAGGGCCAGAGCCAATATTTCACAAAGAGTGTAAAGAGCAGGATAAAGGACAAGATTAATCAGTAAGTTTAGAAAATGGTTTTACATTCTTGGCAATACCCTAAACAACTTCACAGCCAATGAATTATTTTTGAAATATACTCATTGTTGCTTCATGAGAAATACAATACTTATTTACATGCAGCAAGACAAAACAAAACACTGCTGTTAAGTGACCAAGTAATCAAATTTGAGCAATATAATATTAAATTTGAATGCACAGACAACCTAAAGATTATCAAGTATGGATTCTTTATTCTACAGATATTAAGGTTAAACAAGAAAGACACTTTATACAATAAAACAAGGAACTGTGAATGCTGAAGACCTGAAACAAAAGCAGAAACTGCTGGAGAATCTCAGCGTGTCTGGAAGCTTCTGTGAAGAGAAAGCAGAGTTAATGTTTCAAGTTAAGTTGACCCTTCCTGAAGACTTTAACTTTCTTACTATACTGAAGAAGGGTCATGGGACTCAAAATGTTAACTGTACTTTCTACCCACGAATGTTGCCATACACTGTGTATGCATTGAATCATAAATTTATATGCATTTGAGGAAACCCTTTCTCTCTCTGATCCATGAGGTTTCCTTCCTCCGAAAACATCATCTCCCTCTAGAGTAGGTCCATTTGGCTGCCCCAGCTCCACTGCTTGACACCCTCCCACACCATCGCTACATGTTCCATTACAGTGGTGATGAGTAAGCTAGCAAAGGCAATGTGTAAACTTTCCACTATTCATTAAAATGTGGCATGGTGTATTTAATATCAATGCCGACAAATAGACAGGACCTTGGCTATAAGTTCAAATAATAACACAACTGATGATGTAGCATGAGTGCGGCATTGCATTTCAGCATCAATTACTTCATTCTTAACCAACGTTTAACTTGTGGAATGGCTGCAAAACCCATAATCTGAGCCCATACTGCTCCCAACAGAGTCAGGTTTGTGCAAATACTGATTCAGTGAGTTTGAATATGTGTCTTGACATTATTGATATTCCATTATTTCCTTGTATTTGCTGTACAAGTATAGGATTTTGTAATGTTGAAAATCTCTATCCTTTCTGGGCCATGAGAAACAAGAGGCCACTTATAGCTCGCTCTCTCTCTCTCTCTCACACACACACACACACACACACACACACACACACACACACACACACACACACACGGTGTGATGACCTCATGTGACATCCTGCCCACTTGCTGGCTGATTGGCTGTTCCTTCCTGTTTCAGGTGGGAACTTGGAAGCATCTATAGGATGTTAAATCTCCCAGCTTCATGGTGGTGGCCATGTCAGGGCAGTTTGCCTCAATCTAAACTGCGGATTAATCTTGCCCTTTATCCTGCTCCTTACACTCTTTGTGAAATATTTGCCCTAGTCCTTCATAAACAACTGTTGACCCCTTCTCCACGTTAAAATCTTATCTCAGCACAGTCTGAACATAAAGGTAGGTAGTACTGTCGTGCAATGGTAAGCATCCCTGCTTCTGAAACAGAAGCTCTAAGTTCAAATCCCATTCCAGGCCTTGGAGGACAAGAAAGGTGTCATTGTAATTTGGGCAAAACAGGTTGAATAAACACTTGCAAATCCTACCAACATAAGAATAGGAGAGACTTCTGATCCAACATCTGCAAAAGACAATAGCAAACCCCTCAAGTACCTTTGGCAGATGTAAAGATGGATAATTGCTGAACTCAGTGGTTGCCATTGGGCATTCAGGGTTCCTGAGATAAGAGAAGGATATCGGGGGTAAAAGAATATATAGTGTGCAACACTTGAAGTTTGGGAAAAAGACAAAAACATGCAGAAAGGTGCCATTCCATTATCCGAGACAATGTTAATTATGAAGACTGAAATGGCCGTAATATAAATGCCGTTGACATTGTGCAGATGATGAAGTTGTTTATTTTCAACCATTCTTTAACATAAATGATAATCCATTATTGCCTCTGGGTCTGCCCTACTGTGACTGAAATTATAGAACCTGGCACTAATACAAAACTCCATTTAACCCAATATTTATGTCTGGCAACATGTTTCAAGTCAATTATCATCACAGGCTAACTCACAGGGAACATGTTTCCTAGGCACACTTCAGTGAATATCTGTCAATCCTGAGTGAAATTGAAACAGTATATGAAAGAAATTCTGTTAGTTTTGCAATCTATTACACCATGTGACCCATTCTGGTCTAAAATATAAGCACATTTATTGCTCCCTGAGATATGGCTTCCATTGTAATGTCAGGTTGATAAAAGAAACATTCTTTTCAGGCAAATATTGCTTTTATTGTATATTAGACTGCAAGCCTTCCATTTCCTTATCCCTGTAACAAGTGTCCCTCAGTCAGTGCTTTGACAGACATGAAATTAGGCACGATGGGAGCAAGCTTTAGTAGAGAGGTCGAGTACCAAAAGCTAACTTCAACGTGCTGAAAACCAGAGCGTTCATTCTCTGCATCTCCCCCAAAGGTCAGTGCATAGCACAAATGCTGCAGCACTCAGGCTCATTAAAGACCTCGATTGCTTTGATATTTTTAGTAACACTAAATTTGCATTGAGTCATAGCTGATACATATTTTCATTAAATGTACTCCATAAACTTATTTTAGATATTGAGAAAAAAGATATATTATCAATAGCTGAATAAAATACGAAGTATGGCCTCCTATTTCATTCTATATCAAGACCATTAGTGCAGAAACCCCTCTGAATAGCATCTACATGATACAAGTAAAACAATACTCTAACCATCTAATCCATCTCTCCTTCAATGGAGTCAAACAGTTATTACTGGTTGGGTGTTGAAATTATTTGTTTCTTGGTAACTGCTGCCAGCAGACCATATTACACTGTCATCTCAGAGAGGAATTAACCACAAAATGCAACAATAATACAAACAGAAGTAACTTAAGTGCTACACTATGGCAGACTAAACAGGAGAACTTATGATATAAAAACAGAAATAGCTGGAAAATCTCACCAGGTTTGGTAGCATCTGTCGAGATGATTTGGGTCCAGTGACCCTTCCTCTGAATGGATATATTTGATTTCTGATATTTTTGTCTAGTATTCCTCTTGTGATATTTTAGCAGTGGCTTTAACCATTTAAAATAAATGAGTTAGCGCTTACATATTATTAGTAGATCTAAAGTCAGATGTTTCACTCATACTGTAGGGATAAATTAAATGTGTAAGTGACATTGAGTCAGTACCATAGGATTTCTGAAAATTAGATTGTGTTGCTTGTATATAGTATGCTTCTTCCCATATTGGGTCAGGTAGTGTGCACTCACCATGGCAGTGGAAGATAGGGATCTTAAGCACCCTCAAAGCAGCTGCAGTCGATATTTAAATGGGTGTGTCCACTCGGAAGTGAGTAGATTCGTGTAGGAAATAAATTGTTTTAGTCCCACTTTTCTCATATCTCCAGTGTGGGGTTGGAATTGGTGGTATAGTGGAAACAATAAGTTGGAGATGTATCAACTAGTAGTGAGAGCAGAAAACAGAAGTAATAAAGTGACGCAGAACCCACACTTGCTGCTTGATGCCGAGTGATTTGGAATGTGATTGCATAAAATGAGTGTGAAGGGGATTACTCTTATTTGAAACTCCCTAAAAGTCTAGAAATTTACATGTGTAACCAATAGCCTGAGCTAGACTTGTACAGAACCTGCAAGGCTTAGGCTTCAATATAGAATTTTAAGGAAACTTGTATTGGAAATCTACCCAAAGCGTCAATTAATAGACAGATGCCCAACTATACATGCCACACCTTAACATCTGTCAACTGAGTTTCAACCTTTTTTGCCAAGTTTTCCATACAAAATTTTTAAATCATTTCTTTTCACTGTTTATCTGTGCCATTCTTTACCAAAGTACTAAGGAAGGGTCACCGCATCCAAAATATTAACTCTGATTTCTGTCCACAGATGCAGCCAGATCTGCTGAGCTTTTCCATCAACTTCCGCTTTCATTTTATCAAATTTTACCAGTACCTTTTGTGTAGTAATATCTTCATACATGAATTCCCAGTGACCTGTCCACTTGCATAATGTTTTGTCAATCATCGCCATGTATTAGTGCTGTAGGTGTCCCCTGTACTTTGAGAAACATGATGATGTTGCTACATTGGACAATAAATTGTCACTACAACTTCTGAATGGGAAATGCTGGCCTTGCTGACCAATACAAACATGCAAAATAGCAGGAGAAATAAAAAACTTTGCCCCTCAAGCCTGGCCCATCGATCGCGAGTAGTCTATTTCTTTTGAAATCCACATTGCCAGCTACCCAAATTACCCTTGATTCCCCTCCCTCACAAGAATCTACCCACTTTTATCTAATCCCCACCTCCACTCTTCTCTGAGACAGGGTGTTCCAAAGTAGCAAAACCCACAAAAAAAAAATTCTCCTCTTCTCTGTCCAAAAAGGATGAACTCTAATTTTTCAACAGTGCCCACCAGTTCTGGACCAATCTGTAAGGGAAAACATCCTTTCCATGAAACCTCGTGAAGACCGGAAAGAATCTTGATACACTTCAAACAAGTCACCCCTCACTCTTCTAAATTCCAATGGTAATAAGCCCAACCTGAAAAACCTACCCTAGAGACAACTTGCTTACTCCACGTAAAAATCTAGGAAATGTCTTCTGACCCCAATCAACCATATTCTCTTTCTTGAATGGGGAGATTGAAAACTGCACACAATATTCAAGGTTTGATCTCGTCAATGCCTTGTACAACTGAAGCAAAACATCCTTACGTCTATGCTCAATACTGCTGTAATGAAAGATAGCACCCCATTGACCTTTCTTGATTACGTGCTGCACCAGCATACTAATTTTTTTGTGACTCATGCACCAGAATACCTGAATCCCATGCAATCTGACAAAAGAAAAATGAACATTGGAATACACGAGTTGGAAGCAGAAGTGGGCCATTTGGCCCTGTCAAGCCTGCTTCTCTCTTTAACCAGATCATGTCTGATCTGATTCTAACCTCAACTCCACATGCTGGCCTATGACCTTTCACCTCCTTACTTCCCAAAATTCCACCTTAAAAATGTTAAAAGGAGAAAAGGAATCTACTTCCATTGCCTTTTCTAGATCGAGCTCCAAAGTCTCGGACAGGAAGCATTTCTCTTCCTCTCTGTCTTAAAATGGCTATTCCTTTGTTTAATGATCCCTCATTCTAGATTCCCCCATGTCAGGATACGTCATCACCTTTTATGATCTCTTAAGTGATAGCAGCAAATTATAATACAATTTCACTGCAACTTTTAGAATGTAGCTGCAGCCTGGTTCCAAACAGCTGCATCCATTGTCTGCCTCCTGAAAGAAGCTATATCCCCCATGAGAGGGCTTGGTAAATGCTTTATTGCAGATGTTGGCATGTTTCTCTTTCGAGAGTTAAATGACCGAAGCATCGTTGTGCTCTAAACAGATAAGGTGAGACAGATTCACAAAGTGGTCAGTAAAAGTGTTCACTGAAGAGCAGCATAAATTAGTGTGGTTAAATGCCAAGCCTTGACTGGATTTACACTACACAAGCAGCATTAGACTACTGTTGACCTGGAGTCAGAGAGCCAGACAGCACAGAAACAGATCCTTTAGTCCAAATCGGAGATAGCAAGGACTGCAGATGCTGCAAGTCAAAGTCGATAAAATGCAGAGCTGGAGAAGCACAGCAGGTCAGACAGTATCAGAGGGACCCATGTGATGCTGCCTGACCTGCTGTACATCTCCAGCTCCACATTTTATCGACTTTAGTCCAACTCATCCATGTCAACCAAGTTTTTCAAACTAAACTCACCCCACTCGCCTGCATTTGGCCCATATTCTTCTAAATCTTCGCTGTTCATGTACGTGTCCAAACATCCTATAAACATTGTAATCGTACCTGCGTCTACCACTTCCTCTCCTGAATTACCTTAGCGGCCAACTGAGCCCAAAACCTAGATTCGCACTAAAAAGTGTCAGTACAAAGTACAATTATCACATTGTGCTTGTGCTAAAATCAGTTTTTAAAAATGCCGATGAACACTTTCATTGATTCTGATCTGTTGTTACAACTTCATTTACAAAGCAGTTGCTTCTGTTGCAGTTTTCACCCAAAAGTGATTCAAAACAGCTTTGATTTGTTCACAGAAAGACTAATTAAGGCCAACATAAAGGAGCAAATTTCATTTGAATAACCCAGGCTTCCTTTTTAGAGTATTAAAAAAAACTAATACAATTGGGAATAGAAATTTGTCTTCTTCTGTCGTCCACTAATATTTGTTTTGTGCTTTAATAGAAATATGCTGTGAATCACAGAACTGATGTCTTTCATTGTCCTTTGCTTTAATGATCTGCTTGAAACATTTTAATGTGTTACATTTGAAAAATAACAATTTTAATCACAATACATACCATATAATTGGTGTATTAGGACTCATAACATTAGCATAATTTCATCTTTACACAATGTGACATTTCAAACAAATTAATTAACACCACACAAGTCATGTTCTCCATGTATATAGTAAGGAAAATGAAAACACAAGAGAATTAAAGAGTGCAAAATGATCCAGAATGTTCCAGAACTGGAGAATCTGGGGTGCGTGGGAGGATTTCTTTCTATGAGTTATTAACCCACATCCATTTCTTTCTGAAGCAGAGTTCCAAAACTTCACAAAGGTCTGAGAGAGAAGACAAATCTCCTTATTGTTACCCATTGGGAATAGTTGAGCCGCATTGTACAGAAGTATTTAAAGGAAATCTAAATAAGTGTATGAGACAGAAGGGAATAGAGTATATTACGAGTGCTGTGAAAATGGGCAACTTTCAACATTTGACTTTAATATCTGAGACTTTCATGAACAAAAAATAGGTTTAAAAATGACATTTCTGACATAAAATGGCTGATGTGATCACTTGGCAATCCAAGCTATAGTGATTGTAACAAGGTCAGCCGGGTGGACCTCATAGAGTATGAGTTCCCTGATTGGGGTTGTTAACCTAGCCCAATCAGGGAGTCTTGGCTGACAGATAATAAATAGGAATGTTAAGGGTTTAGTTCACTCCAGAAACAAGCTCCATGCTAGCTGGATCAGTGTCATGCACCATGCACATGTAAACAAAGAGTGACTTGGTGACTGGATACTGGCTTTTGTGGAGTTATTTCACAAGTAACCTGCATGGAGTGTACAAAACTGGGTTCCACAGAAGTATCATTTTAATCGGGAGGCCCTGACCTTCAGTCAGGTGTCAAGAAGTTTCCATTCCTTGTTTTACTCATTGTTGCATGAGACCTGCACATAGTGGAAGATGAAAAGGTGCCCACAATCATCCAGCTTGGAATGAAACAATGAGACAAGCAGCAGATTCTGCAAAGGGATTCTATGTAAGTAGCAGCCTTCAAGCAAAAACACCTCTTTGGAAGAGGAGTCACACTGGTCTCGAGACGTTAACTCTGTCTCTCTCCTCAGATGCTGCCAGGCCTGCTGAGTTTCTCCAGCACTTTGTGTTTCTATACATATCTGACACTGGTTCTCCTTTCATCCTGCTCAGCTTTCAGTCATTTATCTAATGGCTACCTTAAGTTCTTTACTCAGTATCAGCCATGACTCAGTTGATAACAGTCTCACCTCTGAGTCAGAATATCATTAAGCTCCAGGGTAAATCTAGGCTGCTACTCCCACACAGAAATGATAGTGAGGGTTCAGGTACACCATTATGTTGTATATGCTACGCGCAATATCTTCTAGACATTTATTTCTCCAGGGTCTGAATGGTCCATTACGAATGAGGATAGCCATCTTCTGCTCTCAGGCAAAAGTTTTTTTGTAGCAATATAAATTATTGCATCTGTGCAACTACATGTTGTAGGGCATAGTATACACCATTACAGAGAGATTGTTAGGAGGAGCTGGTCTTACATTTGATTTCTTCAAGTTCCTTCGTTATGTTCTTCACTAATCCTCTTGACATCATCACAGGAGTACTTCTTATGGCATTTGGGCAATATTAATGCTTTCACACGTACATACAACATAACATTTTATCTAATTCAGTCCCCTTCAGGCTCTAAGCTCACTTTTTCTGGGAGCATAAAATTCTAACCTATACGTCAAAATTGGCTGTAAAGCAGTTTGGAATGCCTTCAGTAAAAGTCTTCAAACAAATGCAAGTAATTCTTTCTTTTGCTTGCAGCGTCTTCCTCTTTCTCATCCATTTGTGGTCTTTGTGCCGCTTCAATATAGTACTGGGTGAATTTTTTAAATGTACCGTCCTCTTTGGAGTCATCTAACATTACATTTACTGCAGAAGTTGAGAGTTGAACAAAGTGGTTTCACTTCACAGTGACACTTGACAACTACAATACTACTTGTGTATTCAGGCCCACACTGACTTGAATCCTGAAGCAAGAATGCCTCCTTCGTTCTATTGTCAGGCCAAGCAGTGACTCCAGATTTAAGTCTCAATCAGACTATTGCAATGGGTGGTCTGGAAAGAAATTTATGAAGCACAGACTTGTTACATTCCCATCACGGTAGAGTGGTAAAGAAGCAAAACGCTGGCTCCCTGGATCGTGAGAGAAATAGAGAATATAATGAAAGAGAAGAAGAGAGCATATACCCCCTGAATTCTTCAAGTGCAAACAAAATCAAATACAATGGGTTAGATCTTCTGACGCCAACAGTATTGAATTGTGAGGTATCTGAAATTATTACATTCTAGCTCACATTGAAATAGTGTTGTATGTGGAAGTGTTATAATTGCTCCAGATACTTAAACTTGTAACGGACTGATTTGAGATGCAAACAGAGCCTGAAGATGCCATAAATAATCCAATGGTTTTTTCATGTATTTTGGTGTATCCTGGTGATGTGATAAGGCAGAGACATCTATTTTGTTTCTCTTTAACTGGACTGTCAGTGAAAAACTTCATAGTGAATTTATGATCGCATGCACATTGAATGTTCCTGCTCCTTTCCTTGTGATGGGTGCATGATTCTGTTTCTTTTTATTTGGATGAATCATCTATTAATATGTTAATATAAGTGGTCTGGCCTGTAGAAGCGAATATTTCTGAAACTTTTTACTTAAAAACAATTAATTTTGTTTTGAAATATGAAGCTACATTCAAATTTATGGAACATGAACATAAGGGGACAATAAATATTACCAATATTAGCGAGTTTTGAGAAGATTCGTAGCTCAGGTTGAGGTTCTGGATGTGAGTTTGCTCCCTGAGCTGGAAGGTTAGTTTCAGACGTTTCATCACCATTCTAGATAACATCATCAGTGAGCCTCCGATGAAGCGCTGGTGTTATGTCCCGCTTTCTATTTATCTGTTTAGGTTTCCTTGGGTTGGTGATGTCATTTCCTGTGTTGGTGATGTCATTTCCTGTTCTTTTTCTCAGAGGATGGTAGATTGGCTCCAAATCAATGTGTTTGTTGATGGAGTTCTGGTTGGAATGCCATGCTTCTAGGAATTCTCGTGCTTGTCTCTGTTTGGCTTGTCCTAGGATGGATGTGTTGTCCCAATCAAAGTGGTGTCCTTCCTTATCTGTATGTAAGGATACGAGTGATAGTGGGTCATGTCGTTTTGTGGCTAGTTGATGTTCGCACGAGAATCCCTAGAAGCATGGCATTCCAACCGGAACTCCATCAACAAACACATTGGTTCCAAATCAATCTGCCATCCTCTGAGAAAAAGAACAGGAAATGACATCACCAATGCAGGAAATGACATCACCAACCCAAGGAAACCTAAACAGATAAATAGAAAGTGGGACATAACACCAGCGCTTCATCGGAGGCTCACTGATGATGTTATCTAGAATGGTGACGAAATGTCTGAAAACTAACCTTCCAGCTCAGTGAGCAAACTCACATCCACTACCAATATTCTTATATTTATGTAAGCTGATGTTGTGCAAGAAATATTTAGTGTGGAATATTTACATATTAAAAATGTTGTATCATACATTATTATAGTGTATTTATGTGATTACATTTTGTCATATGTGTAAGCAACCCTTAAGGCTTATTAGTTATGTGCCTTATTTTCTCAAAATTCAGAAAGCAGGGCGCAAACTGCATTCTATGTTAATTGGGAACTGTTATCATTTAGCCCACTTTCTTTCCTGAAGTGTGCCATAAAGCTTAATTTACTAATCTAGGAAAATCAAAGGAAGAATCTAAAGTAGGATGCCTAGTTTGGAAGAAGGTTAACATCGGTGGAGTGAGGGGACTCTAGCCAAGGTAAAATAATCTGACTGGCAAAATCATCATGGAACGATGGGTGATCCTGAAGGAGCTGTTTGAGGTGTAGGCTTGATACATCCCTATAAAGGTAAAAGGTAAGGTATCCAAAACCAGGGGTCTGTGGACGTTGAGGGAAATAGACAATATAATGAAAGAGAAAAAAAGTGTGCATTCCAACTGAATCCTTCAAACGAGATCAAGTACAATGGATTAGAGGTTTTCCAGTGCCAACAATGCAAAACTGTGAGGAATCTGCCAGCGTTGCATGCTCGTTTATATTGGAAGTACTGATGTGTGAGTAGATACATTCGGTTCTGCTACTTCTACCCCCAAACAACCTACTCTTCATCCCATGAACCAGGGTGCAATAGCTTCTTTTAAAGTTTATTATTTAAGGCGCATATTTAACAGGCTGATTGCAACTACTGAGGAGGATAAGGACAGTGTTCTTCAATTTTGGAAAAGCTTTAACATAAAGAATGCAATTGTCATTATCATGGAAGCCTGGGGTGATGCTAGTAAGGACTGCTTGCATGCAGTTTGCTGGAAGCTTCTCTCAATTTTTTTTTCAAGATTTTAAAAGCTTTGATCTGCCAGAGCAGCTCCCAACAATCAAAGGACATTGTGTTGATCTTACAAAGCAAGTTGGATTTGAAGAAGTGGAGAGTGAGGATATGAAGAGCTGCTTGAGTCCCACTGGGAAGACCTCTCTAACAGCTGACCTACCCCAACTTGTCTCTGAGGAGGAAGTGGAAGCTGGAGATGAAGATTAAGAAGCCCAAGATGCAGCACCACGAGAGTTTTCCACTTCATTTTTGTCTTCTGCCTTGTGGGAAATTGAGAAGCAGTTGCAGCTCTTAGAGGGCAATGATTACAATGCAGAATGCAGCAGGGTAGCAGTTCACAGAATAAGATCTTATTTCACACCTTATGAACAGCTTCTTCATGAAAGAAGAAAAATGACAAAGCAGCATAAACTAGATATGCTTTTTTAAAGCCAACCCCCATGAAACACTCAAAAGACAGAGAACCACAGCCACCCACTTCTGGATTACCTATTTTTCACCCTAACCCTGCAATCACAACTGCACCTGTAGGCGGTGACGATTATGATGACCCTCAGGCCCTGCATTGACAACAAAGCTACTCCAAAACCTTCTCCCCCATCAAGTCATCTTAACACTTTTTCAAGGTAAGGCGGCGCACTGATCTTTACATCGCTGAGGCCAGGTGCCCTCAACTTGCTGACACCTCCTCCTATTGCCCCCTTGATCATGACCCCATCCCTAACCACCAAACCATCGTCTCTCAGACCATTCATAACTTCATCACCCTAGGTGACCTCCCACCCACTGCCACCAACCTCACTGTTCCCCAAACCCTCACCGCCCGTTTCTATCCGCTCCCCAAAATCCACAAACCTGATTGCCCTGGCCAACCCATTGTCTTGGCCTGCTCTTGCCCCACTGAACTTACTTCTGCCAACCTTGACTCTGTGTTCTCCCCCTGGTCCAGGGAGTCTCCACCTACATCCAGATGCTGCTTCCTCACCCACCTCCTCCAAGATTTCCAATTCCCTGGCCCCCAATACCTCATCTTCACTATAGACATCCAATCCCTATACACTTGTATCCCCCATGTGGTTAGCCTAAAAGGCCTCCACTTTGTCCTCTCCTGCAGGCCCAACTAGCCCCCTTCCACCGACACCCTCATTCGCTTAACAGACTTTGTCCTTCCCCTAAACAACTTCTCCTTTAACTCCTCCCACTTCCTACAGACAAAGGGAGTGGCCATGGGCACCTGTATGGTCCCAAGTTATGCCTGCCTCTTTTTAGGATATGTGAAACAGTCCCTCTTCCATAGCTGTACTGGCACTACCCCCACCTCTTCCTCTGCTACATTGATAACTGTATTGGTGCTGCCTCATGCTCCCACAAAGAGCTTGAACAGTTCATGAACTTTACTAGCACCTTTCAACCAACCTCAAATTCACCCGGACCATCCCTGATTCCTTCTTCTCCTTCCTGAACCTCTCTGTCTCTATCTCTGGTGACTGCCTTGAAACTGACTTCTATTTCAAGCCCACTGACTCCCATAGCTACCTGGACTACAACTCTCACCCACCCTCCTGCAAGAATGCAATCACCTACTCCCAATTCCTCCACCTCTGCCACGTCTGCTCCCAAGATGGGGTGTTCCAATCCTGCGCATCCCCTATGTCTTCCTTTTTCAAGGACTGCAACTTTCTCCATCCGGCAATTGAAAATACCCTCAACCTAATCTCTTGCATTTTTTGCACTTGTGCCCTCACAGTCCCTCTCCCCAACAAAAATAAGGACAGAATCCTCCTTGTCCTTGCATATACCCCACTAACTTGCATATCCAATGTATCATTCTCCACCATGTCCGACACCTACAATCCGACCCAACAACCAAAGGTATATTTCTCTCCCCACCCCTATCTGCCTTTCATAGGGACCGCTCTCTCTGTGGCTTCCTTCGTCTGCTCGACACTCCCCACTAACCCCAGCATCCCCTGGCACCTTTCCCTGCAACCACAGCAAGTGCTACACCTGCCACCACACCTTTCCCCCCACCTCCATTCAAGGCCCAGAACAAGCCTTTCATATCAGACAGGGGTTCACCTGTACATCCGTCAACTTGGTCTATTGTATCTACTGCTGCTGATGTGGTCTCCTCTATACCACTGAGTCCAGGCTCAGAAACCATTCTGTGGACCACCTGTGCTCTGTACAAGACAAATGTCAACACCTTCTGGTCGCCAACCATTTTAACTCCCCCTCCCAATCACTGGGTGACATGTCCATCCTGGGCCTCCTCCAGTGTCACAATGACACTACCTGCAAACTAGGGGAGTATCACACCATATTCCACCTCAGGACCCTACAGCCTGATGGTCTAAACATAGAATTCACCAGCTTTAAAATCTCCCCACCCACCCCCGGCCTTATCCCATGTCCAACCCTCCCTTTCATTCCTGCCTCCTTGACCTGACACAACCGTCCATCTTGTGTCCCACCTATCCACCCCATCTGATGCATCCCATTGACCAATCCCACCACGCCCTACCTGGACTCACTTATCACCATCCCACCTACCTTCCCCATTCCCACCCATCCACTCGCGATTTGTTCCCCAGCTCCCTTCCCCTTCCCCATTTCTGAAGAAGATTCCCGACCCAAAACATCAACTTTCCTGCTCCTCTGAAGCTGCCTGTCCTGCGGTGTTCCATCGTGTTATCCCTGACTCCAGCTTCTGCCGTTCTTGCTATCTCAAGGTGCTAAATTTGCTTTTGTTCCATTATTAGATGTAAAATAAATATTTATCCAAACTGTGCTATTCTTTGTGTTAGGCTTTTAAGTGATTTTTGACTGATTTCTTTCAGTGGTCTGCCCCAACCCCACTTTCCCCACAGGCCCTATGACTTCTGTAGTACAATTTTCTGTAGTGCGATGTTACACAGGAATGCAACTATTGGGTTACAACAGAATATTCTGTACTGTAATTGCTTGGGACTGGTTTGAGCTATAAACATCTCTAACATCAACTAACATCTAATATTTGACACTTGGGCTGGATATCTGTTGCTTACCCAGATAATGACCATTGACATCTTACACTGTTGAATCTTTTGTGTCACTCAACCTTATCACCCTAACTGATCCCAAATTGTTTCAGAGATAGGAGGACCTGCTGATGCTGGAGAATCTGAGATAACAAGGTGTAGAGCAGGATGAACACAGCAGGCTAAGCAGCATCAGAGGAGCAGGAAAGCTTGACATTTCGGGCTTAGACCCTTCTTCAGGGTCGAGGCCCGAACCATCAAGCTTTCCTGCTCCTATGATGATGTTTGGCCTGTTGTGTTCATCCTGCTCTACACCTTGTGATCCCAAATTGTAGTCCTCAATCCAACTAATTATTCCCCTGATCCAATTAATCATCTCTCTGACTCACCATTGGCGTCATTACTCAGACCCCAGATCTAATTGCCCAACCCTTGACTAGTCTTCATGCACTCACCCAGTGACCTATTCAGTCAATCACCCATTTATTCACCCATCCACTCATTCATCCACCCATCACTAAAAATGCTTGAAATCTTTAAACACTCACCTGAATAAAGCAGCTGATGTGTAGTTCTGAAGATGTCATAACTGGACTTGAAACATTGATTTGGCTTTTCTTGCTGTAGATTGCTCCCAGATCTGCTGAGCTTCTCCAAATATTTACTATTTTCTTCATCGCTATCAAAGTATAGAGTCTTTCTTTTGTTTCCATAAGCTGTCATCCTGTGTCAGTGTCATGAGAAGCACGGAGAAAACAGGCTTGCAGCTCAGATTTAAAAATAAGGGGCTGCATATGAGGCCAAGTATCATCTCTGCTTTCTCATGATTCAAGTATTCATCAGTTTATACCAAGACTTGTAGAAGCTGGGAGACAGAAGAAAACCAAAACAAACACAATAACATACGAACCCTGAAAGCATCACCAGAGCTTTCCTGCACCACTATTTGACACCTGGTATTCGATAAATGCGAGGCAAACAATAAGAAAATTAATTGTCAGTGAGTAAAAAAAGTGGCCAATTCTCTGTAGCCTGTTTCTTGCCTGGCAACTCTACATTAAACTGACCCCTGCAGAAGAGGAAATTACAGTTAATTTCTTTTCTCTGTAGGCGAAGGTCATTTTCTGTAATTGCCAACTCAACAATCACCATCCTCAATCAGATCCACTAACTCAGCTCAATCAGATCCACTAACTCAGCTCAATGAAGCCTCTGGGTGTTTATGGCTCAGTTCCACATTAGCTAATGCACTTCACAACTGAGATTTGCCAGAGCAAATTACTAACTCTTACTATATGGTCATGCAATCAATATTTGGTGAGCTTAATCAAGTGACTTCATTTTGAATACTGTTGCTAAGCAGCATGCAAGACTTCAGGATTCACACCACTCTTACATTCAGATTCCTTCCTGCCAGATCCAGCAAAATAATGTCTGTAAAGGCTAGGAATTGTTTTGTAAAATATACTTTTTCATTTTAGTTTTCAGAGCAATTGTACCTTGGAAGGAAGTAAACAACACTGACAAATATACCAGGCTGAAATGAAGGTAGCTATTGGCTTCAAAGATGCATCTACATTCTTAGTTTGATCATAGAAAAGTGTGTTGCTGATGGCAGAATCGATTTCATTTAGAAGGCTGATCAACAGAGCTTTTCAAGCTGACAGTCAATTGCAATGTCCAATAAAGCTCAGCAATGAATGCTTTGTGTCTCCTGAATGGTCCTGAGATTGGAAAATGAATACTGCAAGGAAAGAAAGGGGGTGCTTTTGTGAATATCGTTTTGTTGGGTAGAACAACATTAACTGTCAGGTTGAAAACAGTCCAGAATAGGACAGGGAAGATTGGAATTGTCGTTACATAAAAGACTGATTAATCAAGGTTTATCTATGCTTTTATGTTGGTTTGCTGTAGACCTTGATTAATAACAGACAAGTAATAGGCTGTAATCAAAATGGATTAGGTGGAAAATTGCTGGAGCAAGGAATTAGATAACATGTGTGCTCAAGAGCCTTTCCTGACCTTGAACTGATTGGAGTCCATTTAAACACTGAAACATTTTGTCAATGTGATATATCTGGCACAATCTATGCCCTATGGGGCCTCACTCAGCCCATTCTGTAGTGTCTTTCCAATCATATTTTCTATTGTAAAATACAGGTGCATTTATCAATACAAAGGAATCTATATTTTGGACAGAGTTTAAGAAAAAATGTCCTTTATACTGCTATTGTAATATATCTGTATAGGGTAGAAAGTCTGGAATTTAATTGATTTGGGCAAGATGTTGTGGATTGCAAAACCTCATTAAATCTTAACTCAAAGGTGACAAGATGATATATGAGCTTTACATGCTCTTAAAATATTGGAACTAAAGCTTGTAAAACATAACGTCACTCAAAGTGCTCTGTTCAGCCACCATCTGAGGCATCTTGATTTTCACCAGTCAGGAATTTAATGTTTGCTTTTTGCATGTAACAGCATCAGTACAGTCAGTGCTTTGTCAATATTCAGGTTGCTTGTATTACCAAATCAATAGTCATTGTGTTATTTTCTAATGCGTAAATTTGGATTCCTACCCATTGTTGCATTTTACTGCCTCTGATATTCTTGGGCAATGCTTTTTTTCCTCATTTGGGTTGTAAGTAGGAGCTTACACTTGTGGGAATTTAGTTGGCTGTTGTGAGGAATCATCAGAAGATGTCCACCCTTTGAAATCCATCAATTATGTAAAAGTTATGTTTTCTTCTGTAGGTTTCACTTGTCTGTTTTTGATTATTTATATGCAGTGTAATCAAATTTGCTAAAGATATTTATCATAAAACACTTTCAGACTATTGGCTTAAATATTTTAGAATGATTTTGACACTTTTTTAAACTTTAGGACTAGTTTAAGTGCAGCCTTATCAAAGTCATGTATTATCCCACAACAGTGACTGCACTTCAAAAATATTTCATTAGCTGTAAAGCACTTTCAGGCATCTTTCTTCTGGGATCATAAAAGGCACTTCAGCAGAGATTCAAGTAGTCACACAGCTCAGGAGGCTATTCGATCCATCATGTCTCTATCAGCAGTATAATTCCAAACTCTTTCAGCTGTCTATACAGAGCATGGTAGGAAACTGGTAACCAGATCATGCAAAGTCAATTTGACAAAACTCAATGTACATGTGAATATGGGACTTTATAATTGGAAAAGAGTTGACACCAAAGGTAAAACAAAATCATGACAGCAGAAAGTCCAGTTGTGCAAATGTGTGGTGCATACAGATATAATACTTATGAACATTGTAATAAGATAATTGCTTCCAGTAAACCTTTCTCAACAGTTGTACAAAACCCTAGACTTAAGAGACATTCTTACCCTGTCCTGCCTTGTTGATATCCCTATTCAATACTAAATTTGCCTTAGTTATGAAGCTGATTGCCAGCTGAAAGACTGAGCAGGATCCCAGCATCTGCTGTAAAAAGGGAGGAAAGTGTGGCCATTCCCATAGGCTACCTTTCGCCCAACTCCCAGTTTAGGACAGTATAGGCAGATTTTCACGTGCAGGAACTCTTTTAGTTGTGAAGTAGCGTATGTTTAATAAAATAAACATGGAAAATGCTGAAGAAATTTCACCATGTCTGGTAGTATCTGTGGAGAGAGAATAGAGTTAACACTTACAGTCCCACAACTCTCCTCTGGAACTGGTATATGGTTTGTTTGACTTGTGACAACGTGTGAGTGATTCTCAATGGGCTGGAAGTTTACCATTTGTAGTTCAAATGTTTTCTCAAATGAGATTCGTTGTTCCCTGTTTACCATGACTTGGAGAGACTTTTCTAACACAATCTTCCACTCTTCATCTCATTAATCACACAACTAGGCACATCGGTGCCTTTCTTGGAGAACCATGGGGTTGAAGAGTAGAAACATTCACTACTGCTGGGATCTTCTATCATACATCTATCTCTGTTGTCTTATTTAGAAGTCAGCTGCACAACACTTTTTTTCAATTAACTCATGGAATGTGGGCGTTGCTGGCTGGGTCAGCATTTCTTGCCCATCTCTAGTTGCCTTGAGAAGGTGGTGATGAGTTGCCTTCTTGAATCACTGCAGTCCCAGTCCATGTGCTGTAGGTTGACCCACAGTGCTGTTGGAAAGAAATTCCAGGATTTGTCCCAGTGCCAGTGACGGAGCGTTGAAATATTTCCAAATCCTATCTGCCCCTCAGGCTGCAGTGCTTTCATTCAGGACATGGCCTAGCAGAAAGGAAAACTCAGATGCTGCTTCAGACAGGAACCTGCAGGTGTTGCTTGACAGGGCAGTGAAGAAGATGCAGTCCTTTGCCAGCTGATTATTACAGGACACCATGTCACCAGACCATAGTCGGTTGCAGCCTGAGTCCCTGCGGTGTCCTGGGTGAAACAGGACAAGCAGCAGTGTGCAGGAAGAAGGTCAATGATCTTCTGCAGCCTGAAAGGATAAGTGCTATCATTTTCTCTCTGCTACATTGTACTCTTTCCAACTCTGCCATTGCACACTCACTAAGGGTCATGGACTATAACTTTACAGAAAAGATGTGGAAGCATTGAAAAAGGTGTAGAGGAGATTTACCAGGATGTTGCCTGGAATGGAGGGAAGGTCCTACGAGGAAAGATTGAGAGAGCTAGGGCTTTTCTCTTTAGAACAACAAGGGATGAGAGGTGATTGATAGAGGGAGACAAAATGATCAGAGGTATAGACAGAGTGGACAGCCAGAGACTTTTTCCTCGGGAGGAGGTAACTATTATGAGGGGGCGTAGTTTTAAAGTGAGTGGAGGTAGATTTAGGGGAGACGTCCGAGGTAGGTTCTTCACTCAGAGGGTGGTTGGGGCATGGAATGCATTGCCGGAGAGGGTAGTGGAGTCGGCCTCATTGGGGCATTTAAGCAGCTATTAGACAGGCACATGGATGATAGTATGAGTTAGGGGTGGAGGTTAGATAGACCTTAGGTTTAGAGTAGAAAAGTTCCGCACAACATTGTGGGACGAAGGGCTGGTACTATGCTGTACAGTTCTATATTCTATGTGCTATAAATCTGTGTTGCATGCGTCAAGTTCATTTATCATCTCTCATCCACTTCATACTCACAACCTGCTAACCCTTCCTATCATTGCCCACCTCCCACTAACTAACTGACTGGGAATACTCTAATACCTCTACTGCTCGTGCATAATCACTAATTGCTTTCCACTTCCATCGTACTCAATACCTTTTTATCTCCTTGCAGGAAAATTTTGCTCACAGCTGGCTCAAGAGGGGCAAGTTAGGGTGGGGGAGAGGGGCAGAGGGACTGCGGTTCCTAAAGCTCTCTATTCCCGAAAAAGTTCTGCATTTAGCCTGATAAGAGACCAACTGCTCATGGGGACAGAGACATCTCAAAGGACAGCCAGCTCAGTGAGCTTCATTCTGCTGTGCTGGAGGCCCTCAGCTTCACATCCATCTCTCAGGAGGAAGCTAGTGAATACTCAAAAAATGAACCGACAAAACTTTTGCCTGTAGCTCCCAGTAGCTCATCTCAGTGAGTTATCTTTCTGCATTTGACTCAAGAGCAAAGCTTCTGATACGTCTCTGTAACAGGTCAAGAATGAAACACCCCAGGTCCCTGACGCTCCAAGGACTGCCAGAGACCAGGGGCCTGTTCAACCACAGGCAGAAGATGCATCAGTGATTAATGACCTTGTCAAAATGAACAAGCAGTCACGGAAACAGCAGGCAGCATTGACAAAGGCTGTCAGAATGGAGGAGTCCTCCCATGTTATAAGTGCAGCAAACTTTATTTCAACTGGCACTCTTAATAAACTGGCAAATATTATAGACTGGTTTACTGTATTATTCTGTCCAATTTTTATCATTTTTTAATTTATGTATCTCAATGTAAATACACTTGTTCAATCAAATGGTCATGTGAAATATCAACAATTGATTCAATTTCAAGTCAGTTTCTCCTCAAATACCATGATCGACCGTGATGTATGAGTATTCACTTGAGGGTTCGAGTGAAAACGCTCTCTGCTAATAAGTTTTATGTAAAGCAAGGTTGCATTATTATTCAAGTGACATATGCCATAACTAAAGTCTAACAGTGATGTCTATATCCTCTGCATAATGTTTCTATTACTTTGTGTGTGTTTTTACAATGATTATATGAACTTCTTGATCATCCAGAATATTTGATCAACTGGAACATTCCTGGTCCCTTAGGGGCTGGTTAGTAAAACATTTGCTGTAACCTACTGACTCTGGCATTTGTATGTCTGGCTATCTCCAAGGACACATTAGCAATCACCGTGGAGACCCAAGTCCAACACATTCAGTGTCTGACAGATGTGTCCTGCACTCCATTACTCAACCAGATATTCTCATCAACATTGTCAAAGCAAGAGGGGAGTGAAGGACCTTGACTTTGCTCATGGATTCCGTTCCTCTCAGACAGAGAGGGTGGTGCCATTCGGCACCCATAGGGAGGAGGTATAACACTCAGGGTCCCCAGAAGTTTCATCTCAGGAAACTGTGGATGCAATCTACCCCTGAACTTGCTCCTGTCTCACATTCCAAAACCTGCAGATAATGAGGGTAAGTTGTCATCAGTCATGTTTTGAAGGGATATACCTTGACTCCCAACATCCATCACAAGGCTCGAGGACTTGGAAGGAGGCAAGAACCTATGAATATTCCAGTATGTCAGGCTGAGAGCAGCCCTCAGCATATTTGGTGTAGACAGACCTTCAGAATTTGTCATCAATGATCACAAGGAATTCACATATTGATGAAGTAAACGCTGTATTCTCAAATATGGCATTCTTAAAGTAGTGTGGATATAAGCAATTGCACTGTGTGAATGGACAAAGCCTGTAGCAGCGGAAAATCCCAACACCTGACGTGCTTCATTTTCCTCAACAAAAAGTGAAGAATCGCAAGAGCTGTGCTCTTGAGAAAATGGCATTGGTATATCCTGTGGGTGTTCTGGGGTGAGGGTTGAGAGATAAGGTCCTCAGATGCTCCTTGAGACAAGCCACTGGCATGATATTCAAGATAGTTGTGACCTTGTGACCATTGGAATGAGATACCCACTCAGCCATCCAAATTCAAGTCCTGATTCAGCAGATAACAGTTGAACAACAATTCTTCCAAATATCCTTTAATTGGTGTCTTTAACTGCCTTTCCAAGGGCTGTGTAATACTGACAATGAAGCCTGCAGATGAAGTATTTTCTTCCACCTCAATGATGGCTCCTCACCTTCTGCGACCTCCTCTGGAAGTTGTGCAGCAGTTATTGGGGGTTACTATTCTTGTAACCTCAGCCTTTTTCTTTGTTGTCTTTGGAATTTCACCAAAGCCACAACTACTCCAGCCAATGATCTCCATGTGAGATCCATGAGCAGATAATTTGTTGGGAATGTCTAAAGGACAAGACAATTTTACTAAAGGAAATTCAGAGCCTTCACATTCCTCACTATGAAGACTCGTGCCACGCCCTCACACAGTATGACATGAAGCTTCCCAAGGAGAACATTGTCTCTCCTCAATAAGGAGGTCTGAGGTATGTGACCTTTACCAATTAGATACTACACCATCACAGTTTTAATGCTTCTCTGGGTGTAGAATTTTGCTGATAAGCTAAAGAAAAGGTTCTCTTCTACATGACAGACCCTGTCCTTGCATAATTATAGCTCAGTATGTGAATCTGGTAGTCGTATTTGCTTCTAGTGTTTACTGCAGAATGTGATTGTGCAATGGTACGTTCCACTTCTAAGTACATTATTTTCATTACAGTTGCTTAGCTGACATGGCAAGGAGGCAATTAGTGCAAACAATGTAGTGGCCATGACTGCATGAGGCCATAATGCTTAACATGCGTACTTGGGCATGTAAGGAAATGTAAACTGAAACCAGATGGGTGGCGTTACTGGAGGGCTGGTTTCTTCAATTGCCCCAAGCAAAGCCTCTGGTTCTCAGACTTTTTCTCTTCCTCTCTTCCCAGAGAAGAAACACTAACTTCCTTTACCCACTTTGCATGCAATGCAAGCCATTTTGTGGATTTATCACTCAGTTGATTTTATGATCCAACATTGCAATGTTCCATCTTCACTTCAGTGTGAGTGACTTGACTCAAGTGACTTGATTGACAAGTTCCATTTCTGTTGTACAAAACCCACCCCTCCCCCCTTCATGTTTCCCTTTGTTTTGCTGTGGGTCTAACTTTCGACATTTCAGCTTTTCCCATTTCTATTAAGGCCCTTTGTTAATTTAACAATCACTTTATCGAACGGCCCATAAGTTTGGAAATTCTCATGTCCTTGTTGGCTGTACACCCTCTCCACATTGTGCTCCACAGTTGCACAACGGCTAGCTCAAACATTCAATGGGCAGCCTTGGTCAGGTACCCACTCTGCTGTTCTTATCTCAAATTTACACCATCTGAGAGATGGAATGAGCATGTAAACAGGATATTTAATGTGATCAGAGATAAGGGTCTGGGTCCAAAACATCAGCTTTTGTGCTCCTGAGACGCTGCTTGGCCTGCTGTGTTCATCCAGCTTCACACTTTGTTAGAGGCCAGACTTAGTGTGATTTGCTTGAAATTCCCCTTCTGTGGCTAGCGTTCTCTTCCTATTTGCCATAAGACCACACCCTACAATCTTCACTTGCCTCCATAACTGTCACTATTCCCTCAGAGACTCAACACAATGTAACCCATCCCCAGAATTGCCTGTTTTCTTCGGGACTCCATGGACTGCCCCTTGACTGTAATTGACCAAATGCCGAGGGCTGACTCTGGTCGACTACCTGGAGTGACTTGGCAGGACAGCTCTAAGTGCTCTACCTGTAATCCCTGGACTAGCTGTACTTGACATTCAAGATGGACCCAATCTATTGACTGCATGGACATTGATCCCCAGACTCTGGTAAGTGCCAAGGCCCTAACTGACAATAGCTAACCTTCCTTACACTGGAATTAAACAAGCCCTTTGACTGACTTTGGTGACAGCACCTGGCTGATCGCAGTGACACCACCGCAGCAAGGACTACTTCCCTTTGACTTCTCAGATTTTCAATTTAACCTATTTTTCTAATCAACCTGTTCAGAGATGTTGATGCACACCTCTGGAGTAAGTGAGACTTGAACCTGGCCCTTCTGGTCTGGGTGTAAGTACACTGCCACTGCACAAGAGGGCCCTCAAAAGTGAATTGGACAGACACTGGGCTCAAAGAAGGGAAGGTGAGAGACATAGTTGGCAGGTTTGATATCTGGGCGGGGAGATCCCAATGGATTTCAAACCCAATGCATTTAACAACTACAGGCCTCTCTTTGAGTTTTACACATGGCCATTTATTTGAAGCACATGTAGCGTGTGTACAGTGTGAGTTGCTGGTAAATGCTGCAGGTGTGACATTGATGTTGCACAGACTGACCTGTCCATTCCCTTGACTGCTGAGTGCTCCTTTCCATTATATGCTGCCCACCTCTCCTTCTGTGCTTTAAAGTAATGCAAGTCACAGAGGCTGGCAGCCTGAAGATCAGCACTAAAGACCCTGTGCGCTAAGAAAGCAATAAGAAGCACATAGCAGCCAACGAGCGGGATTTGGTAGCATCAAAGAAAGTGAACATTAAGAAATCAAAGAAAGCCATAAACTGCATCCTGTGTAAACATGCCTGTGTGTATCTGTATAACAGGGACATGACCGAAACAAGCCATAGGTTTTCCTGAGCTCCAGTGTGCTCAAGGGCTGTCCTGGTATCTGAGTTGGCTTGAGGATAGACATGATACTGTGGTGAGACTGATGGTTTACCTGACAAAAGGCTGACAAGGATGCCTGCCATAGAAACATGCAGGATTGTCATTGTGAAGAAGCAGCTGCACAACGGCTAGTTCAAACATTCAATGGGCAGCCTCGGTCAGGTACCCATGCTGCTGTTCTTATCTCAAATTTACACCATCTGAGAGATGGAATGAGCATGTAAATGAGATATTTAATGTGATCAGAGATAAGGGTCTGGGCCCGAAATGTCAGCTTTTATGCTCCTGAGACGCTGCTTGGCCTGCTGTGTTCATCCAGCTCCACACTTTGTTATCTAGGATATTTAATGTGTTATTTCATGCATCTAATGTGATGTAAATGCATGGATAAGGGTAGCTGCTGTTGAATGGTGAGATTCTGACGTTATTTAAGTCTTGAGGGGTGTATTAAGAAAATTTTTCTTGATGTCGCAGATCTGATATTTTTCATTCTCACCTTATATTTCCACCTGTACTGTAGTACTTATCTCACAACAGGAAGGGGAAGATCCTGCTCATGGTTACCAAAATAACTAGAGCCTAAATTGCTATAGTTTTCCCTCCCTAATTTCTGATAAGCAGAACAGCACTTGAAGTCAAGCTCGTTAAAAGATTAGTCTATTAAAGAACAAAGATTCATTTATATGTCTTCAGTTTGTGTCAAAATATAACTTTGTGGGTTTCAAAGACTGTCAAATATCAGAATTGGTCTTTTTAAAATATTAATTCGTGCTGGACTGCTAGACTATGGAAGAGGTAAACGTAGATTCTTTTGATTCCTGAAGTATCAAATGAAAATGGTTGCATGACGATACATAATCAGACTCTTAAACACAGGTTAAAATTGTGATCAGAGATAATGGGAACTGCAGATGCTGGAGAATCCGAGATAACAAGGTGTGGAGCTGGATGAACACAACAGGCCATGCAGCATCTTAGGAGCACAAAAGCTGACGTTTCGGGCCTAGACCCTTTTTCTGATGAAGGATCTAGGCCCGAAATGTCAGCTTTTGTGCTCCTAAGGTGCTGCATGGCCTGTTGTGTTCATCCAGCTCCACTCTTAAACACAGGTCTTCATTCTTACTTCACCTGTCCTGGCATGTGAAAGCTCTGTATCAGGAAATTGTAAGATGGAAACTTGCACATTGTTCGCACTGTTTGATTGTTGCTGATGAACAGATGCCTGTAACATAAAAGAATTCCTACAACCTAAAATCAGAGCAAAAGGTGCTTACATCTGACTGAAGATCAGTAAATATGAAGTTGGACAAAAAGTCTTTCTTCTAACATCTCTTATCAAGTTAGGTGTTACCATATCAGGCTTTCAAGTTGAAATAAAAACCAAAAGAACTGCAGTTGCTGTAAATCAGGAACAAAAACAAAGTTGCTGGAAAAGCTCAGCAGGTCTGGCAGCATCTGTGGAGGAGAAAACAGAGTTAACGTTTCGGGTCCAGTGATCATTCCTCAGAACAGTTCTGAAGAAGGGTCTCGACCCAAAACATCAGCTTTCCTGCTCCTCTGATGCTGCTTGACCTGCTGCGTTCATCCAGCTCTGCACCTTGTTATCTCTAGTCAAATATTGTCAGGATTCAACATTTGTGGACCAATCTTACTCAAAATTTCTATGTGTTTCCCTTGATCCTCCAATGTAACTCACCAAATTGTCCAACATAGCCTCTTCAATTTTCACCGTAATACTCTGATCACCCATCGCAACTGATTGGCTGTTCAGATAATAGGCTGAATCGATCAGAACTTAGTGACTAATTCCCATAACTCCCCACTCATCTACAATAGCCTCCTAATTATTCACAACTCCCGAAGACTTCATGGTATTGTTCCAATTCCTCTCTCATCATGAACAGAAGCTCTGGGGAAATGAAAGTGGACGTGTATGCTATATTTTCCATGTTCGGATGAAGTTATGAAAAACAACTGAGAGAGCGCTCATCTTAACTGAAATTCTTTCCCTGCGTTGTTTGTTTGTATTGACTTTCAATATCCTACACCTGTGTGGTGCTCGAAGTGTGAATATAAAACAATACTCTTAACCTGTATGGAGTGGTTCAAGTACAGAAAATGCTGGAGCTACTCAGCAGGTTAGGCACTGTCTGTGGAGAGAGAAATGGAGTTTCAAGTCGGTGATCTTTCACTGAAACCGCTGAGCTGGGTTCTGCTTTTCAAAGAAATAGGCGAATATGATGACCAATCTATGATTTAATTTATACCATAATTGAGAGCAAGTGGTGCCCTACTCGACAGGTAGTGCTTGCTCGGGACATGGTTTATTTCAAAAGAGATTTTGTATGTCAATACAAGTTACTTTCTCATGCACTCAAGGCAAAAACATTGGCAGATTATCAGATCCACACTGAGACACCAACCTACTTGTCAATGTTGAAAGATTACATTCACAGTCAGTAACTTTCTGATATATAGAGGCTGTAGGCAAGGTGTCTCACTATCAGCATGTAATTGGAAGAATTTTCCAAGCACTTTAATGCCTCAGGTAATGCTTGTTATGGGTATAGATAACAAGCAATTCATTTTAGCCCCAAGCTATTTGCTCCCATTCTGTTACTCTGCGTCTTTGATAAGTGTTGTTGGTTCTTTAGTTACATTCTGTTTGCTATCTTTCACTGACCAGATTTCTTAATTAAATTCAAACATGGAAATGAGTCTCGCACAAGAAGTGATTTTTTTGTACTCTTAGTTTCAGTATTTGAATACATCGAAAAGTAATTTTCCTGCTATAAGCTGAGGCCGCATCTGCCTGTTTAGATGGATGTAGAAGGTCTCACAATGGTGTTTTGAGACGATAGGAAATATCTCTATGTTCAGTCCAATATTTGTCCCTTAATTACCATCGCAAAATTAACAAATTACCTGATCATTATCACATTAATTGGCTGGCTGTGTGAAAATGGAATGCTGTATTTCTGACCAGACCATGGTGACAATGCTTCAAAACTAATTAATTGGCTGTGAAGCACTTCGAGACACCTGGTGGTCTAGTGTGCTATCTAAATGCAAGTCTTTTTTTTGCTTTCATTACGACCCTTGTCCGCAAATCCCCCACTATTCAGTATATAGGACTCACATAGAATCATTGAATACAGATGGAGACATTCCCAAATAAATGCAAGACAGGTATATCACTGATGGGTTTGTATAAATCCCAGGAAAGGATTTTCTCACTGCAAGCAGTTTCAGAACAATTGCTGTGTGGAATTTACAATAAAATTTAAAGGGCTCTTCTTGGGTCATTTACATCAGCGAGGAGTGGATATTGATTCAGGTTCATGTCAGTAAAGCATTATCTAATGGGGGTCAGCCGCAACAAATTTATCAAGTTATAATCTGCCAGTGAGTAGCAGATGAAAACTGCTGTTAAGACGCTACATTGGTACTTTTTGTAGTTTGACGCTTCAGACAGTTAATCTTTTGTGTCCACATCATTCCAAACTCCCTGTTGCCAACTCAAAGTTTTTAATTTCAAATAGATTTCAACCTTAGCATGACTATAGGCACCTCTCTGTGTGACACTTTCATATTTGTTGAGTGAACAATGTTTTGCAACATCTCATAAGCTTTTGAGATGACAAACAGCTTTTAACACCTTTGCTGAGCTGTTTTGAAAAGATAAAGACTGTAATGCCATTCATCACCAAACAATGGGAAATGCGTGGGGTAATAATTCCTTCGCCATATAGGACTCGGTGTTATGACAACAGGACTGAATGTTCGCTGAGATCTAGGGATAGTAAATTAACCACCATTGAAACAATAATTTTGCTCACCCTCATTTACATACAGTCATTATTATCAATGAAAGTGCAATCAAAATAAATCATAGTCATCACTTTCCAGCCTGTACTCAATGGGTGTTTAATTGGGACTGTTCAATTAGTAAACACTGTAGGAAGGTGAACTGCTGAAACTGGACTGGTGCTTGTGGTGTCCTGTGCTTTTTATTGTCAGACTGACAAAATTATCCACTACTTCTGTTGTTTTTCGTCACCAGCGGCACATCAAACCACCAGGCCTACAGCAGCACTGAGAGGAGAAGTGAGTCATCGAGTGCAGGTCCAGTGGTGCGGGCCCCACCTACAAATGGATGCAGCAAGACCAAGGAAAACAAGCATCAAAATCACCACAGACCACGCAGGTACGAGCCTTTTTTTCTCAGCTTCAGTTTTTGTCCAATATTAACAGTACTTCATTCGTTATTGATGCTGGATTTACAAAAGAAGCAAAGGTGATAAGACCAAAACCTCTGCGCTCAGCGAATCGTTCGCATTTGGAACACACTGCCCGCAAGTGCGATGGAGGCAGGTTCAACTGAGGAGGAAATTGGACAAATATTTAGATAAAAATTATGCACAAGGGTATGGGGCAAATTAGCACAAGGTCATAATGCTCATTTGAAGGGCTGGTGCAGGCCCAGTGGGCCCAAAGACCACATTCTGCACTATAATGCCTCTGTGATTCATTGATTTATATGCAACAATCACCTCGTTAAGCTGATCAGTGGTAAGAACAACATAGCAAGGACAGAGCAAGGATAAGGCTGAAATCAGTGTAAATTGTAGACATCACTGAGCTTAATAAACAGATTAAGCAACATTAAACTACTGAACAAAAAAATTTTCAGATTGCTTGATCTTCTGTTTACTCTATTTGCTTTTCTTTCCAATTAGATCTTTCTTTTTTCTTTCACTTTTCCTAATAGCTTGCATCAGTCCGTAATTCCCTACCATGCAAGCTTGCATTCTTTGATACTTAATTTCTTTTTACGGACTTTAAGATTTTTAAGTGTGTCCTCTGTCCTGTCGTCAGTTTTGCTTTACTTCCTAATTTTCTTGCTCTGGTCTCCTGAAGTTATTAGCTGTGAACAATGTTGAATACTGTGGTGATTTGTAGTCGAGTGGGTGCTGTCACCATTCCTACTTTCTGTGCCAAGGTTAAGAACATATTTAATTGAATTGAACTGCCATTGAAACAAACATAACGGCCATCCTTCATGCAGTTAAAATGAACTATTACAATGCAATCAAAATAAATTATTTTTACCTTCCCTGCCTGCATTGTAATCAATGAGTGTTGGATCCATGTTGCCCTATTACTGCCCAGTGATAGAGGATAAACCAGCGTTGAGTCTTAATGAGAAGAAGCATTTGTCTAACACAAGATGTAGTTTATTGCATGACAACGATAGACACAGTTACATTGACTAGTTGGACAAAATTACAAAGCCTAACAGGAGGCAAATTTGACACATCAGTCTCCACTGGAGCTTCGTGATAGACTACTTTCTCTCCGACAGAAGATGTGTGACATGGTCAGATTTAGTGGAGCTTGATGCAACTTTGACATTAACTCTTTCAGAACCATTACATTATGGGGAGTGATAAATATAGTGGTATTGTTGCTGAGCTAGTCATCCAGAGCTCAATGTTAATATTCTGGGGATATGGCTCCAAATCTCATCATGACAATGACATTTGAATTCAGTAAAGTTTGGAATTAAAAGTCTAAGAGCAAGCAAATATCCACTATAAGCTGTTGTAAAATGTATGTGGTTTATTTGATCTGTCACCTAGATAGTATTCATTGAAAACATAAATTAGGAACAGGAGCAGGAGTAGGCCTTTCAACCCCTCAAAATCACTAATATCATTCTTTACATTTTTAGTTGATCTGCTTTAATTCCATTTTCTTATATGTTCCCTATATCCTTTAATTCACTGCGAAGTCAAAAATTTATCTTAGTCTGAACTATTCTTAACAGTGGAACATTCACACTCTCTAGGGTAAAGAATCAAAAAGATTTGCATTGTTTAGCTAAAGAAATTTCTCCTCTTTTCAATCCTGAATGACTGATGCCCTGTTCTGATGCTCTGCCTGTGAGTTCTTGATTCCCAACCAGGCAGAGCAACATTCCAGTGTCTACTCAGTCAAGTCCCTTCACTAAACCTCACATTTATCTTTGAGCAAACCCATGTCTTTCTGAACAGTTTTACAGGATCCCTGCCTTTTAAAAGTAGTGAATATTTCTGCTCTGACTAAACTGAACAACTACACACCTCCTCATATAAGGTGCCATCTTAAATCTTGCTGCCCATTCACTTGACCTGTATAGGTCTCTTTCCAACAACTTTGTGTCTTTGTCACAGGTTTACAATCTCACCCAACTTAGGAACATCAGCAAATGTAGATACATAATGTTTGGAATAAGGGCAAAATATTGTAGATGCTGGAGATCTGAAGTAAAAGCAGAAAGTGCTGTAGAAGCTCAGCAACCACAGAGAGAGAAAGAAAAAGTCTGAGATAACACTTCTGCAGAATTCCACAAATGCTGTCAGATTTGCTGAGTTTCTGCAGCATTTTCTGTTCTTATTACATAATTGTTGGTTTCTTTGTCTAAACCATTAATATTGATTGCAAATAGCCGAGGCCTCACCACTGATCCTTGGGGACGTCTATTAGTTTCACTAATCTGTCAATTTGGAAATGCCTTATTTATCCCTCTTCTTTGCCTTCTGTTAATTAATGAATCCTCTATCTATGTTAATATATTACCCCAACCTGATGAGCCTTTACCTTGTGGATTAAACTTATATCACCTCATCAAATGTCTTTTTGAAATCCAGGACTACTATGTCTAATGGATCTCCCTTTTGTACCATGTTTGTCACACCCTTAAACAGCTCTAATAGATTTGCCATGCATAATTTCCCATTCCTAAAACTAGATTGATTTTGTTTGATAATTTTCTAAATGCACTGTTAAGACCAGAGAGTGGGGAGCCTGTGGAATTCTCTTCCACAGCTGAGGCCAAATTGTTAAATGTTTTCAAGGAGGAATCAGTAGAATTCTTAGGACTAAAAGAGATAAGTGGTATGGGAAGAAAGCAGGAACAGGGCACTAGGTTAGATGATCAGCCATGATCATATTGAGTTGCGGAGCAGTCTCAAAGGGTTGAATGTTCTACTCCTGCCCCCGTTTTGTATGTTTCCTGTCAACTTGAGTCAGGCTAACTATTTCCATATTTTCTCTTTCACTCCTGTTACATGTGCCATCTTTCAATCTGTCAGAACCATTCTGAAGCCTAGAGAATTTTGAAATATCATAATTAGTGCATTCATTATCCCTGTAGCTATCGCCTTCAGACTGTAAATTTCTCCAACTATGTTATTTCTGCTGATGCTGATTACTTTAAGATTCTTACTCTTTTTGAGTGTCACCAAAGGTGATGGTCCTCGTTCAACATTCAAGTAAGCATAGTTCCAAAAGGGCCCTTGGAATGATAAACAGAAGGAGGATTCCCATTGATTTCTTCCACTAATACACTGAGTGCTCAAACCAAATGAAGGACCGCAATACCCCTTTCTTTAAGATTAGTTAACTCATCACACTGAAAAGACCGAGCATGGTATTATGATAGTCCTCGTGGATAGGCTACTTACAGGCTAAACTTGATGATCCAATGGACATGCCTTCTCAAGACATCTGAAATTGTCATGCCATTCAATCAAGACTGGCTTTAATTAGACAAAATGGGATTGGAAGGTTAGTTTTCCAGGCAAGCAATGTATAGAATGATAGAAATAAATCATGCTTGCCTGCAATGTTGGCTACAGTGAAATAAAGGCTTGGTATTCAGTTTTCAGAAAAAATGGATAGACACCTGAGCTTGAGGGCAGTTATTTTAGGGGAGGAAGGTTGAAGATTGGGAATCATTAAAACAGATTTGATTAACATAATATCCCAAGTTTTGAAAATTCATCTTTTTATTTTGGGTGTGAAGTACACTTCTTATAATATTCATACCATTGCATTTAAAATGGGCTGAAAATTTAATCACTTTTGCAAAGATCTTAATATGCAGCATATTCATAAAATTTATGTGTATTGAAGCAACCATCTCAAATAGCAAAACTGAAGCTGTGATTTTTAACATATTGAGTTTCCTTCCTGAAGAATCAGCAACAGTCCATACACCCTGACTGCCCTGAAGCCATGCATGAAATTAGGGCTTTCATTGAGTCTCATCTCTGACTATCTGATTAGCTGGCAGCTTGTCAGTTCCAGGAATGAACACCTTGTAGCCAGGACTGGGACTGCAGGCAAGTCTCAGGGGTCAAACACCATGAGTGTGGATGTTGGTGGACAAGCCAGGAGCACCCACAATGCCCAGACTGTCTTCTGGGGACGCAACATTGAAAATGCACTGTTGGTGGTGGTGCCCTTGCTGTGCCTTAACCCACCCAAGCAGGATCACTTTCCAGGCTTCCGCCCCGTTAATCCAACCCCTGGCCTCATCATTGCTGCTGACCTCATCCTAGCAGCTTGAAAACTGTGCCTGGATGGGAAACACACAAAACAATCTTTATTAGTCATTAATTGCCGCTTATTTGGGACAAAGGCTTGCAGCATCCCACCAGAACATTGCAGAGAGATTGGAGCAAGCAGGTACCTAGTGGGATGGTATTCCAAGGAATTTCATGTTCCCCCCTCACTCCACCTGTAAACTTGCCAGTGTGAGAAATGTGAAATTGTACTGCCTGTAGGGGCACAATTTTCTTATTGCAATCTTGGATCATTTTTCAAATGAAGATCCACTTTCGAACACGGACTGTGTACTCCAGGAATTTATTCAGCTTATATAGTTGGAAATAGATTACTACAAATAATTCTAAATAAATGTCTAAACAATGTAAGTTTGCGGAAGATAAACCACAAAAATGCTGCAGCAGCTAATGAGCCTTTCATATTTGGTAATTTTCAATATTGGCTTAAAGAAGGTTCCACAGGACTAATTAATTAGAAATACTAAAACTGCAGAAATAGAATATACTGAATAGAATAGTGTTGGTTAAAATTGGGATACTTTCATGTGTAGCCTTGGTGGCCTATTGGAGCGGGTACCAACTTAATTTGACAACGCTGTGAATATATTATACACTCAGACGGCAAAAATTTAAATTAGTGGCTGAGCCTTCAAGTCTTGGCAACATCAAGAGCCAATTAAGTAGAAAGGTGATGGTTAACAAAAAGAACCTTTGTCTCACAGTACTGTGTACTTTTGGGTTCTCATTAGAGAGATGAAAGAAGATAAGGTATCAGATTTTAATGAATCACACAGAATATTAAAGGGCATTCCAATCTGTGATCTTTCAGCTTTTATTAGCTCATCCTGCAGCTATAATATGATATATTATGATTAGTTACTGGAGGTGCATGGAGAAGACACTGACAAAAATCCCATTAAAATTCTCATTGGGAACATCTGTTCGTAACGGTGTTCCTAGGAATTACGAATGCTCTGCTTGTAAAAATGTCATTACTGCTTGCATAGTTAAAGCCACTACAAGAAGGTCACAATGCACAGCACGGGTCCTGCTGTAACAGAGAGTAAACACAGTTTGAGTATATTGACTAGCTGCATTTATTATTACAGCACTTTAGTAATCACAATTTACTCAAGCAAACCCCAAAAATCAGAAGATTTCCTATTGCCCTCCATAGCCAAAATCCATTCCATTAGTGCTGCTTCTTCCTCCACAGATGTTGCCAGACCCGCTGAAATTTTCCGCATCTTCTATTTTTTATTCATTGTGTAAAACAAAGGCAAAGCAATCTACAGCATCTCTATTTGATTTTTCACACAGATTTTTGTAGCAATGTAAGTTCCTAAACATGTAATATTGTGTAATTTTCTTGTTATTCAGGACTCCTCCAGTAAAACAAGGACATACTTCATTTATAGCACAAATCATCTTGGGGTATTGTTCCATCTAAAATGCCCCGAATTTCCTAGTTGTACAGGAGCTGACATTAAAACCTCAAATTATTAAGACCCAGTTTTTGATCTGCCTCTATTTTCACAGGTCAGCCTTATCAATGTATTGTTGACCAATATGCGTGTAAAAAGACTTTCATTATTATATTGCTCCAAGGTCATTTTGAGGACACAGCTAATAACTCCATTGGACATAAAGACTGTAAATTTACTGAGTGAACTAAAAATACATTCATTAATCTAGTTTCAGATTTGTCTAAAATGATTTGTGCAGATAAGTTACCTTGCAGCTTATCTGAACAGTGAATGATGAGAGTAGTTTCAAGTACAATGTAACTGTAAGAAATTGCACTGTCTTCTTCTCAAAATGCATTAAAATGATAATTTAATCCAACAGCTCCAATATTATTACCTGAGAGAAAGCTGCTCAAATTTCAGGTTAGTAGTGCATAATCTTGAGTCTATATTTTAAATTGCAACACCAAAAATCTTGTCCCTGTTCGTGAGAACTATTCCAATGGATAGTATCATGAGTTAGAAATATATTTCATGGACATGTTCAAATTATTGTCATTAATTTGTAGAACCATCAAGGGAAGCTACATAAACTTTTCAGTCAAGCTCAAATAATACTCAACAGCATGGAATAATATAGGATCAAAACTGACCATTCACTCTATCATGCCTCTGTTGGTTCTTTGGCATCTAAATTGCCTCATTTCCCTTTTTCTTTCCCAAAAACTCTTCAAACTTTTCTCCACATCAAACATCTTCAAATTCCCTTTTTGAAATCACCTTAAAAATGTGTCATCAGATTACAACCCCTTCTGCCTGTGGAAACAGTGACTTCTTATATCCTGCATCAAAGCAGTATATACCTTTGAACATGAAATAACTCCTTGGAGGCTGCTATCCTGTCACCAAGCCACCCTTTATTATCTTCTGGAGAGTCCTTGACACAGATCCAGTTCCATCAGAGCCAGCTGTCAGAGTGAACAGAACTTCTGACACTCCTGTTCTTATCTGTCAGTTTGTGTTCCCTGATTGGACCAGATTAACAGCCCCAGTCAGGGAACTCATATTCTGAGGTTCACCTGGCTGATCTCATTACAAAACACCTCTGACCATTTTCAATGAACCACCCAGGAAAACAGCCTCAGCTTATCTACTGTCTCCATAGAACTGAAATCCTTGATGCCATTTGAGCATGTCCCTTCTAAACTTTCCCCTTCCTCCCTGAAGTGTAGTGTCAAGAATTGAGCATACTCCAGTTGAGACCAAACTAGTGTTTAATAAAGTTTCAGCTTGACTTATTTGCTTTGGACCACCAAAGTCAGATCATCCTTTGGGCTTGGGGAAAACCCAACCAGTGCTCACTTTCAGGGCTTGCAAACATCACATCCAACCTAGGTCTGTTCTTAGTCTCGATCCCTGGAGAAATCCACAGTATTTCTTCTACCAGCCTGAAAGACAACCAATCATCACTTTTGTTTTTTGTCACTCAGCTAACATCATTTCCATGCTTCCACAGCCTTTCATATTCCATGCAGCTCAGTTTTCCTGGCAACCTTATTTTTATTTTATTTATTCATTCATATGCTGTTATTTCCGACAACTAATTTAACTTGAACAGAATTATTTCCTAGCCCATTTCAGAGGCAAGTTGAGGGTCAGCCACTTTTCTGCAGGTCTGGAGTCATATATAAGCCAGGCTATGTAAGGACAGCAAATCTCATTCCCTAAAGAAAATTAGTAAACCAGATACAATATTTGCTGTTGGTTCATTACTAAGATTAGCTTGCACTTTGAGATGTTATAATTAAATTCATGTACAGCACATTGGCCTCATTAGCTGCATCAACCCATTCTGTTACATCATCAATAAATTCATGCAAATTAGTCAAATGTTGTTTTCCCCTTAGCAATTCCATACTAGCTTCCCTTAATTAATCCACATTTATCCACGCAATTGCAAATTTTATCCTAGATAATTATTTCCACAAGTTTTCCCACCACCCAAATCAAACTGCCCAGCCTGTAGTTTCTGGCCTTAACTTTATATACTTCATTGAATAAGCATATAAAATTTATAATGCTTCACAGCACTGACACCAGCCCTAATCTAAGGAAGATTGGTGGATTATGGCCAAACGCTTCTATAAATTCCTCCCTTATTTCCCTTATTATTTGCAGATGCATTCCGTCCAGTCCTTTTAAACTTTAAGTACAGCCCATCTTTCTCCGCTCTCTTCTATAAACATATAGCCCATTCAGTGTCTCAATGCCTCCTCTGAAGTTTCTTTTTTCTGCCTGGTTCTCACTTGTATTATCAATCTGACATTTGCTTTGCACCCTCTTCTCCATTTGACATTACTTCCAATCTATCTTGACATCCAGGGAGCTCTAGCTTTGCTTCCCTACTTCTTCCCCTCCTGCAAATGTGCTTCTTCTGTCCCTGATATATCCTATCTTTAAAGACAGTGCATTGATGCATGATAACATTGCATGATAATCTTGGATTCCAATTTAGCTGTACCAGATCCATTGTCACCTGACTAGAATTGACCCACCTCCAATTAAAAGTATCCATTTTAGATTACTCCTTCCCCTTTTCCATTGTTAAGATCCTGTGACCAATCTTTCCTGAATGTTCCCCTTTTGACACTTGACCCACCTCATTCCCCAGAACCAGATCCAAACATCTCCTCTTCAATGGCTCAAAAATATGCCAATCTAGAAATTTCTCCTGAACACTTATCAAAAGCTCATAGTCCTCTCCATACCATGAAGTCTGTCGAAGGACTTAGAAATCAGTTAGCTCAGTTGGCTGGATGGCAAATTTGCAATGCCCAGTGACTCCAGCAGCGTTGGTTTAATTCCTGGACTGGCTGAGGATACCATGAAGGGCTGGCCTTCATAACCTTTCCTAAGACCCTAATATGATGATTCTTAGGTTAAATCATGACCAGTCATCTCTCTCTCCCTAATGGGAGAATTGTTCTCTGGTCTGGTAAGGCTATGGTGACTTTTATGTTGCCTATAGCAGGACAAGTAAAATATTCATGATAATTATGAAGTCCAAAATTTGGGAATATTTTCCGTGTTCAATGTACCAAATTATATATGACCAAAATAGTATCGAGGAAATGTGTCACCACTATTTCAAGGACATAACTAATCTTAGATATAAAGATTCTCAAACTATTGAATGAGATAATTAGACAACAAATATGTAAATAAAGAGCACATCTGGAATATTATATACAATATTGGTCTCCTTGATTAAGGAAGGATACAAATTGTACTGGAAGCATTTCAGAGATGCTTTACTTTAACTGATACCTGAAATGAACACTTCTTATTTTGAAGAAAGGTTTGATAGTCCAAGATTGTATTCACTGGAATTTGGAAGAGGAAGCAAATTATATGAACCATGTACTTCCTATTTGGGGTGGCACGGTGGCTCAGTGGTTAGCCCCGCTGCCTTACAGAACCAGGGACCTGATTCAATTCCACCCTCAGATGACTTTCTGTGTGGAGTTTGCACATTCTCCCCATGTCTGCATGGGTTTCCTCCAGGTGCTCCGTTTTCCTCCCACAGTCCAAAGATGTGCAGGCTAGGTGAATTGGCCATGCTAAATTGCCCGTAGTGTTGTGGAGAGATGGGTCTGGGTGGGATGCTCTGAGTTTTGACATGGACTTGTTCGGCCAAAGGGCTTGTGTCCACGCTGTAGGGATTCTGTGATCTATGGATTCTACGTAGGGGAGTGTTGGTGTAGTGATGATGTCATTTGGCTAGTATTCCAGAAGGCCAAGCTAATGTGCCTACTATCCTACTGCATTGCTGTTTTTCAACATTCATGGGGAAAGGATATAATGTAGAATCAATAATTTAAGGTATTTGTTTTCACACATATAAGAGCAGAAAGTGCTATTGGTGCATTTTGGAATGAGGGTTGGGGGAGAGTATCACAAGACATCTGTAGCACTGCATCTCAAAGTGTGGAAGGGACACCCTGGAGATTTGGTAAACATTTATCAGGATGTAGCCAGGAATGAAGAGTTTGAGGTGTGAACAATAAACTGTCGAGAGTGTAAGATGTTGAGGGATAACCTTATTTGAGGTTTACAAAACCGTAAGGCGCATAGATAAGGGAAATGACAAGGGTCTTCTCCCTAGGGTGGGTGAGGTGAAAACTGAGCAGCTTATTTTTAAGGTGACAGGAGAAAAATTTATAAAGGACATGAGGGGCAACATTTTCACACAGACAGCAGTTCATGGGTGGCATGAACTGCCAGAAAATGCAGGTGCAGTTGCAATGTTCAAAAGAGGTTTGGATAAGTTTATGATTGGGAATGGTTTGGAGGGATATGGACCAATTTCAGGCAGGTAACACTAGGAACATATTTGGTGTGGACTAGTTGAGCTGATGGTTCTGTTTCCATGCTGTATGATACTGTGATTTTGAGGAAAACATCTTTTCACACAGGGGATCAAGAGTCTTTGGAACTCTCTTCCTTAAAAGGCAGTGGAATCAGAGCCCTTGAATACTTTTAAGCATAAAGAGAAGAATTCTTGATAAACAAGGAGGTTGAGGTTACCGGGAATATGTCAGATAGTGGAGTAATCAGATCAGCCATAATCTTATTGAATTGACAGAATCGAGGGTCTACATCTGTTCCTATATCCATTAATGTGTATATCCATTATTTTAGGTTTATCTTCTTCAAAGCAAAGACTTATGTGAAACAGTGACATGCAGGATCAGAACAGTAACTAACAATCATGGTATATATCACACAATTCTCAAAATCATTAATTTGGCTGTTTAATTATATGCCTTCCCTGTTACAATGCAGGAGGAAACACTTCAAATTTTGGCATCAAGTGCACAATCTTGAGTTTACACTTTAACTTGTAACACCAAGAATAGCTTGGTTGAACTATTCCAGTGGATGATGTCACAAATTGGAAATAAGATCCAAGGGGACATTCAAGTGATCCTGCCATTCTACGTAGCTGTCTATTTTAAAGTGAAGGGCAATCCTCATAAATTTTGCAGAAAAACTGAAAGAACATTCTTAAGCTTGTAAATTTTAAAAGAGCTAACTAAATGTATTGGAGTTTTGATGCTATGTTTCATGGAGTTGTTGAATTTGAGTTCATTTTCATGAGGCTAACAAATGATCTCAGGCATTCCACCACAGTGTGGCTGGTTGAATAGAAATCAGATCGTGAGTCTCTCCACTGCACTTCCTAATGGCAGGTTGTAGAGCACACTTCCTGCTGTAATGACCCGGAATTGTACATGGATACCATAGAAAGCAAAGGGAAAAATAATAAACACCTGATTGAAGAAAAAAATTTTCCTGAAACAGGTTTATGCAGAATTCTGTCTTCAGTGATATGTTGCAGCTACTTGTCCAAGTGGGAATGGGTAACACCTTTCATAGCCTGAGAGATAGTAGGAACTGCCGATGCTGGAGAATCTGTGATAACAAGGTATAGGGCTGGATGAACACAGCAGACCAAGCAGCATCAGAGGAGCAGGAAAGCTGATGTTTCGGGCCTGGACGCTTCTTCAGAAATGAACCTTTCACAGCCTGTTGTCCTCTACATATTGTCCTCGCCACGTTCCTCAATATGCTATGTTTGATCCAGAGGGCTGGGCCTTCCCTGTGGAGGTGGGAAACATGAGTCAGCCTGTCTTCAAGTTAGAATCCCATCGCCAGTGAGGAAAGAAATTCAAGTTCAGATTTTCATGCAGAGATACTTTAGTTGGTATGGATCGAAGCTTCATGCCCATTTACAGTAACCTGTGTGTTATCCTGAGGGAGAGATTTATGACTGTGTCAAAATCTTCCACTAGGTCAGAGCACAATGAGATGTCACAGGGGAGCATGTCCTGGGGAAGGTTTTTCTTCAGTTTCATCAGTGCTGGCCATGGTCGAGTGCTGGAGGATGTGAGGGAGAGCGGGGAGCCCTCACTGGAGAGTAGCAAAAGAAGGTCACCTCATCTTGCAGCAAAGGGTTCTCCTCTCTTTTCAGCATCATCTCCTCCACCAATAATTCCTCCTGCCCAGCTATCCTTCTGCTTCTGCTCCTATCAAAATGAACCGTCTTCTCTCAGAACTTCACTGTCCTCAAGGCTCACACCACTCTGGATAGACATGGTATGGGCAGCCTAGCACACCACTACAGTGAATGAGGCCCTTGGTTTTTGAGAGAGTACTGCAGGCCAGCACTAAACTTGTCCAGGTATTAGAATCACATCTTCAGCAGACTGAACACCTGCTGAATGGTTGGCCTGGTGAATGGATGGCATCAGCTGTATCATCTCTAAGCGTTTGTTAGGAATCTAGTAGAAGGGCTAATAGCCATCCTTTCTGTCTTTTCCTCTTGGCCCAATCCCCACACTTTAGGGGATTGGGGTGAAGATCTGAAGTAGCCTGGAATGGTGGAGATTGAAGAAGTCATAATGGCTGAAAGAAAGTGAGCTCTTCTTGTGATCATGGGCCAAGTGGACTTTGAGGTGTGCCAATCCCATTCACACCCTGGGTGCTATGTGCATTCACTGCCAGTGTTGAATCAAAGCTGCTTCAGCGTCATTGTAACAAGCTCCAGCCGTGAGGATTGAAAAGGAATAAGCTGATTCCCCCTTCTCATCTGGGTCTCAACAATGTCTATATTTCCTTGCCTTATTTTTCATCTCAGAGCTCAAAATAAGCTCCAGCGTTCACTAATAATTACTACATTAATACAACATTTGCTGGAAATGTGCCCTATAAGGTTAATACAGTGTCAAAATCCAGAAATGATTTCATTCTGGCATTATTATAGATCCAAGAAGCAAAGCTAATAATATCACCCAGAACAAAATATATTTGCTTTGTCTTGTTTTACATGTTGTAAGCTGCAGAAGGTACTTCAGTTTCACTGCAGCAGGCTCCAGCCCCAAATACTGCTGCCCTTTATTTGGAATAATGTCAGATGCAAATAAAGTAAATTCATGAGATAGAAGGCAAATGTAGTCACATAACACTTATAGAAACAAGGAAGAACTTGTAAATCTGACAGTAATATTGAAAATTCTGAAGAATTCAAACAAACCTTTCAGTAGTTTATTTAAGGAAATGTTAGACAAAGGCTCCACATCAAGAATTGTCTGTTCAGAATCTGGACTTGAGTTCTTCTTCCATCCATTCAACAAATTGTACCTTTTTTTAGCCTTCTTCAATTAAACCGAGGTTTGGAATTCAGGAAGCGCATGTTTCCTTTTACGCAGAATAGGTTAAGCAATCCAAACTTCTATATATGATTATACAATCAAATTAAAGGGGAATTCCTGTCAAAAACATCTCCCTTATAAAATTGAGATAACAAGGTGAAGAGCTGGATGAGCACAGCAGGCCAAGCAGCATCACAGGAGCAGAAAGGCCGACATTTTGGGCCTAGACCCTTCATCAGAAATGCATTTCTGATGAAGGGTCTAGGCCCAAAATGTCAGCCTTGCTGCTCCTCGGCCCGCTGTGTTCATCCAGCTCTACACCGTGTTATCTCGGATTTTCCAGCATCTGCAGTTCCTATTATCTCTCCCTTAGAAAACCTGTTTCCAATTTTTTGAAATTGGTACACGTAACAACTACAAAGCATAATACTGTGTCTTCAATGTGGTATTTTAAAAGCTTTCTCAGTGATAATGGCCGTGATTGTGGTTAGATTGACAGTGTGCGATCATAATAGGTACAAAATCAAAGCACAGGGACCATGACTTGGGTTGATTGGGTTTATTGAGATATCAAGTGAATTAACTATTTACAAAGAAACTTTCCATGGGGATCAAGCTTGTAACCTTTCTGTTCCATGGAGTTTGCCACCATAACATGTGGTAAAATTACCTCCTAAGACATTGGAACAAGTTTAGGGAGGACTGTTTCACTGAAATGTCACTGTTAGAAATATTTTCAAATGTTTCTCACCATTCCTAGTTACATTTTCAAACTGTAAAACAAAAGGAAATACAGGACTATCACAATATCATACCCAGAATGGGAATGCAGAACTGGGGAGTGCTAGTGTTGTCTAGAAGGACAAATACCAAATTAAACCTTTATTTTAAAGAAAAATTAATAGCGTGGTCAAACCTGCTGGAAATCAAAACTTAGTATGTCGTATTCCCAACTTAAGAACCTAACTTTGCACAATACGTTGTAATTGCTTTTATATTATATAATAGGTTTGTCACAGATAAACTTTTTACATGTTAAGTGTTAGTTTTCACTCACTTAAACTGTTGTTGGGGGCCTGGAGAACATCAGCTTTGATTATCAGTTTATACAGAGAGCGGAGCAATCAATTCTTGTAATGTCACAAATTATTTTATGAATGTACTAAACAAGGTATGTGTTGTTTATATGTTTTACAAAAATTAAATCTTATAGATTTTCCCACAAACTGAACTAGAACCTATTTATACACCCACTAGGATCTTCTGAAATTCTGCAAGTAGTCACAGAATATAAAAGCTAATAATCAATCAGGATAGCTGCTGCTGCTGTTGCTGCTGAGGGCTGACGCTGGCCGAGCACTGCACTTGATGTTGTCACCACGTCCTTGACATAGGGTCTGCTTCTGCGATGGTTGGTCTCCAGAGTTTTTGCTTACTGCATGCCCCTGAGGGTTGGCTTTTTATTTTTTCCTCTTAACTCTCTCAAGTTGTGCTGTCTTCTGCCCATTGGCTCAGGCTAATTCACCAATCGTATGCCTTTGCCTTATTGGCCCTGGTCCAGAGACTTAGGTTGCATTACCTCATTATTTCTTGTCCAAATAAGGCTTTTGCATTACCTCATCTTTCTTCCTTTTTGCAGAACTTGAGCTAATTCAAACCAGTTTACGTCGGCTCAAACTAGCAGCTGGGTGCAGGTCATTTTTAGTTCACAAGCTGTTTCTTTCTTCATGTCAGCCCCTTTGCATTCTGTACCTCATGTTAGCGATGACATCAGCTGGTACCCCTCTTTCTCTTTATCTTTCTGCAGCCTCTAGCTAACGTCTCCAGAGGCAGCGATGACAGCAGCTTGTACCTCTCTCTCACTCTCTCTCTCTCTTTCTCTCCAAAACAAAGTTGCCAATATTGTCGGCTCTTGGTAAATGATACTGAAGGCAGAGACTAATTAGATTTTAAGATTCCCTAAACAGAAATTGCTGGAAACGCTCAGCAGGTCTGGCAGCGTCACTGGAATGAATGTTTCGCGTCAAGTGACACTTTGTCAGAACTGTAGGTAGCTAGACATTCCTCTGATTGCAATGTTAATTCTGACCTCTCTCCACAGTTGCTGCCAGACCTGCTGAACTTTTCCAGCAATTTCTGTTTTTGTTTCGGATTTACAGCATTCGCAGTTCTTTCGGTTTTTATTTAGGTTTTACGATCCCCTGAAAATCAATGTGCACAGTGCAGATGCTGCATCTGCCCAACCAACTAAAATGGACAGTTGGAGCAAGGGATGCAAAGCAATGGATCCTGGAGCAGCCATTCTCATGCGATGTGGCTAGATTCTAAATGTTCCTATTTCTTTGATCAAGTTTTATCAAGGTGATCAAGACTGCTTCTTTAATAGTTTCATATATTGGCTGGATGAATGAGCATAAAAATAGTTCATGATTATGTTTAATGGGTTGTGTCACTACCTTGTGATCACAATTCAGGATTTTTGACTTATTTGCTCGGTTATAGTACCTTACCTTGCACGCTCAACTATTGTCGATACGAATTTAAACTAGATGAGAACCTCCTCTGGAACCATACTTCTGAGTAATCCTTGTTCATAACTATCCTCAGCAATTGCTCAGTTCCCCACTATCAAGCAAGGCTTATTGTCATGAAATCACAGAACCACAACAATACTGATTGGCTAAGGCAAGGCTTCAAAAAAATGCTTTGTTTGTATGCTGGGCTTTCTCATTAGTTCGGAAGGAGATTTTCTGAGTGCCTGTTGTGATATAAGTTTAGAAGTTACTATTGTACATACAGTGACTATATATAGTAACAAATATACCTAAATAGAATTATTTAACATCATTTGGTTCTACTAGCAAGTTTCATTTTCTGTCAGACACAATTCAGCTGCTAACAGTAATATCTGTTTAAAATAATTTACATTGATCATTACTTCACCTGCTTGTCGCCTTATTGTGGCAGATATTCCTTTGCTGTCGATGCAAAGTATCCCAAGAAAGTTTATTGGTTTATCATTCCATTATTGGCTAAAAGGACATTTCAGATGAATTGCTATGCCTGTGGGTGTAGCTATTTTCTGATCTAATAACATTGAAATGATTGTAAGCTTATTGTCGGGGCACAACTGTGAATTTGCAAATCATTTTGCCGATTTGAATGGAGCAGACCATATCGTCTCATGATCTGACACACTAGATGGGCCCTGAAACCGAGCATTCTGTTTATTGGCAAATTTAAGTTTACAGGATGAAATTATTATAATAGCATACTGCACTTTGCTGTGGCTAACGATAGTCCACAGGGACATGAGCAGTTTACACTGTTAGCTGATTGCATAACTCCTTCTTTGTTACAATGCAGATGCTATTTGTTCTCTTGTAAAGAATGTTTTATAAACAGATCACAAATCAACTGTTATTGATGTAAGCTAACAAACTCATTTAATTTCTGAAAATTGAATTATTAGCAGCAGAAAAATTATTCATGGCTGAAAAATTTGAACAATTATTGTCAATCAAAATATTTGACATATCTCAATTTAAGGATATGATTCAATTAATCGCCAATTTTAAAAAAACCTGTCAAGCACCTGTACCAATCTGATATCCTTATTGCAGGAAATGTTAGCACCAGAAATATGTTAACAGTGAGATGTATGCACTGAAAAAGAGTGAGCATTGCAAATCTACAGTATTACTTTTCAATTCAATGTGACCTGTTTCCCCCAGTTCAGATCCCATGTGCTTTATAATCAGGAGTATACTTGCCCCGCTCAGCATTCTGTCATGTTACAGACTGACTTGGGGCCATGACAACTAAACTCTGTGTTAAATAATCTGGATCGGATCCTGTCACACATAATCCCATGTGTGTTCTCCTATTGCTAAAAGATAGAAGAATTTACACTTTAGTCAGATGGCGCCAAATGTGAAAGAATCCCTTTTACGATTGATGCAGCTTTCATTTTATATACTTTCCTTAATGTAGTAAAATCCCCCAATGATCTTCAATGGTCCATTATATTAAAAAAAATTGGCACTAATTTGTATAACAAAATATTAGTGCACAGATGAACAAAGGTAATTTTAAGAAGCTCATAAAGAAGATACAGCAGGTAGAGAGACAGGGAGAGGTCTGATCAGCCATCACTGGTACAATCCTTAACACACCATACATTACCTGGGTTTAGAACTTGGCATTCTATCCTACTCTTGTAAATGGCCCTGTCTTCGCTCTTATAGTGTCGCATTTTTGTCCCTGCTTTAACTAAGGGTGACTATTGCCGGATTCTTGGGTGCTCCAACAAAGTCTTTTACTTATACTCTATTATAGAAAGGTAGGGGTCAGGTGGCTGGTTTGCAGTGCAGAGTAACGCCAACAGCAATAGGAGAACACACATGGGATTATGTGTGACAGGATCCGATCCAGATTATTTAACACAGAGTTTAGTTGTTATGGCCCCAAGTCAGTCTGTAACATGACAGAATGCTGAGCGGGGGCCATCATTGTGGCACTGCAGGAGGCCCATGATGGACATGTCATCTAAGGAATGGGAGGGGGAGTTAAAATGGTTCACGACTGGGAGGTGCAGTTGTTTATCGCGAACCGAGCCGAGGTGTTCTGCAAAGCGGTCCCCAAACCTCTGCTTGGTTTCCCCAATGTAGAGGAACACTCCCCTCCAACCCCACCACACCCGGCACCTTCCCCTGCAACCGCAGGAAGTGCTACTCTTGACCCCACAGCTCCTCCCTCACCCCCTTCACAGCGTAAACCCTCTTATATCAGTAAGCTCCTCCAGCTTGACAGTTTGCTCCAATCTTTGCATTCCTTCAATTCTAGCTTTTTGCATCTTCCTGATTTTAATCACTCCACCATATGTGACCTCCCAGGCCCAAAAATGAGCTTCCATATTAAGCAGATGTTCACTTGCACATCTGCCAATGTGGTATATTGTATCCACTGTACCCGGTGTGGCTTCCTCTACATTGGGGAAACCAAGCGGAGGCTTGGGACTGCTTTGCAGAACACCTCCGCTCGGTTCGTAATGAACAACTGCACCTCCCAGTCACGAATCATTTCCACTCCCCCGCCCATTCTTTCGATGACACGTCCATCATGGGCCTCCTGCAGTGCCACAATGATGCCACCCGAAGGTTGCAGGAACAGCAACTCATATTCCGCTTGGGAACCCTGCAGCCCAATGATATCAATGTGGACTTCACCAGCTTCAAAATCTCCCCTTCCCCCACCGCATCCCAAAACCAGCTCAGTTCGTCCCCTCCCCCCACTGCATTCCTAAACCAGCCCAGCTTGTCCCCACCTCCCTAACCTGTTCTTCCTCTCACCTATCCCCTCCTCTCACCTCAACCCGCACCTCCATTTCCTACCTACTAACCTCATCCCACCTCCTTGACCTGTCCGTCTTCCCTAGACTGACCTATCCCCTCCCTACCTCCCCACCCATACTCTCCTCTCTACCTATCTTCTTTTAGAACATAGAACATAGAACATAGATCAGTACAGCACAGAACAGGCCCTTCAGCCCACAATGTTGTGCCGACCATTGATCCTCATGTATGCACCCTCAAATTTCTGTGACCATATGCATGTCCAGCAGTCTCTTAAATGACCCCAATGACCTTGCTTCCACAACTGCTGCTGGCAACGCATTCCATGCTCTCACAACTCTCTGCGTAAAGAACCTGCCTCTGACATCCCCTCTATACTTTCCACCAACCAGCTTAAAACTATGACCCCTCGTGCTAGCCATTTCTGCCCTGGGAAATAGTCTCTGGCTATCAACTCTATCCATGCCTCTCATTATCTTGTATACCTCAATTAGGTCACCTCTCCTCCTCCTTTTCTCCAATGAAAAGAGACCAAGCTCAGTCAACCTCTCTTCATAAGATAAGCCCTCCAGTCCAGGCAGCATCCTGGTAAACCTCCTCTGAACCCTCTCCAAAGCATCCACATCTTTCCTATAATAGGGCGCCCAGAACTGGACGCAGTATTCCAAGTGCGGTCTAACCAAAGTTTTATAGAGCTGCAACAAGATCTCACGACTCTTAAACTCAATCCCCCTGTTAATGAAAGCCAAAACACCATATGCTTTCTTAACAACCCTGTCCACTTGGGTGGCCATTTTAAGGGATCTATGTATCTGCACACCAAGATCCCTCTGTTCCTCCACACTGCCAAGAATCCTATCCTTAATCCTGTACTCAGCTTTCAAATTCGACCTTCCAAAATGCATCACCTCGCATTTATCCAGGTTGAACTCCATCTGCCACCTCTCAGCCCATCTCTGCATCCTGTCAATGTCCCGCTGCAGCCTACAACAGCCCTCTACACTGTCAACGACACCTCCGACCTTTGTGTCGTCTGCAAACTTGCTGACCCATCCTTCAATTCCCTCGTCCAAGTCATTAATAAAAATTACAAACAGTAGAGGCCCAAGGACAGAGCCCTGTGGAACCCCACTCACCACTGACTTCCAGGCAGAATATTTTCCTTCTACTACCACTCGCTGTCTTCTGTTGGCCAGCCAATTCTGTATCCAAGCAGCTAAGTTCCCCTGTATCCCATTCCTCCTGACCTTCTGAATGAGCCTTCCATGGGGAACCTTATCAAATGCCTTACTGAAGTCCATATACACCACATCCACAGCTCGACCCTCATCAACCTTTCTAGTCACTTTTTCTCTCCATCTTCGGTCTGCCTCCCCCTCTCTCCCTATTTATTCCAGTTCCCTCTCCCCGTCCCCCTCTCTGATGAAGGGTCTAGGCACGAAACGTCAGCTTTTGTGCTCCTGAGATGCTGCTGGGCCTGCTGTGTTCATCCAGCCCCACACATAGAATCGCAATATTGTTTTGGTTCAGAAGAAGGCCATTCAGCCTATCTACCTGTAACACTCTCTGATCATTTTGACTTAGCACCAGTATTTACTCCATAATGATGCACATTGTTGTTTTTTTCATTTAAACAATCATCCAATGCCATCTTTAATGCTTCGATTAAACCTGCCCCGACCAGATGCACTGGCATTGCATTCCAAATACAGGCACTCACACTATGAAATTTTGTTTTCTCCTCTCGCCTCACATTTGTTTCTTTTGCAAAATATTTTAAATCCATTTAAGAATGGGAATAGATTCTCCCTAACTCCTCTGTCCAGGCCCCTCATGATTTTGAAAAGTTCTAACTGGTCTCCTGTTGGCCTTCTGCTCTCTAAATGAAACAGTCCCATCCTGTCCTCATAATTGAAGTGTTTCATCCCTCTACTCCCATAAACCTTTTCTGAATACTCCCAAAGGCATTTATGTTCCTGTTGAAGTGTGGCACTCAGAACTGTACAATACTTCAGATGAGTTCTAACCAGTGCCCAATAAGGTTCAGCGTAATGTTTCTACTATGTATCTATTCAGCAGTAATGAAGCACAGAACGTTGTGTGCTATATTAACAGCTCTATCTTTTCTTTCACCTTTAATGACTTATACATACATGCACCCAGATGTCTCTGCTCCTGAACACCCTTTGGAAGAGTAACCCTTATAGTATACATTCTCCATGTTCTTCATACCAAACAGTATCACACCATATTTCTCTGTATTGAACCCCATTTTCCACTTACCTGCCCCATCCACCAATAAGATGATGTCTTTTTAAAGTTCTACACTGTTCTTTTCACAGTTTACAATTCTCCCAAGCCTTGTGTCATCTTCAGACTTTGAAATGTTCTGCTGTGTATCAAGTAATAGATTACTAGCATATATCAGCAAAAGCAATGATCCCAATGCCAGCTCCTAGAGAATTATCTACCCACCTTCCTCCAGCTCAAAAAATACCTTAAACATTACTCTGTTTCCTATCATTAAGTAAATTGTGTACCTCTATTGCTACTGACCTTTTTATTCTATGACCCATCATTTCCCTCACAAGTCTGCTGTGTAGGACTGTATTGGATAATTATTGGAAGTCCACATTCACCACATCAACAGATTTCCTCTCAACAACCCGCTGTTGCCTCTCCAAAAAACTCCATCAAGTTAATAAGACATCATTTTGTCTCAACAAATCCATGCTGTTTATTCCAGACAGCATGGATTTGTCTATCCCAGACAGCATGGATTTGTTAAGGGAAAACGACGTCTTATTAACTTACTAAATCCACATTTTTTTTCCCACAGTACTTCTACTTATAACCCAAATCATTAGTTGGCATTATTAGTGACAATCAGTCATTTTAGATTTAAAAAGATGTGATAGCTGTGGATATTTTAAGCAGTTTGCTCGGATATGCTATAGTATACCTCTTGAGCATAGGTGAGAGTTGAACCCAGAGCCTTCTGGGCTAGAGAGAGTGACTCTGCCGCTGCATGTCAGGAGTGCTAAAATTCTACGATTGAGCTGATAATGGGATATGAAGCAGTTGATTACAATTTGGGCACTTGGCCTTTTCCATTCAAGAGTGTATGCCTGAAACCCTGTCTGCTTCTGCCACACACAATGAAGCTGTCTGTGTCATGGAGGAATCTCATGCAAGGCATATTCACAGATTTTTATGTAAATTAAAGACCTCCCCTCATGCAGCTGATTCCAAATGGATGCATCTATGAAGATTTCTAAGAATGCAGGATTTATTTCCTCTTGGATGTTCAATCTAGATCACCAGCTGACTTCATAACTCCACTCATTTTCTTGCACAAAATAAAATCAAGGCAGAATATTAAAAAAAAATGCTGATTTGCGTTGGATAAGATTTTCTCACATTCTAGAAGTCCACTTGCAACTGGTAATAAAAACAGAAAAAAAAATGTGGATGCTGTAAATCCGGAACAAAGACAGAAGTTTGTGGAAAAGCTCAGCAGGTCTGGCCGCATCTGTGAAGAGAAATCAGAGTTAACATTTCAGGTCAGGTGAGCCTTCCTCAGAACTGATGGAAGCTGGGAAAATGTTGGCTTATATGCAGAAGATAAGATGGGGGAAAGGGGTAAGGAGTAAATGATAGGTAGCAATAGAGCCCAAAGAGAGAGAAGAACAATTGGACTGATAAATGAGTGGATGATGATCTGGCTAGGAGGGTGAATAGCTGTTAATGGGGACTATTAGTGACTCACAATAGGTAGTATGTAATGGCAGGCTACGTGATAACAAGTAATAGCTGAAAAAACTGCGGATGCTGTAAATAAGGAATAAAAACAAAGCTGCTGGAAAAGCTCAGCCGGTCTGGCAGCATCTGTGAAGGAAAAAAAACAGAGTTAATGTTTCAGGTCCGAAGACCTTTCTTCAGAACTGATGGAATCTGGGAAAATGTTGGTTTATATGCAGAAGATAGGATGGCTATTCACCCTCCTAGACAGATTATTATCCATTCCTTTATCTGTCCAACTGGTATCTCTCTTTGGGCTCTATCCCTAATTATCATTTGCTGCGTCTTCCTGATTTACAGTAGCCCCAGTTCTTTCCATTTTTATTATCATTTACAAGTGGACTTCTAGAACTGAGGAAAGGTCACCGGACCTGAAATATTAACTCTTGTTTTTTCCTTCACTGATGCTGCCAGACCTGCTGAGCTTTTCCAGCAGCTTTGTTTTTGTTGTGTGATAACAAGGCCTGGTGTGTGTGGTAGCGGGCTAGTATATGGGAGAGTTTAGGCTCTGAAATTATTGAACTCTATTGAATCCAGGTGACTGCAGGGTCCCCAAGCAGAGAGTGAGGTGTTGTTCTTTTAGCTGGCATCGAGCTTCGCTGGAAAACAGCAGCAAACCTGCAACAGAGATGCTGGCCAGGGAACAGGGTGGTGTGTTAAAGTGGCAGGAAACTGGAAGCTCAGGGTCTTTACTGCGAGCAGAACGTAGATGTTCTGCACAGCGGTCACCCGGTCTATATTTTGTTTTGCCAATGTAGAGGAGACCATATTGTGAGCAGAAAATGCCGTAAATTAGATTGTGGCAAATAAGACTGTGACCTTCCATTTGCCTGCCACCTCAACGCACCACCCTGTTCCTTGGCTATCATCTCTGTCTCAGGTTTGCTACTGATCTTCTGGAATTTTTTGAGGATGTATGTATGAAGATGGATAAGGGAGAACCAGTGGATGTAGTGTACCTGGACTTTCAGAAAGCCTTTGATAAAGTCCAGCGTAGGAGATTGGTGAACAAAATTAGGGCACATGGTATTGGGGGCAAAATACTGAGTTGGATTGAAAATTGGCTGGCTGACAGAAAGCAAAGAGTAGTGATAAATGGGTCCCTTTCGGAATGGCAGGCAGTGACCAGTGGGGTACCACAAGGTTCGGTGCTGGGACCGCAGCTGTTTACGATATATATTAATGATATAGACAAAGGCATTAAAAGTAATATTAGCAAGTTTGCTGATGACACAAAGTTGGGTGGCAGTGTGAAATGTGAGCAGGATGTTATGAGAATACAGGGTGACTTGGACAGGCTAGGTGAGTGGACGGATACATGGCAGATGCAGTTTAATGTGGATAAATGTGCGGTTATACACTTTGGTGGCAAGAACAGCAAGGCAGATTACTATCTCAATGGAGTCAAGTTAGGTAAAGGGGAAGTACAACGAGATCTAGGTGTTCTTGTACATCAGTCAATGAAAACAAGCATGCAGGTACAGCAGGCAGTGAAGAAAGCTAATAGCATGCTTATAAGAAGAATTGAGTATAGGAGCAAAGAGGTCCTTCTGCAGCTGTATACGGCCCTGGTGAGACCGCACCTGGAGTATTGTGTGCAGTTTTAGTCTCCAAATTTGAGGAAAGACATTCTTGCTATTGAGGGAGTGCAGCATAGGATCACGAGGTCAATTCCCGGAATGGCAGGACTATCATATGTTGAAAGATTGGAGCGACTAGGGTTGTATACACTTGAGTTTAGAAGGATGAGAGGGGATCTGATTGAGGCGTATAAGATTATTAAGGGATTGGACTCTCTGGAGGCAGGAAGCATGTTTCCGCTGACGGGTGAGTCCAGACCAGAGGACTCAGTTTAAAAATAAGGGGTAGGCCATTAAGAACAGAGTTGAGGAAAAACTTCTTCACCCAGAGAGTGGTGGATATATGGAATGCTCTGCCCCAGAAGGCAGTGGAGGCCAACTCTCTGGATACTTTCAAGAAAGCGATAGATAGAGCTCTTAAAGATAGTGGAATCAAGGGTTATGGGGATAAGGCAGGAACAGGATACTGATTGTGGATGATCAGCCATGATCAAATGAATGGTGGTGCTTGCTTGAAGGGCCGAAAGGCCAACTCCAGCACCTATTGCCTATTGTGTTCCAGCAAAGCTCAGTGCTAGTTCGAAGAATAACACCTCATTATCTGCCTGGGGACCCTGCCGCCCTCCGAACTCAGTATCGAGTATAATAATTTTAGGACCTTAACTTTCCCATGTGCTAACCACCTACCCCACACACCAGGCCTTGATATCACATGGTCTGCCATTAGACACCACTTATAGTTAGTCAATAACAGTTCCCATTAATAGCTATTCACCCTCCTAGCCGGATCGTTGTCCAGTCCTTTGTCTGTCCAACTGTTCTCTCTCTTTGGGCTCTATCCCCACTTATAATTTACTGCTCACCCTCTCCCCCATCCTATCTTCTGCATATAACCTGACATTTTCCTTGCCACAATCAGTTCCGAGGAAGGTTCACTGAACCTGAAATGGTAACTGTGATTTTTCTTCATGGATGCTGCCAGACCTTCTGATCTTTTCTGGAAATTTCTGTTTTTGTTCAATTGCTAATACTTTATTGCCAAGGGATTTGACTTTTGGAGCCAGGGTCTGTATCTAATTCTGACATTATTCTCATGGTGTACAAATGGGTAAAGCATATGCTTCTTCATTGTCCAGACACCATAAGCCAGATTTCCAAAGCAGGGTCAGGAAGGTGGCATCCTGCAGAATGGGTCCCGATCCCATGCCCGAACTATGGAGCTCTCATGCTGCCATTTTTAAATGTAAATGAGGTGATTCAGTAGAAGTTGAGTTCAATGGCCAATCTAAGAAGCCAAATGCCTCCAGGAGGTGCTGCCTATCAAGTGGCAGCTGCAAAGGCAGATGGCAGCCAGGGTGGGAACTAGTGCTGGCCTTCTGAGGACGGCAGGTAACAAGATCAGGAGGATAAAGCCAGGGCAATGTGGCCATGGACTTTATTAAAAATACAGGTCAAAAACAAAGTTGCTTTCTGCGACACCAACAATTGTGCACTAAAATCAATCAAACTGTTCAGCTTTGCCCCGGAGAAAGATTGAAAGTCCTGTTCTATTCTGAACAGGTTCTTTATTAAGTTCCTCAAGGAATTTAATACTGCTTCCTGGGCCATTGTATGTGCTGAGATTCCCATTCCCTCCTCCCTGCAGGCCCTTCGAAGACATTACTGACTGTCCTGTAAACAGCAGCATAGTTGTACCATATTCCATGTTGATGCCCCTCTTTGGGCCTGTGCTTCTCTTTAGAGTCAGGCATCAATATCAGTAAACCTGCCAAATTAATTCTTGCTGATATTTTGTTTTTATTTCAGAAGATCCTGTGATTCAGCTCATTCTCCACCACCTCCAACCAAAAAGAAGAAAAAGAAGAAGAAATCAGTGCGCAAGCGAAGACGGTGTGTGTTTATCTCTTCAGCAATAAGCCCCTTTCTACCAGAAGCTATTACAGTAAAGGTTAAGAGTGTATGCCATTGTATAGAACATAGAACATAGAACAGTACAGCACAGAACAGGCCCTTCAGCCCACAATGTTGTGCCGACCATTGATCCTCATGTATGCACCCTCAAATTTCTGTGACCATATGCATGTCCAGCAGTCTCTTAAATGTCCCCAATGACCTTGCTTCCACAACCGCTGCTGGCAATGCATTCCATGCTCTCACAACTCTCTGTGTAAAGAACCCGCCTCTGACATCCCCTCAATACTTTCCTCCAACCAGCTTAAAACTATGACCCCTCGTGTTAGCCTTTTCTGCCCTGGGAAATAGTCTCTGGCTATCAACTCTATCTATGCCTCTCATTATCTTGTATACCTCAATTAGGTCACCTCTCCTCCTCCTTTTAATTAAAAGTATAATGATAAAAGGAATGTAGCATGTGTTAAACTCTGTGGATTTTTTGAACATTTTTGATAACGTGGCACTTGCTCAACTTATCAGAATTAAGCCATGCAGTATTAAAGGGAATATAGCCGTGTTGCAAAAAGGCTGCAGAACAGAGTACTGGAATACTTTGGAAAAGCTCAGCAGGTCTGGTAGCATCTGTGGAAAGTAATCAGAGTTAACCTTTCAGGTCCAATGACCCCCCTCAGAACTGAAAAAGATAACAATGGAAAAACATTGAAATTTGCTGATGATAACACCTGGAAATGAAAGCTGCGTGGGTGAGCACAGGCAACATTATGAAGCCCAAGAGCCACAATGGCAGTGGAGTGGGAGCAGATGCAAGAGAGGTGATAGTGATGAGGTGGGGATAGGACCTGTCACCAACGACAGCTTATTTCCTTCAAATCAGTTATCGCTGTTAGAAGGTGGTGTTAGGTTAACTGTTAGCTCCTAAATGTTGTGCAGCCTCATTATGAGTAATAACCATCAAATTAAGTGAAAATCCATCCCTCCAATTCTCCAGGTGCCCATTCCCATTGGAACTCCTTTATGAAGGAGTCAAATGCCAAACATGGACTTTGCTCTTTCAGCTTAAGACGTCATCTTGGCCACCTTGGGGTTATTTTAGTACCTACTAAATCTAGAGGTAAATTGCTCCCTTATCTTGTTAAGTGTGGAGGTTTTGGCATCAGGTTGTTAATATGCTTAAAATGTGTTGCTCATGCAACACAGAGAATCAAAACTCCTGGAATGTAGCTTGATCACCTGGGGAGAGTTTATTCTTTATTGACTGTCATTCAGTTTGCCTATCCCAGATGATAGGTTAGCTTGGAGATGGGTGAATAGATTGTCTTTCCAGGGACTGAGCTAGCATTGATGGGCCTAACTATTTGTGTTCCATCTGATTATGTTTTATTAGAAGCTGTAAAGTCCTTTTACGTAAATTGTACTATTCCCATTCCTATTGCAAGAATTTATTTTCCAACACAGTCTCACTGTGTGAATGTTTAAAGGGCACATTTGCCACTGGTCGTGACAGGACCATTCCATGCAAGACTATTAACAATTATTAATATTACTGTTAATAAAATTTTATTTAGTCAAGACTTTTCCTTGAAAACTTAATAAGTCACCCAGGACATTGTGCAGGTGGAAAGGTTGAGGAGACAATAGCTCTTCATTCCCATTCATACAACTGATATCCCATTCCCCAAGGAGTGTGCAATAAATGTTTGACATTTCTGTTTCCAGCAGCAGATGGTTTGGAAGGAGGGTGGTCCAGAAATGAAGGTGCCTTTAGGTGTCAGGAATGTATAGAAAAAGAAATGAACAGATGTAATGGATTTTAGCCATCTTCCATTTCTTCAGTTTGAGAAACAAAGGTGCATGAGTAAAGTGCAAGTTTCAAAAGATTGAAGAACATGACTCCGTGATGACATGACACCCAGCGTGACTTTTCAGAATCAGCAGATTGTAATAGGATGGGAAGACAGATGGATGAAAGTTCTCCATGGTTAGGAGACCATGAAAGGGAATGAGTTACAATAAAAGATACTGCATTAGTGATCAGACTCCCACAATGTACCTCCAAACTTTCAATTAGCCCACTGTTTCAGAGCGATAAAGCTTTCCTTCGGGTAATTTGACATTTCCAAGAAAGGTATCACATTCTTTGCCTGAAGATTCCTTCCTCATCTCCAATCCAGCAGGACTCATTCTCATCAGTGCGAAGCTTCAATGGTACTTTCAAATACTGGATACAGTTCCTAAATCATGCTGTTAAAGTCGAGCAAAGACTGCAAGTTTATAAGCATGGCATAATGAAAAAATGGATAGGCCAAATCAGGAGGTGGACCTGCCACAGTTCATAGAGCACTTTAGACTTCATTATCAGCCGGGGACTGAAGGGGGCATGATTGAGTCAAATACCCAGCTCCAGAAGCAGATCCCTCAGGGGTTGGTGAATGCTCAGGCAGACTGCTCCAGCAGCAGCCTCCTCCCTTCACTCCTCTGTGAATCACACCTCTTAGGAAAAAAAACTGGTTTTGTCAAAAACGTTGGAAGAACTTCCAAATCTGGGTCCTATCTACCACTTTTAGAAATCTACAGTCTTCCCCTCACCGCAAAACCTGGCCCTGGATCTTTATGAAAGAAAGGACAGCATTTGGATTATAAGTGCATAAAACCAAGGACCTATTTCTGCAAAACAAAAAGTAATTATTAATTTAGACGGACATCGTACTCCAAGCTTTCACCTGAATCATTGGGATAATGCTCTCCTTCAGGTCACTTAACATTTACCAGAGAGGTCTTACATTGTTTGCCTGAAGTATCCTTCCTAACCTCCAATCTATTCTCATCAGTGCAAAGTTGCAGTGTTACTTTCAAATACAGGCCATAGGTCTCAAATCATGCTGTTAAAGCCAAGTGAAGGCTTCAAGTATGTCAGGATGAAAAAGTGTGTCAGCACATATTATGTTTTCCTCAGTCACATCAATTAATCTCTCATTGAAATTTAGTAGAATGCAATGTAATAATGTCTTATTCTAGAGTGGGCTTGATTTGCTTTCACCCTCACACTCGTCTCAGAGAAATTAACATTTTTATTGAAATTTGATTATGCGCAGCAGACAGGAGTGCAAAGTGCATAGTTGCATCCTTTTTTGAACAATGCCTGATCATGTCTGAAACAGATATTCCTCATGTTAATGGTAATCCTGCTGGTTTTCCAGGTCCCCTTCCTACAGTCCATCTCCAGCAAGAAAGAAGAAGAAGAAAAGCTCCAAGAAACACAAAAGAAACAGGTAAAGAATCTGAACAGTTGTGTGGCATTAATTTTAAAAAAGAATGAGCTGGTTGCAAGATATTTTTCTACTAATAATCATTTGTTGTTTGAGAAAGATGTTACAGGGGGTGTAAGCTGTGAGCACAAAATTATCTTGCTCAGTCTGGTCCAAATTCTACATTTCTCAGTGATAACCACCCACAAGCAAGAAGGGTACTAACTTTTTTTTGCCTAATTTCCCCAGCCCACCCCCCCCCCCCCCCAACAGTCTTTGAACTCCTTGGACAATTCATCATTTGGGACTAAGCAAGTAATAATCACCCGCCTCCACTGGAAACCATTTGTTAGAAAACCTATATCCGAGGGGTTTCCGCAGAATGCCTGGTGGATGGACTGAGGGAGAATCATAAAAAGGAACAGTTGAATTTGCATTACAGCACTTTATACATTGCACTTTACCACACAAGATTATTCAATACAGACAAAACAGAAGGTGCCATTTTGAAATATCCTTGTGCTGGTAACACATTTATGAAAGACCTTTTGTGATTCTCTTATCTGTTTGTGGCTAATGTTGAGTATTTAGGAGCTGCAAGTACTTTGAAATTCAAGGGAACATTTTAAGGTATATATAGATACTGAAGGAATTGCAACAGGTAAAACTCCAATGAAAATACAGCTTTTTAAGTTGCCAACTTAGATGCGAACTGTTTAATGAACCCATAGAAGTAACATCAGGAAGCAAGCAAATTTTCATATTTATGTGATTTGCTTTAAAGTGTCTTCCAAAGAGGTTAAACAATCTTGAAATGAATAAAGTAGCAGTTAGAAATTCAAATGAAGGGACCATCAACTGTGAAAACATAAGCTGTGAAAAGCTATGAAACATTATTCTGAGAAATTACGAAGTATATGAAAGGAAATAGTTCTTGAATTATCACTGAGATCTAATCTTTGAGAATGGCAAACACATTGTTTCTTTAGGATTCTCAAATACAAATGTCTGATGTTAATATTACACACCTTCTGCCTGTATGAAAATAAGCACCCATGAATATAAACCAACTGAAAATGAGGAAAAACTAATTAAAGGTTAACGTCCATTGGAATATGCCAGAACTGCTTGATTTTCCTTTGACAGGATAGCAAAATTATGTCCTGTTTTAACATCCTTCAAAACTATCATCTTTATTAAAGCTCTTCTTTTAATTAATTTTAAATCAAAGGAAATCTTGGCATCCGATCTACTGAGTAAAGTTCCCCTTCATTTACATTATTAATGATTAGTTTTAATTTCTTATTTAAATGCATCTCAAGAGAGAAGTAACAAAAATTAAGTAAGTTCCAATGCAAGGTTTCTGCTTTCTCTCACATCTCAAACCAAGTTTTTCTCATCTTCAGGTCAGGACCAGCCTCCACAAAGAAAAGACGGCACAGGTAGGGAGCTTTATTAGTCCAAATTAATATATGCTGTTTTTGATATTTTCAACCACTGAAAAAGAAATATAATAAGCTGTTCTTTCCTTTAGTTCCATAAGTCCCAAAAGGAAACGAAAGGACCAGAAAAGACATCGAAGAAGGTAAACAATATATCACGGCAGTTCATTGGCAACTATCTATCACATGATTGTTCAATGGGGCTGTGGAGGGCAGCACAATGAGACATCAGTGCTAACCACTGAGCCAGAACACCAGGGACCCAGGATTGATTCCATCCTTGAATGACTGTCTATGTGGAGTTTGCACGTTCCCCCTGTGCCTGTGAGGATTTCAGATTCCCCCAACCATAGCCCAAAAATGTGCAGGCTAGTTGTTTTGGCCAGGCTAAATTGTCCACAGTGTCTAGGGATGCGTAGGCGATATGGATTAGCCATGGAAAATGCAAGATTACAGGGATTCGGAGGGATGGTGTGGATTCGATGGACAAAATGGCCTGCTTCCATGCTGCATGAATTCTATGATTCTGTTGTTTACACACCAGTCTGAGGTCACATTGTCAATGTGAAATATAGGCTGCAGTGTTCAATTCCATGAACAGCTACTATAGTGAGTCTGCACACCACTGATTTACTGACAATTTAATCTTTTTCACTATAATCCCATACCTGGCACATAAAGCACCTTGCATTATATCTTCTATTCAGTGAATTTTTTTTTTCAACGTAATTGTGTTATGATCACAATAGCAAGCTAGTGTAATTTTGTTTAACAAGTCATGAGAAAGAATTGAATTCTTTTGCAATAGACAAAGGTGAAGTCTATTTTGACATTGATGTGTGTTAAGGTTGGACAATGCAAAGGTTTATATGGTGCAGGGACAGACAGTATGATCGTGTTGTTCTTGAAGCATGATTCCTGCCAGCTCGGTAAAGGAGTTAGCCATTTTGTGCACAACATAAGCTTTGCAACCAACATAAACAGAAATTGTTGGAGAAACTCAGCAGATTTAGCACCATCCGTGGGTAGAAGGCAAAGTTAACATTTCAAATCCAGTCACCCTTCTTCAGGACTAAAAGCATCTCGAAGAAAAGGAAGTATTTATGCTGACAACAGGGGCTAAGGAAAAGGAGTGAACAGATAGGTGGAGATGGAGCCCAAAGAGAGAGAGAGAGACAGAAAGAGAAAGAGAGAGAGAGAGATAGAAAGGAACAGATGGCAGACAAAGGGAATGTAGACAGTAAATAAAAACCAAAAGAGCTGTGGTTGCTGTAAATCAGAAACAAAATTAGAAGTTGCTGGAACAGCTCAGCAGATCTGGCAGCATCTGTGGAGAGAAATCAGAGTTTACATTTAGGGTCCGGTGACCCTTCCTCAAAACTCGTGGTAGATATAAAATTGCCAGTTTATATTTGTAGATGATGGTGTGGGAGGAGGGAGCAAGGAGTAAATTATACGAGGAGGTAGAGCTCAAAGTGAGAGAAGAGCAGTTGGACAGGCAAAGGAGCGGATAACAATCTGGCTAGGAGAGAGAATTGCTGTTAATGGGGACTATTAGTGGCTAACAATGGGTTGTGTGTAATAGCAGACTATGTGATAACAAGGCCAAGATAATAAAATGTGAGGCTGGATGAACACAGCAGGCCCAGCAGCATCTCAGGAGCACAAAAGCTGACGTTTTGGGCCTAGACCCTTCATCCCTCTCTGATGAAGATGCTGTGTGCATCCAGCCTCACATTTTATTATCTTGGATTCTCCAGCATCTGCAGTTCCCATTATCACTGATAACAAGGCCAGTTTTGTGGGATTTGGGGTAAGGACATGGGAGAGCTCGAGTCCTAAAGTTATTGAACTTGATATTGACACTAGAAGGCTGCAGGGTCACCATGAGGAAAATGAGATGCTGTTCTTCCACCTTGCACTGAGCTTTCCTAGAGCACTGCAGCAAGCCTAAGACAGATGTTACCCAGAGAACAAGGTGATGTATTAAAGTGTAGATAGTAAACCAGGGAAGAACCTAGATCGATAATAATGGGGGGGCTAAAAATAGTTGAAAATGGGTTAGCTGTGCTGAAATTAGTTCTACAAATATTTCTTTTTTGGTCACATTGATTTTGGGATGTAAGTTGGCCAATATGGCAGGAGAATCTTTAATTCTTTTTCTGACAATGTCAGGAAAGCTTTTATGTTTATTCGAGAGGACCTCAGTTTACTGTCTCATTCAAAAGACTGTACATTTGACAGAGCTTCAGCCAAGACTATTGGATCAATTTCTGGAGTTCACAATCAGTCCTAGCAACTTGATAAATAATCAATGACTCCCTGTGAAAGAAAATATTTGTGTCCATGATGATTGGTTTTCGTTGAATAACGAGTGAAGGCAAACCACAAATCAAACCAGTAAACCACAAGAATTAAAACATTTCTTCCATGGCCTTGTGAGTGCTTTTTAAAATTCCATTCAGTGTGTTTTCCCAGGTTTAGAAACTCATACGTGAGTTTTCACTCAAGAAGAACGCAGAGTTGGGACAACTCACAAACCCAACCTGGAGAAAGTTGAGATTTTCATTCTGAATCACTGGGCTTGATGGAAGGCAGGCCAGATGACCCTAGAATGAGTGCAGAGTCTGTCAGGTACAAAGGCAGGCTGGGTGGAAGGTCTGTCTTGCTCCTCCAATGCTGTGCCTAACCTCAAAAAAAGCAATAAAGCATATAATAGCCTTCGCTTCTCCAACCTATCACACACTCACTGTGTCTCAATACTGTCAATCCATGCCTCTTCATGTGCTCCAATCCTCTCAGCCTTTCAGCCCCTCATATTTCACATCATCCTGCCGCCCACCTGTCTCCTTTTATATCCCCTATGTCCATACCTGCCTCTGCCCCTATACGCATTAACAGTCTAAATGACAACCTATGCCCTCGGTTACTGCCGCATGGCCCTTAAAAATCGTATAGCTTCCAATGCCAATGTACCCACTCCAATGGCCCTTTTTGGCCTGTGTGTAAACAGTAAGCCATCTCTCACTATTCATCCACACATCACCCTTTGGCCTTACACCTACAATGTCAACTCACCTAGTGTCCACCATGGGCAAGACCAAGACACATGCTGAGATGAGTTTTTTTTAGAAGTTCTCAAGTATCTATTTGGAGAATTGATTATTTTTAAATCGGTAAAAACACATTCATCATATTTAACTTAATTTATTCCCTTATAAATATAAGCATTAGAATTTATGGGCCCACTTAAAGAGTGCATAACTACTTTAGCTATCAATCAAATTGTGAATTGAGAGGCACCCACTGTGATAATGGAAGATTGTGAAGTCAATCATCAAGTCAATTAACTTAATAATGTTAAACGCTTGGCTTACATCAACATATGGAGTGAAATGACAAAGGCTGCTTTTTATTAATTATTCTTTCAAATATTCAAAGGATATGGGTTTTAAATGTTTTAACAGCTACCTTTGACAACTCTTGATTATCTCTTTGAGCAGCACCTTTCCACAGTTTCCATTGACACATTTGACAGTTCCTTTTGATGGCTTCTTTTAGTAGTCCCCAACAGCTTGACAGTTCAAATGAATTTACACACCTTTATGTCGACTCTTAACAATTTAAAATGGTATTTTATTTCTCCCAAGAGGCATCTGACATTCCCCAAAAGGTTTCCTTACCAATATATTCAAAAGTGTATCTTACCTCTACAAGAACAGAGCATGGTTTTCAGCAGGGATCAGTACTGGGCCCTAGTTTGCTTGTCATTTATTTAAACAATTTTGAAGAATATAGAAGGCGTGTTCATTAAGTTTGTGGATGACACCAAAATTGGTGGTGTAGAAGACAGTGAAGAAGGTTTTCTAAGATTACAAAGGAATCTTGATTAAATGGGTCAATGGGTGAAAAATGCCAGATAGAGTCCAAGAAAACAAAGTGTGGAGCTGGATGAACACAGCAGGCCAAGCAGCATCTCGGGAGCACAAAAGCTGATGTTTCGGGCCTAGACCCTTCATCGGAAAAGGGGGATGGGGAGAGGATTCTGAAATAAATAGAATCTGGATAAATGCGAGGTGTTGCATTTTGGTACACAAATAAGGCTGACTTATACAAGAGATAATGGGAACTGCAGATGCTGGAGATTCCAAGATAATAAAATGTGAGGCTGGATGAACACAGCAGGCCAAGCAGCACCTCAGGAGCACAAAAGCTGACGTTTCGGGCCTAGACCCTTCATCAGAGAGGGGGATGGGGGGAGGGAACTGGAATAAATAGGGAGAGAGGGGGAGGCGGACCGAAGATGGAGAGTAAAGAAGATAGGTGGAGAAAGTGTGGGTGGGGAGGTAGGGAGGGGATAGGTCAGTCCAGGGAAGACGGACAGGTCAAGGAGGTGGGATGAGGTTAGTAGGTAGCTGGGGGTGCGGCTTGGGGTGGGAGGAAGGGATGGGTGAGAGGAAGAACCGGTTAGGGAGGCAGAGACAGGTTGGACTGGTTTTGGGATGCAGTGGGTGGGGGGGAAGAGCTGGGCTGGTTGTGTGGTGCAGTGGGGGGAGGGGATGAACTGGGCTGGTTTAGGGATGCAGTGGGGGAAGGGGAGATTTTGAAACTGGTGAAGTCCACATTGATACCATTGGGCTGCAGGGTTCCCAGGCGGAATATGAGTTGCTGTTCCTGCAGCCTTCGGGTGGCATCATTGTGGCAGTGCAGGAGGCCCATGATGGACATGTCATCAAGAGAATGGGAGGGGGAGTGGAAATGGTTTGCGACTGGGAGGTGCAGCTGTTTGTTGCGAACTGAGCGGAGGTGTTCTGCAAAGCGGTCCCCAAGCCTCCGCTTGGTTTCCCCAATGTAGAGAAAGCCGCACCGGGTACAGTGGTTGCAGTATACCACATTGGCAGATGTGCAGGTGAACCTCTGCTTAATGTGGAATGTCATCTTGGGGCCTGGGATGGGGGTGAGGGAGGAGGTGTGGGGACAAGTGTAGCATTTCCTGCGGTTGCAGGGGAAGGTGCCGGGTGTGGTGGGGTTGGAGGGCAGTGTGGAGCGAACAAGGGAGTCATGGAGAGAGTGGTCTCTCCGGAAAGCAGACAGGGGTGGGGATGGAAAAATGTCTTGGGTGGTGGGGTCGGATTGTAAATGGTGGAAGTGTCGGAGGATAATGCGTTGTATCCGGAGGTTGGTAGGGTGGTGTGTGAGAACGAGGGGGATCCTCTTGGGGCAGTTGTGGCGGGGGCGGGGTGTGAGGGATGTGTCGCGGGAAATGCGGGAGACGCGGTCAAGGGCGTTCTCAATCACCGTGGGGGGGAAGTTGCGGTCCTTGAAGAACTTGGACATCTGTGATGTGCGGGAGTGGAATGTCTTATCGTGGGAGCAGATGCGGCGGAGGCGGAGGAATTGGGAATAGGGGATGGAATTTTTGCAGGAGGGTGGGTGGGAGGAGGTGTATTCTAGGTAGCTGTGGGAGTCGGTGGGCTTGAAATGGACATCAGTTACAAGCTGGTTGCCTGAGATGGAGACTGAGAGGTCCAGGAAGGTGAGGGATGTGCTGGAGATGGCCCAGGTGAACTGAAGGTTGGGGTGGAAGGTGTTGGTGAAGTGGATGAACTGTTCGAGCTCCTCTGGGGAGCAAGAGGCGGCGCCGATACAGTCATCAATGTACCGGAGGAAGAGGTGGGGTTTGGGGCCTGTGTAGGTGCGGAAGATGGACTGTTCCACGTAACCTACAAAGAGGCAGGCATAGCTGGGGCCCATGCGGGTGCCCATGGCCACCCCCTTAGTCTGTAGGAAGTGGGAGGAGTCAAAAGAGAAGTTGTTGAGTGTGAGGACGAGTTCCGCTAGGCGGATGAGAGTGTCGGTGGAGGGGGCGTGGTCGGGCCTGCGGGACAGGAAGAAGCGGAGGGCCTTGAGGCCATCTCCATGCGGAATGCAGGTGTACAGGGACTGGACGTCCATGGTGAATATGAGGTGTTGGGGGCCAGGGAATTGGAAGTCCTGGAGGAGGTGGAGGGCGTGGGTGGTGTCACGGACGTAGGTGGGGAGTTCCTGGACCAAAGGGGAGAAAATGAAGTCCAGATAGGTGGAGATGAGTTCGGTGGGGCAGGAGCAGGCTGAGACGATGGGTCGGCCAGGGCAGGCAGGTTTGTGGATTTTGGGAAGGAGATAGAAACGGGCTGTGCGGGGTTGTGGAACAATGAGGTTGGAGGCTGTGGGTGGGAGGTCCCCTGAGGTGATGAGGTCATGAATGGTGTTGGAGATGATGGTTTGGTGCTCGGGTGTGGGGTCATGATCGAGGAGGCGGTAGGAGGTGGTGTCGGAGAGTTGGCGTCTGGCCTCGGCGATGTAGAGGTCAGTACGCCATACTACCACTACAAACTTGGATAATGTTGTAGAACGGAGGGATCTGGGGTGTAAGTACATAATTTTTTGGAGTTTGTGTCTCATATCGACAGTTGGGTTAAAAAACGGCACTGGCACACTTGCCTTCATTGCTCAGTCCTTTGAGAATAGGAGCTGGAAGGCATGTTGAGGTTGTACAGGATATTGCTGAGGGTTCTTCTGGAATCCTGTGTCCAGTTCTAGTCACCCAGTTATAGGAAGGATATTATTAAGCTGGAGAGGGTTCAGAAGAGATTTACCAGGATGTTGCCGGGTGTAGAAGGTTTGAGTTATAAAGAAAGGCTGGACAGGCTGGGACATTTTTCACTGGAACGCAGGACATTGAGGGGTGACCTAAGTTTATAAAGTAATGAGAGGCTAGGATGGGGGATTCCAAGAAAAGGGGACACATTTTTAAGGCGAGAGAGGAGAGATTTAAAAAAGACACGAGGGGCAAATTTTTTTACAAAGAGGGTGGTTTGAATGTGGAATGAACTTGCTGAGGAAGTGGTAAGTGTGGGTAAAATTACAACCTTTAAAAGGTAAATACATAAATAGGAAAGGTTTGAAGGGATATGGGCCAGGAGCAGGGAAGTGGGGCGAGTTTGGTTTGGGATTATGGGCTGGTTGGACCAAGGGTCTGTTTCCATACTATATAAAGGTACAACTGTATGACTCCACAGGCTTTGGCCTACTTCTACCAGGTTGAAGTTGAACACATTGTGTTCTTCTCTCCTGACTAATAAATATCCAACATGACTGGAGACAGCTTTTGTTTGAAATCAGCAAAAGTCTTCATAAACCGTGAATGTACAAAATGTGACCCTTTCCCATTATCCCCTTCCAAAATAATGAAGTCCATTTTGGGGGTGGGGTTGGGGGGAGGCAGACATCCAGATTTCAGCCTCTGCAAAGAAACTACAGAGTGGTCTATACAGCTCAGTCCATCATGCAAACCAGCCTTCCATCTATTGATGCCATCTAGACTTCCTGCTGCCTTGGGAAAGCAACCAAAATCACCAAAACACCTCACACCCCAGTCATACTCTCTTCCACTTTCCTCCACCAGCAGAAGATATAAAAGTTTGTATACACACATGAATAGATTCAAGAACAGCTTCTTCCCTGCTTTTAATAGACCTCTGAATGGACCTCTCAAATTTTAAATTTAATGTTGATGTCGCTCTTTCGGCACCTTCTCTGCAGCCATTACAATGCATTCTTTGTTCTGTCCTATGACTCTATGCACTGTACCTAGGTACATGTGACAATAATAAATCAAATAGAATCAGTTTTGAAGCAACAGAGAAGCTGTCCATTGTTGTGAAAACTTAGACCTCAGTTTTACAAATGTTGGTCGTAGGAAACAGTACAAACTTTTGTCATGACACAGTACCATTGTATATAGTAAATAATGATGTATGAGCCAAGAGACTGTGCAATATCAGCCTATAATATAAATGATTCATCTACCTTCCACATGTAATTGTATGTTCTGTTTATGGTTTACACCCCCACTATAATACTGAGCAAAGCAGTATTGCTGAAATGTGTGAAGTGTCAGTTGCACAGATTTCATGTGTAACTTACTCCAAGCTGCAGGAGTCCCTCTGCAGTTACCAGCCAACCAATTGTGACAAATTATTGTGTCAGTTCAGCAACATATCAATTGGCTGATATCGTTTATAGTGCTGAGCAACAAATTATAATGCTATCCAAAAACGACAGAATAATGGATAGGTTGAATAGCTACAAGTCATTAACATAAACTAGGGACTCAAATTGTGCCGTAAATCATTAGATTGAATTGAGCAATTTACGCAGATTATCCAAATCTCAAGATTGTTTTTAATTTCTCAAACATTAACTCCCTCCTGCCTGCTTATTGCTTTGTGTAAGGACAGGAATATTCTATAGGAGGCTTTCATCTGTCTATAGTCTATGGACAATTGGCAGTTAAAGTTCTAACAGAAGCCTTGTGCATCTGCTTTCTGACCCAGCCCAGCTTTCAATCAGCCCTTCAAATGTGTATGCAGCATCACACAGATCGAAAACAGGATGTTGTTTAATTACACAAATTACGGCTCTATTTCTGCCACAGCATAATGACTACAAGCTTCAAGATGTAGTTGACGCCAATTTCACCTTCCCCAGAGTTGAGAGCCCAAAGCACTGGTACCTGATGGGTCATAGAAGGCCATAGAAACATAAGTGCAGGACATGGTCATTCGGTCTCTTTAAGCCTGTTCTGCAATTCAATTTCATTGGAGCTAATCTGCATCTTAACTCCAGTACCCACCATTGTTCCTAACTGTTTATTTCATTGCCTGTGCAAAAAAAATCTGATTTGAAATTTTTATTGATTTATTACGCAGCAGTTTTCTGGAAAGACTTAGTTTTGGATTTCCACTAATTTCTGTGCAAAGAAATGTTTCCCTGTCCTCCCCATGAACAGCCTAACTCTTAGCTTATTTGCCATCTTCAAGAAAGTATGTTTTCTGTTTCATTGGGATTTTTGCGAGGCCAGGAGGAGCCTGCCACAGAAGCAGCCATGCAGATGGGCAAATGAATTGTCAATGTCACAAAATCAACTTTTTCCCATTCATACATAACAACTTAAGAACAGTCTGTGGGTCTGCAAAGTAGTCATTCAATTTAAGGTATATTCAGCGTACCCCCTCCTGTATTTTGGCTGAAGACAATGTTAAGTATGAAATTAGCTGAAGGAAGAAACAAGTGTTGAAGGCTGAGGGTTGGTCACCCTTGAGCATGCTCATTGAAACATTGATGTTTGATGCCTGACTCAGTGCAATTTTGACAGCTACAATTGAATGAAAACATCACATTTTTTCCAAATAAAAACTAATTCTTCAGAATGAAATACTTTTCTTTATTCAGAAATTCAGAAGTCTGAACAGCAAAGAGACTTGGGAGTTCTAGCCCATGATCCTCTCAAGGTAAACCTGCAGGTCGAGTCAGTAATGAGAAAGGCAAATGAAACCTTGGCATTTATTCTGTGAGGACTTGAACATAAAAGCAGAGATGTACTTCTGGGGCTCTATAAGGCTCTGGTCAGGCCACATTTGGACTATTGTGCGCAGTTTTAGGCCCCATATCTAAGGAAAGATGTACTGACCCTGGAGGGGGTTCAGAGGAGGTACACGAGAATGGTCCCAGGATGAAAAGCTTAATATATGAGGAGCAGAAACAAAGTTGCCCGAAAAACTCAGCATGTCTGGCAGCATCTGTGGAGGAGAAAACAGAGTTAATGTTTCGGGTCTGGTGACCCTTTGTCAGATCTCTGTTCTTCCAGTTCTGAGGAAGGGTCACCGGACCTGAAACGTTAACTCTGTTTTCTCCTCCACAGATGCTGCCAGACCTGCTGAGCTTTCCAGCAACTTTGTTTTTATTCCTGATTTAAGCATCTGCAGTTCTTTTGGTTCTTAATATATGAGGAACGTTTGAGGACTCTGGGTCTATACTCAATGGAGTTTAGAAGGATGAAGGGAGATCTAATTGAAGCTAACAGAATATTGAATGGCCTGGACAGAGTGGATGTTGGGAAGATGTATCCATTGGTAGGAGAGACTAGGACCCGAGAGCACATCCTTAGAGTAAAGGGAAGACCATTTAGAACAAAGATAAGGAGAAACCTCTTTAGCCAGAGAGTGGTGAATCGATGGAATTCCCTGCCACAGCAAGCTGTGGAGGCCAGGTTACAGCTGCAGAGAAGGTACAGAGAAAGAAAGATCAGAATTATCATTTGAGAGGTCCATTCAAAAGTCTGATAACAGCAGGGAAAAGCTACTCTTGGTTCTGTTTGTACACATCTTCAAGTATATTCAAACTTTTATATCTTCTGCCTGATGGAAGAGGGTGGAAGGGAGCAAAACCAGGGTGGGAGGGCTCCTTGATCACATTGCTTTCCCGAGGCAGCGAGAAGTATAGATGGCATCAATGGATGGAAGGCTGGTTTGTATAGTGGGTTGGGCTGTGCTTACAACTCTGTAGTTTCCTGCGGTCTTGAACAGAGCAGTTGCCATACCATGTTGTGATGTATCCAAATAGGATGTCTTCTAGGTACATCCATAAAAATGGGTAAGAATCCTTGTGAACATGCTGAATTTCCTTAGCCTCCTAAAGGAGTAGAGATGTTATGTTTTCTTGACAACTGCATCAACGAGGTTGGACCAGGACATATCATTGGTAATCATCGCTCCCAGAAACATACCGATGGTATGTATGCATGCATAGCCTCCATGATTGCGTATGGCATGGGAACTTAGACTAGACAGAAAAAAGAAATAAGCCCAGTACTTTCAACTCTGCATAGGGAACCCAGTCCAAACAGTTCAATTCTAGGTCCCAATTGTATACAATATGTTCAAGATACAAGCACTGGAATTTGTAAAGAGCCAGAGAGGAAAACCAATTTTAAAAAACTGACACCCAGTAGTCAACATACTGGTCCCACTTGTCCACCATTTTGAAGTATTCAAGACCAGTTGGGCCAATATTCCTCATTCACCAATTATACTGGTCTTTCCTTGTGACTGGGGCAGGGAGCAGCTCACTAACTAATTCAGGTTGTGAGGAGATTCCTGAGGCTGCAGGGTCATTGGAAGGCCTACTCCCACTGACAGACTGACAGCCCGACCATCTGAGGTGGGCACTATAAATTCCGGATAAGAGACAGTATGATGGTGGCCTCTGAACAAAAAGTTAGACCTGGCCATTGTTGTGGATGGGAATACACTCTCAGGGGATGGAGAGTGATAGTAGCTGTGGTCTGCCAATTGTTATGGGTCACAGTGGAGTTGGAAATGAGCTTTAGTAAGGTCCTGCACTTAATGTTAAATCAGGCACATCATCAGGACAACCCTAATGTTGGAGACCACTGGGAACTATCACATTTAATTTTTCCTCTGTACACACAACACGTAACACGTCATATCTCAAATTGCTCATTCGTTCTTTCCCGGAATGTAATGGCCTGGAAATAAACAATCAAATTTTAAATGAATCAATAGTAATTGCCTCCATTAACTTTGTCAGGAGAGACTTCTGTAAATTCACAACTCACACACTGCAATGTTAAGTGGGACCAAATTCCCATCAATATAAGTGAATTTTTTAAAGGGCCAGAGAGGAAAACCAGTAAAAAAAACATATTGATACCCAGAAGTCAACATACTGGTCACACGTGACCACCATTTTGAGGTTTATAGGACCATCCGGGCCAGTATTCCTCATTCCCCAGTTATATTGGGCTTTGAATGAATTTAAATATTGTCTTCATTATTTCCACAAACTAATTTTGAATTGGTGCTCTTCAGGGATAAGCTCTTCTGGGCTACTGCTCTAGACAAGGGTAGCTTGCCATAAAATACAAGTCACTCCCTGCAACCAACTTCACGCAGATGCAATAGCAAATTGCCGCAGTTGCTGGAAATCAGAAACAAAAACAGAAAATCCTCGGAGAAACTCAGCAGGACCTTCAGTCAACAGTCAATGACCTGAAACTCTTGCTTCTCTCTGCCAGACCTGCTGAGCATTTCCAGAATTTTCAGTTTGCAGTCTTTCATATCAATGTTTGCTGCTTCATCTTTGTCATCATGAAGCAGGAGAAGAAGCTTCAGGTCTGTGATGGTGAGAAGGTGTTGCATTCATTTCCATGGGTATCAGGCAGTGATAAACACCCCAAACAAATACATGCTTCAATGTATGTTGGCAGTGCAAACAGTGAGACACTGTGTCAAGAACAAGAGAATCCTTAGGTTTGAGGCTTTTGAAGTTCTATGGTCTATTTCAATCAAACACATGGGCTCTGTCTTTTCCTCAAATCTGAATGCAAATTAAAAGGGAAATGCATATGAGCTGCTGATGGATGGCAATTAACTAGGGCAGAATTGGAGAAGACAATGAACTAACTCTTTAATGTGGCGTCAGATTTTTGGCCATGCAGCTGGATGATGCTGCGTAAAGTAAAAGCCTGACCCCTACTGGTCAAGATACACTGTTGCTTCAAATTAAAAGTTGCCTCCTCTCCTGAAGCCCTGGACAAAGTGCTGTCATCATATGTTATAGTTACATGTTAGTTTTCTTTCAGGGGGATATACCACTATTTTACGTGTTGTAAAGATTTCAAAATGATCTTCTATTGGTAAATCAATCCATAAACATAAACCCCAACAGCTTCAATTCAAGATCCAAAACTAAACTCACCTTAGCTCTTTCAAGACTTTTTTTCTTGTGACTGATTTTCCCCCAATCCACTTCAAAATTGCAAAACTTTTATTATGATTCTAAACTCAATTTCAGGCTTGTTCCAAGGTCACTCTCTCCATAGATTTCTGGTGACTTTTGCAATTATTTGGTATAAGCCAGTTAAACAGCTGGGCCAAGGTCGTAACAGAGACACCAGAGATAAATAGCCTTACACATTTAGGAATCCCTAAGACACGATGTAAATTGTCTTGTTAAGTGAAATCAGTTGTAGACTAGTGAACTAACAACTAACCTGGGTTTGCTATGTCTGTTTAGCCCATGGATAACCTCAAGGTTCAAATTGATAAGGTAAATGCCCCACTTTTGCTATATAAGATTGCATGGAAAGCCACTTGAAGAATAATTCTAGAATGAGGTATAGTACTGGGTTATTCCCAATCCCTTATCTGAGTTGACTAAACCTCTTTCAACAAGGGGCATGCACCCATTTGGAGACTATGCCTCTGAGAGACATACACCAGGGGTAATGGTGCATTTGATTCATTCATGAATTTTGTGCTGGGGTGGGGGTTAAGAGTTGCTTTACAAAAGGGGTCAGTTCATTCACTCGTGGGCTTTGCTTGCTGGCCAGCATTTTTTGTTGCCGGTCCTTAGTTTCCTTTGAGAAGATGATGATGAGCTGCCACCTTGAACCTTTGTAGTCCACCTGGGTTCAAAGAATAGAATCCCCGCAGTGTGGAAACAGGCCACGCAGCCCAACAAGTCTACAGAGACCTTCTGAGGACCATCCCACCCAGATCCATCTCCAAGCCTATCCCTATATTTCCCACAGCTAATACATCTAACCTGCACATTGCTGAACACTGTGGACAATTTAGCATGGCCAATTCACCTGGCCTGCACATCTTTGGAATGTGGGAGGAAGCCAGAGCACCCAGGCAAAGCCCACAAAGCCACGCGGAGAATGTGCAGACTCTACACAGGCAGTTGCCCAAGGCTGGGAGAGAACCAGATCCCCGGTACTGTGAGGCAGTGCTAACCACTGACCCACCGTGCCATAAGCCACAGTTGACCGACAATGCCTTTAGGGAGGGAATTCCAGGACTTTGAACCAGCGACAGAAAGGAACACCAGTATATTTCCAAGTCAGGAAAGTGACTGGCTTGGAGGGGACCTTGCAGGTGGTGGTATATATGTTCCCATGTATCTGCTGCCTTCGTCCTTCTAGTTGGAAGTGGTTGTGGGTCTGGAAGGTACTTTCTAAAGATCTTTAATGAATTTCTGCAGTGCATCTTATAGATGATACAATGCTGCTACTAGCTTCAGAGGTGGAGGGAGCGGATGTGGTGCCCATCAAGTGGGCTGCTTTGTTCTGCATCATGTCCAGCTTCTTGAATGTTGTTGGGCCTGCCCCCATGCAAGTAAGTGGAGGAGTATTCCGTCACACTCCTGACAAATACCTTATACATGGTGGGCAGGAATTGGAGAGTCAGGAGGTGAGTTACTTGCTGCAGTATTCCCAGCATCTGACCTGCTGTTATAGCCATTGTGTTTATATAGCAAGTCCAGTTGAGCTTCTGGTCACTAGTAATCCCCAGGATATTCTTGGTGGAGGATTCAGTGATGGTAACACAAAAGATTGTCAAAGGGTGGTGATAATCTTAGATTGTCTCTAATTGGTGATGGTCATGGTCTAGCATTTGTGTGGAGTGAGTGTTTACTGCAACTAGTAAATTGTGTGTTCAGTATTTGGTAGATTTATCAGTATTAGTAAGATTTTATTAATTGTTTTAAAGGTTATTGGTACTTGTAAGGCTTTCATTAGCACTGGCAATGTTAACTACAAATAAAGGAATGGTAAAGCTGCCACCCTTCAAAATACACATTCTGTGCTATGTGGGAACTCCAGAATGTCTGCTGCTATGGAGAGTTTAAGCTAAACCAGGAAGGGTGTCAGCACCAGGAGAGCAGAAATGAATTTCAAGGTGTGCAGAGTTTCGGGGGGGATAGGTGGCATTTAAATAAAGAATAATAATTTTATAGGTGGAGTCCAAGTAAGAAAGAAAGTAAAAAAAATCATTGTTGGTGCTCATGTATATCAATTAACAGAGCAAGATAAGTAAGATTGATGAGTTGCAGGTGAAGATTGGAAATACAATGTTGTGGCTACAGCAAACACCTAGCTGAAGCAAGGACAGAACTGTTCACGAGTGTTGTATAGGGCTCTGGGTAACTATCAATCAGTGATTGCTTGTGTTCAATAGATGCTTGCTAGCAATCCTCCTTTCTGTGCTGAGTCTAATTTTCAGTGGTAACAAATAACCCATTGGAGAGTCTTAACAAGAAGAGATGTTTGTTTTATATAAGAAGCTGTATTTTACAGTAAAAGTAATAGTGATAGTAATATTAACTAGTTAGTCATATCTGCAACTATCAGGAGGTAGAAATGCCACATCTGATTCAATCAGGATCTCATGCTAGGCTACCCAATTCTCCATCCTTAGACATCATTAGATTGGATGAAACAATGCAACTTCAGCATTAACTCATTCAGAAGGATTACTCTTCACAGCTAAAAGATATTCATGAAAGATAAGTGACAATGAAAAGGGGAGGGTTGGCAGTATTGATTAATGAGAGTGTTGGAGTCCTGGGAAGAGGATATGCCAGAGAAGTTAAGGAGAGAAGAGTTTGGCTAGTGCTAAGGAACAAAAAAGGTGTCATTAATGTTCAACATATCTATAGGCCACCAACTAGTCAGAAGTATGTAAAAAAGGAAACTTGCAAGGAAGTTACAGAGTCGTGTAAAATTATAGAATAGTTATAATCGAGGACATTAATTATCCAAATATATTTTAAGTGCAGTGATAATGTAATGGATGAAGAGGGGTAAGAATGCCTGCGAGAAATTCAGGAGAACTTTCTCCTGTATCATTTCACTCCAATCAAAAAAGAGACACTCCGGGATCTGGTTCTTACACTGTAGAGGTCAAATGTCAATGTGGGACCATTTTCTGGGACATTGATCACCTCCATAACTTTTAGGAACTGTAGAAAAATTAATGCACAAGATAGAGGAAGAATTATTAATTGGGGCAAAACCAACTTTAGTGGAAAATGAATGAATCTGGGTCAAATAAATTGGATTCCACAGCTGGTAGAAAAATTGGAGCTGAACAATGGGCCTCTTCCAAAGACGGATGGCAGAAGCCTTCTCAAAGTACGTTTCCTCAAACAAGAAAGATCAGGAAAATAAAAGCAGAGCTGCTGGAGTGACGAAAGAGGTAGCAATTATCATCCAAAGAAGAAAAAAATGTGCTTATGATGTCAGGTTAAAAATACAATCGAGGCTGAACATAAAAGGGATAGAGGGAAAGTGAGAAAAGCAAATGAGAGAAGCAAAAAAAAATGGAACAAGAATGCAAGCTAACATAAAGGGGAATTAAAATTTGTTCTGTATGCATACAAATAATAAAATCAGGGTAAAGAAGAGTAGGGTCAGTTAGGAGCCAAAAAAGGGGATTTGCACATAGGGACAGAGAGTGTGGCAATTAAATTAATATTTTACATCTGTCTTTAACAAGATCAAAGATGTTGTCCAAGCCATGGTGACTGAGTCACTAGCAGGGTTTAGAATTGAAAAGGAGGAATTGGTTAGACATCCGTGCTTAAAATTGACAAGGCATGAGGACTGGGTGAGATGCATCCAGAGATACTGAGAAATCAGTCTCCCTTTGTCAAGAGGCTGATCCCAGAGGAGTGGGGAATTGCTAATGCTACACCCTTACTCAAACAAGGTGTCTGGATTAGCCAAGACGCTGCAGACCAATTAGTTTAACTCTGGCGGCTGGGAAAATTCTCGAAACGATAATTTTGGGCAAAATTAATTGTCCCACAGACAAATGCTGTTTAATTAAGAAGATCCAACATGTAGTTTTTAAGGGAAAATCATATTGATCTACCTTACTTAGCTTTTGGTAAGGTAACATGAAGAGTTTATAAGGGCTGTGCTGTTGTGTGGTGTCCGGAAAGGCAGCAGATTTTGGATATAATGCCACACAACAGGCTTGTGATCAAATTTGAGTTCATGGAATAAAAGGAACAGAAGCAATGTGGATACAGCCCTCTCTGATGAAGGGTCTAGGCCCGAAACTTCAGCTTTTGTGCTCCTGAGATGCTGCTTGGCCTGTTGTGTTCATCCAGCTTCACACTTGGTTATCATGGATACAACGTTGACTAAGTGATAGGAAATGGTGAATAATGGTCAATGGATGCTTTTCAGGTCGGGAAAGGCTTTGGTGGAGCTCTCCAGGGACCCTTGTTTTTTTCTGATATGCATTAATAATCTAGACCTTGATGAACTGGGCACAATTTCAAAACTTGCAAATGATACAAAGCTTTGAAACATCTTAAAGTGTGAAGAGGATAGTGTAGAACTTCAAAATGACATAAACATGTTGGTTGAGTGGTCAGAAGGTAGTGGATGAAGTTTACTGTGAAGTATGAAATGGCACATTTTGGTAGGAAGAATGGAGACAGGCAAAATAGAATAATGGGTACAACTTTAAAGCAGAGCAGGAACAGTAGAACCTGGGGCTTTCTTTTATACATAAATTATTAAACTTGATAGGTTCGGTTGATAGAGCAATTACTGAGTCTCTTTGGTAGAGACATAGAGTTCAAGATCAAGGAGACTTTCTTGAACTTATGTAAAATACTCGCTTGGCATTAACTGATGTATTGCCTTCAGTTTAGGTAGGAAGTGAAGGTATTAGTAAGAATGCAGAAGCAATTTACAAGAATGGTTCGAGCAATTTCAGTAATGAAGAAAGTTTGGAGAAGGTGGTACTGATGTATTAGTGTAAAGAAGGCTGAGAAGAGATCTGTTTAAAGTATTCAAATTCGTGCAAGATCTGGACAGAGAGAAAAGGGAGAAAAAGTGCCCACTTGTGAAATATTCGAGAATAAGAGGGCACTGATTTGATGCAATTCATTAAAGCAACAAAAGTGATATAAGAGAAAATGGTTTCATGTTGCGAGCAGTCAGGGTTTGGAATGTACTTCCTGGGACAGTGGTGGAGACAGATACAAGTGCTGCATAAAAAGGAGAATTAAATGGTTATATGCAAAGGAAGAATGTTCAGCATTATGAGGAGAAGGCAAGAGAATGGAAATATAAGTGAGACACTCATTTGAAGGGCCGTCGCAATCATGATGGGTTCCACTCTCACAGCTGAATACTCAATAGTGTGTTATAATTGGCCTCAGCAACCTCAACCTTGAGAGGAATGATAGAGTTGGACTAAGGATAGATCCAATGCATCTGTGGGGTGAGGATTGAATCTTGGTCATCTCTGCTGCTTCTTATGCTCAGACAGTCAATGGAGAAGTTTGGCTAGGTTTAAATACAAAAAAAAATGACATTTATACAAGGTGCCCTTAAAGTTGCTCATGGGATAATAAGAACTGAAACAGTTCCTACTGGGCACCGATACTTGGCACCAAGGTGCCCATAATTCAGACTGTTAATCAGTAAGGGGAAAAGGCCAGAAGGTGGAGTTGACACTTATCAGATCTGTCACAATCTCATTGAATGGTGCAGCAGACCTGATGGGTCGAATGGCCTACTTCTGCTCCTATGTCTTGTCTTATGTTTGATGTTTCTAGGATTTAAAGTGGGACTTACAGATTGTGGGCAATTGAATTCTCAATCCTGGATAGCGGAATACTGATTGTCTCTCTCTTTTGTCTTCCTGTTAAGGTCTCAGGTTGCACCAACTTCGCGTAAAGGCCACAGATGCAGACATTCTAGTTCGCAGAGTTCAGCCTCCAGGTCTTCCAGCTGCTCCAGCAGGTAAATCTGTGCTCTTTCCTCCCACTCACACATTAATCCCAGCGCCTGCCATTACTACACACTATGAACCATTCATCAGCACTCCATCTCATCCACCCCCTCACCCCTAGCCGCCACAATCCCAAGCCCATCACTCAGCACTTGAGTCTGCCTCCACCACAGTCCCAGGAAGTACATTCCAAACCCTGACTGCTCGCAACATGAAACCATTTTCAGATATTTGTTAAGGAAACTAGACCACTACAGTTGAGTGAAGTGTGAACATTGTAAATATTTATCTCAGCGTGCATGCTGTAAAACACCATTAATATTGTTTTAAGCTTGACTATATAATTTAATGGCACCACAATTCCTTACTCACCTCTCCAGTGCTTTAATCTAATAGCAGTTGGAAAATCACATTAAACGCTTTCCAAGCGCTTCTCTCTAAAGTACTTCCATCAAAACATTTATCACCCTTCAGAAGCTCAAAATGTGTTTGTCTTTCATATCGTCCCTGTAGTACAGCAAGTACAAAAGGAAAGGCTTCCATTTATACTAAGAATCTTATCCCTTCTCAATATACTGTACAACCAATGAATTAGTCTAAGTGCACAGTCATCATTCTTAGGTACAGCACTGCAGCAGTCAATTAATGGAAAGTCAGCTCCCATCAACAGCAACGGAGATGAAAGATCTCTTTATTTGATTTTCAGGTCTTGTTGGTTTGAAGGAAAGAAGCTCAGCAGTGGAATACGTTACTGCCAGGGGTTGTTGAAGGAGCAGCTTTGCTCAGGACACTGGGAGAATTACCTGGTCACCTTCAAAGCTCTCACATTTAGTAAAGAGGATTCGGCAAAGCTGAAAGAGCCCGGTTTAACCATTGTCATTTCCTCTGCCTTCATTGCCTGTTCAGCTTTATTCCTCTCAATACCATGATGGTAGTTTGTTGCAAATAAATGGCTTGATATAGGGCAGTCAACCACATTGCTGTGATTCTGGAGTCCCATAAACACCAGAGCAGTGAACATAGCAGAATTCCTTTCCTAAAGGACATTCGGAAACAAGAATCAGTAAAGCTTTCATTACTGAGACCAAATTCCATTTCTGGATTTTTTATTAGCCAATTGAATTCAAATTCCATGAGGTACCATGATGGGATTTGAACTCCTGCCCTCTGTCTTTGTAGTTATTGTCCATTGCCCTCTCTGGATCAATACGACTGAACATAATGACTACGGTCTGTACTTTCACTGCAATCTACTTCTTTATTTATCACTTAGCCAGTTTAACACTACAGCATAAAATTGTATCAGGTTACACACCAAAGCAGCCTCAAACTCACCAGTGAGATTTAGGTATTGTCTACAGGGATAACAATCCAGGGTTCAACTGCTCAGCAGGGCGTGTTCCTCTTCTCCAAGCTCAGTGTCCTGTTGCTGCAATAGTTATTCCTAGGTTATTGCTTTGATGTCTTCAGAAACTCTTGTTTTTAAAAGCTTTCTCCTAACCATCCACAAAATTTGACTCCCACCCAGGACCTTTATGACTCTGAGATGACCCATCTAAGAGTCATACAGACAAGATGCGTCAATTTCATTGTCGTCCCTTCCATCTTTAATTTAGCAGCCTTCACAACCATGCAGGCCAAGCAGCCCTTACCATCAAATTTCTGCCTAATGAGCAATGCCGGGTTCTGCCTTCTACAGTACAGTATTGCTCCTGTAAAGTTGGCCACTTTTTTCCCATCATCCTTGCAGAGTCTTAACTGTTAATGATTGTAGCACAGGATAGCAATTAAGAAGCAGCCATACAGCTATGTAGGTACTAATGTTATCATGATGACACTGCTGTTTGCCTAACCTAGATTTGATTGTTAAGTATTGAATTCCAATTACAAAACATTTTTCAGATTTGATTCTATTAATTTTTTTTACCAATTTTAGAAAATATTATTATGGTGCACCTAACTTCTTTGTTGAGTTGCTTCCTTGGGGTTTCTAATGGTTTGTTTGGTATTGCATCGATCCTAGGATCCACCCAACTCAATCTTCTATCTGTGTTGTTGTCAATAAACTCAGTGATGGATTAGAAGTGGAGTTGACAGTTTCAGTGTCGCAGGTAAATGAGAACAAAGGATGTTAGCCTCGGCTCAGTGCTGGCCCACCTACCTCTGCATTAAAAGTTTTTTCTTGGTTGAGACCCAATTTAAAGCCTTGAGCATAAATTCTAGGTTGTCAATCCAGGGCAGTATGGCTCTGTTGGAAGAGCTGTCATGTTAAAATAAAAACAAAATAAAATAAAACTCTGTGTTATCTCAGGTAGGCATAAAAACATGGCATGATACAATCCGAAGAGAAGTGAGGTTATTAATTTGTTATTTATTTACATTTATTAACCAGCAACACAAATAAAACAAATTATCTACTTGTTATCACATTACTGTTTGTGGGGTCTTACTTATGCACAAATTGGCTACACTTCAACAATATTACAAAATGTTACAATATTACCAAGCTGCAAAGTGATGTGGTATTCCCCAGTGGTAAGGAAAGTTTCTTTTTAGATTCAAGTAATTTCTTCCTTTCCTTTCAACACTCTATGCTGAATATTGGGTAGGTAGTCCTTTCTGTACTGCCATTATGGTCATTTCACCTACTAAGGTTCATTGGCTCATAACGAAAGATAACCTAGGGAAATTATTAGCGATCAAACAGCACCTCACAGTGCCGTGAATCAGCACCTCCCAAGAAGGAAGAAACATAATTACAGAGAGAAAATAATTGCAGCTTCTCTCTCCTGAACCTCCTACATCCTCACAGTACAGGAAGTCTATCAAGCAAGGAGAAAAGTAACTCTTGACTGCCTTAAATGTTATATTACTGAAAAATATAAACTTGCAGAGATGAAACTCAATTCACAGCGTTCACAAAGTGAATGATGACAGCTATGTTTTCTGATAATTTTGATTCTGCTGTAGCACATACGGGTTGAGACTTACCAGCCAGTTTTGCTGTAAAGCAAGCAAGTTTAATTTCCACACTGAAATAATAATCTTATTTAAAGCATGAAAGTTTTATTAAAACGGGTGATTTAAAGGAAGGAGGGTTTAGCTCGGATTATTGTTTTTGAAATCTGCATTAGGCGAGTCAGCAGACCCGTAAGCCCACTGTTAGGGATAAGTAAGTGAAGTGTAACTGAAGAACACTGACTATTGTAGGAACGGGCTTATAATTAAAGATTAGCAGTGTAATATAATGGCACTGTGAAAAAGATACTGAAATTGTGTCTGAAATACAAAATTATTTTACTTCCTGCAGCCAATGTTCTGGTATCGATGGAAACGACTTTCTGAGTTCCAAGCTCAGTGTCCTGTTTCTGCAATAGTTATTCCCAGGTTATGGCTTCGATGTCTTCAAAAACTCTTATTTTTACACGCTTTCTCCTAATCGTCCACAAAGTTTGAATCCTGCCCAGGACCTTTGTGACTCTGAGATGGCCCATCTAAGGGTCATACAGACAAGATGCATCCTTTTCATTGTCGTCCCTTCTGACTTTAATTTAGTAGCCTTCATAACCATGCAGGTCAAGAGGCCCTAATCATCAAATTTCTGCCTAATGAGCAATGCCTGGTTTTACCTTCTACAATAAGGTATTGTTTCTGTAAAGTTGGCCACTTTTTCTCATCATCCTTGCAGAGACTTAACTGTTAATGATTGTGGTACAGGACAGCAAGTAAGATGCAGCCATACAGCTACATAGGTACTAATGTTAATATGATGACACTGCTGTTGCCTAACTTAGAGCTGATTATTCAGTGTTGAACTGAGTTATTGCAATCACTAAATTAATCTTCTTCCTTTATCTTCTTAATAATAATGCTTGTGGTGCCTGCTGTCAATTGTATAAACAGTCAAACCAGACACATTACAGAAAACGTGCAGAACAATGCTCCCTCAAATGAATGGAGTATTTTTGAAAAATTTATATGGCACCTCTCTTGAGTTTGGGGAAGAGTGAAAGATTATGATCAGTGCCCCTGCAATGTTCATTATCACATCTTTCAAAATCCTTGAATTCTGTATCTTGTCAATGTTAGGTACCAAAAATCTATTCAAAACTTCTTCCTAATCAATTGTGAATCTTCCTAATGATAAAGTTCTTTCTTCTGTCACCGTGGCTTGGGTATAAGGTATGTCCTTTATGTAGAAAAGTGGGAGAGTAAAAGGAGCAAGCAATTGTCAAATGGTACTACAATGTGGGAACTCACTTCAAGTATACTCAGAAGACAGAGTAATGGGACTTTCAAAGGGTTATTAGATGATTGTGTCTGGTGCAGCAAGGAACAGAGTCTGTCATAAGCTGGGAGGTGTGTGGGACTTACTCTTCAAGCTTGCATATCTTCTGGAAATGTGGTGTAACATGTGGTTGGTTATGTCAATTAGCGAATGAAGTATACCTTTTTTGTAGTTAGGTGTATTAGTTATCACTTAAGTAACAAAAATAAAGCTTCTGGAAAAGCTCAGCCGGTCTGGCAGCATCTGTGAAGGAGAAAACAGAGTTAACGTTTCAGATCCGGTGACCCTTCCTCAGACCTTTTCCCCCTTTCTGGGGAAGGGCCACCGGCCCCTAAGCATTACCACATTGTGATTTCTCTTTCACAAATGCTGCCAGATCTGATGAGCTTTTCCAGCAACTTTGTTTTTGTTCTTGATTTACAGCATCTGCAGTTCTTTTGGTCACATCAGTAATGTTTGATTTTAGTTTATTTTTAAAGAAAATATATGAAATCAAGAACTATGATTTTTCCAGTTCGTTGATCAATTCCTTTTTCCTTTTAAGAAATTATCAGTTTTGTGGAGATTGTAACAAAGTCATTGTTGATCTTGGATGAATACAGTTTGATGCATTGGCAGAGGTGTTGGACTTAGAATCAGAGAGTCACAGATTGCCAACTGAGAAAGAATTATTCAGAAAATGTGTTCAGCAGTGAGCTGCTGCTGATGTATCCTGACTGCGAGCAACTTGCACATTCTTCTCCATCCTCTACATCATCAGTGTCACCTTGCTGAAGACTTTTGTCCACTGGGACTTTTTTATTGTTCCAAAACAGTTACAAAGCTCAGCAAAGCACTGTCATGCAGGACACTGTCTATGGATTGTGGTGCAAGGAGCCCCCAGACTGATCTAGGCAATCTAATCATTGTTTGAGATGTCGCCTGGCTCACTCAGTGACAACTTTAGACAAACCATCATTCTGGCCACAATACAGTTCAGCCACCGAAAGCAGTTTTCCAAAATGGGCCATGAATCTTGGACTGCTGGACATGCATATGGTCACAGAAATTTAAGGGTGCATACATGAGGATCAATGGTCAGCACAACATCGTGGGCTGAAGGGCCTGTTCTGTGCTGTACTGTTCTATGCTCTATGTTCTATGAATCAACTCTGCAAGGGATAGCCTTGTCTTCTGGCAGCCAATCCCTTATTTATTTGACAAGGGTGAAGATTGATGGAAAAATGAAAAATTATCACTCTATAAAAGCTTTGTGAAAGCTGTCTGGAGAGAAACTGTAGGCCTTTACGATGTGCTTCTAGCTTGCATGATGCAAGTGCCTTGTGACTCATGATGGGAGTTTATGGGGAGGGGACCCAGTCATCCTGAAGGATGACTGTAGGTGCAGTCACCAAGAGGCTGATTCTGTGCTAGAGCCGCTACTTCAAACTGTCCACCGGAAAAAGTCACAGAATATTTTGCAAACGTGGCATCAACGTGGCAAGCAAGAATGTATCCTGACTGATGTTGCTGATATCCTATGTAATTACCTTTAAAGGACTGGAGTCAAGAGACTCCAGTGATCTTCAGCGCAACAGAAAGCTGTGTGCTAATTCAACAGTGTGGATGCAAGTCATTTTGGAGAAGGAGGCAAAACTGGAAACATACCTTGTTACCCTCAACCCATTCCAAATGTGAATGCCTTTCCCTGCCCTTTAGCATTGAATCATAGCCGCAGTTCTCAATCCCTGAAGTCTTTGTGAAGAGATCCCAAGCTGAGATTTAAGGCTTCACCATGGGAAGGAGGAAAATGAGTCGAGAGTGACTCAGAGTTACATTCACAGATCATTGAGCATTTCACTGCATGACAATTTAAGTGCAGGCCTGGATATACTTAGGTGGTAATAAGAGATGGAGTAAATGAGCACTTTTTCTTCAAATGTCAAAGTTCTATAAAAGTTTATTCTTCGTCTGCTCATTCCACAGAAATGAAGCCCATTCAGGAGCAGCGCAAAGCCTGCGAGGCAGATCGAGAAGCAGCAACCACAGACCTTATACAAAGGCCAGTGCAAAGCAGAGAGTCCGCACCAAAAGCCGCTCCCAGTCAGTCAAATCACCATGTAAAAGCCCTCAGAATAAAAACAGCAAACCAACTGACAACATAGTAAGTATTGAGGCCAATTTTATCTTTTGATGGCAATTCAGGAAATTCTAATGAGCTTCATTTGTGGCCAAGCGGAATAGTGTGTGGTTTCAAAAAGAGAAGCATTTGAGTAGGCAAGCTCAGTGCATTTAGCTACCAACTTTCATCCTTACCCCCACCCCACCAATCCCGCTGTGATTAACATCAGTTGGCCAGTCGGTATCTTTTATTAGATGCTATTAATTTGGCAGTGACAGTTTCTCTTTCTTGTTTGCCTTTGGTTTAAATTTTTCACCTCTAAGCCAAAGATCTCGATATATGTTAGACTCTAGGATTACCCAAAACGCCTTGGTTCAGGTTAAGCTCAGTGTTTGATAATTGGTAATAAATTCACACTTACCTCACATATTTTCTTCTATGAAGCTGTGAGCAAAGCTGGGTTTGCTGATCCCAACCTTATAGCTACTAACTACATATTATTCAAAGGGACAGGTACAGTGCAGACATTAGGCATTTTGAAATTCTAAGAATCCTCCTTTGCAGTGTTGTCCAAACATTGACACAGAATTGTCAAAGCAGCAAACAACCGTTGATTACTCACCACACTTGACAACCATATAGTCAAAATAAGGCTAGACTCGTCTGAGTATATAATGAGTATTCAATATCTGTCATCCCTCATTTTAAGCCTTTACTGATGTTGAATAGTCTGCACTGAACTTCATGGCATTCATATGTTATTCAAACTCTGTCAGAACTATTTGAAATTGAAATTTTGTGATGCCATACTGTCAGCTCTTACAGTTCAACCCATTCAATAAATAATTTCCCCAATTTTAAGACTGCCTGATTTTGTGCTATGTCATCTTTTGACTTTGTGAAATCCTGTAAGGAGTGTAATTAAACCTATGTTCCAAACTCCGTGATAACATATATTTGTAGAATATGGTCTGCACTGCTAATTTCATAGTCCACATTGAAATTCGCCTGCAGTTTTAGTGCACTGCTTTATACATTCACCCCAAATTCTGTCAATGTTTGACCAAGTCATTAACTGTAACCAGTTAACCCTCTGACTTGGTAAGAGCTGTGAAGCAATGCATAAAGCAGTGCACAATTATTAAGAGGATTGATCGTTGGAAAAATAAATGCTCATCCACTTCTTAATTTTTGGAAAGCAAGAAGAGGAACAAATTATTTCCATCACAGTAATGTGACCTACAAGTGACATGGTAATCTGTTTGCAAAAAGAAAGTTTGCTGAACAATCTCCGTGAATGTGGTGTCCTTAATATTTAGAAGAGATCAAAAAAAATGTAAGAAGTATTTGGCATGCTAGACATATTTATATAAGGCAAATGCTTCGGAGTGGAGGGATTGTTTTATTGATAGAGACGTGGCTAAAAGTAAGAAAGGGATAATCAATCATTGCCCGTTTCAGTTCAGAGATGTACACTGGATGATTAGGTCAAGGTCACATCTAATCTGCAACTTTCTATTTATCCAAATCAACTATTGAAATTCTGTAAATCACAGTTGCGAACCTTCCCAGAGACGGTGCTGAATTTTGTCACCTATCGTTGGTAGTAGGCGTTGAAATTAAGTAGTACTTTGACAGCCTTGGCCTATTCTTTAGCAAATAATGGCCTACTCTACATATGTATCCCTTTTCATTACAATATACCAGCTTTTGAATATGTGAAGAACAACAGCTCTGTGAGGATAGCAATGCTATTATTGTAGATAGTAGGTTGGCCTATTCATTGTCATTATACAATAATGCAGAGGAAGTATATGAGTCAAGGGCAAATAAGAAAGGTTCAATTCCAATCTTAGAAGGGTTATCTTTTGATTTTATCAATGTAGAGCTACGTGTGTTTAGAAAGTGTCTAATTCAGAGAATAGGACATGGTAATTGTGCTGCACAATAAACAAGTTTCATCATGCAGAAAGCATGAGAACTGAATGGATCTAAAGTGCAATTAGAATAGATTTAGCACAGGAAGAGTCAAATGATTCTTTGAATCTTGTCCTGTATGAGACCTAATCTCAAACACCATTCCGATATAACAGGGCCTGCAAACTCAATAGCACATGGCCGATTTGTAGACACTAATCAGATACTAAAGATGGGCTTAGTTTGGCTTCAAGTTTATTTTCAACTTTGTAAAGCCTTGATGCTACCAAGGATAGACGTAAAGTGTGGTGCTTAGTGCAGCAGATAAGCCGCGATAATTATTTGCTGAAACGGTCTACTCACCTCCTTCAGCGTATCTAAGCTCGGAGTCAGCAACCTGAATAACAAAAGGAACTATTTTTAAGTTTGAATGAAAAATACATTTGCTTGAGGATAGCAATGCTATTATTCCAAAGTCAATACTATGACAAACAAGAGAGGCACATTGCAACAAAGTTCTGAAGGTTTTTGTTTTGCAAATAAATTTTTTATTTAAAAATACCTCTTGCAAGTACAATGTTACTAAAAATCTTGATCAAAATGAAACAAGTCATTTAATTAGCAACCCAATGGGTTTGATGGGGCAAGATTGGGAGCCACATATGAGTTCTAGAGATGCAGGTTTCTGATCTCTGACGCTAAGCCATAGGGATTTTGCAAATTAAAACATGAGATTGAATCACTAAAAGACATTCTAAGTGTTTTAAAAATGTCAGAAACATATGATGAAAATAGATTGATGATTTGTTGTGACAGAACATTATGAACCTTCTGATAGTAGAACACTGGGTGGCATTGATGGTATACAAGTGTAGCTGCCTTATATTGCTCCAATTCAAAAGGCTAGTGCAGCTTCAATGACAGTAATTCTGAAATTGTTTGAAAATAGGAAAAAGCCTTTTTTAACTGGGGTAACTTAATTGTAAAAATGTGTTTGGCAAACTTATCTTTTTGGGCATTTATGCAAATCATGTTGAAATGTATCACTCAGCTGTTGATGTGTGACACCAATGTGGCTCAAAAATCTATACACAGCTATGCGAAGTTTCTCCCAGCATTGTGAAGGAGTTTCAGGGAGACTCAGGCATGCAAACTCTCCAATAAGAGATTACAATTGCTACCTACTTCCCTATCATTTCAGTTGGCAAATTCAGCAAAGCCATGAATGCCCATACTATGTTCAAATGCCAGCCCATGCTGGGTGAATTGACTTCAGCTGAGAGGAGCAAATTGGAATTAGTGTGACTATCTTTGATGCAGAGCTGGCATCAGCACAGACACAATGGAAAAAAAGGTCACCCGTCTGTTCGATAGTTTTTTTATACCCAGGCTTCAGAGTGTGATCAACACTGGTGCTTTTGTGAAATAAGACATTCATTAATCACATCACACAGCTCATTAAATATTCATCACTATTCAAGAGGTTAATCTAACATTAACATGTACAACCAGTGTTTAACTGCTTATGACTGTGTATGATGATTGCATCTATCTGAGGCCAGCGGTGTTGTTTTATTTCTTTCCATCCTTTCATTTCAATGTGTAATCAAAGTTTAATTTAAGTGAATTGCATGTGTTGCTGTAGCTTTTGAAATATGGGGTCGAAGCACAGCTGGTTGTAAAAGTGAATGGAGTAGAAAACGTCATCATTCCCATTACATTGCCTCAATGGCTCTTAGGATTTCAGGTTCTGTGGCCCATTGAAATTCCAGTAGACAGCGTGCCACTCAGTGTGTTGTCAGCTTTTTAACTTTGCTTTACAGAATGTGAATAATCATTTGAATTTACAAAGTACTGACTGAACACTGCATCACACGAAACAATGCTTGAGTTGTAGGATATTTGCAGTCAAAAGAAATCCAACCAGCAGTGTCCAAGACTTTTCTCTTACTTCTTCATCTATCAGAGTGAAATTATTCTTTTGACAATTTGACTTAAAAAAACTGGCATGAGTACAAAAGAGGAAAGTCCACTTTGTATTTATGTGCTTATTTCATAAAGTAATTAACACTTAGATCTTCACTCCTATAATTCTCTTGGCCCTTTTCTGCTTCCTATAACCAATGCAAAACAATACCTCAAGAAGGACCAGTCTTTACCAAATACTATTAACAATGCATTACTCGCACAAGGTTCCCAGCACTTCTAATAAGGTGAAGAAAAACACTAAAGCAGGCTTACAGCCTTTGGATTTTAAACATGGCCTCTATGTGATCATGAAAAGGAACTTACCATTTTACTGATATGGCATAATTGGCAATGTGTGATGGAAGACACTGCTTTTTCACCTCTATGTTATATCTTTAAATCCAACCCTGACTAATGACAGCTGTAAGGGCTCTGTTTGGGTGGTCTCAGTGCATTTACATGTACAGACCCACCGATGATAATGTCTTTTGCAGAGGGCACTGAGTGTTTCCCATGGAAAATGGAAATGTCACACAGATGCGAACAGCAGGCTGCCCAGAAGTGAGAGGCAAAGCAAATTGTTGCCAATGCAGAATCTGTAATAAATGACAGCAACAAACCATTTTTAAATAGCACATTTAACATCTTAAAACATCCCAATGCCCTTTAAAGGATCATTATAAAACAAATCATGATACTATAAAAAGTGATATTATGTCAGATTACCAAAAGTGTGGGCAAAAATTAGATTTTAAGGAGTGTCTTAAAAGAAAAATACAAGGTAGAGAATGTAAAGCGGTAGGGAAGGTATTCCAGAACTTTGGCCTCGGCAACTAAAGGTCAAAAGCTGAAACGATTAAATGTGGGAATGTGTAGAATTCAGAGTTAAAGGAGGCAGATATCTCAGAGAGTTGTGAACTGGAGAAGATCACAAAGGCAAGAAGTTTAAACAAATGAAAGCAGGATGTTATAACGTTTGTTACTGGTAATGTTTGAACAGTTTAGTTCTCATGCTGGCCAGGTTCAGTTCGCTAGTACTTACATCTTTCACCTCAGTCAAAATAAGTTCACAGCACAAGATGTCGCACTGCTCAGAAGAACATGAGCATCTCAGAAAAGAGAGAAACAGGTCTATCAAGTCAAATTCAGTGATCAACAAGATAATGGCTGATTTTCCAGCTCAACTGCATGATTCTCTTTTCCCTTAACTCCCTCAGTAACTAAAAATATGTAGACTTTTCCCTTGAGCATACTCAATGGCTAAGCATTCATAGCTATCTTGGGTAGAGAATTCCAAAGATTTACAATTCTTTGAATGAAGAAATTTCTCCCCATCTCAGTTCTAAATGGCTGACTCCTTTTCCTGAGACTGTAATCCTGAGTTCTCCGTTCCCTGACCAGGAGAAGCAATTCCTCGGTATTTCCCCTATCAAGTCCCTAAAGAATTTGAAATGTTCTAATTACATTTAATATCATTGCCTCTGTTATCATTAATTATTGACCCCCAGCTTGTAAGCTAACTCTAACATTGCTATCCTTTCTGAAGTACTTTAACATGTCCTCGACTCCTGATCTTTCTCAAATATCCATGTTTTATTTTCTCTGCTCTTGCTATGTTACTGAAACTGCTCTTATCACAGTCATAACTGATATGCCATGTGACTGTGACATGGTTTCATTCTTCTAAATTCTAGGGAATATAGATCCCGTCAATTAAATCTTTCATGTTAGGCCAAACCAGTCCTCCCAAGCATCAATCCAGTGAGTCTCATTGGATGTGCTTTCGCTTAGTTTTTGTTAAGTGAGGAGGCCAAAACTGCAGATGTGGCCACACCAATGCCCTGTGTAATTGTAGTAAGGCTTCTTTACTTTTATTCTTCAATCCCTGTGTACCAGTAGTTAGCATCACATTGGGTTTCTTAATTGTTTGCTGTACTTGCATTTTAAAATTCTGACTCTTGTACAAAAATATCCTTGTCCCTCAGAATATAGCATTTGCCGGTCTCTCATCATTCAAAAGAATTCCTTTTTTATAAGTTTTCTTACCAAAGCAGATAACTTCACAGTCTACCATATCATATTGCTCCTACAATGTTAATGTTTACTCATTCACTCTCCCCACACCACTCGAAAGCATTTTGTAACCAACCAACTGCTTGCTTTCCCACCTAACTTTGTGTCATCAGCAATATTGGATATGTTATACTCTTTCCAATGATAAATAGCTCATGCAAAAATAGAATTCCATGGGATATCTCATTTGTTGCTGTCTGGCAAAATAAAACATATCCCATTATTTTTCCCTCACTGTTTCCTGCCCCTTTATTTGTCCTCTCCCCATGTTAATATTCTATCCCCATGAGCCCTAACTTTATGGAATAAACTATCTTTGACCTGTAAGGGATTATTATGTCAATGTCAGAACCATAAGTAGATCTAACAATAATATTAGCAAAGGTGATCCTTAGCTTATGAGGAAGCTTATGAAACATAGTTTAATTAACTGATACAAAGTAATGGTGGGTATGCTTTAATATTATAAATGTTTCTCTCCACTTAATTATTTATGGAACAACTTCAAGCACAGTGGATAGTCAATAAAAACTAAAAGAACTGTGAATGTTGTAAATCTGAAACAAAAACAGGAGTCACTACAAAAGCTCAGCAGGTCTGACAGCATCTGTGAAGAGAAATCAGAGTTAACATTTTGGGTCCGATGACCCTTCCTCAGAATGCTGAATAGTAATCCTGTCTCTGAGTCAGAATCTCGGGGTTTGAGTTCCAACCCACAACTTGACTAAGGAAAGCAGCCAAGCTGGTTGTGTATCAACCTGTAAATTTTTAGAATGTGGTCTACTGAAAGGTGATTAGAATTGGTGAGGTTCCTGGCCAGCCATGTAATGGAAAGAAATTGATGGCTGTAATGCCACTATCCAAAGTCCTGGAAAGCAACATACAAGTAAAGGTGTAATGAACACAATGAATTCTGGAGATACTTGACTGGTCTGGCAGTATCTGTGGAGAGAGAAACAGAGATAATGCATTGAGTCCTTTGCTCAGTTCTTTGAGTATTGGAATTTGGAAATCATGTTGAGGTTGTACGGGACATTGGTGAGGCCTGTTCTTGGGGACTGTGTCCAGTTCTGTTGGTCCTGTGAGAGGAAGGATATTATTGAGCTGGAGAGGGTTCAGAAGAAACCTCACAGGATGTTGTTGGGTATGGAAGGTTTGAGTTATAAAGAAAGGCTGGATAGGCTGGGACTTGTTTCACTGGAGTGTAGGAGGTTGAGAGATTACACAGGTTTATAAAATAATGAAGGGTATAGATAGGGCTAACGATAGGTGTCTGTTCACTAGGGTGTGTGATTTGAAAGCTGGAGGCATATTTTAAAGGTTAGAGGACAGAAATTTTAAAAATATATAAGAGACAAATTTTTTTACAAAGAGAGTAGTTCATGTCTGGAATGAACTTCCTGAAGAAGTGGTGGATGGAAGAACAGTTACAACATTTAAAAGACACTTGGATAAGTGCATAAGTAGGAAAGGTTTGGAGGGATATGAGCTAGGAGCAGGCAGATGGGACTAGCCCAGGTTGGGATTATGTTCAGTATAGACTGGTTTGGCCAAAGGGCCTGTTCCTGTGTTGTATGATTCCGTGACTTTACTTAAATTCTGCAGGAGTCATTCTGGTTTGTTAAGATGATTGAGCAGTTGGCGTGGATCAATTGATGCCAATGGCAAAAATTCAGTTCTGGCGAAAATGGATTTGTAACCTGCCTCCTTGGCCATGGTGGAGGGTTTACTGTGCGTCAGATCTGCCTTTGGACAAAGAACTGAAGGTGAAAGATTTACAATTTCTCCTTGTTGTAAATATTAAGATCTAAAGAACTATTGTAAGTTGTTACAATTGTTTACAACATAACTATTCAAAATTCTTTTGTAGCATTTTCCTTCAAGGTAATAAATGTGTGAAGTCCATCTGTTTTATAATTTTTGTAAGCAATTTACCTTCGTGTAGCTATTTACCTCAGTCGGTTGTTGGTATTATCTTAGTTGGCCAGGCAGCTGGCCTGTGATGCAGAGTAATACCGACATTGTGGGTTCAGCTCCTGCACCAGTTGAGGTTACCATGAAGGCTCTCCTTTTCAACCTGTCTCCTTGCTTGAGGTCTGGTGACCCACATGTTGAACCACCATCAGTCATTTCTCTGGAATGAGAGAGCCGTCCTTAGGTCTGGTGGGATCATGGTCATTTCACTATTGTCAGTGTGATTGAAAATCCAGTTACCTATTTAGGTCTAAACTCTGTGTAAAACTTTCCCAAACATCATCTGAATGAATGTTACCATCCAATTCTGCAGGTTTCCTAATTAATGCGCTATCTGTGCACCAGACGTTCCTGTCAATTTTCTTGCTAGTGTAAATGATTATTAATGTCCAGATACAAGCCCAGTGTTCTGATACCAGTTAACTCTCCTCTGAGGGATCCACATTGTTTTTTCACAGAAGGCCAATAGTGAGTGATGGCCAACTTGAGCTTGAGAATTCCAAGGTTGTCCACGCTGATGCCTGGGAGAACAGCTGAGAAGACTGACATTATTTCCCGCAGTTGTTGCTTCCCAAGCGAAAGGCAGCTGAATGAAACAGTAATCATGTTGCACAGGATTAGAAATCAAATACCGTCAGAGCCCTTTTATACTTCTTGTCAAACCCCAAAGCCCAGGCAATGCAGCCATTTCAAATATATTTAATGACAGCATTTGAAGTGAAATGGTCATGACATGCAAACCAGATCATTTCAGGGATTAACTGGCACTAATGATTCCAAATGAACTATGTGTCCAAACTAAAACATGCTTCAATGCAGGGGTTAGAAATGTGATGGTTTCGAATGACAGTGTGGAATGGGGAGACAAATAAAGTCTGTAAATTCTGGCACTTTCCAGGAGAGTAAAACAGAAGCAGGGATACATTTATTTGCATGAACCTTGAATAACACTGGATACATTTGGAATATTTTACATTATTTGAGATTTGGGCAGATGATGTGCACTTGCTGGATAGACAATAAAGTTTAATATCCTGTGCATTCAAATAATCAACCCTGAAAATGGTGTCCCCAGTTCTTCTTTGTGACTCAAAGTAGCTCATGTTTTGCAAAATGATGCGATATCTCTCACTTAGGGTTTGAGTTCATAATGCATCAGTCATTTCTTTATGCCTTTCTTCCCACTATCTGTAAATCAGACCCTCCATTCAAACAACAAACCTTGCTGTTAATGCTCAGCAAAATGGTTTGGGTAGAAACTTGGGGTTCCAGAACTGCCTGTCACTTGAGCTCACTTACATCAATCATGGAAGGGAGATGCAATAGGAGAACAGTTGGTTCTTAAGTCAGACCTCAGATGGAATGCTTCACTTCAGCAGGAATTAACTCAATGGTAAGAGTGAGAAAATGAGCAGGTTCATATGCATTTACATCATTTGTCGCAAAGTTATAAACACATTTTTACTTCAGAAGATTTTCATTTTGCTTGTTGTTCACTGTATTGTGGAATTTTTACATAATGGGATAAGAATAGCAACGTTTTCCAATGCAGTTGCAGATCCCAAACTGCATCTTTCAATTATATCTTACATGGTATGAATAGCACCATAGAGAGTCACATGTTGCTGGTCACCAGGTCCAATAACACAAATGCCCAGCTAAACTCAGCAGTTAGCAACAATTTCATAGATATATAGAAACAGTCACATAATGTATTGGTTCAAGTCCTCTTTTTTAAAGTAATGGACAGAAAGCACTTCCTAAACTCCATTTAACAAATCCTCTGTCATTCTGAACGTTTGCAAAATGATATATATCATATGGAACATCATATGGTATCGACGGATATGATGCTTTTGTCACCTTCACTATATGCTGGCCTATTGCCCTCAGAACTAAGAGAGTAGGAGACAGAACAAAATTGTTCTCACACCAATACAGATTATACCAGAGGAAGTGTCTCTGTGTTGACTCACAATTGCCAAATAGAAAGTGTTTAGTACGCTGGTCAACACAATGACACATCCGTGAAATGGACCTACACTCTTTCTCTCAATGACATAGTCCAATGTGACATTAAGTCATGTGAACCTGTAAGATTTCAGGTTCTCCTTAGGGTGTACTGAGTAACAATGGACACTACAGTTAGACTATGTGCTACCCAGGACAGGAAGAAAGAGCTTCAGCCAATATTTCTGTCCAGGGTCAATCTGCAGTAGTTTGAGGTAGAAATGTTGGTGTGAGCACAGATGACCCTCAGATCAGAATAATATTGAACTTGATTCTGATGCAACTATGGGAAAGAGACTTGTTGCCACTCAGTATATACTCATACACAAAGTATTTCCAGCCAAGCAGAGGGCTGCAAGTGGCAGCAAATCAAAACCGCAACAGGGAGCATATTCTCCTTTGCAGGTTAAGTGTTTACCAGACCATATTTCCACAAACAATACTGGTTAAAGGTGTCGATGACCATTTTATATCATAAGAAAACGGGGATAGTTCATGAAGTAGGCTGTCATTCACATACTCCTCTATGTTAAAACCAGCTTTGCTTTGCTCCCCAACCAGCCTTGATTTGGTTCCAATCTTGATTTAGTTCTCAGACAATGAGTGTTTGTCACTGTCAATCAGCATAATGAGTTCGGTATTGGTGTTAAGAAAATGTAGCTACCTGTAAAGTAATTGTACTTAAACAGCATTCCATATAAGATGTGGTGAACAAGTACTTAAACAATCATTGTGCTTTCCTCATGTTGCACGCCAATCTAGAAATTTTGTTTACATTTTCTTTCTAATACTGCACTCGAAATGAATAAGGGAAAGGTGGGTATTGTCACTAAATTTACCATAAAGGCATACAGGAATAGATAATGTAATTTTAAAGATGTTGTTTAAAAGCAAGATGGAAGTACATTGCAGTATGAATATGTGTGAGAGATTGGCTGATATAAATTAAGATACGGATCCCTGTCAAGTTGACATAAAATGTTTCATTTCTAATATCTGACACCGCATCATATTCTATGTCAGCCAAGTTTGCTGTTCTTTGTTAAATATCTGTAAGCAAACACTTTAGGAGTTGTAGTTCATTTATGTGTTTGATTTGTACCAACCAGCAAATATACAAGAAGGAAAAATCAGTATTTTTGTTCAGTTAGGGCCTTATATTTAATTCAATTTGCAGATTTAACAAAAACTGCAGGTTTATTTGAAACGAGAATGTATATCAGCCATTGCCAGCTACATGTCATCCTGTGGATTTAGTGCACGTACACTGTGCACATTAGACATTAAAGAGCTAATTGATTCAAAAGTTAGAAGCTCTAGTTCTAAACGAGTAACATTGTTTCTCCTGGGCTCCTGCTCAGATAATAATAGTTTTAATAAGGGTAGGATACAGGGAAGCGAACAGGCAATTTGATAAGGTTGGGGAAATCAGGTATAGTTCATTCACTTTCTCAATTTACTCTTCCACTACATTAACCAAGACAGTTCTAATTTCCCTCTTTCTTATCATATCTCTGAATATTTTGACTTCCAAAGTAAACTCACATAAAAACACAAAAGTTACAATAGGGAAAAGAGCCAGTTAGCCTGAAAGAGGCTGTGCCATCATTAATAGTCTACAAAAAGAAATAATCTTAATCAGATTTACCTATTGTCATTGGCATTGTTTCTGCCTCAAGAATTAACCAAGAAAATAAATTTCCATTCATTACAACTCTCAGTGTAAAAGAATTTCAGCTATTATCTATTCAAAATCTTTTATATTTCACCTTGTGCCTGTGGCCCCTAATCCTAAACTGTTTAACTATTAAAACAGTTGACTTCCATCAGCAGGAAATGCTACACTTGTCCCCACACCTCCTCCCTCACCCCCATCCCAGGCCCCAAGATGACATTCCACATTAAGCAGAGGTTCACCTGCACATCTGCCAATGTGGTATACTGCATCCACTGTACCCGGTGCGGCTTTCTCTACATTGGGGAAACCAAGCGGAGGCTTGGGGACCGCTTTGCAGAACACCTCCGCTCAGTTCGCAACAAACAACTGCACCTCCCAGTCGCAAACCATTTCCACTCCCCCTCCCATTCTCTTGATGACATGTCCATCATGGGCCTCCTGCACTGCCACAATGATGCCACCCGAAGGTTGCAGGAACAGCAACTCATATTCCGCCTGGGAACCCTGCAGCCATATGGTATCAATGTGGACTTCACCAGTTTCAAAATCTCCCCTTTCCCCACTGCATCCCTAAACCAGCCCAGTTCATCCCCTCCCCCCACTGCACCACACAACCAGCCCAGCTCTTCCCCCCCACCCACTGCATCCCAAAACCAGTCCAACCTGTCTCTGCCTCCCTAACCGGTTCTTCCTCTCACCCATCCCTTCCTCCCACCCCCAGCCGCACCCCCAGCTACCTACTAACCTCATCCCACCTCCTTGACCTGTCCGTCTTCCCTGGACTGACCTATCCCCTCCCTACCTCCCCACCTACACCCTCTCCACCTATCTTCTTTGCTCTCCATCTTCGGTCCGCCTCCCCCTCTCTCCCTATTTATTCCAGTTCCCTCCCCCCATCCCCCTCTCTGATGAAGGGTCTAGGCCCGAAACGTCAGCTTTTGTGCTCCTGAGATGCTGCTTGGCCTGCTGTGTTCATCCAGCCTCACATTTTATTATCTTGGAATCTCCAGCATCTGCAGTTCCCATTATCTCTGACTTCCATCTCGGGTTTTTTTTCAGAATTTGAATTAATTTTCATCATATCTATGTTATCATCATGAAGAAAAAGACCCAACTCTTTGAACCTCTCTTGTTTTGCAACATCACAATTGATTCTGCGTACATGACTTCCTGACACAGTGCATCATCACTGCTGTACCCTTTAGTTTAAACAAATATTCACTGAATTTGGCCTAAACATGTTTGTTTTTATTATTTTTAAGACTACATTCAGTTTCTCTGGACACTAATACTGGCATGGAATCTTGCCTAACATTATTTTAAAGATATGAGTCTTAGCCTACACATTTCTAGGAAATGTAACCCACTCGACTTGACCCTACCTCACCTCATAGCAAAGTTCCTCTATCATCTCCACTATCAGGGTTGTCAGTGTTTTGAAGACCTAACAAAGGCTTCCACCCAATTTTCTTTCTAAATTAAAATAAATCTAAGTCATAGAATCAGCCTTTTGGCATTTTTTTCTGAACGTTGTGTAATGCTTCGGTCACACTTTGAAGAAAATGTACATTTTTCAGGTTTAGTCACATTGGCAATTTATTTAAGATTTGATTACTGAGTATTTCTAGCAATTTCTGTTTAGAGTGAGTTGTAATCAATTAACCTCAACAAGTGACCCAGTACCTAGTCTATAGATGTTTCGTGAAACAGCACCAGTAATTTTTCAAAACGTTTTTACTGTTTCCACCCCTGCTAAAGCAGATCTATTCAGTATTGTGTCTGTTTGTCAGAAAATCATAGCACCAAGCTCAGGGAATCTGATCTTAAAAATGCAATCATTGATGGGCTTTGGGGATTTTTTTAAAGACAGTATTTAACAATGTTCCTGAAGGAGAGGACAGTATATTTTCTCTTCAAAAAGGCATTACTGAAAAACCAAGATAACAAAGTGTGGAGCTGGATGAACACAGCAGGCCAAGCAGCATCTCGGGAGCACAAAAGCTGACGTTTCAGGCCTAGACCCTTCATCAGAGAGGGGAATAGGGAGAGGGTTCGGAAATAAATAGGCAGAGAGGGGGATGCAGACCAAAGATGGATAGAGGAGAAGATAGGTGGAGAGGAGAGTATAGGTGGGGAGGTGGAGAGGGGATAGGTCAGTCCGGGGGGGATGGACACGTCAAGGAGGCGGGATGAGGTTAGTAGGTAGGAAATGGAGGTCCGGCTTGAGGTGGGAGGAGAGGATAGGTGAGAGGAAGAACAGGTTAGGGAGGCGGGGACAAGGTGGGCTGGTTTTGGGATGCAGTGGGGGAGGGGAGATTTTGAATCTAGTGAAGTCCACGTTGATACCATTGGGCTGCAGGGTTTCCAAGCAGAATATGAGTTGTTGCTCCTGCAAACTTCAGGTGGCATCCATTTTTCCATCCCCACCTTTGTCTGCCTTCCGGAGAGACCACTCTCTCCATGACTCCCTTGTCCACTCCACACTCCCCTCCGGCCCCACGACACCTGGCACCTTCCACTGCAACCGCAGGAAGTGCTACACTTGCCCCCACACCTCCTCCCTCACCCCCATCCCAGACCCCAAGATGACTTTCCATATTAAGCAGATGTTTACTTGCACATCTGCCAATGTGGTTTACTGTATCCACTGTACCCGGTGTGGCTTCCTCTACATTGCGGAAACCAAGCAGAGGCTTGGGGACCACTTTGCAGAACACCTCCGCTCGGTTCGCAATAGACAACTGCACCTCCCAGTCGCGAACCATTTTAACTCCCCTTCCCATTCCTTAGACGACATGTCCATCATGGGCCTCCTGCCATGCCACAACCATGTCACCCATCTCTGGGTGAACTTTGACAACATCTCCTAATTATTTTCTCCTGAATCTATAATTCATGCATGCTGCTCCTTTTTTGAATGTGGGAACAGTGTTCTCTGTTACCCAGACCTGCAATGTTCTGGGCACTGTTCCTCCTGCCAGGAAAAACAAGGTTAGATGCATGTTTATCTGACAGGAGCATTGTTTTGCAATGGGGGCAAGGGAGTTGGCCAACCAGTCCTCCAAACCCCTCTGCCATCCATTATGATCATGGCTCACCTTTTTTTATCAGTTCCACCCTACCTATCCTATGTCATATTACTCGATTCCTTTTAGTGTCTATAAAAGGAATCCATCAGTTTCTGTGTTAACTTCACTCTGATTATGAGCTTCCACTCATCTCTCAAGTAGAAAATTTCAAAGATTCATGCTCCACTGAATATCAAATGTTCAACTTATCTTTAAACAGACAACTTCATATCTTGAAATTGTGACCTCTAGCTCTGGACTTTCCAACCATCGGAAAGAGTCTTTCAACAGCTACCTCATCGAGGCCACTACAAATTTTATAGATTGCAACTAAACTGCCTATCTTTCTTCTAAATTCCAAGAATTTTACTTAATCTCATTGCTCTTCATTGATTCTTTTCTTTCCTTTATCATTAAAATGGTCTAAACTTGAATCTTCATCTAGTTCTGAAGTTGCAGCTTAAGCTTAATAGCATTCATTTACTAAATTATTTCCTGTTTGGAATTCTGCTACTTGGAGATCTGCTCAAAAATCCAAAATCTACACTTCCAGGGATTTAATTCCCATCAGTTGCATTCTGGTGATGCACGTGAAAATTATGTGGATTACAAAGGGATTAATGACTCTTTAAATATCACATAAAAACACTATTTGTGTGAATTTGTTCATGAATGTCTAGAAAGAGAAAATATCCCTAAACATCTTTTGTAGCGATATTGTTGCATGTGGTTTTAGCTTTCATTACAATATCAAATTGAATGGTATAATGGACACTGTTTACACACCTCCAAATAATCAATCATTTTGGTAGATACCATAATACTAAATCAAGCTCACTTTCATTCCCTTCATCTCATGGCATGAGAAGAAGAAAGTACTGACAACATCTATAAAATGGTTTAATTAGCACAGGACAGAGAGAGTTCCATAACTACAGCTCCTAAAATGGTGATTGACTCACATATATTCTGCATAAGATGTACATCAGTTAATCTCTGAGTTGGAAAAGAAAAATTCATGATAACAATAATTTGAGTTTGTACAAAGGCTGAATTTATAGCATTAGAAATGAAACTGGCAACATATTAAGCCCCTCCTGAGTTCTGACAACAACAGTAAATGAATTGTTAAAATCTGCCTTTTTTTACAACAATGCTGCAGAAATTCCACACAAAAATTAACTGCGTTACTCAGTCGCCAAAATCAACCTGTTAACTGTTTCTACTTAAGCTTGTGGAAATGTACTTAACAAATGACATTGTTAATCTCGTTCTCAATCCTCACTGGGGAAACATAGGAGCCTGTGAACAGCTGCAAGAGCAAACATGTTCCTTTGAAATCTGTTGCTTGAAAACTCCACTATTCATTGTGAACATTTTAACAACAAGTCAATTGGAAATTGTGAAATATGGCTGACAAGCCTAGTTTAGATTTTTTTTAAAGTTAATATTCCCACAATTGAAATAGATTTAAAGCAACAAGAGCAATCAATAATGAGAGAAAAAAAATGGAGGGATTTGGATAGGGTTTTGTGTCTTTTTTTCTTGTCATTTGAGACTCTAATGATGCACTTATGTTGCCCGCTCTTCCCTTTTTCTTACACCTTACCTACTTAAGGAGGAATTCTTGATTGGTAAGTCGATGCTACCCGCAGACTAGGGATTTATTATAGGTCGCTGGAGAGAATAGATTTCTTCTGCAGGAAACACAACAAAGCTGTACCTTTCAGAGGGGCTTTTTAGTTAAAGTGATGGACTATTTGTTTTGCAACTTTATTTTGTACATAATTCTCATTTTGTGATGTTTGTTCATTGTCCTTTCTAATGCCACGCTTACTGGGGCCTATTGATTTCCTCTTTTTAATGCAGTATGTTGTCCTGTACGCACATCTTATTTTCTTTCCTTCACATAAAACTTTTTTTTCGTTATTTCTTTATTTTTGTTATTATTTTTTAAAATGCTTATTTCTTTTCTTCTCTTCTACAGTTCATCCTTTGTTATTACATCGTTCGCATGCTTTTTTTAAAAAAAAGAGAAAAAATGCATGATGTCTAAATCTACGAGTTTTCATGTTGGAAAGATTTTTTTTCTGTGTTTGGGGGTTAGGTGCCTTTTAACAGTAGACAGTGCATCAAACAGGTTAAAGATGGTCCTGGTGTGGATGTGCAATGTAACAGCAGCAATGTTTCTGTTTGCAGATGTGCAAGTCAGGGTCTTCTGGGCATGCTATTGCGAAGGAAGAATGCAACAAACTTGGCAGTGCACCCAGCCAGAATGGAGACTACCAAGATTATGACTCAGGCAATGATACAGCTTCGCCCCCCTCGACTAAAGCCACCTCTTCAGGATCACAAATGGAGGAGGAGAAAGGGCAGCCTCTTGAACACAGTGCAGAGTTAGAGCACCAGACAGTTTCCACAGTCGAGCTGAAATTCAACGATGTGGAACCCAGCTCAGATTCTGGCAATTCAGTTGCAAGCTGCTCATCTCCATGCAATGCCATGCCCGCGTCCCCAAGTGTATCACCAGGTGGTAAAGTACCCAAGCAGGACAGGAGGTAAATCTTGTCACTCTTGATACTGTTCATCTAAACTGAAGCTGCCTTACAGGGCCATCAGAAGTAACTGAAACACCAGACAGTGTTGCTAATGGCTGAAACCTGAAGAGATACTAGCTCCTTCATCATGTTAGAAAATGTTCTTCACCTAACATCACAAACAAAAAAGCAGTTGTTCACATAACAGAACGCTTGGTTATGGACAAAGGCAGAGTGTCAGAGATAATGGGAACTGCAGATGCTAGAGAATCCAAGATAATAAAATGTGAGGCTGGATGAACACAGCAGGCCAAGCAGCATCTCAGGAGCACAAAAGCTGACGTTTCGGGCCTAGACCCTTCATCAGAAAGCTCTCTGATGAAGGGCCTAGGCCCAAAACGTCAGTTTTTGTGCTCTTGAGATGCTGCTTGGCTTGCTGTGTTCATAAAGGCAGAGTGTCAACTGTCTTCTGACTGTGGTATATGGTTGAAGCTTCATGGGTTCTGAAATGACTTTCTGTAACAGCCTAACGTGTCATTCAATGTATGAGTCACAGAGTCATAGGGTTGTACGGCATGGAAACAGAACCTTCAGTCTAACTCATCCATGCTGACCAGAAATTCTAAATTAATCTAGTCCCATTTGCCAGTATTTGGTCCATATGCCTCCAAATCCTTCTTATTCATATACCCATCCAGATTCTTTTTAAATGTTGTAATTGTACAGCCTCCACCACTTCCTCTATGTGAAAAAATTGCCCCATAGGTCCCTTTTAAATCTTGCCCCCTGGCCTTAAACCTATGCCCTCTAGTTTTGGACCCCACTACCCTGGGGGAGAAATTTTGGCTACTCACCCTATCAATGCTCCTCATGATTTTGTAAATTTCCATAAAATCACCCTTCAGCCTCTGAATCTTCAGGAAAAATAGCCCCAGCCTAAAGAGCCTCTCCCTATAGCCCAAACCCTCCAACCCCGACAACATGCTTGTAAATCTTCTATGAACCATTTAGTTGTTTTCAAAATGAGAATTATCACTGTCAGGGTGCCTAAAGTGGTAAAATTATCTTTGATATCTCGAACCAATGTTGTTCATTTCCCATCGATAGTTTTGACCAAGGAATTGAGTTTTCTTTTTGCAGAGTATTTCTTAGTGAAACCAAACAATGGGTCAGAATGAAAAATGACAATGTACTGAACTGTTAAAAAGAAAGGGAATGTGTTAAGATAAATGACATTTTCCCTTCTCCATGCTTTCTCACGTCTTAATGTCACATGGTTTTGTTATGAGTGTGAGAGGTTTTAAATAACACTGTAACAAACATCTGATCTGTCACTAGCCAAGTTTATACCAGCTTCTTTCCCTTTCATTACAGGGAATTACCTTCACCACGTGGCTGGCCTCCAGTCACTGACAGCAACAGAAGCCCTTCCCTCTCACCGACCAGACAATCGCCTGAAGGACATCGTTCCAGAAGTGACTCCTGCAGCACCAGGGGACGAGGCAGGAGTTCCCCCAGTTCCAGCTGTTCTTCACGTTCACATTCCCCTGAATACAAGTCAACCGCAAAATATTCGAGAAGCAGATCACATTCTTCAGGGAAAAGGTTTGTCTGAGTGTCTGATGGGAGAGACAGAAAGGAATTGATGAGATCTCCCTAATGGCTGAAATTGGCAAAAGCGTGGAATTGATCCTTACAGAACAGCAAAGTCCAAAATTCAATCCCCAGTGTCTGGTAAGGTGCCATATTGTTTGGAGCACTCTTGCCTCTAAATCAGAAAGTCAAGCTGGACTTCACACTCTTGGGCATATTCTCAGGGTTGACACTCCAGTACCGTAATTTATTTTCTTTAGCAAATGCACAACTCTGAAACCAAGCAAGAACTTCTCCATTTGCTAAGATCAGTGTGATGAGTCCCTGACTTAGCCTATAGAGGGGACAATCCTCAGTTAAATGCAACATTGTTTCTGTCTCTCCCAAAGTAGATAAGGAGTTTGCCTAATGGTTGCAGCTGGCTGTGTAGAGACCATGGTTTGGCCTGAACCTGTTTAGCAAAGACCAGTTGCACTATGGTAGCTCAAAACCTGCCATCAGTAGATGAGATTTGGCATAGGAAGCTTTGTTAGTGACTTCCTGCGTTTCCAATTCCATGATCCACAGAATGACTGCTGGTAGATCATGCTCAGGGATGCTGCTCCACTTTGGGCACCAAGACAGGAGAAAGGATTCAGCAGGTAACCGTCAAATGGCATGTGAGGTGCAGCAGGAATTAATTCAACAAGCTTACGGGTTTGCATCAGTTGGCAAAATGATGCTTACATGGACAGGAAGCCAGGGGAGTTGTGCTGAGTAGAGGATTCCCAGTTATGTTACACATCGTTGCAATCAGTTAAGTGTGAACCTTTTCCAGACAGGTGACAAGTAACAGCAGCATACTGAGGGAGTCCTGCACTGTCAGAGATGCAGCAGAAGTAAATGTAAATTGCAACCCTATCTGGACATAAATGTGTTCACCACACTATTTGAAGAACTGGAGAGATCCCAATGTCCAGTCTTCCATTCACCTCTCAACCCTTGAATAAATCATACTTTAGTGTCCCAATCAATGCACACTAAAGGAAAGCTGCTATTGTGCAGCATCCTAATCAAAATTGTTTCTAAAACAAAATCTTTAGAATTATCAGGTCCTCGCCTATAAGTTCAATGCATAAAAAAATGCAAAATCTTATAAGGCTTCTTAAAGACCAGATGGTATTCCATAAAAGTTGGAGGATGCTCCAAATATCGATCTTTGGTCTACAGCTGAGGAGTGATTAATGATGAAGTGATGAGAACAGAAGACTTGTAGTCACAGAGCACCCAATCGCTACAGAACATCACAAAGCACTTTGCATACCATGATCCCATTTTAAACATGATTAATGTCAACATGCTTTAATTATTTGAAGGTTGGCAAGCCATGCCTTGTGTTGAGGTTTCTCCTGTGAAGCAGAGTGAGGAGTTAGCCCTGAAGTAAATCTCAGTCAGAACAGGGATCGAGTCCTGCACTGGTGGCACTAGTCTGTACCACACACCAGCTATCTACTTAATTGGGTTTCCTTTAGATTTGATTACTAAAAGTGACTAATGGCTCACGGCTAATCTGTATATTTTAATGCAACCATTTCATTCCTGGGGAACAGGTGTGATTTCAAAGTTGAGCTCTCTGCTTTCATTTTCTTCCAGTTGCTGTTTCAAATTAAATCAATGCTGTGCAGCCATAATTCACATTGCTTGATGTGATAGAATTTGGTTCCTGGCTGTTAGATTTAACCAACAACCTAACTGTGAGCCACCCTTGAGGTTAAATCATTGATACTAAAGCGTGCCATCAATATCTTTCCATCAATATAAAACTGCTCCCAATATTAGAAATGTGAACTCTTATATGTGTTTTATTCTGGCAGCCTGCAACAAGTCCATCATATGAAAGAAGGAGACTACACAACACAATTGCTTCAATTTAAATAATATAATCAACTTTAAGAAATTTATTGAACAACTTTGCAATTAAAAGAGAGCTCCTGTATTTGAATACTGCAAAGTTTGACCAATGTAAATTTTCCAAGCTAGATTGTTGCAGTGCTTTTTCCACCCGAATCACGTCAAAGACTGACAATGTTACAGTTAGATATAAAGGCAAATGGATGAAGAGTCAAGACTCATTCTTCTTTGATTGACCAGGTCTTCTTCACGCTCTCTGAGCTATTCGCCAAAATCTAGAAGGAGAAGCCCAGGAAGCAGGAGCTCCCGATCACGACGCAGCCCCAGTTATTCAAGATACAGTCCGCAGAGGTAATGATTTTAAGGAGTTATATTACAGCTCTAAGTTTCCAGTGTATTGCTTTGCACGACAAGGGAGCACAGAAGGAATACAGGTGTAAGAGACATTGCATCTGGTGAAGTGACTGAATGTATTCAATGAGTGGAAAATTGATCAGTCCACAGAATATGTATGCTGATCATGTCTCCACATTCATGAGAGTGTGCAAACTTGGAGAATGATTCTTCTAGGTATCTGTTTTCCCAAATCCCACTTTAGGCAAATAGCAGTGCAGAGACTCAAGGATCTTTATGGTTTCGCATGTTAAGCAGCGGTGCTAAATTGACACAGCAAGGATTGGAGCTGGATGAGCACAGCAGGCCAGGCAGCATCAGAGGAGCAGAAAAACTGACATTTCAGGTCTGGTCTCTTCTTCAGAAATAGATCCAGACCTGAAACGTCAACTTTCCAGCTCCTCTGATGCTGCCTGGCCTGCTATGTACATCCAGCTCCACATCTTACTATCTCAGACTCCATCATCGGCAGTTCCTACTATCTCTGGGCACTAAATTGACGTTGTGACAAAATGTAAATGCAAACCAATATAATGTCAACACCACTAAACTCATTTGTTTATGAAAGGACATGATAGGTTAGTACTGCCAAATGTTTCATCAGTTTATATACAATTTCCATCCAAATTAAAGAATAAAACAAATTCCAAATAAATACTGTACTCACCCTTGCTCACTTAGAGGATAATACGCCAACTCTACCCAGCATTATTGAGTAAAATGTGCTCCTCAGAAGAACTCTGTGCCCTATTGAACATTCTTGCTTCCATATTTGCTGTAATATTTTCTTAGATAGCCAAAAAAATTCACTAACAACTATCATCTTTGTTGGACATCATTTAATCTCTTTGTTGATAATTTTGCTCCATGTCTAGGCTACTGTTTGATTTGAGGCTGTAAAATCATATCCACACTGCAGAATATGTGCATTTGTTATTGTGTGTCTGCTGTTGCTGTCTTTGCTGGTTGTCTACATATATTTGGCATTGATGTTAATAGAGATTGACTGAGGCTAGGCTGTAACTAAAAATGATCTTTTATTGAACATTATATTCTAACTACAAGCAAAACATTGCATGGGACTTCTGCACAAAATCATCTGCCAGCAGTTCTGCCATGAGTTGTTAATAAATTTAAAATTCCCCTTTACATGACAAATATACCCCTACTCCATTCACACCTCTATTCATTAATTCTAGCTAATGGTTTACATTATACTACATTGCCGCCAAGTCTCTACAATTATCCCTTGGTCACCGAGATAGTCATTGTGGTGGGTTCCCTAGTCTACCTGGTCTTCTTTGCCTCCTCCAAGTGAGTTGAGAACAACCCAAACACTCTATAGTTTATGTCCCCCTCTGGAAAGTATAAAATGAATCACTGGACAATGTCAGTTTGCTAATCAGGCCACCTTCTAGGTTTCCTGAATGACTGGTGCATTCTATTGAAGATGTTCTTTTCACAGAATCAGTGTGTTATCCTCACTATTCCATTTTCAGTCCTTAGCGGGTGAGAAGGTGTTGATTCTGATCATGCATCCACACTGACTCTTCGGACTAGACTTCTGCTTGATCGTGTATTCTGTGGTGTTGATTATAATTTCTTGATTGATTAATGTCATACTCATCCCCCTTTCCCCTTACTCTTTCCAAATCAGCTGCTGTGGAACTTGTTATAAGTGTGTGCCCTGGAGACCTATGCTTCAATAATGACCACATATCTACCAGTGATCACAATGTTTAAGTGAAATGCAAAAGAAACAAAAGTCATTTATAGAATGCACTGAAGTCTGTGAGTATTGTATCCAAGGATGGCCAGAATATGTTCCATATAATCCTATCCTGAAACAATACTTTGAATAAAGAAGACTTTGCACTATTGTGGATAAATTGTTGATGTATGATGAGGGATCTGTCATACATATAGTCCTACATTTGATGTGCCTCAAAGGTTACACTAAGGTCAATTGAGGATTATGAAAAGCATTCATTTGTAAATTGTGGTCCATTTTCCAAAAAGGCGAGGTCTGGAATTCCACATGTAGCAAAAATTTCCTTTAAAAATCTAATGACAGCTTCAGAGGTTGGACCATGTCTATACTTCAGTTGATCAAACTGGAAGAGCAGTCAACTGCAGTCAGAACTGTGTTGTCTCTGAGCTCAGTAAGATCCTTTCCAAGATGTTCTCACTGTCTGGATAAATGTGAAGGTCCATGGGACACAAAAGTTGATCCTTTTGCTTCCATCTAAGAAGGTGGCACAGTGGCTCAGTGGTTAGCACTGCTGCCTCACAGCGCCAGGTTCAATTCCAGTGTCAAGCTGCTGCCTGGTGGAGATTGCACATTCTCCCTGTGTCTGTGTGGGTTTACTCCTGGTGCTCTGGTTTCCACCCACAGTCTGAAGTTGTGCAGGTTCGGTGGATTGGCCATGCTAAATTGTCCATAGTTTTCAGGGATGTATAGTTTAGATGGGTCACCCATGGGAAATGTGGGTCATTACAGGGATAGGGTCAGGGGTGGGTGAAAGCGGAATGCGGAAGGTCAGGGTGGACTCAATTGGCCAAATAACCTGCTTTCACACTGTAGGGATTACAGAAAGCAGCTTTATCTTTTCTTTTGGTGCTATTGAAATCCTTGGTCACACAGTAAATTTTGCAGCCTACTATGGCTTTTCATAATCCCCAATTAACCTTAGTGTAACCTTTGAAGCACATCAAATGTAGGACTGTATGTATGACAGATCCCTCATCATACATCAACAATTTATCCACAATAGTGCAATGTCTTCCTTGTTCAAAGTATTGTTTCAGGATAGGATTGTATGGAACATATTCTGGCCATCCTTTGATACAATACTCACAGACATCAGTGCATTCTCTAAATGACTTTTGTTTCCATTGTATTTCACTTAAACACTGTGATCGCCGCTAGATATGTGGTTACTATTAAGTATAGGTCTCCACATCTTTGACAAATCTATGTCCTCTTGCTTAGGCTTTTGCTACAGGAATGCTTGATTTTGCTTCTGCTTTTCTCTTTCTCCCTGGACGTGATCAGTTATTACATCAAATCTTATCAGCCTCAAGCAAAATAACTGCACACATCCATGGCTAACCCTTTAGCGTTTAATAAAACAAACAAAGGTTTGTGATCTCTCTCAACAGTGAACAGGAAGCCAAGCTCCAGGTCTGCAAATTTCTCAGAAGCGCAGGAAGCATCCAATGCCTCCTGTTCAACTGCAGCATGTCCTGGATGGCTTAGATGTGTTGTACACCAATGTTCATTTACCGTCTCTCTGGATCTGGAAGCCTACTGCTCCTAGTCCAATCAATGATGCGTCTGTGGCAGCAGCTTGATTACATTAGATTAGATTCCCCACAGTGTGGAAACAGGCCCTTCGGCCCAACATGTCCACGCCGACCCTTGAAGCATCCCATCCAGACCCATCCCCCTATAGCCCACACTCCTCTGAACACTATGGGCAATTTAGCATGGCCGATCCAACTAGCCTGCACATCTCCAGACTGTGGGAGGAAACCGGAGCACCTGGAGGAAACCCATGCAGACACGGGGAGAATGTGCCAACTCCACACAGACAGTCACCCAAGGCTGGAATTGAACCTGGGTCCCTGGCACTGTGAGGCTGCAGTGCTAACCACTGAGTCACCATGCCACCCCAAAATGCCACCCCATCCCGCTGATGGAAATTAAATTCAAATGAATGCTAGTCTTAATACTTGTGACTGTAAAGCTAGCATTAATCATTGTGAAGACCTATCTGGTTTGTTAATATCTTTTAGGGCGTGAAATCAGCTGTCCTTACCTGATCCTGCCTTTATATGACTCCAGATCCAAGAACTTACAGAGGTTTAAAAAATCATGAAGGGCATGGATAGGATAAATAGACAAAATTTGTTTCCCAGTGTGGAGGGAGTCCAAAACTACAGGGTATAGGTTTAAGGTGAGAGGGAAAAGCTTTAAAAGAGATCTAAGCGACAATTTTTTCATGCAGAGGGTGGTGAGTGTATGAAATAAGCTGCCAGAGGAAGTGGTGGAGGCTGGTACAATTACAACATTTAAAAGGCATCTGGATGGGTATATGAATAGGAAGGGTTTAGAGGGATATGGGCCAAATGATGGCAAATGGGACTGGATTTATTTAGGATGCCTGGTTGGCATGGATGCGTTGGATTGAAGGGTCTGTTTCCGTGCTGTACATCTCTATGACTCCATGCCTCTAAATGTTAGTGATTTTTAACTACCTTCAGAAATGGCCTAGCAAGCCACTCAGTTCAATGACAATGAGAATGGGCAATAAATGCTGACCTCACCAATGATATCCACGCCCCGTGAAGAAAAAGGAAAAATGAACAATTGTAGGCAGTCCTGGATCAGAATGAGCCAATATGTCTGGTGAAAGTAGTAATTTTTTTTATTCTTTTGAATGAGATTTGTTGGTTCTCTTCCCAGTAATATGCTTGGTCCTGCCTTAGCTATTGGCAATGGTTTACTCACGTGTTACAAGCTGGTTAAAAAGTATCCTGATTGATTCACCATCCCCATAAATTTCTGCAACTGAGAGCATTGAGAAGAGGTAAAAATGTTTAACTGCCTTCATCTTCTGAGGATCTTGCTCTGATTCTTGATGAATGTATGACATTGCATTGAAATTTAAGAGCTGATGTAATAACATTTGTAATTGACAGTAAGTCTTGGTTCTAGTAGGTGTCACAGCAGAACTCACGGTCTGTAATTATTCTCGAACTCTGTTGTTAAGGGTAATGATGTAACTTAAATAACGGAACTACACACTCTAATCCTTCAAGAATATTTGTTATTGTTCTTTGATTAATCTGTAGCACAGATGTGATGCCGAACAGAAGTCAGTTAAAACAGGATTTCCCAAAAGGTCTGATGAAGGTTGTAAGCAATTTAGCTTTTACATCCAAGGGTTATTATCAAAAACATTTATTTGTGACTAACCTAGTGGAAATTGAGCTCATCCCTAGCTTCATTAGACTGAAATTCACAGATGCCATTGGTGAACTTCTCTTTTAACACTTCTGTTTAACAAAGTGAAATCAACACAAATTCAAAGTGAGTCATTTGGTTTCAGCATTTGACCAATAGCTGAACCCCAATTTGTTTTTATTTTACAGATGAAATCTCTCCCATTATAGCTTTGATTTTTTTTATTTTTCTTTTCTTTACCTTTTGTGAGAAACATTGCTTGAATAGATACACTGGTTTTGTATCTGACCATAATGTGATAAGCTGATTTCAACTGCCCAAGATCTCTGGTTAGTTGTGGAAATTCTGTTTTAAATTATTCTGACTGTCTTGGTTTCTCAAATTCTTTATTTTATAGATCTGTGCAAGCCTTCTATTTAACAATGAACTGTCCTGGTTCTGGATTATTTCCAAGATTTCTAATTTTCTTTGTACTGAAGTAAACTGTAATTTGCCCCATAACTTTAGATTGTTTGCCTCGAGGACCATAAATTTGTACAGTGAAAATCGAGAGAAAGTTTTGCTTTAACCATGGCTCTGTGTCAGAAAGAAATTAAATAGCTGCTGCAAGTGTCCAATTTGTATTTGTATCAGTTGACTCAAATTTGTGTACGCCAACAGTTTCTGTCAGATCCTGTAATTTCTTGGCTGGGTACAACTTAAACATGTTTGATGTCTTCAGATTCTTGAATTCCACTAGCTTTCAAGGGTTTGGCTTTTAGCTTCTGAGCTGGGAACTATTTGCTGCAAAATTCAACATTGAGATGTCTGCCCCCTTTACATGAATGGCATTCTGTATGTTTGGTAGGACAATCTCTGTATTAATGCAGCCTTCTCCCATCATATCTAGAACACTCGAATATTGAATGTTACTATGCCTTCTTCCATTCTCGACTTGCTCCTGTGTCGATACTGTCAGTTGTTTTCCTCCATAAAGTCTCCCTGTTTCATCAAATGAATGCTTGCTTTTGATTTCTATCTTGTGCTATCTGGTTATCTGTGCAGTCTGTGATAACATTATCTCCTTCACTGATTGCAGCAAAATGAATAATGTTTCCTCTACGAATCCTACAACAATTCAGTCTTGAATCATATTGCCTTGAAGGGCTCCATTTCAAAATTCCCAACTAGCCTACATTAATCATGAAGAAAGGAACCAGCATTTTCTCCCAGTCACTGAATGCTTCCGTTAAAGTTTGCCCCCTTTATTATAATGTTCCTTCTTAGGGTGAAGGTTGTACTAGGTATTTTTATAATTTTTTTTGGATGCAACCATTTCTTCATCAAATCCCTTTATGACCAAGATGCTGTCTTCACTACAGCCTCTGGCGAAGAGTACTGACCTATTGCTTACTTAGCTTTTCTTGCTAATGCAAAATCTATTTTTATAACTTGTAGAGCCACAATGCCTGTTCACCCATGGCATTTCAGCCTGATTCATGCCTGAAAATGTTTTCAAAACACTCAGGTGAGAACAGAGGACAGTACAACACAGGAAGAGCAAGACTCTTTTGATTGCTTCTCTTTACTCTCGCCATGCTTCACATGCTTTTTAATCATTTGTTGTTTCTACTATTTTGTTGCCATTTCTCATGATGCCCCTCCACTTGCTGTCATGATTTGATATCACTGACTCTAATTGTTGTCTTATTATCTTCGGTATGAAAGTTGGAAGAGGCTGCATCAAGCTAAGCTCTAGGTAATGATGACCTTTTCCTGAGCGTTATCTTCTAACTATATACAGGCTTTGTACAAGGATCTTACATAGTACCATTATCTTGTAGTACTGGTTGTCATGCAATCTTAATCACTGATAATGTACACTATTATAGTGACAAATTTAACACTGAACCTTTGCACTTCAGCACGTTCATGAATGATAGTATAACACATGCTAGTTAAACATGTCCTTTCCTGTGCAACCATTTTAATTCTAAGCACATAGAGAACATATTCTGTTGTTTAGAGCGTTATTGTTAACCATTACAACACTGGAAACACATAGGAGCTCTCTGCATGAAAGATCGCAGTGTCACCCCATTGAATCATCTACCCACCTCTTAGTTATTTGAACTAAAATTGTTAAGAGGAAATGCAAAAGCCTGTCTGGTTTTTTTAAACTCCCTAGCAGTCACATGATTGAACAACATTTAAATCGTTGGAAAATCGTAGAAATCAACCTCTATAAATTCGTTCAAAACAGATCCAAACATAATGTGAAGTAAACATCAATGCTGGGGAGCTTTGGAAGCCTAAATCCAAATACATTTGTTCTTCCATATATTCTACACTTAAAGTTCTTGACACCTGACATGTGATATCTTAAAATGTTATGCATCAGATAAAATTGATCAAAATTAAATTATCGAAATGAACAAGTTTTAAAAGGAGCAGTTGTGTTACCCCTTGTAACTCGCCGAGAATACAAATACGTAATGGCAGAAAAGTTTGAAGAACGATTCCAGGAATGAGATTTGGATAAGTTGGAATGAAGGTTCTGTTTCCGTATTGCATGACTCTACGACTCTATGAGACATTTCAGTTACATAGATGGATTGGAGAAGCTGAAATTGTTCTTCGTGGGAAAATAGGACACAAGGGTTCAAAATTGTCTGGACAGAGTAGATAGACAAGCCCTTCAAAAGAGAATTCAATAATGACTTAAAGTGAGAAAGTTTGCTTGGCTGTAGTGAGGAAGTAGGTTTAGTTGAAATGCTGTTCCAGAGATTTGGCATAGATATAGCGTGATGAAGAATCTTCTTCTGTGCTATAGCAATTTATAATTTAAGAATTCAATTATACATGGTATTGGGCAGCATGGTGGCTCAGTGGTTTGCTCAGTTGTTTGATTCCAACCTCAGGCAACTGTCTGTGTGAAGTTTGCACATTCTCCCCGTGTCTAGGTAGGTTTCCCTGGGAGCTCTGGTTTCCTCCCACAGTCCAAGGATGTGTAGGTTAGATGGATTGGCCATGCTGAATGGCCCATGGTGTCCAGGGATGTACAGGCTAGGTGGATTAGCCATGGGAAATACAGGGTTACAGGGACAAAATAGGGGGTGAGTCTGGGAGGAATGCTGTTCAAAGGGTCGGCGTGGAACTGATGGGCTGAATGGCCTACTTTCACACTGTCAGGATTGTATGGGAGGAAATTGGTTTGTGTAGCTGAAGGAGCTGTGCAGACTAACTTTGACTCACCTGTGGTACTATGTGGCCTGAACAGCGGTCTTCAATCATATTGATGAAGAATATGGTGCAGGTAATTGCCTTCTGAAAATCAAGATAGCTTTCCATGACACAGGTGCCATGCAAAGGAATTTACCCCACTAAATGTTGCTGCAATATTAATAGCGGTTTGACTCTCAGACTCTCGCACATTTCTTCACATTCTTATCTCCAGCTCTTTTTAAATTTTATTTTTATTTTCTTCCCGATTTTGTTCTGCTTTTTCTAATTCTCATTTGATCTTATTTAACATTTAAGATTTCTTTAAGTGACCTTCTCACTCAGTCTTCCATTCTTGTCGCCTTTCTGGTGTTGCCATTCACATTTGCTTCTTAAAGCCATCAATACTGGTGACCTTGGGAGATAGCCTATCCTTCTGTTTCTGTCACTGATCAAATTGTGCAGTGCCTCCGGTATTCTGAATTCTGAAAAATGTCTAAAATGGACCTTCTATCATCCATCTTAGTTCTTGGGACAGGCAAGACCTCTCCACTGCTGGAAAATGGGAACTGACAGCTAATGTAGCAACTCAGATTTCGTTTACTTTCTTTCTTGTTTGGTCCACTGATAGGAATGAAGCCAAATGCAGTAAAAGTAACAAAAGAAACATAAATTTGCTCTATTCAACAAGGGGAAGAAATAGTAAGAATTCTATTAAAAGAGCTTGAGGCACGTCTCTGTCTTCTGAAAATTCTGGTGTAAGGTTGGGGTGATAAGTGACATAAATGTGGATAATAATGGTTCCACTGCATTCACTGATAAACAGAAAGAAATGTTGTCATCACTCTTATGCTTCTGTTTTTTTTAAACCTTTGCTTTAAATTATGATTGGATAGGGACCATGAGCGAGACCGGGATCGCAAGAGCTACAGTTCTCGAGACAGAGAGTCCAGGCGACGTCGGTCTCGCTCCTACTCGCCAATGAGAAAACGGAGACGAGACTCACCAAGTCATCTGGAACCTCGACGGATCACCAGGTCTGTAAAGCGCTCCTCTGGAATTAGAGATCACTTACTTTCACTCTTTGTATTTGTTCAGTATTCACGCCTGGGATTTTCAGAATATACTTAGGTCATCATCAACCACATAGATTGGTCCAAAAAAGCTTCTTTAAACTGTTTGACCTTGCCACATTTAATGGGCCCACCTTACCAACTCTCCATCACAGAGCTCAGCCGCCACTTGAGTATTCTAGTCTTATTTGCCCTTCTCATTCTGCCTGTTGTACACTCTCTGTCTTTTGGAATGTCTTCCAGGACTGCGTCAGTTCTAAACTTGCATAGGACAGCCTTTTAACCTGTATCCATTTATTCTACTGCCTGATGTATGAATTTAAATGTATTGCCTGGAGGATAGTGCCGTGTTGTAATGATGATGCTGTAACATGCCCTCCATTAAGGTACAGCTTTTGCCCACAACGGAGTCATTTTAACTTCAGGTGATAGTGCAAAACAGTTCATGTCAGAAGAGCCACCGGGCATTTATTACAGAGCAAATGCTGCTTGATCGCAGTGTTGAGATCCCTCCCTTCACTTTGTTGAGGATCAAGAATAGATGCACAGGATGCCAATTGCTCAGGTTGGATGTTTCTCGCTTTAGGAGGACAGGATATGACCCAATAATTTTTCACATTATCAGGTAGACAACAGTGTTTTAGCTGTACTGCTGCAACAGGCTGGCCAGCAAATTCTGAAGCCAAAGTCTTCAGCACTATTAGTGGAATCTTCTAGGACCCATAGTCTTTGCAGCCTTGAGCTGGTTGTTGCTATCACATTGAGTGAATCAAATTAGCTGAAGATTGTTGCAAATGTTTCAGCCTCAACTTTTGCACTGATGTGTTGGGCTGGCTATTATTAGGGATGGCGATATTTGTGAAGTCTTCTCCCTCTGTTGGTTATTTACTTGTCCGCACCATACATCGTGTGTCAGGATGACAGAGCACAGAGCTGGACAGGTTTTACAGAACCCCCTAACTGAAAGGTCACAAACAAGGGGCACATAATTTTAAGGTGTAAGGCAGAATGATTGGAGAGGATTATGAGAACTTTTGTTTCCACCCAGAGGGTGTTAGAAATCTGGAATGTGTTGGAAACCTCTTGACTGTTAAAGAGTATTGAGATGAGCGCCTGAAGTTATAGGCCAAGTGCTGGAACATAGGACTAGTGTAGATTTACAATAGTTTTTGTTGGTGCAGATTCAATGAGCTGTTCTGTACTGTATGATTCCATGATTTTAGCCGTGAGATCACTTAGCTGTGTGTGTATGATTCCATGATTTTAGCTGTGAGACCTTTTCGTTGTGTCTTTCAAATGCTGTTTTCTGCAGTCGAGCGTCCACTTTGTCTGTGCTGCCACTTCAGCAAGTCAATACCTCATTTTTAGACGGTGCTGCTCCTAGCATGCCCTCCTGCAATCTTCACCAAACCAGAGCTGAACCTCCAACTTGATGGTTTTGGGGGATATTGCCAGGTGAGGAACGTAATAAGATCATGTGAGTGAAGATTAACAGACTTTATCAAACATAATCATATAATTGGGACCAGAGAAGAGAGACATATTCTGGAAACTTTACAGACACAGGCTCCAGTTCTCTGTGAACTCAGGTCATTATTGCGCAGCTGTTGTAAAGATGGACTGCTTGGAAAGTTTCCAGATGCTGAATGTGAAATTGAACAAGGGTGGGGAGAGAGCTGTGGAATCTTGTTTGCTCCCTGATTATTGGACTTGTATGATACAATATTTTGCTGAAGTTAAGGGAACAGAATATCAGGGGAATATACAGGGGATCAAGACTGCTTCAGTTGTTTCTCCACCCATATTTAATTCCTCACCAGTGTGCATTAAGAAAGGGACACCCGTCTTTGACAATCACCAGCAAGTTGTTTGTCAGTGGGCTTTTTTTAAAAAAAACACTTTTATCTTCTTTATTTATCAGTGCTCGCAAGCGACCCATCCCGTACTATAGGCCTAGCCCCTCCTCTTCCAGCAGCATCAGCAGCTATTCCTCCTGGTACAGCAGCAGGAGCCGGAGCAGGAGCCGGAGCAGGAGCTGGAACCGCAGCCAGAGCTATTCCAGTAGAAGCTGGAGTCGCAGTGCCAGCAGGAGCCGGAGCCGGAGCCGGAGCAGCAGGAGCAGCAGGAGCAAGAGCTATGATTCTGCAGGCAGCTACGAGAGCCTGCGACGCTGAACACTCTCCCCAGCACCACATTCCCTATTTTCCCAATGCACCCCCTCCCCCAGGGCACTACACTTCCCTTGCACCACCATCCTTCCCTGCTGCCTACTTGCAGATTGACCTCTATGTTATTTTGGTTTCCCACTGTTTAAGTGACGTGTGGAATCTGGTGAGTGTGAATGTGCCACAGCACATGTGAAACAGAAAGACAGATTCACATTTCTCCTGGTCCGTCCCTTACTTTAAAGATGAAATGAAATCATTGGGTGCTTTCTTTTAAAAAAGACTTATGCCGAGTTTGATCAAAACTTGAAGCAATTTCTCCATTGTGTTTTGGTCTGATTGTTACAAAGGGCTGTGTAGTCCCAACACAGAGTCAGTTCACAGTGCCAATAGTAGCAGTTAAACATGAAAGTTGTAGCATTCAGCAGGTGCACTGTAGCTATTTTCAGAGGAAGCTTAGGCGCTGGCACACTGAGATGATGAATAAGGTTATGTGTGAGAACAGCTGACACTGGTTTCCTGCCACCACCGTTCCCATCAGCACTCGTCATCTCCCTCACCCTTAGAAATGCTAAGTACACCCATTTCTCTTGGATTCAGAGTGTCCTTTTAATCGCAAACTCACCATAGTAGATCTACTGCAGTGTACAGTGTATGGATTGTACACCCTACCATCTTGCTGGCTGCATTTGGCAGTAGGATACTGCTACCATTCCATTCCCCAGCAGAAAACAGCACCAGTTGTTAATTTACAGCTACAGTTTCAAGCCCACTCGCAGAATGTGGCGAGATTCCAACAGACTGCAACAGATTATCAGCCTGACCTGCTTCGCCTGTTTAAAAATGCGTTTACTGTCGGTGAACTGATTCTGGTTAACCAGCGAGGCAATGCGCTCAAAAAAATTCAATTGTTAACAAATCTAAACATTGAGTCCATGTGCTGAATAATGAAATAATGCAAGGGATAAAGAAAAGCTAGTCTTTTTCTCCATATAGTCTTAAAAGTCCTGACATGAGAACATGTTTCTTCTGTAAACCTCAACTTTTCCAGCCTTTTCTCATTATTATTGGGGAAATGACATCATTAGACCAAAAGAGTGGCCCGAGGTGCAGCAAGCTACATAGATATAAGTGATTTGGAGAAGAGGGGTAAAACAGTAAACAGTAGGCTGTTGTTTTAAAAGTGGATTGTCTATAGGTAAAAGAGAGTGCTGAAGACGGAGTCCTTCACTGTTGAGGATCTGAGAAAGAGCTGGAGTAGGACATGAACTTTTATTTCAGCAAACTAAAGGGAGGAAAAAGTGTGCCTAGGATGAGATAGCCCCAACTAGATAATGTATTTATTTTATAATATTGAGTTAATTGGATTCAGAATCTCAAGAAAGTACTTTCATTTCATCTTTAACATGTATATATGTATTTTAAAAGGAAGATAACATAAACTGCACTCCAAAGCAGACTGGGCTTTGTACAAGAGTCACTCAAAGCACAGAGGCTATAATACGTCAGGACAGTCTCAAACAAGATTCTCTGGTCAAACAAATGTGCTCCAAATCAGATTCTAATTGACCTATGTTTGGCAACCTCCCTCAGAGGTACAGTTCAGCTGGCTGCCACGTATGGCAAGAACAGATCACATCGGTATAGTCATAGGTATTTTACGAAGGTTCAATCTCTCACACATTCCTTTGGCAAACTGAAGAGGTTTGCATTCCAGCCATGCTGTACCTGACCTGGATGTCTTTGATAATGGCTCAGAGTGCCTGCAATGGTGAAGTGTTTTGCTTACCAGAGTGAACATCCTTCACCCTGACCGGCACCAAATTCACAAAAAATGAAGCAACAGTAGCAATCTGCCAATGATTGAAAATAACCTTATCCTGCAAGTTAGTACATAAGGATACCCCCTAGATGACCTTTAGTAATTTATTGATAGACTTTTAATATTGTTCCTCCTTTTGCACTCCGATGATATTTATTTCAATTTGTCATGTCTAATTAGCAAATATACCAAAATCTTTTCTGCTAATTCTCGATCAATTGTATTTTCACTATGCACTGTAAATATATTAATAAAGGTCAATACTGTACCCATTTATTTAATATTTATTTGCCCTATTTATTTAACTTATTTATATAGAGTAGGTAGCAGAGCCTGTACTTATGGAACTGCCGTGCGTAGTGTGAACAATCTCATTGTTTTACTTTTTATTTTGTAAGCCATTCCATACAAAACTTTGTGAAACTGTGTTTGTGATTAAGGGCCTGTAATCATACCACTTCAAATGAAAATCCAAATTATATGAACCTCCCAATGATAAATTATAGCTGCCAAAAATTGCATTGGTTAATGTTCAGTATTATCAAACGTAGCTAGAATTATCAGTCACGCATAACAACTCTATAGGTGTGTTTGTATTTGTCAGAATGCTTTCAACCCAAATAGTTTTTGAATGTCTTAGAACAAACAAAATAACAAGGTTGAACTGACTGCACACTTGTTCGATAAAGTCAGTTGGTATCTAATTCTTTTATCTCTTTCTGCACAGGAGTCAGAGGTTTCAGTTAATATTATGTACCAGCTCTTTCAATCTTCCTGTGAAAATAAGATATATTCTTCATGACATTAGTCTTCCTGATGCATTTAATTTGTGAGCTTGTAAAGCAAATCTGTTAAAAGAAAAATAAATATTCTGACTTGAATTTGATGCTTCATTTTTGTTGTTCGTATCCTGGCACACATACAAATCTTACACCCATCATCCGGAAGCAGTTTGCAATGTAAATAAATTTTCAACTAGGCTGGACAAGGAGAGCTTCTATGTGCTCGACATGTCTATAGCAACACTCTGACCTTTCCAGTCAGTATGTTTTGGGTTTAAATCCTGTTCCAGAAACTTCAGTGCACAAATACAGCATGATGCTTCAGTTCATAACCAAGGAGGAAGTGCATTGTCAGAGGTGCCATCTTCTAGATGAAATGTTAAACCGAGCTCCCTTTGGTTTCAACTGTACTTCAAGTGTACCATGGCACTATTTTAATGAAGAATGAGGGAGCTTTCACCGATAGCTTAGTCAATAATTACCCCTCAAATGGATATCACTAAATTGATTCAATGGACAATATCATAGTTGTTTCTAGAAATTGCTGAGTGCAAGCTGGCTGCCATGTTTCCTATATTAAAACATTTACATCACTTCAAGTGCTATAAAGGGACTGGAATTTGAAAGGTGCTTTATAAGCCTTTGTTCTTTTTTGCACAGAACAGATCCAAATGGCACTCCATTAGTTTTAAACTTGTAAGCGCCTGTTGCAATTAACATGCATCTCTCTGGCCCGAAACGTCAGCTTTTGAGCTCCTGAGATGCTGCTTGGCCTGCTGTGTTCATCCAGCTTCACACTTTGTTATCTTGGATTCTCCCGCATCTGCAGTTCCCATTATCTCTGATATATTTATAGCTGGCCTCTGTTTTCACTGGTACCAGTAGAACCCAAACCACAACACAGATTCCACAAAATCATATGAAAATTATAAAGCTTCGTAACGTCTGCACCAATGTCAAAAAGTCTGGAAGTGCTCACAGATTAAATACTAATTGAGCACCAAACTAAACGCAAGCATTAAATCAAAATACCACACTGTTTCAATATATTCTGTGTATTCATTTCAGTGCAAAGTGAGCGTATAAATAGGCAACTGCGGTTGTCAACATTTTCACACCACTGATGTTTCTCTTGCAAAGGAACAGACTTACATCAATCTCATCCAAATAAATCATTTCTCAAAAACATAAGGACCTCTATATCGGGGATTATGCTCTTAATCAGGCTACAAACTACAGATAAGCAGTTAGAAAACCCAACACAAATAGTGTCACTTATCTTCAGCACTTTCCAGCAACTGAATCCTGTGCAAACAACGTTAGAAATGATGGAATAGGTAGCATTAAGCACTATGTGAAGCACAAAGCAAGAGACTACTAAGAGCAGTAATAGCTGTGCTCTGTGGCTACTTGGATGAGATGTCCAAGGAATGCCAATGTCTGGAAAATCTAAATCTAAATCTGTATTTATAAGGGAGAGAACATACAGCCTCCCAACATCAGCATGATCACAAGAAAGCAAAATCTAGAACATAGAACAGTACAGCAAAGGAACAGGCCCTTAGGCTCACCATGTCCGTGCCAATGATGACGCCATTCCAAACTATTCCCGACTGCTTGCATATGGCCCCTATCCCTCTTTTCGCTACATGCCTGTTTATTTATGCCTCTGAACCGTTGCTATCATATCTGCTTCTCCCTCCTCTGAAAAATATTATTGCTAATGTTTGTAATTTGATCACTTAATAGGATTTAAATATTTTAATTATGACATCACTTCTCAAACAAAGGTCAGTCAACCATTAAAAAACGTAAAAACCTTCATTTAAATCCATTTCTCTTTGTGCACTCAAGTACGAAATGAGTTCACTTTCAATTCCAGCCTGTATAAGCTTCTTTAGCATTATATTTTATCAAAAGCTAGTGAGTGACAAATCCTTCTTACTTAATGTGTCACAGATTCCAGTTATTTTGTGTTTCAGATTTCCAGCTTCCAATAATTCTTTGTTTTGTTTTAATGTGGTGGTACCATTATTTTCACATCTGGATAGTGTGTACAGGCAGGATGGATGCAGCTCTGAGTAAAGCTCCAAATGTGGAGTTGGATTTTGTAGCCATTCCCCCGCATCTCCACTGACATATTCAAATGTTGAGGAAATCTGTAAGGTAATGCACGGGGCCTTCCCACTAACTCCCAAACTGTTTCCCAGATAATCATGGGCAGGGAATGTGTCAGGCGGCCCCTGCACCCAAAGGTCGAGTGAGGACCTTAGGCAGCCAGCTGTTGCCTCACCGGCCTCATTCTACATTAATTGCTGTTTTACATGTGAGAGGGAGGCAGCTGCCAAGGGATAAGCCGGATAGCTTTCACAGTGCAGACTGCAGATTGGCAGGAAATGCGGTACCTCCTTTAGGAGACCCATTGGGCCCATTAGAAGCATACCTCACTTTTGCACCCACCCTATTATCCTCCCCCCAACCAGCTTCTCAAGCCTAGACCCCATGCCCCCACCTCAACTGCACCCCAACCATCACAGAAGTACAGCCAGGCCCATCCAAAGCCCTAGACTCATATTCAAGTCTGGTGACCGGCAATGTTCTTCTTCAGTGACTGCCTATAGTTCCAGCAGCAGTCATAGTTGCCCTTGGTGTTGCTGGGACTAACTAGCTGCCATCTAATTGGATTGGCCAGCAGTTCTCTTGGAGAGGACTTCCTGCCAGATGGGGCCACATCTTTTCACCTCGAATCATTTAAGGTTGCTTCTAGCATAATCAGTGCACAGCGACCAGGTCTCAGGAGGATGGTAATGACTCATCTTTCAGCCAGGGTGGAGAAAGATATTCTGGAAGTACAGCTCCCTGTAAAATCAACCCTAAATGGTGAGGTGCTGATGAGATGCTTTCAAATTTGGGGCCTGCATTTCAATCCATTCACACCAATGGAATGGAAATTTCCTCTGCAGACGGAAAGGTTTAGATTGAGTTTGGACAATCATGAGCCCTCACTGTGGGCTCACAATTCTAGAACTCATAAATCAATGATAATCTTAACCAGACAGAATATAAAGGTAGTTGACTGTAAATTCTAGCACTCACATCTCTTGAGATTTCAATAATCCTCAGCAAAAGCTCTTACACTTTGATTTTGAGATCATAAGAAACTACAAGGTCTTAATTTCAAGGAGAATAATTAGGAAATAAGGTGAGAAGGATCTCCATCACTGACATCTCTTAAGCCTCAGTCTTGTGTAGATAATGCAGAATAGACTTCTTCAAAAATGGTAGGTCATCATCAGAATCAGTGGGCAAGTTTTACATGGGTCCTTGGCATAGGAGCAAACTGGGCAAGGCTGCTGGCACCAATGCCAACCTGAGATAGAGACCTCAAGGTTAGCGGCTCATTGAGGGACGTGGATGGGAGTGTTAATATACAGATACAATTCTTCTAAACATCCCTTTATTCTTCTGGCTAATCAGTGCCTCCTGTTCTGATTCAGCAAAACAGTTTGACACCGAGTGCACTTCCCATCTCACTTACAGTGAACCGCTTCACAAAACCAATAATGTTAGTGCATTGTGACTTTATGCATTTAAATTAAACCCTCACTCACCCACAATGGGAATCTTAGCCAAATTCAAAGTTGTCATTGGATGGAAACTACGCCTAGGGCTTACTGAGCGGACTCAGCTTAATTTTCATTTCCCAATCCAAAGATGTGCAGGTTAGATGGATTGGACATTGTAAATGTGGGGTTATGGTGGGGGCCTGGGTCGGGGTGAGATGCTCTTAAGAAAGTTGTGTGGACTCGATGGGCTGAACAGCTTCTTTCCACACTGTGGGGATTCTATGAATCTCTGAAAGGTCAATCTTTGAAAAAAACCTGCACCCCCACTCATACACTCCAGGTTTCACTCACAGCAGAACAGGGGTTAAAATTGAAGCCTCCAGCTCTGAGGTGCTGCATGCATTGTAGTGGTCAGAACTTTCACTGCACTTAAAGCAGAAGCACTCAAGCACTTTAAGCACTTACACTTCTTCTCATGGAGTTTCCTGTCATTGATGTCACTATAATGCCATTTTTACATCCAGTCACAATGAATTCTCTGCAAGGTACAATAGGGGACTTGCCTTGGCTCTCTCATTTGCCTGGCACATCCACCAATAAATTGCAGTTGATACTGGTCTTTTGAGAATTTCTCACTTTATTTGACAAGAATCCAACAGGAAGATGTGGAAACATTTACACTAATAAGTGGCATCATCGTTTATGTTGATCAACTTGTGTCAGTTTGTTTTACACTACACTCACTTGGGTTTGAGAAGTGAGAGGTTGTAAGGAGTGTTACTTTAAATTCGATCCAAAGATGAAGAGTGTAAGTAGGATCAATAACTGCCTCAATCTGATTTAAACTCTAATCTCTGTACTTCAGTGGTTGGATCCAGAACTGAATTCTATGTTCTACTAAACGTTTGTAACAATGTGTTTCCAATTCCCAGCCTTTGCCATATGAGTAGATCTGGGCAATTAGACAGTGGGGTATGACAGTTTATCTCCATATCTATGGACCAGGGAGAGAAAAGCAATCAATATTTTGCTCCTGATGTCCACTCACAGCTTTTGAAAGTTCATATATACAGAAATTGAGTAAGCAGTTTTTGTTTGGCTTATTGATGCTTCCTCCATGTCAAAGAAGATTTTCAGTGCAACCCCTACCTCAGAGCCAGAAGGTCTAGGCTTGAGTCATAACTCACTTGATGACCATGGAAGCTGTCATTCACCCTCTGACTTTCGGGTAAGCATCCTCCAAGGCGGACTTCAAGGCACATAACAACGCAAAATTGCTAGAGGCTGATAGCCAAGTTCTGTACCCATGAGGACAGCCTCAACTGTGACCTTGGGTTCATGTCATGCTACAGGTGGCCCCACCACACTATATACTGTCACACACACACTCACACACATGCACACTCTCGCACAAATACACTCTCACACGCACACAGACCCTCTCTCTCTCTCACACGCACACACTCACACACATACATTCCCTCGCACTCACACACTGTCTCTTATGCACACATGCGCACACACATACACACACACACACACACACACACATACACATACGCACGCTCTCTCTCTTCACACACACACACACTCTCTCTCAAATAGGCACACACACACATGTACATACATATAAATCTATGGGATGAATTATTTCATCCAAGATGTTTAAGCATTTGCAGATACATTCTATTTTGTTCAAGCCTAACACCAAGTTAAAACACAGACAGTTCCTAAACAAGGCCTCATACTTAAAATGTATTGTCTGACCTGAGATGTCACCTCTGTATACACTACTAAACCTAGTTATCCCAGGTCAATGACCTGAAAGAAATTCTGGGGTTTTCATTTTAACAATAGAAGCCTGTGTCTCCTTTCTAACTGATTAAAGATTCAACAGGAGGTGGCCAGTGAGCCATTTTTAGGGTTACCTTTCTGCTTATAAATTCGGTGTTAGCATACCCTCCTTTTCCACAGTACACCTGAGGAAGAAGCAGAGCTTCAAAAGCTTGTGTTTTCAAATAAACCTGTTGGACTATAACCTGGTGTCATGTGATTTTTGACCTGGTCCAGCCCAGTCTAACACTGGTACCTCCACATTATGGAAGCTGTGCTCAAAATGTGGTCTATAGGGTTACATGCCTACTTAAAAATTCTTGCAATGTGCTAAAGCAGGTGGTGAAATTAGGAGAGCTTCCTTGATGCAGAATTGTGAGCCTCAAGGGAGACAGGCCTCTAGCTTCAGGCTAGCAAACTGTTCCAGGAAATGCAAGTTTTAGAAGCAGATGCGAAAGTAATTTTCATTTGGTGCATACATCCATAGATAAGGTAAGTCTTCTTTTCCTTCCTATTTTTCAAACAGGCTGAGAATTCTTGCTGAGATAGCAAGAACTGCAGATGCTAGAGTCAGAGCGAACAGAGTGTAGAGCTGGAGGAACACAGCAGGCCAGGCAGCATCAGCAGAACAGGAAAGCTGCTGTTTTGGGTCAGCATCGTTCTTCAGAAATGGGGTCATTTCTGAAGAAGGGTCCTGACCCAAACGTGAGTTTTCCTGCTCCTCTGATGCTGCCTGGCCTGCTGTATTCCTCCAGGTCAATGCTTTGAGAATACTCGCTGTTGGTGCTCAGCCCTGGCTACTTTGGTAAGGTGCTGCAGGGTTGCTGTGCTGTTGTATAAAGGGTTAGGTCTAACAATGTGACATCTCAATTAGACACAGCACAAATCATCACAATTGAAACGTTGCTTTCTCTTCCCTTTCAGCTGTTGTATTACCTGAAAAGCTTTGCTCATCTTCTCTGAATTAGGCAACTGCATGCAGTTTAGGTAGATATTTGTTCAGACATGATTTGGAAGAAATTATTGCATTGCAAGATTGAATAGAGGAAATATTAATTTATATTTTGCATGTTACAGTTGAGTGAGAACCTAAATTATTTTTTCTTTCCCTGTTGGGATTAAGGTATAAAAGAGTCAATCAACTCTATAAGTGCTTATTTTCAAATTCCAAAATATTTCAAAATGATAGTCCTTAGTGGAGATAATGGTTCTATTTAATCTGTACATAGAAGCCTTGACACATGTCCATACAGCAGTCTCAAATTGTGACAGCATCTGAATAGATATAAGATCTTCCTGGTTGTGTACCAGCTTCTATTCCACCAGTCAATGCAATAACTAAAACTTCTACTTTCTGTGTCCATGGAATCTCCTTTTATACTTTATTTACACAGCAAAGCCAATAGACACTGAATTAGTCCAATCATTACCTCGATCTCTTTGAATAATTCAATTACAAAAGATGGATTTGAACCACCTTTGTTCACCTAAACCAGTCTAGTTTTTGGTCTTCCCTTGCTCATGCGCTTAGCAGCCTGCAAACATTTCAATGCTAAGCTAGAAAAACACTGTGATGTTGGCACTCAGTTAACTTGTCTAGGATCCAAACTATCACGGTTTTTTCTGCCCTCCAGCTGGCTGGCTGGAATTCTGCTGAAGTGTTTATTTCCTGTTCTCAGTGAGCAGGCTGATTGTGCAATCTATTGAATTTTTTTCTACAAGTTGCATTTTTATGACTTGTTTCATGAATATCCAAATCATTATTGTTCAGCAAGCCCCCTTTCAACTGCTTTTAGCCCAGCCGACATCACAAATAGGACTAAAATAGTTCAGAATAAGATTCAGCGCAACAAGGAAATTAAGGAAAGAACTGCAGACACTGTAAATCAGGAACAAAAACAAATGTTGCTGGAAAAGCTTAGCAGGTCTGGCAGTATCTGTGAAGAAAAAATCAGAGTTAATGTTTCAGGTCCTGTGGCCCTTCCTCAGAAAGATATTTTAACAAGTGTGCAGTCAAACATATCATGTATATAAGTTTTTTTGCTAATTAGCAAGAAAACCCAAGAGAGGGATTTCCCTAGACTTTTACTTTCCCTATTCTTAGGCTTCTGTCCATGGCACACTTTCCCTCCTTGAAAAGGTAAGTGGGTACCTGTGGCTTCCACTACATTGGGGAAACCAAGCGGAGGCTTGGGGACCGCTTTGCAGAACACCTACGCTCGGTTCGCAGTAAACAACTGCACCTCCCAGTCACAAACTATTTTAACTCCCCCTCCCATTCCTCAGATGACATGTCCAGCATGGGCTTCCTGCAGTGGCATAATGATGCCATCCATAGATTGCAGGAACAACAACTCATATTCCGCTTGGGAACCCTGCAGCCCAATGGTATCAATGTGGATTTCACCTGCTTCAAAATCTCCCCTCCCCCCACTGCATCCCAAAACCAGCCCAGATCTTCCCCGCCTGCCTAACCTGTTCTTCCTCTCACCTATCCCCTCCCCCCACCTCAAGCCGCACCTCCATTTCCTACCTACTAACCTCATCCTGCCCCCTTGACCTGTCCGTCCTCCCGGGACTGACATATCCCCTCCCTATCTCCCCACCCATACTCTCCTCTCCACCTATCTTCTCCTCTATCCATCTTCAGTCCGCCTCCCCCTCTCTCCCCATTTGTTTCAGAATCCTCTCCCCCTCACCCTTTTCTGACGAATGGTCTAAGCCCGAAATGTCAGCTTTTTGTGCTGCTGAGATGCTGCTTGGCCTACTGTGTTCATCCAGCTCCACACTTTGTTAACCTGCAAATAGGCCTCAGTATTGTCAACCTGAAGTGCAACTCAGTGTCAATTCTCTGTGATTTTCCTTCTTCTCTGCCAAAGTGTACCCAGCTCTCCTTCACAGTCAATGCAATGATTGAGATTGGTAAATTGCATAATAGACTTTCATTAGAAATGACATGTGATATGATGTGATCCTACCAATTCTGCAACTTAATAAACATACAGTATGAAGAGCAATTTGCAGCTTGAGTACAATTTTGCAAAAAAGCACTTGGGGGTGTTAAATAGCTTTTCCTCCTGAGTGAATCTGTGTCAAATCATAGACCAGAGCCTGCGACTGTGTTTCTCCCTAAGGTTTCATGTTGACAATCAAATTCACGGTGTCCTTGTGCCTTCCCACCAAATGCAATTTACAATTTGTATTCCCTACTGTGAGGCATTTACTGTTTCCAAGGTCAATTGTCCCTTAGAAATCAGCTGAAGAATTGAAGCATCAGCAATGAAAAGCTAGGCTTGATTCTCAGTCAACCAAGTGATTTGAATTTAAAAATGTAAAAGGCTTCCCGGCTGGGATTTTTTTGTGGTGTAGTTAGACAGCAGGGCTCCCAGGAGTGAAGTGAAAGTGGCCATAAACTGTTTTTGTAAAATAATTTCTACTTGATTCTGTTGCTATAGTGATATTGTTAAATAGAATTATACAAATGTAGATATAGGCAATCAGGATGGCAAGCTCAATTAAGATGCTGTGGTATTGGGAGAGGCAAATATGAGAACTGTGCAGAATGCTTCCGAAACACAAGTGGTAAAGCCAAACAAGCCAGGTTTGTGATTATATGACAAAATAACAAAAGATAATTTTAGTTTGACAAGACAAAAAAAAATGCCAGTGCATACAGAAGACAAACATTTAGTTATCTGGCAGTACAGAATTTGAGTATACCTGGAAAATAGATACATTTTGGAGATGTTTTCTTCCTTGCATGCATTAGGATATTTCTCAAGAATACCCTTTCAAGGGGAAAACCAACATTTACACCACATGGGGACATTGGCAAGTGGATTCTGACCAGCAGAAACATTGTCATGGAAAATGTAGTAATGTTTGACAGTTAAGCCAAGCTTTATTTAAATTTCAAGTCAGGTGGGCTGACTCTGATTTGTCAAAGCATTGGCCTGACAAATGAACCACTGTACCACAATAATAAAATGTGAGGCTGGATGAACACAGCAGGCCAAGCAGCATCTCAGGAGCACAAAAGCTGGCGTTTCGGGCCTAGACCCTTCATCAGAGAGGGGGATGGGGGGAGGGAACTGGAATAAATAGGGAGAGAGGGGGAGGCGGACCGAAGATGGAGAGCAAAGAAGATAGGTGGAGAGGGTGTTCCCCATTATCACTGTACCACAATCAGCTACTTTGTTGAACTGGAAAAGACACAATGAGAAGGGTCCAGACTGAAAATGTCAGCTTTCCTGCTCCTCTGATGCTGCTGGGCCTGCTGTGTTCATCCAGCTCTGCATCTTGTTATCAATGAGTGTACATGTGCATTCTGTCTGCAAGGATCATAAACCCTGTGTATTCACATATGTAGTTCCAGTACGCACAGGTGAGCTACATTGGATAAAGCTGACACCAAAATGTAGGTTCTCAGCTGGGTTCATAGTGTGCTTGCAATACTTACGTTAAACATTTCCTCATTTCCATAAAGCTGAATCGTGCCAAACAGATCTTCAAATCCCAGCCAGTTATTTTTTCAAAACAAGTTTTATGTTCATCCAAAAGTTACTCTGGAAGTAAAAGTCTGGTCACGATTTTCCCAGCATATTATAATCTATTATAAATCTATCAGTTAACAGAATTGTGTTTGGATGTTTCACATCCTATCTGCAATCTGGTGTAAATGTGGTGCTCAGCATGCTCTTGGCATAGAGTCATAGAGTCATACAGAATGGAAATGGACCCTTCTGTCCAAGGAGTCCATGCCAACCATAATCCCAAACTAAACTAGTCCCACCTGCCTGCGCTTGGCTCATATCCCTCCAAACATTTCTTATTCACGTACTTACCTAAATGTCTTTTAAATGTCGTAACTAGCACTGCATCCACCACTTCTTCTGGAAGTTCATTCCAGACATGAACCGTTCTCTGTGTAAATAAATTGCCACTCATGTCGTTTTTAAATCTTTCTTCTCTTACCTTAAAATATGTCCCATAGTCTTGAAATCGCCCCTCCTTCAGAAAAGATACCTGCCATTCACCTTAACTATACTCCTCATTATTTCATAAATCTCTGTATGGTCACTTCTTAACCTCCTATGCTCCAGTGAAAAGAGTCCCAGCCGACATAGCCCCTCAATGTAACTCAAACGCTCCAATATCCAGGCAATATCCTGGTAAATCTCAACTGCAACATAATGTCCAAGCTCCTATATTCCAAGGCCTGAGCAATAACAGCAAGCATGTTAAACATCTTCTTCACCACCCTGTTTATATATATGAACAAACTTCACAGAATTATGGACCTGAACCCTTAGATCTTTCTGCTCTACAACATACCTAAGGCAGTACCTTTAAATGTATAAGTCTTGCCTTTGTTTGTCTTGCCAAAATGCAACAACTTGCATATATCCAAAATAAACTCCATCTGTTTCTCTTCACCCATTGGTCTAATTGATCCAAGGCCCCTTTGCAATCTTAAATACCCTTCTTCACTGTCCACTATACCACGAATTTTAGTGTCATCTGCAAACTTACTAACATTGCTTTGCATATTCTCATCTAAATCATTTATATAAATGACAAACAAAAGTGGACCCAGCACCGATCTCTGTGAAACACTGCTGGTCGCAGGCTTCCAGTCTGAAAAACAACCCTCTACCATTAGAGATAATAGGAACTGCAGATGCTGGAGATTCCAAGATAATAAAATGTGAGGCTGGATGAACACAGCAGGCCAAGCAGCATCTCAGGAGCACAAAAGCTGACGTTTCGGGCCTAGACCCTTCATCAGAGAGGGGGATGGCGGGAGGGAACTGGAATAAATAGGGAGAGAGGGGGAGGCGGACCGAAGATGGAGAGAGATTCCCTGAGGCTGGTCCGGAGGGAGGAGGGTCTCTGATACTATTTTAACCTCACTGCGAAGCCTCTTCCAGGGATGCCTAACCTGAAGAAGTTACCCTCCTCCCTCCGGACCAACCTCAGGGAATCTCTCTCCATCTTCGGTCCGCCTCCCCCTCTCTCCCTATTTATTCCAGTTCCCTCCCCCCATCCCCCTCTCTGATGAAGGGTCTAGGCCCGAAACGTCAGCTTTTGTGCTCCTGAGATGCTGCTTGGCCTGCTGTGTTCATCCAGCCTCACATTTTATTATCTTGGAATCTCCAGCATCTGCAGTTCCCATTATCTCTGATACTATTTTAACCTCACTGCGAAGCCTCTTCCAGGGATGCCTAACCTGAAGAAGTTACCCTCCTCCCTCCGGACCAACCTCAGGGAATCTCTCTCCATCTTCGGTCCGCCTCCCCCCTCTCCCTATTTATTCCAGTTCCCTCCCCCCATCCCCCTCTCTGATGAAGGGTCTAGGCCCGAAACGTCACCTCTACCATTAGTCTCTGCCTCCTGCTGTAAAGCCAATTTTTCATCCAGTTGGCAAGCTCACGCTGAAACCCATGTCATCTAACTTCACTAATTAGTCTATCACATGGAACCTTGACAAAGGTATTACTAAAGCCCAAGTAAACAATATCTATTGTCCTGCCCTCATCAATCTAGTGGCTGCTTCCTCAAAAAACTCAATCAAGTTTGTCAAACAAAATTTCCCTCACACAAAACCATGTGCAATATTTGGTGGCAGAGATGATACATTCTTTCCCTGCGGTTTTATTCAGTTCATGTCAATTTCCTTTATCTCTTTACCTCCAATCACATGCTTACCTTGTTCTTAATTACTAACATAATCTCTTCTTCAATGCTAAGATTAAAAGAACCCTCAGAAGGCTTTTGATGAGGTCCCATACATGAAAATAGTAAGCAAAATTAGAGCATAAACGATTGAGGAACCATGTACAGGCATGGATTTTGTCCATGATTACGGACGGAAAACAGATTGTAGGAATAAATGGTTATTTTCAGATTGGTAAACTGTGACTGAGATCAGTGCTGGGCCTCCAATTGTTCACAATCCATATGAAGTACATTATATTTTTGGACAATATTTTCACATGATAATGCAGAACCAGGTGGAAATGAGGGTTGTAATAAGAATGTAAAGAAGCTACAGGGGAATTTAGACAGGTCAGTGAGAGGACAAGACAATACGTGGAAAAATCTGAAATGGTGCACTTTGATAAGAAAAACAGAAATGCAGAAATATTCTTAAGATGTGAGATATTGGGAATTGTTAATATACTCAGTCCGAATTGTGATAAAAGGCGTATGATATATGTTAGCATCATTTGTGGCTTGGATTTTAAAATGGAGGCAAATTTGGTCAGTCCTGTAAAGGTGGTTTTGTTAGAAAGGTTAGAAAGTCATTTGGAACATGAACCAAATGCATCATTTCTAAGTAAGCAAGTGACTTCAGTCAAGTGCCTGGCAGGGCACTTGTGGTGTTACTGTATGGAATGTTTATAATGCAGAGTTCACAAATAGACCAGAGGCCATTCATTTCACTTTTGATTTCTGTTCTGTTCAGAAGGGAGAACAATTTTCTTGCTGCAGGAGAATCAAGTTTTTCAATTCAGTTCAGGGGAGCCAGTCAACCTGAGGAAATGGTTTTTACTTTGTGGATCTTCCAAGCTGGGAGAGCTTGTTTAGAGGCCTTCAAGTTGTTAGAACTGAAACAGTCAGGCCATACGAATTGTGCAAGGTTTATGCCAACAGACTCAGAAAAAAATGGTCGAACATGTCCCAGCAGTCCAAAGAAAAGGATCTGAGAAGTTAGATTCTGTCATTAGATAACATCTGCGTGTTTGTGATCATACTTTCATGACCAACTACCATAGTAACCAACAGCAAAAATCATACACATGATCTATCAAGCCACAGTTCATTCTGATTTCTGGCTTGTCCTACATTACCATCAGCTGGGATCATAACAGAAATCACCAAAAGCTATTGTTCAGGTACAGAGAGTAATTAGAAAAGCAAATGGTATGATACCTTTTACAGCAAAAGAAATTTACTGCAGGAGGAATGATGTTTTGCTGCAACTATATAGGGCCTTAGTGAGAATGTACCTGGAGGATTGTGCACAATTTTGATCTTCTTCACGAAGAAATCTTACTTCCCTCTGAGGGAGTGGAATACTCATGAGACTGATCCCCTGAAGTGACTGAACGGTCTTATAAGAGATTGAGGAATTTGAGCCAAGGATCCCTTTAGTTAAGAAGAATGAGAGGTGATTTCATTAAGGCATACAAAATTGTCACTGAGGGTGATATGCAGGATGGATGGCTCCCATGGCTTGGTGTACAGAACTAAAAGGAGAGGCAAGTTATTTAGTACTGTGATTAGGAGGAATTTCTTAACTCAGAAGCTGATGAATCTTTGGAGTGATCTACCCCAAAGAGCTGTGTGGAGGCTCATTATTGAGTATATGCAAAATGGAGGTCAATAGATTTCTAGATATTAACAATATCAAGGGATATAGGGGAAATGCAGGAAAATAGCATTGAGGTAGATCAGCCATGATGGAGCAGGCTTGAGGGGCCAAATGATCTACTTCTGCTCCTATTTTCTATATTGCTACAACTCCTCCAATGCAGTCCTATGACAGTTATGAAGACGGAGAGGTGGCTGCCCTGTTGTCTTCATGTTGTAAGGCTGTAAGATTCATGAACAGGGTTAACAATGGAACCCAAGCCAATGTAAACATTTAAGAATGGGTTAAGTAGGCATGTCAAGAGGATTAAAGAAATATATGAGCATTAGCCATTTCAAAAGAAATAGGGAGAGAGGTAAAAGACATGGGGGGCTGCATTGCTAATCAGGGATGGTATCACAGCTGCAAAAAGACAGGTAATTGAGGAGGGGTTGTCTACTGAGTCAGTATGGGTGTAAGTCAGAAACTGGAAAAGAGCGGTCATTTTTTGGGAGTTTTCCATAGACCCCCCAATAAAACAGAGGCATGGAGGAACAGATTGGGAGGCAGATTTTGGAAAGGTGCAGAAGTAATGGGGTTGTTGTCATGGATAACTTCAACTTCCCTAATATCGACTGGATCCTCTTAAGTGCAAATAGTTTAGATGGAGCAGATTTTGTCAGGTGTGTCCAGGAAGGATTTCTGACCCTATATGTAGATAGGCCAACTATAGGGGAGGCCATGTTGGATTTGGTGCTTTGTAATGAACCAGGCCAAGTGTCAGATCTCTCTGTGGGAGAGCATTTTGGTGACAGTGATCACAACTCCCTGACTTAACTATAATCATGGAGAGGGATAGGAGCAGACGGTATGTGAAAGTATTTAATTGGTGGAGTGGGAATTACAATGCGCTTAGGCAAGAACTGCGGAGCATAAATTGGGAACAGATATTCTCAGGGAACTGCATGACAGAAGTGGGGAGGTTGTTTAGGGAGCACTTGTTACAAGTTCTGGATAGGTTTGGCCCACTGAGGCAAGGAGGGGATGGTAAGGTGAAGGAACCTTGGATGACAAGACATTTGGAGCATCTAGTCAAGAGGAAGAAGGAAGCTTACTTAAGGTTGAGGAAGCTACGATCGGACAGGGCTCTAGAGGGCTACAAGGTAGCCAGGAAGGAACTGCAGAATGGACTTAGGAGAGCTACAAGGGGGTCTGAAAAAGCCGTGGCAAGTAGGTTTAAGGAAAACCCCAAGACATTCTATACTTAAGTGAAGAACAAGAGGGAGGTAAAAGAGATGGGGGACTGGCATTGTTAATCAGGGATGGTATCACAGCTTCAGAAAGGGAGGTCGTTGAGGAGGGTTTGTCAGACAATTTTTGGCAATGTTTGACATGTTTGTCAGAAGGTCAGAGTGAGGGTAGGGCCGATCAGGGATAGTGGAGGGAACTTGTGTGCAGAGTTGGAGGAGGTAAGGGAGGTCCTTAATGAATACTTTGCTTCAGTATTCACCAGTGAGAGGGACCTTGACATGTGTGAGGACGGCATGAAACAGGTTGATATGCTCAAGCAAGTTGATGTTAAGAAGGAGGATGTGCTAGAAATTTTGAAAAACATGAGGATAGGTAAGTCCCCTGTGCCAGATGGGATATACCCAAGGTTGCTACAGGAAGCGAGGGAAGATATTACTGCACCTTTGCACCTTTGGTGATGATCTTTGCATCCCCATTGTCCACTGGAGTAGTACCAGATGGTTGGAGGGTGGCAAATATTATTCCTTTGTTCAAGAAAGGGAATAGGGATAATCCTAGGAATTGCAATCAGTCTACAGTGTGGGCAAATTATTGGACAGGATTCTGAGAAATAGTATTTATGTTTATTTGGAAAAGCATAGTTTGATTGGAAATAGTAAGCATGGCTTTGTGAGAGGCAGGTCATGCCTCACAAGCCTTGTTGAATTCTTTGAGGATGTGACAAAACACATTGATGAAGATCAAGCAGTGGATGTGGTGTATATGGATTTTAGCAAGGCATTTCATAAGGTTCCCCATGGTAGGCTCATTCAGAAAGTAAGGAGGCATGGGATACAGGGAAATTTGGCTGTCTGGATACAGAGTTGGCTGTCCAATAGAAGATAGAGCACAGTAGTAGATGGAAAGTATTCAGCCTGGAGCTCGGTGACAAGTGATGTTCCACAGGGGCCTGTTCTGGGACCTCTGCTCTTTGTGATCCTTATAAATAACTTGGACAAGGAGGTGGAAGGGTGGGTTAGTAAGTTTGCCGATGACACAAAAGTTGGTGGAGTCGCGGATAGCACGGAGGGCTGTTGTACGTTGCAATGGGATGTTGTCAAGATGTAGAGCTGGGCAAAGAAGTGGCAGACGGAATTCAACTCAGAGAAGTGTGAAGTGATTCATTTTGGAAGGTTGAATTTGAATGCAGAATACAAGGTTTAATGGCAGTGGTGGGCGTGTGGAATGTGCTGCCAGCAGTGGTAGTGAAGTTACATACGTTAGGGATATTCAAACAATATGACATGGATGATAGTAAAATGTAGGGTATGCAGAGTAGTTTGATCTTAGAGTAGGGTAATAGGTCAGCACAACATCATGGACCGAAGGGCCTGTACTGTGCTGTACTATGTTCTATATTGCATCAGGGTTAATCCATTTGGATGGTCAACACCTGAATAACTTGTTACAGTTTCCTTTTATTAACATTCCTCCATTGGCCATCATACAGAAGACATGAAATCACTACTTCCTGGAGGCAAAGAAAATCTGTGGAGCCACAGAACAAAGCATGCTTTTGAAAGTCATCCCCACCCCCCCCCCCCCCCCCCCCACCGTATGTGAAGTGCTGTGAGACATTTCTGAGCAATTGATGAAACATGAGTGAATGCGAATCTCCGGCCCTTGCTCATTTTTTGTCCACAGAAAAGCAGGACCAGTTCTGGATTGAGATAATTGGTGACCCTAGAGACGGGCTTTCCTTGTGATCTAATCGTCGACCTGTGAGCATTGAGCAAGGTTGGGAACGTTTGCTGTCATCTCTTGCTCGTCTGTCGCCTTGTACTTTTCTGGGAGTTTGAACAGAAAGGGCGCAGCTCCCTAACTCTGGAGTGGAGCGGCAGATACGTCGTTGCACAACTTTATATGAACTCACTCCTTAAGGTTCCCAGGCACCTTGAGAAATATTGAGGGGAATGGAGACGGGTGTAATGTTTATGAATCAGTTACATAGCCAGGCAGCCAGCACTCGGGGCTAGTAAACAAGGATGACTCGGAGTTGCTTTAAATAGGCTGTGAGGAGGCAGGACTGAACTCCTCTGCTACTCGGGCTATGGCTAAACTTGGTCAGCTCACGTAAGAGGGGCCTGATCCTCTCTAGGGGCACGTCAGATTCCTTTCAATTGCTCATAGATCAGATTAAACAGATGACAACTGGCGATCGCCTCAGCTCCAGCAAACAAGAAGAAGTATAAAGCCCGGGGCGCACGACAGGGAGAGGGTCAGAGGAGACTTTCTGGAGGGTCTAGGCAGAAGCAGCGATGGCTGAGAGTCAGGTCCCATTTTCCTGCCAGATGCCTGGGAGACACAGGAGTAGCAGGGACCCTTTCCGAGAGCCGGCCTTATCTTCTCGCTTCCTGGACGATGAGTTCGGCATGCCAACTTTTTCCGAGCACTTCACGGCCGACTGGCCGGACTGGGCGAGACCCAGGCTCACCTCCACTTGGCCGGGGCCCCTGAGATCTTCCTTTAACGGGGCGGCTCGGGACTCTGCGGGTATCTACGGTCCGGCGCCTCCTCATTACACGGCTCGTTACACCGGCTACCCCGAGGCCAAGAACCCGCCCAGCATCAACCCGGGGGAACCCTGGAAGGTGTGCGTTAACGTGAAGAGCTTCGCCCCCGAGGAGCTGACCATCAAAACCAAAGATGGGTTCGTGGAGATCTCAGGTAGGCCGGGGTGGCGGGGGGGGGGGGGTGGAATAGCGGGTGCTGAGGGAATTTTGTACCGAAGGTCGCAGAGAGCTGAGTGAAGGTCAGTCAGAGGGACAGTTCTGTCTTGTGTAGGGGCCCTCTCACCCCTCAAACCACTTCACTTAAGGAGGCGAGGGTGCATCAGAGCCTATAGAGTGAGGAGGAAGGGGGTGCGATATAAATAAAAATAAATCAACTATAATTCCATCATTTCTCACCTCTGCAAAAAAAAACTTGTCGAGTCTTGTTATGCAAATCATGGGGGAGAACCGAGAATGTTGGACAAACAAATTTCAGATTCAAATTCCAATCGTAGATTTCTATCAGTTTGTCGAGTGTACGGGGCTCTGAAATAGATCGAAATATATCCGTTGAAATTATTTAATACCTCGCCTCTCCACCAAGACTTACTGAGTCCTGTCATTATAAAACGTGGTGCGGGGAGGAAGCGGGGGGTTGGTATTGTTGGACAAATTCATAGTATCAAAGACTCAAATTCGAATCATAGATTTTTTGATTCCCTGAGTTGATCCAACGTTTGGTGTGTGCGTGTGTGTGAGACCCACTCTCATGTTTTGTGTAACAGGACAGCATGTTTTATTGAAGTTAATTCCATGGTCTCAACATGTACGAAATTGTCCAAAAGGATTTTGTTTTTCTCACTGGGGTATTTTGGGTTTTGAATAAATTTAAACCAGGAGACTAGACCATGTTAAAATAGCCGTTTTTGATGCTGATGCGGACTGTTCTATAGTTGTTTTGCGGAAAACACAGGATTATGGTGATTTCAGGTGAAAATTACTAATGTAATTGCTTTTAAGAGATGTGCGTATTGCTAATAGAAGTCCACACTGAAAAAGTGGCTGATGGTTTCGAAGCTGAATTATTTGGATTGAGGTATGAATCCTGTTCCAGGATTCAGGGACTACAGATAAGCAACAGTTTTAGACCTTAAGAGACATTACAAAGACTATGTAGGAGAGACACAGTTCGCTAATTGACAATACAGTCCACTGCGAATGAACAAGACGCTGGCAAATCTGAAATTCTCGATCTTGAACAAGTTCCTGTCTGAGGCAAATCAAATGTAAGATATTGTGCCGTTTGATTTTTTTTTCCCCTGACCTTTCCCCTTTGCATCGTTCTAGGAAAACACGAAGAAAAACAAGAAGAAGGAGGAATCGTTTCGAAAAACTTCACCAAAAAAATCCAGTAAGTAGTAGAAGGGATAGACTAACAGAAGGGGAAATGTATGCGAATGTTAAAAGAAGCTGTTTAATTAGCTCGGGGAAGTGTTCGTAGCTTTCATATTTTTTGAAGTACGCAACTTTAATGTTCACTCGTGGGTCTTACGGTATAAAACTTGGCGATGCCAAGAAACAGAGCTCATAAACTTGTGGGGGATTCCTTGCTTGCTGGAGGAAAGGCGAACTCCTTATTTGGTGATAGAATCGCTCTGACTTTAACAATAGGTTTTCACGGTGCCCCACAGCGGAACGGAAACCAGACTCTCGAGTTTGTGTCAAAACTGGACGATCATGCAGTTTTTTTGCACTCGCCCCTTCCCCATCTGTTTGACTGCCGTTGTCAAAGTGCTGCTGGGGGACCGAGGGTGCTAGTCAGGGGGCTTAAAGATCGCTGTCTAGTCCCCAGCTCCTCTTCTGGTCGACAATGCTAATGATTCCCGCATCCATCTTGGCACTTAAGGCTGGGCTGAAATTTTATTTGATGGTACGTAATTCAACTATTCACTACTTCAGATGGAAACGTTATCCAGTTTATTGTAAAGATACTGATGCCTTTGGTAAAATGGCAACAGAGCTAATGTGAACACAAAAAAATGCAGTTACTTTACATGGTAAAGCTTTTGAGTCAAAGGTAAAAGTACAGTGCTACTCGACCGTGGGGCGGATCTATACCCTTAGAGAAAGAAAGACAAGTAGTGGTCGTTTAACCTGAGAGTCACTACGACCTAAGCGAGGGGACAAATTGAGAAGGAGAATCTTCACGGTAAGATCAGCTGGTTCAGAAATGATGCTGATTCCGTCACTCTGCATTGCAAAATAGCTGGCCTGACAATCCAGCTGACCAATCGCCAAAGTTTAAGATAATGAGGTAACGAAATAAAAACGAGAATTGCTGGAGACAACTGAGATGTTGGGCACAATTTTATGACTGCAAGTGGATGGGTTTTCATTGAGTTAAAACCTAACATGTTAACCCTTGTTTTTCTCTACAAAAACCTGCAAACTAGTTCCAACATTTTCTGTTCTTATTTTTATTTCACATTTTCAGCATCTGCATATTTTGTTTTTCCATTTGGAGAATGACCTATGTTTAAGGCAATTTAAAAATATTTGTAATTGTAACTTACAAACAGACATTATGAATATTTTATTTTTATATCCTTGAAACAAATACTTATTGTCACAATTGAAATCCTTCAATCAAAAGGATACATCAACTGAATCAAACTTTGAAGATTAGAAACAAAAATAGTAGGCAGTTATGGATCCATTTAAACACATAGGGGCTTTTCCTCTCAAATTTATATTTGATACATTTATGTTTATGACTTTCTTGCAAATGATGAACAAAGCAAATATTCAGACAATTGCATATTTAAACAATCAAAATAAGTGATTCTGACATTCTCAGACTGAGACATGTCAGAGAAAATAAAACAACTAATTTTAACTTTAAGCAATAAGTCAGTAAAGCTATCCTGAATGATGCCATGCACATGAAGTACAGTTTTGCTTTTAACTGCAATTTACATCTTCATATATTTTCTAAATAACACAAAGTTGTCACATTTTTCTCACTAACACAATGTTCCTTTAACAAAATATATAATTCTTCACAGTTTTCATGGATAAATAATGAACTACCATTATATTATGTGAGAACAGATTCAATTTATAAGGCATTAGGCAGACTTTGTACAATTAATTGGCTGCCACCAAGAATCTTTATAATAAATGCTTTCATTTAAAGGTTTGTTTCTTAATGAATAACATTTATTATCAGGAAATTGTCTATGAAAGAGTTATAGAGTCATTATATCACAGAAGGGAGTCATTCGAACAAACAGGTCAATGCTGGCTCTCAATAAAACATAATGCTGGCTCTCAATGAAACAATCTACTCAATCCCATTTTGGCATTATATAACCATAGCTCAGCATGTTTGTTTTTCTCACATACTTATCCAAATTGCTTTAAAAAACCATTCATCACCTCCATTTTCATTACCTTCGTAGCCTGAGAGCTCCAAAACATTTACCTTCACTGCGCAAAGATATTCTTACTCAGAACCCTTGTATCTGCCTTGTCCTCAAGTCTATGTCCTCTAATTCCTGAATCACCATCTCATGGGTAACAGCTTTTCTTTGTCTGCTTTATCTTAATTTGTCTTAATTATGTACACATCTATTAAATCTCCCCTCAGCATCCTTTACACAAGGAAAAATAATCCCAGTTTCTCCAGCCTAACCTTCTAACTAAATTCCCTCCTTGTTGGAGCCATCTGGTAATATCCATCTGCATCATCTCAATGATTTTAACCTCTTGAACTATGGTGACCGCAACTGGACAGAATACTCCAGTTGTGACCTAACTAGCACTTTACATAGCATTCAGCAAAACCTCTGCTTTTATGTCAATGTCTCTACTTAGGAGGCTCAAAATCCCTATGCTTTGCTAACTACTCAATATATCCATCCATCTTCAAAGACCTGTGCAGATATTTCTGTTCTTGTATATCCTTCAGAGTGTGCCATTGCCCGTTCCTTTTCCTTCTGGTAAAATGCATCATCTCATACTTTTTTTCATTAAATTCCATCTGCCACTTGTAGGCACATTCTGTCAGCCTATCTACACCCTGTTACAGTCAATGGTATCATTCTCTCTGTTTGCCATATATCTGACTTTGGTATCATCAGCAAATTTTGAACATTTGCTCTGTATTAAAATATCCAAGTCATGTATATTGATCATATCCCGAAGGATGAAAAACAACTATTCAGTACAGCTCACTATTTTCTACCCTTGAGCAAATCTTTTATCCAATTGACACTGAGCCACCAATTCCAATAGCCTTAATGTTGTACACCAGCACGGAATGTCAGACTTTGTCAAGTGCTTTCTGAAAGTCCAACATTGGTAATCTCTATTGTATTACTTCCATTAATCTTCACTGTTCCTTCAAAATGTTCATTTAGTCAAATATGATTGAATTCCCCCTTGGCTACTTGAAATTAACCTAAACCCTCCAAACCCTTTTTAATTTTTCCCCATTTCTAAAACCTTGATGTTAAATGAACTGTCTGTGGTTATCAGGAATGTCCTTGTACTCTTTCTTTTGTGCCATTTGTCACTTTCCCAAATCTATGGATTACTGAAATAATATTACAATATCTCCCCTATCTCTACTTCCCATTTTCCTTCAGCAACCTAGGATGCCAGACATCTGTGCTCAGTGTATTTTCCACTCGAAGTATGGTCAGCCTTTTCAGTATATCTTGCCCACCAATCCTAATGTCTAGCACACACACTTTTACTGATATTCAGTCAGCATTCTCTTCATTAGTAAAACCTATAGGTAGCATTCATTAAGTATTCTATATTTTCTCTGTGTCTCGAAGAACATACCATCTCTTTGTCCTCAAGATGTCTCAACTCACCTTTTACTACATAATTACAATCAGTGGCAAACCAGTCTTTTCTCACATTCTGTCTTTGCCAGTCTTATTTTTCTCCTCACTTTTGCTCTCAAATTACATTTTGCTTGGTCCTAATTGAAGAATTCACCTGACATGCATCCTCTACCTTCTTTCTATATTTTTTCATAGGACCCATCTTCCTTGTCATTTGAGGACGCCTGGCTTTGGACCTCCCATCTCTCGCCCTTGTTAGAATATACCTAGACTATACATGCAACGGTTTTTCTCTAGATCTCGCTTGTTGTTTTTTCAAAGCTTTAACTGTTAAATTTTGGTTCCAATTCATCCTGGCTAGATCCAGTCTCATCTCGTTGAATTTAGTCCTATAATTTGGAAATTTTGCCTTATATTGTTATCTGGTCTCCTCGGTTGCTAATCTAACTTTATGAATGTCATGATCAGTCTTATTCAAGTGCTCGCCCGCAGCCCTTGGTCTGTCTCATTCCTCAAAATCAAATCGTCCTGAAGAAGAAAGCACTCTGAAACGAATTTCAGAAACTATCCTTCTGCTTTCTCTTTATTCCAAACTAAATATCACCACTCTGGTTCTTGTTCATTTGTGATTTCACCTGCTGACTTGCTTCTGTACCTCTAGCTCATTACCTGATGCTGTTCAGGATACCCCCAATAGTGTGAACATTCCTTCTTTTCTGCTCAGATCTAATCAAATGGATTTTATCCATGCTTCATCAAAGACTCTCTGTCTTTTCACAGTATCTTTCCTAATCCATACTGTGTCCCCATGTGCCTTTGTTCTTGCTGTATGTTTTGGAACACTTTGTACCTAGGGTATTAAGGATCTGGTCCTCATTATTTTTAAGCCCCATTTCCAGTGATGCTGCTACACTATATTCCTATAAGCCTATTTGCTCTTGTAGCTCACCAATTTTAATCGTCACACTTTGTGTGTTTGCAAACGTACATTCAGACATTGTCTCTGTAATTCTTGCAGGCCTTTCTTAACCTGCTTCTTTCTGATTTTTTTAATCAAAACTAGCAGGCATATATTTAAAGTGAGAGGAGAAAGATTTTTTAAAAATGAGCAGCAGCTTTTCTTTACACAGAGTGGTTTGTGTGTGGAATGAACTTCCAGAAGAAGTGGTGGATGTGGGTACAGTTACAGCATTTAAAAGACACTTAGATATTTGGAGGGATATGGGCTAAGCACAGACAGGTGGAACTAGTTTTATTTTGGGATTATGGTCGCATGAGCTGGTTGGACCAAAGGGTCTGTTTCCATGTTGTATAATTCTGTGGCATGAGTAAGGGAAATCAAAAGTTACAGGGAAAGCACAGGAAAGTCGTCATGAAGAATGATTGATCATCTGTGATCCTACTGAATGGCAAAGCAGGTTCAAGGGTCTGAATGACTTATTCCTGTTCCTATTTCTTCTGGTCTTCATGATCTCCTGATCTTATGGCATGTTGTGTGGAAGGAATGAACTTTGTGGACTGAATGGATCTTTCTGATTCCCTGTTTTTCTACATTAATGATATAGGCACTGTAGTTTTAATTTTGAAACCTCCACAAAAGCTGTTAACATCAAATGTCGATCCCATGCTGTTGTTTGTGAATTATAGCCATCTATAACCAAGTGACACTTAACACAGTAAAAACATGAAAACACATTCCATTAGCAGCCAGGTCATCAGCTCAGTCAGTGGATTCAAACAACTGTGCGATTATTGACTTTACCTCAAGCAGTAGGTCAAGGACATTAAGCATCAAGTCAACAAGCCTTATTAAAGAAGTTCTATCACAGAGTAAAACATCGGTTAGAATAGACAAAGGCACCTGGTAGTCACTTTATCTGTACCCCTAGTTATTTCATAAACTCAGTAAGGTCACTTCTTAACCTTTTACATTCCAGCGGAAAAAAGTCTCAGTCTATTCAGCTTCTCCTTATAACTCAAACCTTCCATTCCCGGCAACATCCTGGTAAATCTCTTCTGAACCGTCTGCAGCTTAATAATGTCCTTTCTATAATGGAGACCTGAACTCACCAAAAATCTATCTATCTCAGCCTCAAAAATACACAGGAATTATTAATATTACTGTTAACATTCATGATGATTATTTACTTAACCCTTTACAGGGTCTTGTTTTGTCTCCTTTCTATGTTTTGCTTCTTCCTTTGTTCTCTATTTACCTGGTACCACTCTGCCATTTCTGTTCTGCTCTTCCTAGTCTCCTCCTCTATTTCGGTTTCCAGATATCTCTGATTCCATTTGGTTCTAGGGGTTTCTTCTTCAGTTCTCTGACTGAAGCCATATCCTCGGCAATCATTTCTCAAGCTAAAGCAAACTGCTGATTTAATTTTATGACAGATGGGGTGAGGAATCCTGTCTGAGTCTACCTCAGTCAGAACAGGGATTAAACTCCATTCTGCTGGCATGAACAAAATCCACATACCAGCTATTTAATCCACTGAGCTAACTCACACCTCTCTAGGACCTAACAAGAGAGAAGTCCTCATACCTTTGCCAGCTCTCAACTGGAACCATTCAAAATGAATCTCATTTCCCTGCTTTCTCTCTGTACACCTGTATCACCATCTACTTTGGGTACTTAGCAATCCCTTAAAAAAAAACTCCCTATAGACATGTATTCTGTGCTGCTATTATTGTTCATAGATGTTTCTCCTCAATTTTTTCTGTGATGTTTTTGAACTTAAGACCATTCAATTCTACCTCCAAGTACAGGAAATAGTGCTTCCCTACTCAGCTTATTATATTTCTGTGTCTTCTTGAAAGCCTCAGTTCAGTTCCCTCTTGGCAATCTCTTCCTCAGTTTAAATTGTAGCTGCGTCGCAAGTCTTTCCTCACCTCCAAAGTTTCTCATCCCTGATATTCTCCATGTGAATCTTAGGATTGCTTATTCGGAGCATGCTGTACATATATGGTGTCTGTGGCAGTGGTGTCAAGAACAGGCAGCTGAGGCCCCCCAGAGAGTGCGCTAAGTGGAGGACGCAACAAAGACTGTTGAACTTTTAACTTTATTCTTTTATTTTTCTAGTTTATATTAAGAACTTTAACGTTAACTGTTGCCTTATTTCCTTATTTTTCAACTAATTCTATGAAGGTAATGCTTAACTTTTTAACTTAGGTACAAAATAGTAAAAGAAACAAAGGTAAGCATTACCTAAGTTTTTTGTACCTAGTTCATTTATACCTATGTGTGTGCCATGTGTGGTGACATACTAGACTTTTCGCTGCACTCTTGTACTTCTGTACTTGATTACATGTGACAATACAATTTAATCTCAGAAGTATATCCGTTTGGATGTGTCAACTTCCAAATGCAATCAGCAACCAATCAAAATAGAATTAATTGAACTTAGTGGGACTAGTTTTAAGATGAAAGTGAATTAAACATCAAGATATTTGAGAATTTGAGGCCTAGTGAGATTATTGCTGGACTGTTGATCCGGCGACACAGATAATGACCTGTGGACCTGAGTTTGAATCCCAGCATGGCAGATGGTGGAATTTGAATTCGATTTTTAAAAAAAACTGAATGAAGAGTCTAATGCTGACCATGAATCCGTTGTCAATTGTCAGAAAAACCCACCTGGGGCACTAATGTTCTTTAGGGAGTGAAACTGCCATCCTTACCTGGTCTGGCCTACATGTGACTCCAGACCCACAGTAATGTCATTGACTTCTAAAATAGTTGGCAGGCAAACTTCCCATAAAGGCTTGTACAGGTGCCAATAATACAGGTTTGAATAGAATCAGCAATGGCAAACTCTCCTGTGTATTATTTTGACTGTGTCGCAGATGTGAGGCTGTTAAACAAGATTGAAGTTTATGAAATAAATAGGAATTTAGCTGGTTCATCATTTGGAAGGAGAATGTTCCTCAGCATTTTATTTTGGATCACTTGTCTCCCCCTGTTTTCAGCTAGTGTTATAAAATTTGATTATCATGCCCAGATGACATGGATAATGTAGATTAATGGCTCACAAAGGGATTTAGATCAATTAATTGCATTGTCTGAGGAAGTGCAGATGGATGTTAATGTGGATACGAGTATAAGTTGTTTTGAAACATGTGCAATGTGAAAGGGTTTGTTCTGGCAAAAGTTGAATGGATTTGGATGTGACACTAATCAATGCACCAAGCATCCAGTGAACATGAAGCTGCTAGCCCTGAAGTTAATGAGATACTGGAGAGTATTCCAATATAAATGGTAATTATTCTCCTGGCCACATTTGAAGGAAAGACATTAACTTGTAGAGGCCCTTTCAGAAACACAACGTGTACTATACAGCAAATGCTGTCTTTTTCAAAGTGCACTCACTCTGTTGTCAGAAATGCTCCACCAAGAATTTCACAAACAGCAATGTTACAATGAACAGATAATAACCTGTTTTTGTGACATTTGGACTGATAAATACTGGGCAAGGACACCATGGAAAGCTCCACTATAATTTCTGAAGAAGTGTTCAGACCCAAAACGTCAGCTTTCCTGCTCCTCTGAAGCTGCCTGGCTTGCTGCGTTCATTCAGATCCACACAGTGTTATCTCTGACTCCAGCATCCACAGTTCTTACTATCTCCGATGGAGAGCTCCCCTGCTTTTTTTTTGAAATACTAGCATAAAATCTTTTACATCTCCCTGAGAAAGTAATTAGAGCCGTAACCTAATATCTCATCTAAAAGATAGTATCTCCTGACAGTGCAGCATTCCCACAGTTCTGGCTGGACTGTCAGCCTGGAATTTTCATTCAGAGGTGAGTTTACAACCAACTGAGCCACAGCTGACACTTTTAGCACATTTCTTTTTCACACTGGGCATCAAATTCCTCCCAAAAACCATTCCCCTTGGTCCACAAGAGAATTCTCAGGTCCATCTGAAATCTGAATCACTACCTCTCTTACTGTGTATGTGAATGACTTCATTCTGAAGCGCTATGAATACTCGAGCTCCACACTTAAAAATAAGCTTCTAAAACATTCTGCCTCAGAAAGTGGATTTGTTTTATTTTCTTCTGGAATTGTCAGCAGTCAAATGTTTAACACACTTGTAGGTTCTTTTTGGGTTGCCATAGCTATCAAAAACTTTACCCACCTGCATTAAATCACTGATTCATTTTCATTTCTTAATAAGTACATATGCAACTGTTGTTTGCAAAGAATAGCCTGGAAATTCCATAGGATTCTCCTTGTGTTCCACAGCAATTATCTGATGAGATTGTTTGCCCCAACCCTCAACAAACTGGCAGGAAACAAAAGAACCACAAGATTTCAAATTCAATTCAGCAGCGAAATTATCAGCTTACTTTTAATTTGGAGTGAAACTATGAATTCTTGTTACATTTGTCACTTTAATGAGTATTAAAAGCAAATATTACACAGTAAAATTATTATTATTTAGCACCCGGACAACCAGAATATTCCCTCAAGTCGGATTCTGGGTAATCCAAGATGGGGGTTGGGAGAAAATTGTGGCTGTAAGACCTGCTCCTTTTTTGGGGTTTTTGCAGTATTAGAACTGATTTGTTTTGGAGCTGTCGTTACCGTTTTATAAGCTGTTGCATTGTTTTGGGAAAGGCAGCTAGATGGGTAAATGAATAGGAAGAATTTGGAGGGATGTGGGTGAAATGCTGGCAAATGGGACGTGATTAATGCAAGATATCTGGTCGGTGTGGACGAGTTGGACCAAAGGGTCTGTTTCATCCTCTACATCTCTATGACTCCATAATGGGAATTTCTGATTTTCCTGCTAGGCATCATTGTTACTATGTCAATAGGAAGCCATGGTAAAGGAAGTGGCTGAAGATTAAAATATTTTTCTCTTAATGCTTACAGTAAAGTGTTACAGGTGGAGAGGTTTTACGGTTGCAGTGTCTATCAAAAAGTGCTTTTGTTTCATTTCTACTATCATCACAAGCTGCAATGGGATAACTGACATGTTGATTGACTGGTATCACCAAGATAGCATGACCATTACTGTAACACTATTTCTGCATTTCAAGTCAATGACTTACAATTCTAATTCATAGGGAAGGTGATGGCCTAGTGTTATTATCACTAGACAATTAATCCAGGGATCCAGAATATCCTGGGAACCCAGGTTGAAATCCCACCACAGCAGATGGCGGAATTTGAATTCAATAAAAAGCCATCTGGAATGAAGCGTCTAATGATGACCATGAATCCAATGTTGATTGTTGTTAAAAGCCCATCTGGTTCATTAATGCCCTTCAGGGAAGGAAACTGCCATCTGGCCTCCATGTGACTTTAGATTTGTAGCAATGTGGTTGACATCTAAATTAGGGATGGACCATAAATGTTGGTCTCGCAGGGACACTCTCATTCATGAATGAATAAAAAAAATCAAGTGCGGATACAATTCTGATTCTTGTGAAGATAGGTCATTGACATAAAATGTTCGCTGCCTATTTCTCCACAGCTGCTGTTTGACTTGATAAGTGTTTCCAGCATCTCCTGTTTTTCTTCCAGATTTTCAGCATCCGTACTGTTTTGCTCTTTATTTCTAATAGCAGTTGACCAATCAATTTGCTCACTGCTCGGTGCCATTACAAGACCAGACACAGACTTGGTCTTTCCATCTCATTATTTTAACTTTGCTGAAGATATTTTTGCATGACAAATGCATTTTTTAAGTTGAATCTGCTACATTTATAACATGCCTCTACTATTATAAATGGCATTGCATAAAACACAACAAACTTATGTTAAGTTATGAAGGTTAGTTAGCTCAGTTTGCTGGTTTGTAATTCAAGGTGATTCCAGCTGAGGTTACCTAGGAGTACTGTCCTTCAAAACATTTCCCCTCACCTGAGGTGTGATAAACCATCATCAGTCATCTGTCTCTCTAATGAAAGAGTGAGATGAAGGCAACTTAACCTTTCTATTCATTTGTTTTGGACGTAAGACTGAAGTGCCGACCTAGGTCAGGATTGCAGAATTTGGTGTAAAAGCTTTTTGTTCAATTTTATGTCATTCTCTGCCTCTCTAGGTTACCCATCGAAGTTGACCCTGTGACAGTTTTCGCATCCTTGTCTCCTGAAGGAGTCTTAATTATTGAAGCTCCCCCTGTAAGACCACCTTGCTATTTCTATGGTGATGACAGCATGAGCATTGATGCAGAAGAAAATGGAGTGAGAGGCCAAGAACAGATTGTTTCTTAATCCTAGCCTACCAGGAGATCTCCTGTCAAAATTTGCCAAAAAATGGTTATCACTTTTAGAAGAATCAACAAGAACTGTACATAAATCATTGTTTGTTTACTTTGATACTTCTAGATAGTCTTACAGAAGATATTGATCTGTTTTGGTCTATTTTGTATATGAGAAGAAGGCTGTACATTGATTGTTGGATTTGTTTTGCACAATAGCATATATTTTATATGCTAGATATAGTAGAGTGGTTCAATATTGATTCTCCTTTAATTGTTGATTTTTGAATAAAAGTTAGGTTGAAAAATATTTTTCCTCTGATAACTTCTGTGATTCATTTAAACTTGTTGACATGAAGTAAGGGAACAGGTAGTGAGATAACAAGGTGTAGAGCTGGATGAACACAGCAGGCCAAGCAGCATCAGAGTAGCAGGAAAGCTGACGTTTCAGGCCGAGACCCTTGTTCAGAAAATCTGGGTCAGGATGTTTGGGCTCTAATTCCAACTGATAGAATGAAAGCGTCCACTGCTTATGCTTGTAAATATTTTACAAGTGCAGTTTGGACTGTTTGAATAAAGGTTACAGTGAGCATAAATCTAGAGATCAGAACCATCCTTAAAGATAACATTAATTGGTCCTAGATAACAAAGTATGAAGCTGGATGAACACAGCAGGCCAAGTAGCATCTCAGGAGCGCAAAAGCTGACGTTTCAGACCTAGACCCTTCATCAGAGAGGATATCTTGGATTCTCCAGCATCTGCAGTTCACATTATCTCTGATCCCCTCTCTGGTGAAGGGTCTAGGCCTGAAACGACAGCTTTTGTGCACCTGAGATGCTGCTTGGCCTGCTGTGTTCATCCAGCTTCACATTTTATTATCTTGGATTCTCCAGCATCTGCAGTTCACATTATCTCTGATCCCCTCTCTGGTGAAGGGTCTAGGCCTGAAACGTCAGCTTTTGTGCTCCTGAGATGCTGCTTGGCCTGCTGTGTTCATCCAGCTTCACACTTTGTTATCTTGGATTCTCCAGCATCTGCAGTTCACATTATCTCTGAATTAATTGGTCCTAATTTCAATAAGGGTGGGCTTTCTTGCAACAAATCACACTGGTGCAAAAGGGATTGACCGAGGACTGGGGACCTCAAAAAAGAGCCATTAACATGGACAACCATCCCAAGGCAACTGTTTTCACAAAGGCATAATCATTCCCAAATGGACCCTGCATAAAACAGATAAAAGTTTTAGCCAAAAAAATAGATTTTAAGAAGGAAAGGAAAGTAAAAAACTTTAAGGTGGGATTCCCAGAGTGTGCGGCTTGGATATCAGAAGGCTCAATCTGGGCACTTTAAATTTAAAGTATTACTACAAGTGATTTTGCGGTCAGAACACTGATGCTTCCTCACACCATCTGCACACAACTAGAAAACATTTTTTGGTGACTTAGTGTAGAATCATAAAATCTCTAAAGTGTGGAAGCAGGCCATGGGGCCCATTGAGTCCAGACCAACCCTCCAAAGGGCACCCATCCAGGCCTACCCCCTCTACCCTGTCACTGCATTTCCCATGGCTAACATTCCCAGCCTACACACCCCTGGACACTATGGGCAAATTAGCACAGCCAATCCACCTAACCTGCACATCTTCAGACTGAGAGGAAACTGGAGCACACAGAGGAACCCCATGCAGACATGGGGAGACAAACTTCACATCAGTATACTGATGCTGTAGAACAAAAGTCTTGTATTCCTGATGCTACACATATTTTAAAAATTGGAAGTGGAAGATCGAGACAGAGAGAGAAAATCTGCTCATTGTTTATGGGGTAGAATTATCCAGGAACAACATTCCTTGAGATTCATTTATTGGATAACACAGATGATAGATATTAGGTTTGAAGGAGATGGTAAAAAGATGGTCAGACTGTTATGAGATCACAATTTAATGATCCTATTTTGGCTCAAATCTGGCATAAAATGGACAAAAGTATTTGCAGTGAACATGTAGACACTTACATTTCTAATGTATCTCAGCAGTATTCTGATTCTTTAAGACATTTTAGAATACAATGTGCAATCCTGGTCACCTTGCTATAGGAATGTTGTTGTTATCTAGAAAGGGACCAAGAAAAAAATTACAAGCATGTTGCTGGGTCTGAAGGGTTTGAATTATAAGGAAAGGCTAGATAGGCTGGGACTTCAGTATGGGGTTGAGGAATGACCTTATAAAGGTTTATAAAATTATGAGGGGCATAGATGAGGTGAATACTCAAGGGTACAGGAGTCCAAATCTAGAGGGTATAGGTTTAAGGTGAGAGAGGAAAGATTTAAAAGGGACCCAGTGGGCAATTCTTTTAATGCAGAAAGTGATGCATGTATGGAATGAACTGCCAGAAGAAGTGATAGGTGTAGGTACAGTTACAACATTTAGAAGATATTTGGATGGGTACACGAACGGGAAAGATTTAGAGGGATATAGGCCAAACGCCGGCAAATGGGACTAGTTCAGTTTAGGATACCCGGTTGGCATTGACAAGTTGGACCGAAGGGTCTGTTTCCATTGCTGTATGACTCTGTATGAAGTTCAACGCAGTGTATGGAACTCCGTATCATAGTTGAAATCAATAGCGGAGATGTATTTAAGGAGCAACCACATAAGCACATGAGAGAGAAAGGAACAGAAGAATATGTCATTTAGGGTTGGATGAAAAATGGTCAGAAAGCATTCATGCAAAATTTGAAATATTGACACTAGTCCTGTTGGATCAGTTTCTATGCCGTAATTAACTCCCTTGTAACTTTGTAAAATCCCGTATTGGAGGCTAGAAAAATACCACTAAAGTGGGTAAAAAAAAAGCCACAGAATTATACACAGTTGTGATTTAGCAAAAGCTGGGGAAAGCCCAGGTTTGCTGGCACTGGGTGAGGACTGGATTGAATTTGACTATACAGCATCTGCAATTGGAAAGTCTGTCTACAGTCACCATGAACTTTATGAAAAGAAAGAGACCACTTTGGTGTGGTGGATGTTTACGGGTGTCCTTGAAAATACATGAGATGATGACTCAAAAAGTGAATGCTGCATTTCAAGGCCTAGACATACAAAACAACTTGGATCCGGCCACAGGTTTTCTCTTCAGAGAGAACACCAGTGAAAGATTTGTTTTTAAATGTGCGGTATGAAAGGTCAAACTGACAGCTGGGGGCTTGGCACTGACAGTAAACAGAGATGAGTGACAGTCAGTGTAATAGTACATCTACATAATGCTGAATCCTTCGCAAAATCATGATCTGTGCAAGGGGAATGGATTGCTGGCAGGAATACAGACCAGTGATATAACTGAAGGGGTTTAAACTCTGAAGTCTGGAAGAGAGGGCAGCCAAAAGACTCACCATGTTAAAGCACCTGAAATTTTAAGTGGCAGCCATTAACTCCAGAATATTTCTTCAAAATAGGCCGGTACAGGAAGGACAAGGGAGATACATTTAAATAATGGAAAGGGATTTTAAATTGACACCTGGAAGAATGTCTTTATTCAAAGAATGCTTTGAATAAATTGCAGGAAGCACAAAAATAAAAAGGCCATTAAAAACAGGGTCAATGTTAAAATGAAAGGTCTGGAGGATTGGAGGGAGCAAGTCTTAATGGAGCAAATAGAAGGTCTGTGTCGTTTTGTTTTGAATTGGCAGAGTGAGACTCAGACAATTTACCACTTATCCAAATGGCTGACTCAGATTACTGATTGGAATCAGTTTAGTATACCTAAGGCTCTTGAGTAGATTTGTTTCTGAGGGATTTTATGTGAGGTTTCCATCCAGGCACTGAATCCAGTGTACGTTCTGCCAATAATTACAGATGGCAATGGTATAAAAAACTGAAATGAATGTACATAGTATTCATCAACACCCAATGACATAATTCAAAATACAGCAACATCTTTGGCATTAGAAATCTGGTTTTATTTAATGAATAGTGGTCCACCCTGTATTTTTTTTAGTTTAGCTTTGTTACTCCAATCAAAAAAGTCTGTCTTACTGAATCCTGCAAAGTTGGCATGAATACCATTCCATGGTTGAGCGCTGGAACTGGTAGTTAGAAGAAGAGCAACAGAACCCTGGATTGAATTTTGCACCTCCTTCTCAAATCAGTGTCATCTCGCAATGCAGTCACAGGGGACCACAAGCAAATTATACCATATGTTTGTGGGGGCTTATAATTGTGCAGAGCATTGGTAAAACCACACAGTGTCCATTTTTGATCCTTTTTAAAGGAAAAATCTACCTGCCCTCGAGGGTTGCAACAAAAGTTCACCAGATTGGCTCCTGTTATGAAAGGGTTGATCTACAAGGGAAAATGAAGTAGAATCATATTATATTCTCTTGAGTTTAGAGCAATGGAATATAATCTTATTGAAGTGAATAACATTATTCAATTGCTTCACTGTTTCATTTTCGCTAGTGAGTCTAAAATAGGAATTATAACCTTCGGCTAAGAGCCCAGCCATGTAGAACAGAGGTGAGGAGAAATGTCTTTACTCAGATGGTTGCGAATCTTTGGAATTTTCTATCTGGGAGAATCCCTAATACCCAGTCTTTAAGTATGTGCAGGACTGAGATCAAAATATTTTTGTCATTAAGAGAATCAAGGTATGTGGGGATAGGTTAGGAAAGTGGCTACAACAGTTCATCCATGATCACTGTAAGTGGTGAAGTAGACTTGATGGACTCCTGTATGATTGGCTCTTGTTTCTATTTCTCAGTAGATTCCACATCAACCTGGGAGCTGTCTTTCCTCATCCCTCAGTGTTGGAACCCCACCAGTTTTCCTATAGATCTACTGTCTTCCAATCTGCAGACCAGGCAGGTTGCTGAGTGGTGGCTCTGAGTCAACAAGTTGTCCTAGGATCAATTGAGCCAGACTTGGCCACCAGTCTCATGGTGTCCATTCATTCAATCACACCTTAGCTATTAACTCTTTCACTGTTTTCTCCCCCTTGCTCATATCTTAGGCCCTCTTGTGGTGCAGTAATGATGCCCCTAGCCCTGGGCTGAAAGGCCCAGCTTCAAATCCTACCTGCTCCAGAGGTATGTGATAACATCTCTGAATGGGTAGATTTAAAAAATAGCTTAAATAAAAGAAAAATTACAGCACCCGTTCATAAGACACCTCAAAATAATGATAACAAACAAGCAGCCCAGAGTAGGGGACATCTGATCAGATAATTTATGAGCTTTGAGTTGAATACTAAATAATCCCTTTGATCTCAGGGTCGATCCACCATTGCATATATCTTTAGCATCGTCACAATACTTTAACTGTATTTACATACAATATAAATATTGTCTAACTATAATTACACTGATGTGTAGGGGTGTTCCAGTGCTTAATGTTTTTCTATCAGTAACTTGACTTGTTTGATGAAGAACACCCAGACAATGCCTCTGCTAAATGTAAATGGGAAAAAAATTCATGAGGAATACACTTTAAGGATTCAAGTGGTAATACTCTGCAGCATTTCAGACTCTAGATGAAGCAGATGTGAGGTTTTGTATTCCAGCCTGAAGTTGAGACTATGGATTTCAAAGGCAAGCGAGATGAAGAAATGACCAATGGAAAATGAAAGCTTGTGGGAATTCTTATGATGTTGTTCTTTGCGATTCAATGTATTGCTTCTAAGACTCAATTTTAGTACAGTACAATTCAATGGATGAGGAGCTTTGTGCAAAGTTGTCAGCAGCTCCCATGTGAGTGGATGGCATCTGGAATGTACTGCCTGAGAGTGGGGTCAAAGTCGAGGCATTCAAGAGGAAATTGGATAATTATCTTAAAAGGAAGAGTGTAGGGAGAAGGTGGGACAGTTGGACTGAGTGATTCGTTCCTCTGGAGAATCAGTGAAGATACAACAGGCCAAATGTCCCCCTTCTGTGCTTTAACAATTCTATGATTCTGTGAAGTCAAGAGAAATAAAGACCAGGAGAGAGATAGTGGGAACTGCCATTGCTGGAGAATCTGAGATAACAAGGTGTAGAGCTGGATGAACACAGCAGGCCAAGCAGCACCAGAGGAGCAGGAAAGCTGATGTTTTGGCTCTAGGCCATTCTTCTCCATTTCTGAAGATGGGTCTGGACCCGAAACGTCATCTTTCCTGCTCATCTGATGCTGCTTGGCCTGCCGCGTTCATTCAGCTCTACACCTTGTTATCTATCAAAGATCAGGAGAGCTTTGTTATGTTTGTATTGAGGTGCTTTATAACTTGATCTATTCCAGAGCAATGCAGAAATTACTCTAGTTCTAAATTCAAACAGTTTATTGACAGACCTTTAAATGTCTTAGAACTTGCAGTATGCAATGTAGTCTCTGTAGGGAGCTCTGGGGCTTTCTAGAATCTTCTGTATGTCTGCCGAGCCAGCCCATGGACTCTCAAGCTCCACCCCAGAGGCTTGAGCCAACAAGCACCAGTGCAAAGATCAGTTGGCAGGTCAATACAATCACATACAGATCAATTCCATTGATTACTATCACCTACTTCACACAATTATGTAAAGTCAGAAAATATCCCTTCATGGAATGTTGAGAAAACTGGAACTTAGAAAACCAGGCATCGAAACTCTTTTGTGACGTTACCATAACTAATTCTGGTCCCATCATCCATGTAGTACAGGCTATTTTTTAACCATGTAAAGCATCCAGGGCTGAAACATCTGCTAAAAATAACTTCAGTGTTTAATGGCAACGCAAGTAAATTTAGCATGTTAACCGTGACTAAGCAATTTGATCCCTGTGGCCTACAACAAACCTCTGAACACACTGAGCAAGAAAGACAATCTGGAATTTTAAACTACACAAAGAGAAACAATTGGCTCAATCAAATATAAAGGCAAAGGAGTGCAGATTCTGAAGATCTGAAACAAAGCCAGAAGTTAATGAAGAAACTCAGCAAGTCTAGCAGAATGCGTGGAGAGAAAGCAGAGTCAAATTATTGAGCCCAGTGGCCCTTCTTCAGGACTGGAATAATCTCAATTTTATGTTTCTTTGGAAAACTTTTATTTGTATTGGTTTTTTGGAAGGTTTCTCACCTTGAGGCCTAGCGAGTTCTCTCACTGCATCTTACCAAACTCACCCTGTTAATGACGTACTATACCCATATGGCATCTTGATTAGATTAAATTAGATTCCCTACTGTGTGGGAACAGGCCCTTCAGCCCAACAAGTCCACACCGACCCTTGGAGCATCCCACCCAGACCCATCCCCCTATAACCCACACACCCCGAACACTACGGGCAATTTAGCATGGCCAATCCATCTAGCCTGCACATCTTTGGACTGTGGGAGGAAACCAGAGCACCCGGAGGAAACCCACGCAGACACGGGGAGAATGTGCAAACTCCACACAGATAGTTGCCCGAGGCTGGAATTGAACCCGGGACCCTGTTGCTGTGAGGCTCAGTGCTAACCACTGAGCCATCATGCCACTCACATTACCCCATGGTAACACATGCCACTTTTAAAAGTCCATTGCACACATGGACAACTACTGTCAGTCCGTAGCTGCCCCGCTTAGTTGAGGATATTTGCCCCAGGACATGGCAGACATGGGGAGTTTGACACCTTGTTTACTAAGTTGTGCTGGGCAGGCTGGTACATAGGTGGGATGTTCCTCTTTCTGCAGTTTAGCAGAGCAGACCATGAGACTGGAATACACCAGCCCGGGATGAGGTTGCCACCCAGGTTAAAGCAGTCTCAGCTGTCTGGAAGGAATGCCTCATACTATAGCCTAGCACATGGGAGATGATGGCCTACTGGTATTATCCCTGGACCGTTAATCCAGAGACCCAGGTAATGTTCTGAGGAACAAAAGGGCGGCATGTTGACACAGTGATTATCACTGCTGCCTCCAAGGACCAGGGACCTGGGTTCAATTCCACCCTCGGGTGACCATCTGGGTGCAGTTTACACATTCTCCCTGTGTCCGCGTGGGTTTCCCCTGGGTGCTCCAGTTTCCTCCCACAGTCCAAAGGTGTGAAGGTTAGGTGGATTGGCTGTGCTAAATTGCCCCATAGTGTTCAAGGACGTGTACATTTGGGGGGGTGGTATGGGTGGGATGCTCTGAGTGTAGGCATGGACTTGTTGGGCCAAAGGGCCTGTTTCCACACTGCAGGGATTCTATGAGAAACAGAAGTCGCTGGGAGCTCAGAGGAAGGGTGAACAGACCCAAAACATTAATCTGACTTTTTCTTCACAGACGCTGCCAGATCTGCTGAGCTTCCAGCAACTTCTGTTTATGTTCCTGATTTACAGCATCTGCAGTTCTTTCGGTTTTTATTTAATGATCTAAGGACCAGGTTCAAATCCTGCCAGGGCAGATGGTGGAAGTTTGAACTTTACAAAAAGAATCTGGAATTAAGATGTTAATGAATACATTGTCGATTGTCAGAAAAAAACCCATCTGGTTCACAAATGGAAACCGCCCAACTCACCTGTTCTGGCCTATATGTGACTCCAGGCACACAACAATGTGGTTGATGTTTAACTGCCCTCTGGGCCTTTGGGGATGTACAATTAATGCTGACCTAGCAAGCAACACCATTACCCCATGAATGAATTTTAAAAATCTATGCGAAGAACATTAATAACCTTCTCCACTCTGCTAGCCTAAGTGCCGCCAACTTCTCTCTGATAGCTCACGCTGTATCACTGCTACTGTACCGATATCCAACCAAATCTTTACCATTCACAACTGCAACACCTTCTTCACTTACTTTTACCCACCTCGACACCATTATACCTGAAGGTCCAGTGCTCACTTTTTCTAGTCAAATCCTCACTTGCACTGACTGTAAGAGCTGTGCCAGCCAATTCCATCTCCCACAAAATCTGTCTCTCTCTCATTCCAAAATAAACTCACTTCCTTTCACCCTTATGAGTGTTGAACTCAAAAACCAGTTGATAAGAACATGGCTTAAAACCCTTCAATGCTACTCATCAACTCAGCTTTTCCCCGAATTGTTTTAAACAACCTGGTTAGACAAGTTGTAGCCTGGAGTAGGTGGAACTTGAACCCAGGCATTCCGGTCCAGGGACAGGGACACTACCAGTGTGCCCCAAGACCCGCTTCACCCTTTCCTGTCTATTCTTGGCATGTTGGGTGTCTCCTGCAAAGTTAGCAATAATTGTCCAAATTCCTTTGAAAAGGCAGTGGTGTTCTGATATTGTTTCAGTGCATGTTTGCAGTGGCATATAGAGTCTTACATAACTGAAACAGACCCTTTGGCCCAACTCGTCCATGCTAAACAGGTATTCCAAACTTAACTAATCCCATTTGCTTGCATTTTGTCCATATCCCCTCTAAGCCTTTCCCATTCATAGTACATATGCAAAAGTCTTTTAAATGTTGCAATTGTAAATGCCTATACCACCTCTTCTGGCAGCTTATTTCATACATACACCACCCTTCTCTGTGAAAGGCTTCCCCCCTCAGATCATTTTTAAATCTTTCCCCTCTCACCTTAAGCCTATACCGTCTAGTTTTAGAATCCCCTACATTGGGGAAGAAAAGACCTTGGCTATTCACCTCTTCTATGCCCTGTATGATTTTATAAACCTCCATATGGTTACCCTCTGAAGCTCCAGGGTTAAAAAGCCCTAGACTATTCAGCCCCTTGTAACTAAGATTTTCCATGTCATCTCAGGAGACAGTCAATAGCCAACCTAAGATAATAAAGTGTGAAGCTGGACGAACACAGCAGGCCAAGCAGCATCTCAGGAGCACAAAAGCTGACATTTCGGGCCTAGACCCTTCATCAGAGATGGGGGTGGGGTGAGGGTTCTGGAATAAGTAAGGAGAGACGGGGAGGTGGACCAAAGATGGAGAGACGAGGCCTGAAATGTCAGCTTTTGTGCTCCTGAGATGCTGCCTGGCCTGCTGTGTTCATCCAGCTTCACACTTTATTATCTTGGATTCTCCAGCATCTGCAGTTCCCATTATCTCTGAGTCAATAGCCAACCACCTGGTTTGGAACTGGAGTCACATGTAGTCTGAATTGGGTAAGGACGCCAGGCTTTCTGCTGTGAATGACATCACAAGATTTGTTTTGCCAGGCTCTGAAGAAAGTAAATTGAGCTGTTGATTTTGAGCTGTGAAAGATCACATTCTGCATCAAAATGCATTGCAATTTACATGTAAAAAAGCCTCTGAACTACTTTTATATCTCAGAGGGACAGCATAATGACAGTATTCAGTTGCTTTAGATTGACATTTTAAGACATTCATTCAGATGGAAAATACTTCATCTGGTACGTTACTTTTCCAAAGTGAAAGGCCAGACAATGCACTAGATAGCTACCAATAGATAAAAGGAGTAAGCCTCAATTTGCATTCACTATAAGCTTTTATGAGGCTCATTGAACGCAGGTTGCAATGTTTATAAAGCAGCCAAAGGTGAAAGATACAAAATAATAGAGTTACTAAATATCATTCAAGATATCTCATCAAATCAGTTATTTGTTTCTCCTACCACAAACACAGGAAAAGCAAATCAGTTATAAAACTGGATCATAAATATTTTGCAAATTTGTTAATGACTATCTCAATGGCTTAGGATGTCTGGAAATATCAAGGTAAAAACTGAGCAAAGTTAATTAAGTTCTGTTCAAGAAAAGGGAAGTGCAACACTTTTGGGGGGAGGTGAGTCTGGGTGAAGCAGTTAAGTATATATTTCTCATATAATAAAAGATGGTACATCTTCTAACAGAAATGTTTGCCATGATGTGGAGGTGCCAGTGTTGGACTGGGGTGGACAAGGTCAAAAATTCACACAACAACAGGTAATAGTCCATCACGTTTATTTGAATACACAAGCTTATGGAGTCTCGCTCCTTCTTCAGGTGTCAGTGCTGACACCTAAAGAAGGCGCAAGATTCTGAAAGCTTGTGTCTTCAGATAAGTCTGTTGGACTATAACCTGGTGTCATGTGGGAAATGTTTACAGCACAGAATGAAACCCATCAGCCCATTGTGTCCATGCTGACCTGACAATGCTTTCTGGTCCATTTCCACTATTTTGCACTTGCTGCAGAGCTCTGTAGGTTATAGTACCTCAAGAAGAACATAGAACATAGAACATTACAGCACAGTACAGGCCCTTTGGCCCTCGATGTTGTGCCGACCTGTCATACTGATCTCAAGCCCATCTAACCTACACTATTCCATGTACGTCCATATGCTTATCCAATGACAACTTAAATGTACCTAAAGTTGGCGAATCTACTACCATTGCCGGCAAAGCATTCCATTCCCTTACTAGTCTCTGAGTAAAGAAACCACCTCTGACATCTGTCCTATATCTTTCACCCCTCAATTTAAAGCTATGTCGCCTCGTGCTTGCCTTCACCATCCTAGGGAAAAGGGTCTCCCTATCCAGCCTATCTAACCCTCTGATTATTTTATATGTTTCAATTAAGTCACTTCTCAACCTTCTTCTCTCTAACAAAAACAGCCTCAAGTCCCTCAGCCTTTCCTCGTAAGACCTTCCCTCCATACCAGGCAACTTCCTAGTAAGTCTCCTCTGCACCTTTTCCAAAGCTTCCACATCCTTCTTATAATGCGGTGACCAGAACTATAAGCAATACTCCAAGTGCGGCCGCACCAGAGTTTTGTACAGCTTCACCATAACCTCTTGGTTCCGGAACTCGATCCCTCTATTAATAAAAGCTAAAACACTGTATGCCTTCTTAACAGCCCTGTCAACCTGGGTGGCAACTTTCAAGGATCTGTGACAATGGACACCAAGATCTCTCTGCACATCTACGCTACCAAGAATCTTACCATTAGCCCAGTACTTTGCATTCCGGTTACTCCTACCAAAGTGCATCACCTCACACTTGTCTGCATTAAACTTCATTTGCCACCTCTCAGCAATATCAACATTTTCAAATTCCAGTCAATGTTCCTGCCTTTACCCCAAATCAGGCTGTGAATTTGAACCAGCTATGAACTTCTGGATGAACCCATTACTCCTTATCTTTCTCTCAATTCCTTCTACCAATTACTTTAAACCTGTGCTCCCTAGTCTTTGGCCTCTTTGCTCCTTTCTATCCCCTCTGTCTAGGCCCTCATAATTTAATATATCTTTATTAAATCTCACCATAGGTCATTCTGCTGTTGCGTTAGGTGGATGTCTCAGGATTTTGACCTTGGAATCTTGAAGGAACTGCAGTATATTTTCAGAGTGATATGAAGAGAAACTTGCAGGTGGTACTATTTCCATAAACGTGGTGCCCTTTTCCTTCTAGTTAGTCAAGTGGAGGCCAATGGCCCAGTGGTATTATCAACAGGCTGTTAATCCAGAGACCCAGGTAATGTTCTGGGGACCTGGGTTCGAATCCCGCCACAGCAGCTGGTGGAATTTGAATTCAATAAATATCTAGAATTAATGATCTAATGATGACAGTGAATCCATTGTTAATTGTCGGGAAAAAAACCCCTCTGGTTCATTAATGCCCTTTAGGGAAGGAAACTGACATCCTTACCTGGTCTTGCTTACATGTGACTCCAGACCCATAGGAACGTGGTTGACTCTTAACTGCCCTCTGGGCAATTAAGGATGGACAATAAATGCTGGCCGTGCCAATGCCCTCATCCTGTGAATGAATAAATAAAAAGTAGAGGTTGCATGTTTGGGGCATGCTGGTAAAAAAAGCCAATGACAAGCTGCCGCAGGACAGATTGCCTGCCACTACATGCCATGATGAGTTTGGTGCCAATTCTGTGGGCTACTTTGCACTGAATGTTGAAGAGCTTCTTGCATGATGTTGAGACTCATACTTACCCAGGCATGTGGTGAGTATTCCATCACACTCCTGACCCGTGCTTTATAGATGGTGGACATGTTTTGGCAAGGCTGTAGCTGAGTCACCCTCTACAGAATTCCCAGCTTCTGATCTGCGTTTGAACACAATGTGGGCTAAATTTTATAAAACTCTGAAAGGCATAGGCTATGATGTGAAATCTGGGAAATTGTGAGAGATGAGGCTTTTCTCGATGTCCAGAGCAACTCATGGCATTTTCCAACGGAGTTTTGGAAGTGGAGATGGGATTCTCCCTCGGGAGTGGTGAAATACCTATTAGCAGGCATTATTGTTTGCTAATAGCCTCATTAATTGCAAATCTCGGCTCGTTAACGTGCAAGATTCCTATTATGCCACCACTTTGAGGAAATTACATAGCGATAATCCCTGAAATGAATGTCAGAGCGGCTACCTGACAATGTCATGTCGCTCCTTCTCCTGCAGTTCTCCATCTTGAAGACCAGGCACCAATATCTCAGGCACATTCCACAGCTTTGCCATTGAAATTAGCAACTGATTTGTACCAGCCTTCATACATCATAAGACCACAGTTCCAACTAACACACAATATGCTTCTGCACTTTAATGCTGCATCTCGGGGTACACCCAACAAACCGTCACTGCATTGCTCCAAAAGGACACTTTACATACAAGGACAAGCAGCCATTTCACAAATTGCATCCCAGGGCTGTTCACTCACCCCCTTATCACTCTTTAAACCCACGTGGATTCTCACAGCTCCATCAGGGGCCTCACACCAGGCAGGCAGGATCAATGGCATGACATGGGGAAAGAAGACATTCCTTGTCTGTGCCATTCTGTTGGTCAGGACCAACGGGTGTCTGTCTGTAGCAGAAATGTTCTCTTACCTGCCATTTTTGGGGAAAATGTCATGAACTATGCAGGGCAGCTCCAGACTAACAGTGCTTGTCCAAGTGCATTGTAACCTTTTAAAGATGGTACACGTGCCAGGAATGCCCTGGCAATGGTGGGGTCTCCTGGGTATGGTAAGTGGTAGAATCCAGTTGGCATTGGATGAAAGGAGTGCATTGGGTAATATTAGAAAGTTAATGAGGTGGGTTTCACAAAGATAAAGAAACCATTCATGATATTTGCTGAAACTGACACTTTGCCAAAGTATGGAAAGAACCAACCCTGTGTTTACATGACTTACCCAGTTAAGCTTCAGGTCAGTGATGGCCCCCACAATGTTGATGTTGGACAACTTGATGGTGACAATGCCATAGAATGTCCAAGTGAAGTGGTACCCTTTGCTGTTGATGATTGGCTGCTATTTGTGAGGTATGAACTTTACTAGCCCCTTATTAGGTGAAACCCAATCTGTTGTCTAAGCCTTGCTGTACACAGACACAGGATACTATGGTATCTGAGGAGCTGCACGTGTAAGTGAATAATGGCATCATGAATGGAAATACTCACTTCAAATATTATGATACAGGGAAGGTCTTTGATGAAGCAGCTGAAAATGGTAAGGCCCAGACATTATCCTGAGTAACTCCTGGAGCAATATCTTGGGGCTGCAAGAGCCTTAATCATTTTCCTTTATGTTAACTATCTCTCCAAACAGTGAACAGTTTCTCCCTGATTTCCACTGATTTCAGGTTTACCAAAGGTCCTTCGCTCCACACTTGATCAAATATTGCTTGATGTTAAAGGTCATCACTCTAACTTCACTTTAGGATTTCAGCTAATTTTATCTTTAATTTCACCAATGTTATAACGATGTCTGGAGCCAAAATGGTCTTTGAGAAACATAACTAGAGCTTCAGAGAGCAGAATATTGGTGAGTAAAGACCACTGGATAGCACAGTGGATGAGACCTCTAACCGTTCCCTTTTTGGCATTTGTTCATGGCATTTGGGTGTCACTTTCTAAGCCAATATTTATTGCCCATTCCTAATTTGTCAAAAAACAATTCAAGTTAAACCATATCACTATAGGTTTGGAGACAGATATGGGCCAGACTGAGTCAGGATGACATTTCTTTCCGTGAAGGATATTTTACAACAAACCATCATTTCATAGTCATCATTGGGCGACCTTTTAATTCTCAATTTTATTAGATTCAAATTTCACATCTGACAAGATGGGATTCATCTATGTCTCCAGATATATTAGCCAAGATCTCCGGATTGCTCATCCAGCGACATTATCACTATGCCATTATCAACTTGCCTAAAGATGATACAGGGTGGGTCATTGGATGATAATCAGCAGGATTGGATGGACTGCTTACTTTTTTTTCCCCACTTTGGCAAGTTATTACCAGTGGAGGACAAGTACAAGCAGCAGAAAGTGTGTGCAGAATCCGGGGTGTCCTACCCTTCCACCTTGCATACATTCAACCCCTCCTTGTGGTAGAGTATACAGCTCCAGGATTGGAGTATTCAGCGACTGCAGAATCACTCCCCCTCTCCATCTCCCAGAGTGGAAACAAGACATCCTCAACTCCGAGGGACTGCCATAGAAAGAAGATGACGTTCTTGCACTTTATGACTGCTCCTCTGGCCAGACATGTTTTTAACAGGTAACTCTTACTAGGAGCCATTCTATAATCTCTTGGTGATGCACTTGTGGTCTGGTTCTACCTTGGATTGCCAGGGTGAATGAATCAAGCAGACGTTCCTGATTCTTTTCATTTGATTTGATTTGATTTTACTGTTATGTGTACCAAAATACAGTGAAAAATCTTGTTTATGAACAGTTTAGGCAGATCGCTGCAAACAAAGGATGTACAAAGACTTAGAAGCAATCAGGTTACATTGCAGATTACATTATTTGATGTTAGAGTCCATTCAACAGTCTGATAATGGCTGGAAAGCAGCGGTTCCTGAACCTACTTGTGCGGGCTTCTATATCTTCTGCCTGATAGAAGAGGTTGTAGGAGATCATTACCAGAGTGCGATGGGTCTTTAATGATGTTGGCTGCCTTTCTGCAGCAACGAGCCATGTAAGTAGAATCCATGGATGGAAGGTTGCCTTCCATGTTGGTCTGGGCTGTGCACACCACATTCTGTAGTTTCTTATGGTCCTGGGCAGAGCAGTTGCCATACCAGGCCATTATGCACCCGGACAGTATACTTTCAATGGTGTATCTGTAGAAGCTGGTGAGGGACCTTATGAACATGACAAATTTCCCGAGCTGCCTGAGGAAGAAGACGCATGTTGTTCCTTCTTAACTGTTGTATTTACGTAGGAATTCCAGGACAGGTCACATTTCCAATTAGCATCTTCATGTGGGTGTCACATACTCTCATCATTTTCAAAGAATGGAACTGTATTTTTTGATGGAATAAACAGTTCATCTGCCAATGTTGTCAGTGGCATGCAGCAATATTATGGAATGCGAAGGATCACTCCACCTTCATAGGGGACATGTTGAGATTAATGAAGTCTAAAGCACAATGATAATTTACCTCAGTTCCATGCTAAATGCAGGGCCTGCAATGTTCTGGGAAATGTTGCATTTTCCCCAGGCACAGAAAATAAAATCAGTGCTGTGGTGATTTTCATTGGCATGGATAAGGCAGTGCAGAATTTTTGGTTTCACTGAAGTATTCCTCCCATTCCTTACTGAAGCAAAGTCACCTGACACACAATTCCGATGACATTATTCATAGGACATTGTGTGCCTGTACACTTTCTAGCGTGGGTAGTGAGCTTCTTCCTCAGCAAGCAGAAATATTGCCACACTCTCCTCTGTGCCTGTGTCATTCAATTTTATAACATATGGAGTACAGTTACCGTATGCAAACACTATAAGTAAGGTGCCATGGGTGAATATTTACCCCACTTAAGGTCTGTTGAAGATTTCACAATAGATTCCGGAATACCCGTTCAAGCATTAGCTCACATCAGCTTATGGCTGGTTTGCATATGCTATATTTAACATATTGCATTTTTATAAGGCATGCTAAAATCCAAAAGCATAAATAGACTTGTAACAGTGAATCATAAAATGCTGGTGCCCCTTGTCACACTTAGCACTTTTATAAAAACCTCTAAAGATCAACATTACCTTAAAGGAACTTTTAAAAATTAAATGTACCGTACTACATAAGGCATTTTAACGTTCATGAAAATGTTGGTTTTAAAAAAGCATTTCTTTAATTATTGAACCTTCAGCAGAGTTATGGATCATTGGAGCAATAGTTAAACATCAAAAAAGAAATCAGCCACCTTCGTAAGTTCTCTGACACAGCATCTGCTTCTCCTTGCTGGTATAAGGCTATAAATGAAAATGTCTAAGAAACTGTTTATCCTCAAAGCATGGGCATGCAACTGAAGTCTTTGCTGTTATATTCTGATGAATTGGTGCATTTATAAAATTTGCAAGCAGTCAGGCACTTTAAAATGCATGATTAAAGTTGGGAGTTTCAGTGATAATGGTGGTTAAATAGTAAATAACTCATCAAGGATTGACAAACTCTACGACTACATTTATTGGAAGTAGTAAAACACATTTTAAATCATTAAGCAGACATTGCAGCAAACTGCTGATTATTGATTGTGCTACTTGCAAACCCCCACCATTGACAGACAGCCACAACATTGCAAATGCATAATACATGGCGACCTTTAAGTTAAACTTCCTTAAAGGCAAAGTACACACATGCAAACACTGCTAAAGATTGGGAAGCTGTTTGGGTTTTATCTTGCTTCACATGGTCATTTCACGACACTTACATGTTACAAGTATTACCTACCTCCAGCATTTGGCCAACTTGACCAATGATGCTACCAATAGGATACACTGTGATAAACTTTGAAGACCTGAATACTTTTTCCCTCAGTGCTTGCTCCAAGAGATATTCAAAGTGAAGGAACCCAGATTTTGCACCTAAAGTGTTGGAGGACTATGAGCTGTTGAAGGTATTTTGAGGGATTAGGCGTTGCAAGATTTAAATAATGCTATGTATTCCTCCAAATTTTTAGCAGAAGTTTCTGGCTGATTCAAGGGTCTGGGTGTGTCTGTAGATGCATTGATGTTGCAAAAATACACTGTCACCAGGTTAAAACAAGGGAAGTCACCAGTTGCCTTGGTTTAATCTATTATCTTTTCTTTGAATGTTAATATGCACAATGTACATAACTGTTGAAATGTAATCATAATACTTTTACTGATTTTCATGCACTAAAACTTTGACATGGTTAGAACACATTTAATTGAATGCTCATAATTGTCAAAATATCTTTTGCATCATCACCATGAAATCAGAAACAATGGGTATAAAATGTTTATGCCATTGTTGATAGAGGAAGCTCAAGATATGGAGGTGAAACTGTCCAGGCTCATAATGATCTAGAATATTGAGTATGAAAGTTACATGATGTATAAATATTTCTGTGGTTCTGGTTTAAGGGGTGTATCCTCATGGGTTTGGTTCATTCTCATTGGCGAAGACTGAGAGAAGATTTCAAGAGGCACATAGGATTTACCAGAAATCTGAGATGAGGGATGCTTAGAAAACTTTGGGAAGAATGGAAGTCTCACCTTGGATCTGGACCAGAAGCAAGGGGCTAGGGGTACAAACCATACAGTTACAACTTTGGCCCGGGGCAGAAATCTTGGGAAGTTTGTACACCATAAACTACCGCTCCAAAACCATAAAGTACTATATCTTTGTACTCAAAAGTAAATCACTGTCACCAACACAGGCCCATTTTAAATCATTGGCAATTAAGGTCCAAAGAGGAATATGAGAAGTGAAGAGGCTGAGCAGCAGCGTCCTCTTTGCTTGGCTTGAAACCATGAGACTTCCAGAAGCCTGAAGTCAATATTGAGGACTCCCAGGATTACACCTAGTTGCAACATGAGCTGTTTATGAACCAACAATGTCACTGTCAGATAAAGAAAGAAATTTCCCACTGCTCAGCCAAATAAAATACCTTTGTCCAGTCACAAAAGATTGCCAAGACTGTACATGATTTTTTTTTCTGATGAAGGGTCTAGGCCCAAAATGTCAGCTTTCCTGCTCTTAAGCTGCTGCTTGACCTGCTGTGTTCATCCAGCTCCACACTTTGTTATCTCAGATTCTCCAGCACCTGCAGTTCCCATTATCTCTGTACATGACCTTTGTCTATTTTCATTAAAGTAATTCTGTGACTGCTATAGAAGATGCCAATTAGCAGTGGCTTTGCATTTTGCTCCATATCCACCAGGAACTAGGTTAAGACTACTTATACATCAACAGATTGTGAATATTAATTCTGTCCTACTGTTCATTATCTCCTCATTTAGGTTGGGAAGAAAGAAAGGTGACCTTGTCCTGGATCTTCATAATTGAGTCCAGATCTCATAGAGTCAGAGTCATAAGCACAGAAACAGACCCTTCGGTTCAATTTGTCCATGCCAACCAGATATCCTGAAATAATCTTGTCCCATTTACCAGCATATGACCTGTGCACTCTAAACCCTCCTTAATCTTGTGCCCATCCAGATGCCTTTTAAATATTGTATCAGCCTCCACCACTTCCTCTGGCAGCTCATTCCATACCAGCCTCTGTGTGAAAAAGTTGCCCCTTAGGTCCCTTTTGTATCTTTTCCCTCTCACCTTAAACCTATGCCCTCTAGTTTTGGACTCAAGATGGTGTCAGAGTAGGATGTTCCAGCCATGCTCCTCTGCGTCTCCCATTCTTTGCTTTTTCCCTTTTCTGTCTTTTCTACAGATCTTTTTTCAAACATTTTATTTTTTAAACTCACCCAGAGGGGACTGAAGGAGGCAAATCCCAGATTGTCTGCCGTCACTAGCGAGTCCCGGAGCCGAGTCCCAGACGAGGCCGTGCAGGGAGGCAAGTCCCAGCAGTGTGTCCCAGACTGCAGGCTGGCGCAGGGAGGTAAGTCCCAGACCGGAGGCCAGTGGGAGGAAAAGAGCCCCAGACCGGAGGCCTTTGCGTAGGGAGGTGAGTCCCAGACTGGAGGCTAATGCAGGGAGGCGAGTCCCAGACTGGAGGCCAGTGCGTAGAAAGTGAGTCCCAGATGGAAGGCCAGCATGGAGAGGGGAGTCCCAGACTAGAGGGCAGTGCAGGGAGGTGAATCCCAGACTGGAGGCCCGTGTGCAGGGAGATGAGTCCCGGACCAGAAGCCAGTGAGCGGGGAGGTGAGTCCCAGACCGGAGCCCAGTGAGTGGGGAGGTGAGTCCCAGATCAAGGCCTGTGCGGGGAGGGAAGTCCCAGACCAGAAGCTGCTGCGGGCAGATGAGGCATTGGGTGTTAAAGCCCAGTGTGACCTGGAAATGTGGCCTGGTGCAATCTGAAGGCTTGGTACTGGCACAGACTTGGTGAAAAGGACTGTAATACAAGTACTTTGTAAAAGCTTTCTGTTCTTATGCTAGACTTTTGTTTATTATTTTTTCAACTCTGTACCAAATACTTAAGTCTCTGTACTTGTATACCTTTTACATAAGATGGCACCATAAGGGCACCATGGCAAACTTTTCACTGCACTCATTTGAGTGCACATGACAATAAAACTAACTCAATTCCCTACCCTTGGAAAAAGACCTTGCCTATTTACCCTCTCCATGCCCGTCGTGATTTTATAAACCTCTATAACATAGCCCCTCAGCCTCCAATGTTCCAGGAAAATTAGCCCCAACCTATTCAGCTTCTCTCTCTCCTTGAAGATTAGCCAAAGGTGCCTTACTTTCACTGAGTTATTCCATGGCAAATATCTATGGTGTAATATTGGGGTCCCAAGAAACTGGATAATTCAGATGTCCAACATTATTGTGCACTCCTTTCATAACTTACTGCACCAGTTCACCACTTTACAGGTCACAACTAGCTTCATATGTCCTTGTGTCCTTTATGTCAGTGAACCATGCAATTCTGGAATGTCAAAACAGTGCATATATTTATTGTTGTGCAATGACATGCACAATATTACCTGTTCAAAGGAAAGCTAATGGAATTGTGCAGCAGTGCTAACCACTGAGCGACAATGGTGCCCATAAATCATGGCCGTAAGACACTTGAGTTCCTTCACATATATAGCATAATATTCTGCTATTGTATTCATGGTGATTCAAAGGGAGTACTATTTGAAACTTTAAAGTAAGCATGGGTCACATTTTCCCTCAACCATCATGTAGACTAGAAAAGATGGCAGTAATTTTGTATTTCTTTCCACTTTTACAAATGATTATATTATGTTCTAGTTACAAGTGTGTTGCAGTTAAGAGTAAATGATTTATCACAAAACTCAGGTAAATTTTTCAGCACAAGGGTCATTGTGCATCGGGGCACAGCACACGTGGGCAATCACTGCCCACAAATTGTTTAGAGATTGCAGAGGCAAAGAACCAACAAAATGGAGTCTGGTCATCCAGAAAATGAACAGCACATGATTATACATCTAAATTACATGCAACCTAACCTTAGGCTTTAAACTACAATTACAAATCATAAAAAGCTTTGCACTTTCAGCATCTCTGAATTTGAAGAGTACATTATTGCCTTGTAACCACATTCAGATATCCGTTATTTCTACAACATATTGAAAGTAGAGGCACTTGTTAATAGTTCCAGTACAAAACATAATGTTCCAAATGTTGGCTGTTTATTATGTAAATCAAATATTTAAGATACTTTTAAATAACACGTTCAGTTAGTGCAAATATCTCATGGGATTTCTCAATATTCTCATTGCTTTACTGACATCAAAATGTGATTGATTCCAGATTTTGTCAAACATTCTTGTTCAATTGTCTACATTAGTGCAGATTCTTTTTCACTAACGTTATTAAAATAATAGCTTGCTTTAGGCTAATTAGCAGTCTTTTAATTGAAACATTCCTTATCAAGTTTGCCTGTTGTCTTTTCTCCACCAATTCTTATTTCATTTTGGTCACTTCCTGGTCTTGTTCTTGCAGTTCCACTTTCTCTTGCTCTGCCTCTTCTTTGTCTGGCTCCACCTCTTGTGGTGCATCCTTGCCTTGTTCCTTTGGAAGCTCTGTGTCTTCCTCTAGCTCCTTCCCTTGATCTATCTTCTCTCTCTCTTTCTCATCCTCCACTTCCCTCTCAGCTTCAGATTTATCTTCTGTTTGAGCAGGAGCTGTTACTTCCACAGGGACCTGGACAGCAGGATTAGGCAGTGGAGCTTCCACAATTAGGATCCCATCAGATGTCAAGGATGAAGTCACAGACAGGGTGTCCACATCTGAAGGAAGCCTACCATCACATTTTAAAATAGAAGAGGAACAAGGATTAGTTTTATTTATGAGAAACCCAACAAATGTGCTATGCAAGCTAAAAACACAGAATTAATTCTGTAACATGGTGCTTCCTCAAGATTGGTGTTTATTCCATATACAACATCTTCCATGTATATTGCAGGATTCTGTTTCTTTCTAATATCTAGACTATCTACAGTTGGTATCTGAGATACCTACAAAAGGTACAGGAGGTACTCAGTCCACTGGCATTATTTCTATCGATGGTACTTTGTAAATATTTTCAATGTGAAAAGCATTAGGCTAACTTTTCAACATTCATGATACACAATGTAATGACAGTGCATTAACCTGTAATTGTGCAATTAACCTGGACATTAGAATTCACAGAAAATTCACAATGATTCCTATTCTTTTTCTGCTTTGATCATCTCAGTGACAGCATTTTCATTGTATGAATGAAGAGATCAAACACATTGTTTTGAAAAATCAGCATACTGTATTTATCACAATAAAATTGTTACATTTATTTACTGAATTGTTTTTTCATCTTTAAATGCTGCTATGGCACCCAGTTTACATTTGGACTAAATTTAACCAAAAGTTACAATTCTAAATTTAGATTGCACTGTCCACAATGTCATTAATTTCCCATCTTTACACTGACCTATTTCTCTGCTGCACTCCCCATCCTCCTCCTTTCACCTCCCTTCCTCTCTCCCATGCCTTCCAATCTTTCCCCCTCCCTTCACTTCAATCCCTTCTTTCAAGCCCTCTCCTGCCTATCTCACTTTCCGAACCTTTATTTTGTTACTGCGTTGCCATTCTCTTGAACTGCTTGAATTGAAAAGTGCCCTTAGCCTTCCCCTGTGTGTGACACCACGAAAAAGCAGCCAGTTTTTGTTGTTGCAAATTATTCAATGAATCTTGAAATAATTATACACATGCAATTACACACTCACTGACACCTCCTTTATGTTTCTCTCCCACATATGGTATAGCATGAGTGTTGTTTGAGGAAATGGTTCTGAAATGGTTAATGCATCAAACGAAGCTGCATTAAGTTCCACCCAATGCAATGATGTCATAAAAACTTGCAGGAGGCACAAAGGTGGAGCAGTTCTGGATCTCAAAGAGGAAGCCCTACTTACCGTTTAGATTTCCTCATAGTCTTTGTAAGAATATTTGACTTACTCACGTAACTTGTACCTTAGTGCAATAAGCTACATCTTGTTAAAAACAAGAGTCAGTTTCCATTAAGACTCTCCAGTGGTTTCCCTCCATCACTGCAAACCAACCAGTGTTAGACCAAGGCAAGGAAAGCCATTGATGGCAGCAAAATACCCTGACCACAAGCTGGTAGTGGTTGGCATCACAGCACATACAACAGTTATTATCTGCTGATACGTCATCTTGTGTTCTGGAGAGTTTTGATTTTGTCAATGATGATTTCTATTCTCAAAGCAAGGTAAGGAGTTAATTCCCAAGTCTGCCTCAAATAGAATGGGAAACAAAGCTGTGTCCTGGGGAGTAAAGCTTTTACTTTACAATTGCTGTAATAAAAACTACCAGGCTTGCGTACAGGGAGATCTGACATAGTGACACAGCAGATCACATGGAACTGGGATTCAGGTCTGCAGGTCCCAGAGACATTCTCTTGTCATCCTTAGTGTAGAATTACATTAAATAAAGCCTGTTAATGTTCTCTCACAAAATGCAGACTTATCTTACTATATGCCATTGCTGTTAAACTGAACCACATGTCATTTCAGCAACTGCACTAACTGGCCTCCATTCTCACATGTACCTATATCATTTTCTTTTTGTTACCAGATTGTGTGAAATATAAATCGCTACTTTAATAAAAGACTGTCTAAACTCTCTCTAGGCAGTCATACTTATGTGTTTCTCTTCTCCTAGCTGTTTCTATTATATTTGCAAGTACAAATCATCTTATTAAACACAACATTCAAGTCAACTACCAATGTAGCGGCTTGATTAACAAAGGAAAATGTACTCACTTGTACTTTCTGGTAAAACTTCTTGAAATAAACCCATGTTGATCTTGTTTTTCCTCGTGATTTCCTGAAAACAAAAGCATTTTCATCTATCTATTTGTCACAATTTGTAGCCATATTATGAAGGCATGATGTTCAAAATAATTATGTGACCATAATCAGTCATGTGTATCATTACAATGATCTTATGTACTTTCTTATCTTCCTGTATAAGTTCAACGGAATAATATTTATTAATTAGCAATTAAGCTAAATCAGCTTAGAAATATCCTGCTGAAGGAGCTACTTAACAACAACCCTTTGTATACAAAAATATAAAAATATACCTCCTGGTGGAAAATGTACATAGGACAAGGATAGAAAAATCCAACCTATTTTGTCACCCAATGTAAAATAACTTGACTGTGCTTAGTGTCTGGGCTATTGCCCACAGTTTAGCTGCCATGGGTGAGGTGAGGTGCTGGAAGGCAGCCAGCATTATGGAGCAGTACTTCAACATCAGTGAATTCCTTCAAAATATCAGGGAAGAAAATTGAAAACGGAACAAAATTGAGATTCAGTAACTTCAAAACATTGTAAAATGGCCATATATGCCCAAGCTTTGATTTTAATAGGGCAATGCTTACCTCAGATTTTTAGAACATATCTACCTGTCCTTGTCACTTCCCCCATCCCGCTTCCAATCAGATATATAAATTAAATCCTGAATTTTCAGGGTTGCTGGCAAAATTGCGCAACAGTTTCACACAAAAAAAATCAAAGCAATATGGTTTCAGATGAATCTTCCAGTATTCCAATAATACCATGGCCAGTTAATGGGGAAGCATACCATTATATGGAAGTAAAACTTATGACTTCCTTTGCCATTGTTATGGTCTTAACTTTTTCTTTAAACACTCTACAAATTAGCAAATACTCCAATTGTTTGATATTTTTCAACTGAACCTTATGGGTGAAGGGCCAAGCCCTACAGAAAGAATGGCAGCAAGGAGACAGTGGCATCTGTCCTGAATTTAAAATGCCTTCATGTTGTATGAAGTTGGGGAGACGAAGTGGTTGATCCATATCGACATGAAGTCCTGGAAAAGAAAGAGCTAAAGGAGGAGAGAGCATGATATGTCTTGATTTTAATCATCTTACATTCCATCAAGCAAGAGAAACATTGAACAGCACAAAATGGTTTCCATCATTTTCAGATATTTAGATTTTCCCTGACTCTTTCCATCTCCCTTAACAACAGCAGAATACAACATTTAAAATGGGGAAGAGAATGCAGAAGAATCTCAGGCTGCAAACACTATGAGCTTGCAAACTTTACTATGAGGATTAAGATTGACTCAGTGATTCACTCAAAATGCTTGCCTCCCCTTATACAAATGAATCCTTAATTTAAATGCCTTACCTCAAGCCCATATACCCCTCCTATAATGAGACTAAGACTGGCACATTGCGATATGGGACTTCTATACTACTTATTGTACTTTATTATACTACTAGCCCCTCTACATTGGCATATTGAATTCCGTCACAAACCAGTCGTAATTTTACTTTAGTTTCATTCTCAAAGCAGGTAGCGAGAGTCAGAGAAATTTTGGTTTCAGCTAGCCCACTTGTCCCACCACACACTTCCCATATCTCATCCCTACCCCTTCATACTCCTCCAACCATCTGTCCTTTAGTCCCCCAAGCTGCCCATGCCCAGCCATGTCCTCTAAACACACTGTTCCTTATATTTCCATGCCAAGCTGTGGAACTTTCATTCCTTTTCACTGACTATACCCTGTAAAAAAGCAACAAATTCTGTAGGTATAATTGGATGTGTAGAAAGAGCATTGAATGAATTTATTTCCACTTTCTTTTTAAAAAAAGTCTCCCTTAAATAATAGTCACCAATAAGAAGTCCAGTCTCAAAGTATCGAAACCAGAAATTGGAAGTCCTTATAATTTTTTAATCTTAAACCCCTCCCACTAGATTATAGCCCCTTCCAATCTCTTCCACTGAGCAGGAGATACAAAAGCTTAAACACATGGACCAACAGATTCAACAACAGCTCCTCCCCCGCTGTAATTAGACTCCTGAATGACCTTCTCAATTTATAAATTTAATGTTGGTCTCACTCTTTATGCACCTTCTCTGCAGATGTGACATTGTATTTTTCGCTCTGTTCTAATACCCTAAAGCACTTTGTATGGTATGATCTGCCTGTATTGCATGCAAAACAAAACTTTTCTTTGTACCTAGGTACATGTGACAACAATGAATCAAAGTCAATTGGATCACAAGGAGAAACCAAACACACAGCGCAATGAATGATTAAGTTTCAACTTATTTCACCAAAAAAATCTGTAACACAGAGAAGCTTTTCAGACCGATTTTAGCTTGCCTAGTTAAAAAAAAATGGGTTAAAGAGGAATTAAAAACTGAGTAGGTCTTAATGAGGAAACATTTTAAAAACTTTCTGAAAAGATGCAAACGGATAACTGACAAACTGAGTATGATTTCAGCTCTGCTTGGAAATCTGGTCACAATGTTGTAAGATACTTGCCTCAATGAACCCTGATAAAATGCAGCTGGAGAAAACTCATGTTTGAGATCATGGATGAGGTCAGTTTTACAGGCAGAAATTCATGCAGATGGATAGTTTGATAGACAGACATAAAACATCGAAGAGGCTTGGACGGATTGTGATTATGCAAACAACTTACAAAGGCACAGATTTTTAAACTGTGGTTAGTTTGAGTTCAGATTGCAGGTGTTTCCAGACGCAACTGTAGCGCAAATTTCAGAACAGAACGCTAAGAAAGACAAAATATTTATAGAGTTGTAATAAATGATGGTATAGTTAGTGTGATGTTCCTTGATCCTTTAAACTAATTGCTAATATTTGCATTTAAGTGGCACCTATAATGTAGTAAAGCATCCCAAGCTATTTCATAGCAGTGATAAGCAAAGAAACCTGCACACTGAAACACATAATGAAATATTAACTTGCTAATTTTTTTCTGCTAATAATAGCAATGAGCAGAATGCTATATTGACATTGATGTTCATGCACAGTTATTGGCAAAAGCCTTTGATTTGATTAAATAGAACAAGCAAAACTTTCAATTATCCAGATAATAGCACCATCTAGTGTCTACAAATGCAAGTCTCCACCAGATGTTGCAAGTTACTGAGTTTTTTTTTAGCACTTTCTGCTTGGTCATAATTTTGATTTTTTTTTAAACTATCCTAGCACAGGGTCAGTTAGTTTCTTCTGCCAGAGAGATGTTCACTTGACCCAGACCAGACAATCTGTATGGAAGGGAAGCTCAGATTAGGTGCAACAGACTCAGGGAGCTGATGACATTACAGTGTAAAATGGCCAGTGCCTCTGCACTGATCGAAGAACATCACATTTTTAAATGTTTTATTTTAAGTCTTATTGTCTTTGCATTTAATCACCCTGAAAGTACAGCCTTTTGTGTTTTACAGCATCACCTACAGCTAAATTAGATACCAGGAACACAGATTTGTTAACATGCAAATGACATAAAGTCCACTGTCAGAAGAAGCATCCTTCCATATGCTTATGGCGATGGCTTGCAGTGAATTCATTGGCAATGAATTAATTTTATATGATACACGATTGCTGATGACTGAAGAGACCAATCCATGAGACACAACTTCTTTCACAAGTGCTGTATGTCAGGAATTTATTAAGTAATTGGTGTGAGCCGCTGTTTTCAACATTGGCATCTGTTGCTATGCACACTGACCCATAAAAGTAACATTTCTTTCTCCCTCCACTGATTGCTAGCATTTTGCAGCTGCAAAAATCAATGTTTAGGGCCTTTATGTTGTACTTTTAAGCATTCTTAAAGTGGAGTTTTGGACATTCCTCTGATCTGACTCCCTGCTCAGGCTGATCATCCTTGGAAAGGTGTCTGTCTTCCATCCTGCTGATATGACCCTGGCTGTAAAATCACCCCTGCCTCACAAATGCAAACATACCTGGGAGATTTGTGTCTGAGAAGACAGCAGCATTCATGATTTTGTCCCTCAGTGAGATGGCAAGAATATGCCACAGACATTGAAACAAAGTGCATAGTTGTGATTTTCTTTTGGATTATACTGCATGCATAATGTCAGCTCCAGCTAAACATGTCTGAGGAAGAAGAAAGGGGTGACTTCTAGTACAGAACCTTGCATCTTGTCTACCTGAAGACCATGAAGCATGAACATGGTAATTTTTATTATTCAAAGATTGACTGGTTTACGCTGTGTTGCATTTTATACATTTAGTGCAGCGATCGTTATTGTCAATGATGAAGGGACGCATCTTTGTTTTGAGTGCTGTCACCAAATTGATTTTAAATGGTGTTTTAAAAATCAAATTTCTAATTCTGGTACACCTGGAGTGTTCTGTCCAACAATCTTGGCCTTTACTTAGGGATAATATGTTACAGATAATGGTAACATGCTATGACAATCTGATAAAAGTTTGGTCACATATACAACTAATTTTTTGATATTTACAGTGGTGTATTTGCTACTGTCTGCTAGTATGTGGATGTTCAAAATAAATTATTCAGTAATTATTGCCTCAAAAGGAAAAGGTAGGACAACCAAATCCAGTGCTCCCAGAATGAAAAGGAGATTGAAATTAAGTTAAAGAAGAAAATAAAAGTGTCTGGTACATATATCAGGTGGAAAATATAATCGAGTACCAAGCTGGATACAGAAGGTTAAGAAATGGGGTGAAAAAGCAGAGGCAAGAAGGAAAGAGGGATTACAAAAACAAAGGGAGCTAGTATAAAAGGAAATCCCCAAGTCAACTATAAGGTATCTATCCATCATGTATCTTCTACCATTAGCAAAAGTGTGGCAAAAGGGGTAGAGTCTCTTACAGATCAAAAAGGGAAACTAAACTTAGAAACAAAAGGAGTAAATGAGGTGTGAAATAAATACTTTACATCTGTTTTTACCTATGGGGCAGATACTGCTCAGGCAAGGGTGGCAGAGGAGAAAACGCAGTCACAAGAAGGATTTAAAATTGATAAGGAGGAAGTACTGAAGAAGCTGTCTGTAATTCAAGTTGATCAGACAACAAGGACCAAACGAGACACCTCCAAAGATACTGAATTCAGTGAGAGTGGAAACTCAGGTGTGGTGCTGCAGGATTGCAACCATTTTGCCCATGTTCAAAAACTTGCATAAAAATCAGTTCTTGGCTTATAGTATCTTGTAGCGCATATCAACACAGTGCTAAGGTTGTAAATCTCTTGTAATAGATGAATATAAAGGTATTTTCAAGGGCTACATCTTTTCGACACACATAATTTAATGTTTTTTTCTCCATGTGGGATTGGCACATACTGCGATACGTTTCCAAAGCCAAGTGATAACATTCTAACCCATGTGGACATAATTCAGGAATTGAGACAGGAAGGTGAATGGGTAATATTTAAGCTTGTAGTGCCTGTTTTCAAACCTAAATAATGGCAGCTAGCAACTGAAAATCAGGAATGGGTACCTTTTCATGAACACAACACGATGGTTACACATCCATTTAACAGCTTCATCTAAGAACGAATGGGGATTACTTAAACACGCAAACTGGGTTCCTACTCTGTTGGGGACTTTGACTGCAATCTTCAGGGGAAAAAATGGATCGAGCATGCACCGTGGGTGATGGGAACTTGTAAAAGTCTTTCCAATTGCAGGGAAGAATTAGTCTGAATGTTGTGCTAGTAAATCCTTCTGTGGACCAAACCTGAAAGCATTTAAATGTTCTTATCCATTTATTTGATTCATTATTGTATGTGCCAGTTCCAATTTGTAGCTGAATTGTTTCAATGCACATGGCCCTGTGTCATGAACAGCAATGGTTCTATGAGATTACAAAAAACACAGTGATGAGAAAACCCAAGCTAGTTCATAAATCTAGAATCTCTCTATATTATCACTCAATTCATTCTTAATGACACTTTGATTTTTACTTTTATTGTCCTCAGAAGTACTTCAGTGACTCTAAAATGATTTGCAAAGTCCTGTGGTTGTGAAGAATGATGTATTAATATGTCTATCCTTTTTGCCTGTTTGAATGTGACCCCGAATCCTATTGTTAATTCAAATGAGGAAAGTGGTGGCCAAGGGGTATTATCACTATTAATCCAGGAAAATGTTCTTGGCATGTGCATCCAAATCCTGCCAAGACAGATGGCAAAATTTGAATTCAATGTTTTAAAAGTCTGGAGTTGAATGATGACCATTGTCACTGGTTAGAAAGACACATTGCGCTCACTGTTGCCTTTTAGGGAAGGAAACTGCCATTTGGGTAATTAGCCAACAATGCCCATATCTGATGAATGCACATAAACAAAAAAATAGTACAGAAGAAACAAAGGCAGATGTAGGCCATACAACCCCTCAAAACTGGTCTGCCTTTCGATAAGATCATGACTTATCCTTGACCCAACTCTACTTTCTCAGCAGATCGCCTCAAAGCATTTAAAAATTTGTTAAACTTAGGCTTAAAGGTAAATGGCAACCTACCATTATGTTTGATTTCGCAATATTAATTTAGTTCTTCAATCAAATGAAAACTGAACTCTCAGTTCATACCTCAGCTCATATCTATAGAACACTGATGCCTTTTTACCATTTGATATGGATCTCGTAATGATGTTCTAGATTTACCTATTCTGTAACATTTAATTTCTTATAAAAGAAGAAAGAAAGACTTGTATTTATGTAATGCTTTTACGAGAGCTGGGTGCCTCAAGGCACATTATGTACTTTTGAAGTGCATTCATTGTTATATATGCCTCTATGATTTGTCCTGTAACCTGATAGTTGCAGTGATCCAAGATTGAATAGTTCAAATTTTTCCATCTGAACCCAGCCCTCTTACACCAGAGAACAGAGATTTTGCGCAGTGAAATTCACAGTCAAACCTTTCTGCTCCCTCACATGCACCTGGGTACTGTTTGTGCAGTGGTGTTAAGCAAGCAGTGTTTCTGTGAAAATGGTGCACCGAGGAAAGCAGTGAAAGGAGCAATGTTCACCAAATATTCACCAAACATAATTCCCCCACCCCCTGCCCCACATGGTTCAGTTATACGGCATAATCCTGCGCTGTGTCTCTATCTCCCTGGTGTTTCAGTGATGCGCACTCAAACACAGTAGTGCAATCTAACCATTTTAGTTCAATAAGCAAGCAAAGGAACGTCTGAAATATGATGCTTCATCTGTAAATGAATGCTTATCCGGACATATATCTGAGACAAATTTGGAGACAGGAATACAACTTAAAAGGATTCTTAATTTTGAAACAGTGATGGACAGGGAATTTCAACATTTCTATTGTTTCATAATTTGGAGCAATTATCCTTTGTCAACTGATTCGTAATTAAGTCTTAATATTTTGGTAATGTTATCAAAATAACATGGCATTGATATTCTCCAACGTTGGATTAGACACGTTTAAATCTTAAACACACCGCACTTTGTGGGCACAAACTAAGGTGAGGGTGTGCTGCAATATGAATGGTTTTATACTGAAGGAGCAACGGTAATTTGGTTCTGCAGTGAATTCCAATGTGGCATACCTTTCACTGGTACAATGCAAATTTGGGTTCACCCTGTCCGCACCCATCTATGTAAAATGGTCAATTGGATCCTGAGGTAGGCACCAGAAGACCATCGCAGGTCAGTGCTTTCAAGAGGCGACAAAAAGAAAAGTGGAGAAAATGCGATTATGTGAAATGTTTCAAAATATTCTCAAATAATTGCAGTCACAACAACCTGCATTTGTATAGTGCTATTAGCATAAAAAACTGGCACGTCAAACAAAACTTAACACTAAGTTGCAGAAAGACATACGAAGTTACTAAATGCTTCATCAAAGAGACCTAGGGATGCTTTAAAGGAGAATAGTGAGCTGAAGAGTCTTAGGGAAGGAATTGCAATGTTTGAAGTTTATGTAACTCAAAGCATGGCAATTAGGAGTAGAGCGCTTAAAATGCGAGATGCAAAAGAGGTTGTTGAGTTATTACTGGTCATTGATATATCTAAGGAAGTCTTGTGACTCAGAGCTAGTGACTATATGTAGCTTCCAGAAACTCCAGTTTCAAGTTCCACACCACAACCTGCTGACCATGGAAGGAACATTCAGGATGCAATTCAACAGTATGAGAATCATTCCACCATTTACCCATTATTCCCCAAAAGTGTGGGCATGGAGGTACTCTTCAAGAGAAGAGTCTACGTACCTGAAATCTCTAAATAACCCTCCTGGATCTTCACCTGGAGCTCCTCAGGGGCGAAATGCCTCACATCAAGGCTGATTTTCCAGTTTCCCGAGGTCTGCTGGATCAGGGACATTCCCCCGGCCAGCTGCCGCTGCAGGGGTGATGGGCAGTAATTGGGTATTGTGCTGTCAGAAGGGCTCGAGCTGAGCCGATTCTCTACCCACTGCATCCAGTCCTTCAGTGGCTCTTCAGAGAGAGGAGGGAGCCCAAAGTCCTGATCAAATAACCGCTGGGGAGAATAGCAGCTCCGCAAGGCATCCCACCGACTCAGGAAAAAGGGATGTGAGAATGCCATTTCCTAAGGGACGGGAAGAGAAAATGTGCACTTCAAACTGAGGAAATGTGTCCTTCAAAATGAGTGTGCTGAAGGTAAAGAAAGCAGCTTGTACCGGGATGTTCCTGTATCTGACTATATTTATACAGCCGCCCTGCGCCTCATACATAACTTCATCACAAATAAATGTGCCTCTGATCATGCACAGGGAGCTCAGAACTTTCCAGCAATCAACTCAATGCGACCACATCAGGAGTTATATATAGAGACTTGACAAATAGACACTAATGATTTTATTTATAGTGTGCATTCCACAGCAAGGATTACAAAGATCTGCCATGTTGATGTTACTCTTTTACTGTCAATAGTTTTTTTCTAACCTCAACTGCAACATGCTGTTGCAGGCTCCTCATTTGCTCCAGTTTACCGTTTGTTCGTGACTATCATTGATGTTGTGGGCATGTTTTACATTTTAGTTGTTGAGGTGTTTCCGAGAAATTTTCCCATATCTTCCCCCAAACCCTAATGAAGTTGCTAGCGGCCTTGTTAATGGGGGCTAATGCAGCAAAGCACTTCAGAACTTAATTTCTGATTTATCTTCTACGTGAAAATAAAAGCTATGTACAGTTCAGAAACAGGCCATTCAACTCATCTGGTGTGTGTCATGGTTTATCTTCTAGATAAACCTCCTTCACCCTTGCTTAATCAAACACTGTCTCCAAATTTTTTCGTCCTTTCTTCTAGATACACTTATAATATCCTCTTAACACATTCAGCTCAACTATTCTATCTGGCAACATGGTAGAGTAGAATTTACAAATCCTAAACACTTTCTGGGCAAATGAGACTTCTTCTGAATTTTTTTTTGGATTCATTAATGACCTCTTTGGACTTATGGCCTGTTCTTTCAGATTCACAATGTCAAAACACCTTTTCAATGGGTGCCCAATCAATATCTTCACACTGTTAGAGAGTTCTATCAGGTCACTGCTCAGCTTCTACTTCTAGGGGAAAAAAAAATCATTGGCCTGTTAAATCTTTCCTGTCAGCTACACTTGGGCTAGAATTGCAAGTTGGATTCTGAGAATTCTGCATTGCATGACGCAACCTCCTCCACTCACCACAGACTTCCCACCATCTGCAAAGCACAAGTCAGGAATGTGAAGGAATACTCTCTATTTGTCTGAATGTGTGCATCAGCAACAGCATGCAAGAGGCTTGGTACCATCCATGACAAAGTGCTTTAATTGTCACCTCTTCTTCCACCTTAAACATTCACATTGTTCTTTATAGCTGTGGGGCGTGACACCTACAAGATGCACCTTCACCAAGTAAAAGGGCAAGGACAGCAGAAACATGAGAAGAAAGTCACCCCCAAGTCCTGCTTTAAGGTACACACCATTCCTTCATCATTGCTGTTTCAAAATTTTCCAACTCTGTCCCTAATATTTATCCCTAATTTTCCTGACTGTTATGTTTACACTGGCAACATGAACACTGAAACAGGGAACTAATGGAGACCATACATCAGGAGATTTATTCATGAAGCAGCTGATTAGAACTTTACCATAGACCTTGGTACTATCTGAGTTCTACCATTTTTCAGGCTAGTCGACAAATGACTTATTACTGGGCTCTAAAGGTACAGCAGTAGCTATTCAAAGGTAGGTCTAGTACCTTTCTGCAAGAATGTTACGTGGCATGTTGTCACACAGGTGCCATCACATTAAATACGCATGATTACCCAATCATGCAATAAAATAAAAAAATACTTTCAGTATTTGCACATCATTAGCCCAATGACTCATCACCACCTTCTCATGGGGAGTTACAGATGGACGATAAATTCTGACCTTGCCAGAAGTGCCTACATTTTGTGAATGAACAAATGAAGAACTTTCAGTACATCAGCTTCAACTTCCCAATATTTTTATGAATGGGCCTTATCTATGTAATGTTGGAGAATTCAATGCAATTCACCAGTCAAGAGGGTGAGACATAAATTGGCTTCTCCCTGGTGCTCAGTTCAAAGTGAATGCTTAAATGGCGGAGGGGAGACATGCCTGAGGGAGCAGGATGTGAGAGTCTTGTGAAGACAAGAGAAGAATTCATGTTTGTCCTAATCCAATAAAAACCAGTAGGAAAATATCTTGCTGCTGTTTTTGGAACAGCGTCCAAAGGTCCCTGTAAAGATAGAGTGGTCAACATCACTGCTAATGGTCAGGACCTGTGCAGCACACACTCTACTTGTTGTTACCTGGCAATTGTACGAACACCTTACAATGGGCATAGAAGCACTGGATCCAATTTCAGATATCACAGTACAACTCCTGTCCCTTTAAAGGATGGATGTTGGCTTTCCAGTTTGAGTCCTGCTTGAAACTCAAGGTGGATGCGGGTAGTTTGCAGCTAGTAAGGGAAGATATTCTTGAAACAATATTTGTTTGTGCACTGCCTCTTTTTTCAGCCCTCAGATTGGGTAGGGTAGAGATAAATTACCCTCAGCATGCCTCTTTCTCATCCACACATTTTGAAAATACATTTACTCTTTGGATCTAGGTAACACTTCTGAAGCAGTATTTATTGCCCGTTCCTTCAGCAATACCAATCAGTCACTTATTGGACTACTGGAATCACTTATAGGCATGATCCATCCCTTCCCCAAAGGATATTTCTGAGCTAACTTGGGCTTCTCCAACAACCTGGCAGGTTTTATGGCCAATCTTTCCTGGTACCATAAATTACTTAGAGAAAGCCTTGCAATTTTTACTACCTGTCACTACCTCTGGTTATCTGAAAGCAATTTATAGACACTAAATACTTTTGAAAAATAGCTACTCCGAAGGAATTATTGCAGCTTGCTGCACTGTGAACGTGACCTGATGACCTCTGCATTGCTCATCCTGCATCTCATGACAACTGGGCCACTCAGGAAACCCAGCATGTGTAGGGGAAAATGCAAGACTGATGTGCCTTTTCACTCGCGCAGAGACATGAGAATAACTGTAGCATTTTTCTTCCCCTGCACTTAGAATCATCTCCACACAGAATGGGGAGATAATGTTGAGACTTCACCTATACTGAGGAGTCTCCGTTAAGCGAAATACTAATGATATCCAGAATAAAGCCTTGTTTCTCACAATTAGGTGAGAGGCAGATTGCCTTAGTTTATTTTAATAGAAAACCACAGGGCCAAAACTTACTGTCAATATGAGTCACCTTCTGTGAAAGTGCTGCTGAAGTTGGTTATATTGAGCATGAACTGCTGGATGATGCAGAATAATGAATATGAAAGTGAGAGCTTGCTGATGTAAACTGATTAGCTGCCGACATGAGTTCACTGTGACTGGAAATAATAATTATGGATGCATGATTAAAGTTAACCTTAGCCTTCCACCATAAGTGAATTAGAGATAATTCTTGCAAAGTCATCTACGTGTAGCAGCTTCCCCAGCAAGCCTTCAGTGCTTTTCAGAAAATCAACTCCAGCATAGATGTCTTTGGTTGGGTGGTCCTATGGCAACTGTGGTACTGAGGTTAATTATGCATGTAATCAAAGGAATTTGCCCACTCACTTGCTATGTCTCGACCTCCAAGGCACAGCATGAGTTGTAGCTGATATTTCCCAATTGGGAATGGAAATATCAGAGCCTGTGGGCTACATATCAACACCACTCTGTATGCTAGGATCATGAGCCATTGGGCCCCCACCTCTTCCTGCGCTACATTGATGACTGTATCGGTGCTGCCTTGTGCTCCCACGAGGAGCTGGAACAGTTCAATCTTACTAACATATTTCACCCCAATCTCAAATTCACCTGGGCCATCTCTGATACCTCCCTCTCCTTCCTGGACCTCTCTGTCTCCATTTCCGGTAACTGCCTTGAAACTGACATCTATTTCAAGCCCGCTGACTCCCACAGCTACCTAGACTACAACCTCCTGTCACCCACCTTCCTGCAAGAATGCGTCCCCCATTGCCAATTCCTCCAACTCCATCACGTCTGCTCCCAAGATGGAGCGTTCTACTCTGAAACATCTCAGATATCCTCCTATTTCAAGGACCGTAACCTCCCCTCTCTGGTAATTGCATCTCTTGTGTTTCCCGCACCTCTGCCCTCACACCCCCTCCCCCAAACAAAACCAATGACAGAATCCCCCTGGTCCTTGTGTATCACCCCACCAACCTCCGTATCCAATGTATCATTCTCGCCAATTTTGCCACCTACAATCCAACCCCACTACCAAAAATATATTTCCCTCCCCACCCCTAACTGCCTTTCATAGGTACCGCTCTCTCCATGACTCCCTTGCCTGCGCCACACCCCCCATTAGCCCCACCACCCCTAGCACCTTTCCCTGCAAACGCAGGAAATGCTACATCTGCACCTACACCTCTACCCCCAACTCCATTCAAGGCACCAAACAAACCTTTCACATCAGACAGGGGCTCACCTGCATATCCGTCAACTTGGTCTATTGTATCTGCAGCTCCGATGTGGCCTCCTCTACATCAGTGAGACCAAGCATAGTCTCAGAGATTGTTTTGTAGAGCATTTCCAGTCTGTATGTGACAAACAACAACGCCTTCTGATTGCTGACCATTTTAACTTCCCCTCCCACTCCCTGGGTGACACGTCCATCCTGGGCCTCCTCCAATGTCACAATTACACCACCTGCAAACTGGAGGAGAAACACCTCGGACCTCGGATCCTACAGCCCGATGGCCTAAACACGGAATTCACCAACATTAAAATCTCCCCATCCCCAGCCTCATCTCATGTCCAACCCTCCCTTTCATCCATACCTCCTTGACATGCCACAACCTGTCCATCTTCTCTCCCAACTATCCATGCGACCCTTCCCACTGACCAATCTCCATCATTCCCTACCTGCAATCACCTACCACCATCCCACCTACCTTCTCCAAGCTCATCCCTCCTCTCTCTATTTATTTCCCAGCTCCCACTACCCTCCCCATTTTCTGAAAAAGGGTCCCAAACCAAAACATCAGCCTTCCTGCTCCTCTGATGCTGCCTGGCCTGCTGTGTTCCTCCAGCTCCACACTGTGTTGTCCCAGAATGAGATGTGTCAACATTTTAAGTTGTACAGAAAAGAAGCTCTTCTGACGGCTTAGATGGTACATGCGTCACATTGGTATGTTCTGCAGGAACCTGAGTAGTCCCAGATATGATCTTTGATTTGATCTAAGTTAGTTAATCAGTTATGGTTCAAAGCCATCTCTAGCCTAGAGTAGTTCCATTCAATCCAAAGTGACTTGAGAATGTTCTCTTATTATTGAATATGCAACAGCACTACCATATTGGAGCTGGCCTCCAGCCTGCGCACCATGTGAGTCCTCATGGAGGTAAAATACCTCAGGTTTCTTCCTGTCCGGGTGAGTGAAATTCAAACTGACTTCAGAACTAACCTGCTCATAAAGTGCACCCCAGGCACACCTGGTAAAATTGAGGCCACCTGCTTCGTTGTGTATTGAATATTGTTGTCTATTTTTTTCTGGTCTTGCAGTTGTTTCTGCAACTTATTACATCTTTGAACTCTTTGTCTGTTCTTAATAAGTGGCTGTTTGAATTAGAAAAGGTGGGTCATATGTTATGCTGTTATGGAGCAGGGGAGTACAACAGCGGGAGGGTCTTCAGTGGTTTGAGAAAACAAAATGTTTTAAAAACAGAGAAATCAATCTTTAATTCGTTTTTTCGTGAGAGATTGAAGCCAATCAAGATTTTTTTTCCACCATGGTCTGTTTATCTGTTTGATGAGTATATGCCTAAGGTTAAGTATGTTGGCATTAGGCGAAGGAGCAATGTTAAAACTGGAGTTAGATGCCATGGAAAACTAATCATTAAAACGTAATACATGCATTGTGTAACCTGAAATACTGGGCTTAAAATGGCTCAATTCCTACTTTGGTGAATAAACTAATTGTTAAATTAAATAAATTTAAAGACATAAAGTATAATTCTCTATATACCGTACTTCCTCTAGTGGGCCTTCCGAGAGTGGAGCCTGAGGGACCTGACCCCAGGACTCAAGCTTGGAGTTATTTTTGCAATAGGATTAGGTCATGTCTTGCCTGCTGCTTGGTTGCATCTTTTTAGGAGCTGTGGTGCTGAGGGGTCTCCTCCAGGGTTTACTCAAACCGTTGCTTGAAGGGACTGCTCTACTTTACTGACTCTGGGGCATTGGCTGTCTTCCTTCACTTCCCGGCTGATAGGGTGTCAGCTCAGTGTCTATTCCACTACCCATCTCATCCCTCTGGGGTTGTGGAGGGATCCAGGGGTTCCTGCAGTAGGTTGTGACTCATGGGGAATGGTGGGACAGCAGAGGAAAGCTGCTGGATTTTGGCTGGCCTGGGGCAAAGGGTGACTTTTGGTGCCCTACATTGCTATAATCGGCTGTGGTTTGTGTCTAGCAACAGGTCCTTAATGTAGAGCTCTGGCAGCAAGCTTCACAGGGTGAGACCAGAAAAAGATAGGACACAGAAAGTGGCCTCACGTCTGAGAGATGTACAGATCAAACCCAAAGTGTGGCAACCAGTTCAGATGAGCAATTGTAACAACACCTTTAAGGTCTATGGGGGAAATCACTAATTAATCTCACTGTGGAATTTGCTGAGTATGAGTTCCCTTGGTAACAGGCTGAATGGGCTGTGCCAGTAATCCCAGTTGTCAAATCCAACAAATCAGCCTGTCTCTGTGGGCATTATCAACAGGGTTTCCCACTCAGACAGACACACTGAGCTGCATGAAAGACTTGGATGAAAAGCTGGCTAGGGCTCATATTTTCCGAACTGAATGAGCCATGTCTAACTCCACCTAAGCTTGGAGGGGTCATCCAGGAAGTACATTACTATAAATACTCACAAAGAACTGCATGAGCTCATTCACTTGCCCTTTGGCTGTATCTTTGACTTGTGATACCTTTCAAAAGGTAATGGAGAACATCCTCCAAAGGCTGCGCGGACTGGCAATCTGTCTGGAAGATATTTTAATCTCTGGAACTATTGTAGAGGCACATGTGGAGAGTTTGAACAAGGTCTTTTGGTTTTTGTTTTCTGAGGCTGGTGTCCAGCTAAAAAGGAAAAAATGAGGGTTTCAGGTAAATTTTGGAATGTATCTCGGGAACAGTGATGCAAAGTCAGATTAGGTCCAGTCAAAGAGAAGATAAAAGCCATAAAAAGGGGCTCCAATGCCGCAGAATACAATGGAATCTCAATTTTCCCTTGGTCTCAAAAATTACTAGGAGGAGATACGGTCCTCAGAAGGAACTTCGGTGAAGGCTCCCCAGGGATCCTGGGAGCTATTTGGAAAACTAAAGGTCCACTACAGTACATGGTCAAAACTGGGCAGAAGATTATAACAATAAAGAAAACATGTTGCCTACCTCTGGCAGGAACTCTCCACAGAGGTAACTGTTTGAATGGACATGCCACCAAGGATGTGTCCCCTGCATTGACTCTTTGAGATATTCATCTACTTATTACACAACCCCACCACCACCAGCCCCCACCCCACCCCCGTCAGATCTGGAGCGCAACAGGAATGGGGCCATAGGCAAAATGACACAGGAGGCCCCATAGTCACAGGAATGAGGGGAAACCCTCGGATTGGAGGGACGGATGTGATAACCCTGACGAGGTCCATGGGGACTTACTAATTAGTCTTTGTGTGAAGCTTAGTAAACACAAACTCCTTTGGTGACAATACTCAGTTGGAACTCATCACCTGAACCCTTTACAAAGCAGAGCCAAGGGCCTCTTGTGCTACAACGGTACTGTCCCTACTCCTGAACCAAGAGACTCAGGTTCAAGTCCCACTGTTCCAGAAGAGTATAAGAATATTTCTGAACAAGCTGATTGGAAATATGCAACAAAATACAGAGCCAGGGATGGGTCTGCAGATCTGGCTGTCCCTGATTACAGATAGTCCGTGCAAGCCATCAGTAAGGTTTCCTGAGCTATTCTAGGAACATTAAACTGAATTTTGTGGTGCTCAACAAGATTTCAGACCAATAACTTAGAGTTTTAGAGAAGCACAGCATGGAAGTAAATGCTTTGGTCCAACTTGTCCCATTTGACAGCATTTGGCCCCTATCCCTCTAAACCGTTCCTATTCATATGCCCATCCAGATGCCTTTTAATGTTGCTATTGTACAAACCTCCACCACTTCGTCTGGCAGCTTATTCCATACGTGCATCACCCTCTGCATGAAAAAGTTGCTCCTTAGGTTCATTTTAAATCTTTTCCCTCTCACCTTAAATCTGTGCCCTCGAGTTTTAGACTCCTCTACCCTGGGGAAATGACCATGACTATTCACCTATCCATGCCCTTCATGATTTTATAAACCTCTCCAAGGTCACTCCAGGGGAAATAGCCCCAGTCTATTCAGCCTCTTCCTATAGCTCAACCCCTCTAATCCCAAAAAACATCCTTGTAAGTCTTTTCTGAACCCTTCTAAGTTTCACAACATCTTTCCCATGGCAGGGATGCTAAAAGGGGCCTAACCAATGGCTTGTACAGCTGCAACATGACCTCCTAATTCCTATACTCAGTGCACTGACCTAGCAGCTGTAAACACATCAGCATTAAACAAGTATTGAGAAATCACAAATTCTAGGCCAAACTAGTCAGGCTAATTGTCTCACGATAAATCACAGCTTAGCAGGGTTGCTCACATAGTTGCAAAGGGTAATTTGAAAGAGGCATGTGAGATTCAAAAATTATAGGGAAGTGTATATTGACCTAGGTTACCAAAAACTTGAATGATGCACATTATCAGGTTGTGCTCAGATTAACATATAGATGAAATGCATAATAAATAAGAAAAGCTAATTGGACTGATTTATCACTGTTTCATGTTATATAATATTATGTCATGGTTAAACATGTGTATAGATACACCGCAGGTTCTGATCATCATTGCAGAGGAACAAGGTCAGCCAAGTGGGTTACACCTCCATCTCAAGAGATTAACTGAACAAAACAATTGTTTGTTCTGTGTTAATTACTTTTTACATAGTTGTAAGTATTATTCCTTCCTGCTTGAAATCAAATGATTAATTATTATAACTTAATGATGTAGTATGGCAACCTTTGATCTGTAAACAACACAGTAAGGAAAATCTGTACTTCAAGAAAAAACTGGAATCTGTAATTGTTCTGACAAATGTTTGGAAACAACTTTTAAGACTTTGCATCTGTTGTAAAGTGATGGATTATTCTTTTCTTGGATAATACAAAATTCTGCTCCATGTTGCCTGGCAGTCCTTTACTCGCAAGCAGTACCAACTGGAAGAAAATTAAAACATGGAAGCTATTAGTCACATCCAAAGGGGAAGTGGAGGCAGTAGGCCATCAGCACATATATACAGATGCAAAAAGAAAACAGGAAGAGGTAGAAAGAGAAGAAATAAACGCAAATTGATGTAGATGTTAAGAGATCTGAAATACAAAAAGAAAGTGCTGGAAAAACTCAGCAGGTCTGACTGGAGACAGAAAAAGAATTAACATTTCGAATCCTATGCCCTTCAGAACTGGACAAGAAACAAATCTCTCTCAGAAAGAAGTTTTTTGAAATATTTAACTGCAAGGAAACAAGAGCTGTTAAAGACAATGTCCAAGCTAATTTGGAGAAAGCAAAGAGCTGGGTGTTTATACCAGCAATGACAGTCTGTGAATGGAGGTATTTTGTTTTTGACAGTTGAAAAGGAACTCTGGAAAGCCAAACCAATAGGGTTCACACATTAGGAATTCTTTGTCCTTATTAATGCCCATTCTACATTAGAGTAAAGTACATCACTAGTGTTCAATTACTTTTATATTTCTCTGAAATTTGCTGGAACATTTTTTCCTCTATCGCTCTCTCTTTCATTATTTGGGGATCCATAGTGAACACGTAGTAAGATATCAGTTGATTAGCTCATTTGCTATTCTTTAACCCTAATCAAACACGTTTAACCCTTGAACCTTCTAATATATTGCTGTTCTGTAAAAATGTTATCCTGGGTAAATACTGATGCCCAACTATATCCCCCATCATCCATTCCCCACAATAGTGTATTGTTCCCTTCTCTATCCCATTTGTAGTCTACACAGTAGTCCGAAATGTGTAGTTTCTGTGCTGAATCATGATCTCTTCATGATTTGCTCAATCACAATCCCACGTTCCAACTTGCATCTGTAACTTGCCATACTTACATGTGACATTCCTCACATTAATGCAAATTCCTTTGAATAACTTGTCAGTCAGCTCTGCTTTCCTGTCTATCTAATATTACTTTTGTTGTCACACTTTCATGTCTATCTTTAAATAGTAATTTCCTGGATGTGATTATTGCCTGACCATTACATCATACAGGCAGACAAAATAATGTTTAAAACCCAGTACCAATTTACTCTCCAAGTTACCCCTGACTCGGTTTCTAAAGGACCTTTAAATGATTGGTTATTGTTCTCATCTGAAATGGGACAGGGATTAAGGGGACCTTAATTAAAATATTTAAGTCACATGCCTACCTAATTCAGCTATGAGTCAGAACCTTGGTTTTATTCCTGAGAAAGTAAATTAATAAATTGCGAGCATTCTACGTTTCAGGTTACGTTCGTTTCACTGTGTGATTATAGCGTCTAGAGTGTGATATTTGGTGTGTTGACCATTTAATACACAAGAGATAGTCAGAGTGGAGAGAAATGTCACACTAATGGAGTAAGTTTAAGTTTTAGAGACCCTGACTCCACTGCCAGAAAACAAACGGGTGATAACGAAGCAGCCTATTTTAAACCTCTTCTATTTTCTTTTCCAAAACCCCCTGGTGAGTTCACCGACAGTGTATGCCATTTAGAAGCAGCAAAATATTTTGATATGCAGCACATTTCATCAGTTGACTACCTCATAATATTTTCTGATGTAAATTCTGATCATATTTTTTGTTATTTCTCACTATTATGTTTCAGATCTAATGTACATTTCATGTACAGGTTGAGAAGTGAATTTGGAAAGTTACAGCATCCTAGTGTGTACTAAATTATATTTGGTTTTATCACAAGTAATGTCCCTCTGGGTTATATGAATGTCATTTTATTCAGTTAAGCCTGTTATGTGTTTATTCTGAAGTTACCAACGGCTACTCTACATATAGGATCTGTAAACCAGTGCGAATTCTTGTACCTTTCCCATAACAATTTCAAACCTAAATTACATTCTCAGAATTTCATATAGGAACCCACTATTGCAATTTACAACAGATACTTACAGTCTCTTCCTCTTTTCCGTTCTCTTATCTGTCACTGCTGGGGAAATAGAGCACTTTTCCAATTTGAATCACCCACTCCCAATTTTGCTTTGGTATCCAATTATACAGGAATGCTTCAACTGCTCTGACCCAGCCTTAACCTCAGAGAAGCAACCTCCCCAACCACATCATTTTGACCTTATCTGCACAAGGCACTTATTTGAGCTATCCAAATAACAATCACAATTTAGGGCTGCTAGTACCCAATTTTGCGGAGTTCTATGCTGCAAGACCTTGTCACAAGGAGTGAAATGACCTCAGGGTGAGAGATCCAAAGTTATGTCGTCTACAGTCTCATAATCGGCAAAAGAGAGAAGACAGTCATGCCATTAGTTCAGGTTGGATTTTCACCAATGCTCCAGACGTCAGAGCCCAATATGTTAATTCAGTCTGTTTCACTGCATACAAATTTAAATAAATATATTTGTCAACCCTACAGGACAACATCCTGACAAAGGGGTTTCAGCCCAAAACGTTGACTTTCCTGCACCTCAGATATTGTGTGACCTGCTGTGCTTTTCCAGCTTCACATCTACTGACTCTGACTTCCTGCTGTTACTGTCTCCCAACAACATCGCATGTGTATTGTCCATATTGTGGTTCCATTTGAAATGTTGGCTTTTGAGACAGAACAAGTCAGGATTTCCCTTTATTCATGAATCCTGCTATTATTTTGGATATCCTGATGACGGCCAAGGGCTGGATCAGACTTAGTTATGCTGCCCCTTCAGCTTTTACTGTCTTGGTCCTTACTAAAAGCTGATCAGGCTGCTGTATGCTGGTAAACTTAAAATTCAGTTGCTGTAGAGATGAGGGAGAAAGGCAAAGAAAGCTGGACAAACAAGGAGTCAAATAATGCATCCACATTTCTCTCATTCAGCACATTCATTTCCCAACAGACAACGATTTCTATTTCTCCCACAATGCTAAAGATTCACATGGCTTGCACTGTGCCTTATAAATATGCAAAAATAATGCCTGGTGCATTATCAGTTTGTTCTGATATATCGCTCAGAGACACGGGGACCCTCTAAATCGGACAAAGGTACTAATCTATCATTATTTGTATGCATATTTCAGGGTTTGAGTGGTCAAAAATAATGGAGTGCAGTGAAAGAACAATATGCTCCAAATTCCATTACTAATGAGCTGGCATTGCAGAAAATGATGGTAATTAGGCAACGGATGCACTGTTGAGAATTTTGCACATTGTAGTGGAATCTGAAAAACAACTGATAAGAAACATGGTACAATTAATTTGCCAGTTCATTGTGCCTTTGTGTTCTCAATAATTATGTGGCCAATGTGAGATTTTAAGAAGCTGGTTTCAAACTTTAATAACATAATAATTACAGCAAACACTGGAAACAGTTTCCCTAAATATTAGAAATTGCCACAACCTGCAGATAAATGTAGTACGGGTGCAAGATTCAACAATAATTTTTATCTAGTGCAGTTTATAGTGTATTCTGAATACTTAGACCTACTGCCACTCTACTCAAACTATGTGTTTGAAAGTATACAAGTCCTGGGATTTATTCCTCGCCCCCATCTTTTGTTAGATGATGCTATCATCAACTGAAAATTCTCAAATACTGCCCATCTACTTAACAGCTGAAAAGAATACTTTTTAACTCAAGTCCAGGGGTCCTGAGGCCATTTGTGGCATCCTTCCACTTGACTGACTCAATTCGACTCTGCAACTCTCCTAGTTAACAGGAGTAATATCTAATTACATTGCACTTACAGCAATGGAAACAGGCCTCTTGCTCTGAATTATGTTTCACATAATCCTCCTCCTGTCCTGCATCAAAACCGATCTGCATGTTATTTTGTTCCTTTTGTCCACAGAACTCACAACAAGAATGTTGCATTCACCTCAAACTGACGTCCAGATTTGGGAGCCCAGCACTTTGGCTTCAAGACAGGAAGAGTAGATAAATTCAGGTCCAGGGTCAGGACCTCAAGATTACCAGCTGCATGTCTGAATACACTCGATTGGAGAAAAAAATCAAACAGGAATGTGATAGAAAAGCCATGGGTTGATCAATTCATGAATAACTGCTGTTAGGTCATATGTGTGTGCATATTATTGATATATTGTATATTGTCTTAAGCCCTTAACTACCTACAATATTTAACAATTACAATTTCTTTATTAATAATGTTTGCTGGCAGCATTAACCAGTCTGGGTATGGTGTTTATTCATGATAAATTAATTAAAATTACCTATTTAAAAGTACACAATAAAGATGGCAGGGCGGGTCATGTGCTGTGACTGAAGGATGTGGGAGCTTTTGGATGGCAGCATGATACAGGGCAAATATATCTGTTGTAAGTGTCTGCAGCTGGAGGGACTTCAGTTTCGAGTCAGTAAACTGGTGGTTATTCTGCAGATGTGGTGGCACATCAGCAGCTAGGGGGAAGGTGCATGACACTTTATTCCCTGAGGTTGTAATACACCTAAGATTTAGCCAGTGGTCATGGACAGGAGGGTGTGATTGCAGCTAAGTGCAGATAAGAACCCAGAGGGCCAGGGTGCAGGAGCTTGGGCCTCACAGTTTTCCAACAAAACTCATTATTCAGCTTGTTTGCACGAGAACGATGGCTGCAAGATGAATGAGCTATTGACTACAACATCGTGGCACAGAAAGCCACTCAGGTGGGGGGAAGGTAAAGGGAATGTAATGGCTATAGGAAACAATATAGTGGGGGTATTGACACTGTTCCTTCCAGCAAGGGCTTGAATCCAGATGGCTGTGTTGTGCGCCCGGTGCCAGGGTTTGGGATATATCCTCTAACTAGAAAAGAGTTTGCAGAGGAAGCGGTGGATTTGGTGATCATTACCTGCATCAATATCAAGAGCAAAGATGGAGCATAGGACCCAGCAGCTTAAATAGGCCATTCTCAGCCTGCTCAGCCATTCAGTAAGTTCATGGTTAATAAACGAGGAAATGAGGCAAGATGTTCTGCTAGAGGTAGTATGAGAAGCTCAGAGCTACATTTAAAAGCACAGCCACAAAGGTGGTAATCTCTGGTCTACTGCCTGATCTACATGCAAATTGATAGAGGGCAAATGAAGTTAGAGAGCTGACATTGAGACTGAGACTGATATTGCAGACACTGGTTGTGGTTTGAAGGGCACTGGCACTGGTTCAGGAGCCTGTGGGATCTGTACAGTCTACAAATGAACCACACTGGCTCTGGTGTACTGGTAAGCTGGTAACTGACTAAGTAAACAGGGCTTTAAATTAAACAAAGGGATGAGCGATCAAGCTTGGGAAGATGCAACAAATTAAGGGGTAAAGTCAAGGCAAAATGTTAATATGGGAAATGAAGGTCAGAGAATGGCAGGAAGGGCAGAGAGAAAACAACTTAAGTATACATCAACTAGATGTCACAAAGATAACAAAAATAAAACAAACTAAAAGTAACTAAAGGACATGAAACTGCAGATTGCAGGAAGTAAATATGACTTGATAGTCATTATGGGCAGCAGAGTGCTGTAAGGATCGGTACTGGGTCCATGCTTTTTTCTGTCATTTATATAAATGATCTGGGAGGTCAGTAAGTAAAAATTTGGTGTAGCGAACAGAAGAAGGTTACCTCAGAGTGCAATGGGTCTTTGTTCAGATGAGTAAATGGGCTGAGAAGTAGCAGATGTAATTTAAATCATAGAATCGCTACAGTGTGGAAACAGCCCCTTCAGCACAACAAGTCCACACCAATCCTCAGAGCATCCCACCCAAATTCATCCCCCAAAACCCACCTAATCTACACATCCCTGAACACTGTGGGCAATTTAGCATGGCCAATTCGCCTCGCCTGCACATCTTTGGACTGTGGGAGGAAACCGGAGCACCTGGAGGAAACCCACGCAGACACGGGGAGAATGTGCAAACTCCGCACAGACAGCTGCCCGAGGTTGGAATCAATCCTGAGTCCCCGGCACTGTGAGGCAGCAGTATAACCACTGAGCCTTAATTTAGATAAATCTGAGGTGCTACATTTTGGTGGGGCATATCAGGACAGGACTTGTACACTTAATGGTAAGGTTCAGGGCAGTGCTGTAAACAAAGAGACCTTGGGCTGCTGGTTCACTGAAAGTGGAGTCACAGGTCGACAGGATGGTGAAGGTGTTTGCTATGCTTGCCTTTGTTGGCCAATGCATTGAGTATAGGAGGTGGGAGGTCATGTTACAGCTGTACAGGACATTGGTTCGGCCACTTTCGGAATACTGCAATTCTAGTCTCCCTGCCATGGGAAAGATGTTGTGAAACTTGCAAGTGTTCAAAGAAAGAGTTACAAGGCTGTTGCCAGGGTTAGAGGATTTGAGCCATAGGGAGAAGCCGAACAGGCTGGGGCTATTTCCCTGGATCATCAGAGGTTGAAGTGGGACCTAATAGAGGAAATCATGAGAAGCATGGATAGGATGAATAGCCAAGGCCTTTTCCTCAGGATAGGGGAGTCCAAAGCTAAGGGGCATAGGTTTATGGTAAGAGGGAAAAGACTTAAAAGGGAATTAAGGGCTAACTTCTTGACCCAAAGGGTGGTCTGTGTATGGAATGAGCTGCCAGAGGCAGCAGTGGAGGCAGGTACAATCACAACATTAAAAAGGCATCTGGATGGGGGCATGAATAGGAAGGGTTTAGAGGGATATGAAAAGGGACTAGATTAAATTAGAATATCTGGTTGCTGTAAGCTACAAAAGAACAAAAAGAACAAACAAAAGAGAAGTACAGCACCGGAACAAGCCCTCTGGCCACCCAAGCCAGTGCCGATTCATTTCTGAGGAAGGGTCACCGGATCTGAAACGTTAACTCTGACTTTTTCCTACACAAATGCTGCCAGACGTGCTCAGCTTTTCCAACAACTCCTGTTTTTGTTCCTCTGACTATCCACCCTATCTATGCCACTCATATTATGTTAGACCTCTATCAGGTCTTCTCTCAGCCTTCATCTTTCCAGTGAAGACAATCCTGGACTTTTTAACCTTTCCTCATAGCCAATGCCCTCGAGACCAAGCAACATCCTGGTGAACCTTTCTCTGCACTCTCTCCAAAAATTCCACGTTTTTCTGGTGATGTGATGACCAAAACTGCACACAATACTCCAAATATGGCCTAATATGGGTTTTATATAGCTGCAACATTGTTTGCAGCTATGCCTCAGAAAGCAGTGGAAATGGGATCATTGAATATTTTTAAGGTAGAAGTGGAGAGACTTTTGTTAGGCATGGGAATTAATGATTATCAGAGCAGATAAGGTAGTGGAATTCAAAACACAAATATATCAGCCTTGATCCTATTCAAATGGCAAAGGAGACTCATGAAACTGCACTATGTTCCACACACCAGTTCTTTCTGAAAGTTTTATTCGATTTCTTAGTGGCTCTGATATTTATATGCTGTAAATGCTTATAGCTGTAAGCTGTAAAAGCTCTAGAATGAAAAATCTAGACCTCAAAATTATTTCAAACTTGGCTATAACATGAGGACAATTAGATACAGCATCAAACGAGATGAGTCTAGTTGGCTGCATCTTTGGGTAGACAATGCTGGCAAACACTCCAAAATCATTTGAGCAATGATTGGATGCTGAGCAGCAACTGTACGAGATAAATGTTGTTTAAATTTGCATTTACCTTCTTTGAATTATGGCCATGGCAATAGTCTCGGGCGGAGGGAGCGGTCACAATATATTTACGCATTTTTTCATAACATGCATTCATTTACATATTAACCCAATTAAATAAAAACATGTAAACATATCCACCATGGTTGAGAAAAATCCTTACTCGAGGCAAAATATGTACTGGAAGTACTGACGTGCAAAATGAGATAATCAGAACAGAGACAGAAAATTGAAGAGTCCTTACAGGGAGCAGGCACAAAGTAGAGTGTCCAAGTGACTATATTTCTTGCAATTCTGCTGTTAGTCCTTCCCTACTAGAACCACTCCCCTCCACCCCACAGCCTCCTTCATTCAACAAGTCAATCTTTGTCATTTCCATTAACTCCAGCACAATGGAATCACCAAACACAGAAATGTTACAGCGCAGGAGTCTATTCAGTCCATTATGTCTGCAAAGGAGTATCGTTATCTACTTCATGATTTGTTTTTCCTCATACCTTTGCACTCATTTCTGTCCAAAACAGAACCTGCCTCCACACTCTCCCTTTTCCCCTTTCAACATTACAAGGGAATTATTCTGATTAACGGTCCTAGAGCCAACAACACGAAATTTATTTCTCTCTCCCTGAATCATTGCTGTGCTGCTCCCTTCTCTCCAACCTAAGTGAACTCCAAACTACCCAAGATAACAAAGTATGGAGCTGGATGAACACAGCAGGCCAAGCAGCATCTCAGGTGCTCCTGAGACGCTGCTTGGCCCGCTGTGTTCATCCAGCTCCACACTTTGTTATCTTGGATTCTCCAGCATCTGCAGTTCCCATTATCACTCCAACCTACCCAACCCTTGATGCAGCATCCATGGAGAATATACTACTCTTTTGGAAGGGCTGGCAGTCAAGGGAAACATATTTAAAGATGGATTAAATAACCAGGAACGTGACAGAACAACTACCCACAATGTTTGGTTTTCGAAACCTCAACGGAGATTTCGACCAAACACCGACACGAGGGGCGTCTTTCAAAGGATTGAAATGGACGTCGAGAAAATTACACCCCTATTTTCAAGTGGAATATGCCGGGCCTGAAGCTGTAACCCAGGGAGACAGAAAGAAACAAGTTAGGTGGGAAAAAAAATTGGGTGAAAGAAAGTGTGGGGAGCCAACGCTGTCGGGAACTGCTCTTTAATCACTTTACGCAGAGCTGAAGTAGGTTAGAAGCCTTTTAAAGGTTTTAAATTGGAAGTTGCAAACTTTTAGTAACTTTTTAAAAATATCTTGTTTCTTCCCCCACTGTTTCTCAGGCATGCCCGCCAGCAGCAAGAGCCTGGAGCCGCGGAGTTTTGTGATGCTAAAACCTTTGCCCTTGCCTCCGTCCAAAGGCTTGAAGGTGAAAGCCCGGAGCCTGACCGTCTACAGCCCCAGCGAGCCCAGCAGGCAGCAGGTTTTCCACGACAACTACCGCAGGAGGCAGGATCAGCTGAGCCGGCAGGGTTACCGCTCGGTCTCCTGGAAACCCTATCAGGCAATCGGCCAGCCCCTTCACCTGGAGCCGAGGCAACTCGTCCTGCATTCACTGGGGCAGCTCGACCAGGTCAGCCAGGCACCGCAGAGTCCTTGCCCGCCACACACCCCGTTCATGTACTTATGGAGCTACGTATTGTCTCAACCCCTCCCAAAATCAACTTTGGGTAATATTTGGCAATCCTATGCACAGAATACCACCCCAACTCCTCCCAAACTTGATATCGATGCCCATTCACTGGGCAGATTTACTGGGGATTTCACCGTGACAGAACATTTCAGTAACAGTATAACACAAAAGTAAAACAAAGAAATGCTGGAAACTTGAAGAAGAAACAGAAATTGCTGGAGCAACTCACCAGGTGTGGGTGGCAGTATCTTAGAGTCACAGAGTTGTAGAGCACAGAAACAGACCCTCTTTTGGTCCAACTCATACATGCCAACCAGATATTCTAAATTAATACAGTTCCATTTGCTAGCATTTGGCCTGTGTCCCTCTGAACCCTTCCTATTCATATATGCATCCTGATTCCTTATAAATGTTGTAATTGTACCCAGTCTCCACCACCTCCTCTGGTAGCTCATTCCACACATGCATCATACTTTAAACAAAAAGGTTGCCCCTTAGTTCCCTTTTAAATCTTTCCTCTGTGAAGAGAGAGGGCCACTGGCTTCCAAACGTTAATGCTGTTTTCTTGCCACAGATGCTGCCAGACCTGCTGAGTTGTTCCAGCAATTTCTGTTTTTGAGTTGACAGTAATGGTCACTTGGAAATATCGGTCATTTGAATTGCGATTAGGTATAACAACTTTGCAGTTAATGTAAATAGAGGGTGCTTTGTTCTTTCAATGTCACCTTGGCCCTTAAATAGATGAATGCCTTCCATCTTGAACAATTCAGTTGCATCTTCAGAATGATTTTGCTATGTGGCTGTTGGAAGAGGGGAGCAAGGGTGCAGAGTAAAAGATTTAAGATGACCTCTCGTGTGAATGATGAATGCCAGCACAGAGTGATTGGGCTCAGAAGCTGGTTTCTTTGTCCACCATCGGTGTTATCTATTGTCTGCATGAGTGCCTTTGAGCGTGTGCTTTTTTGGTCTCAGCCTCGTGTGTTTGCAAGTGAGAGCCACAGCTGCTGAATAGTCCTGAACGCTTTGAGCTGTTCCAAGAGACTCTGGTGGAATAAACAATGTTTTACTGCAAGTTGTGTGCAGACTGTATAATGTTTATACAACAGTAAGTATTATAGAATCATATAACACAGAAGGCAGCCATTTGGTCCCTAGTGCCTGAGCCAGCTCTTTGATAGAGCTATCCGGTTTATGCCCACTCTTTGCAAATAGCCCTGCAAAGCTTCCATTTGAAGTAATTATCCAACTCCCTGTTGAAAGTTACTTTGAAATTGCTTCCATTAAGCTTTTAGGCATTGCCTTCCAATTCATAGCAGCCAGCTATGTTTACAGATAAAACCCCTACCTTCTCTTCACCCAGTTCTTTTGCCTTAATTTGTGTCCTCTAGTTACCTATTCACCATCATTGCAAACAGTTTCTCCTTGAGTCCCTTGTTGCTTACTCTGTCAAACCCTTGATGACATTAAACACTAATGAATCTCTGCTTGACTTGCTTTGCTTGAAGGGGTAGAGTCCCAGCTTATCAGTATTCACTTCTGTAGTCACTGCCACAGTCTTTAACTGTTAAAATAAACCCAGGACAGTAAGAGAAAAGCTTTTGTACGTTCTTGAACAGTTGGACAAAGTGTTCTTCTAACACTTGAGACTTCGCTCTCTTTCTCCCTTGTCCAGATTGTGAATGAAGAGCCTAACAGTGCTGCAGAGGAGAATACAGAAGGAGCAAAATGTACTAGCTGCCCAAAAATGTCAAAGGAAAACAAGGTAACCAAAATATAAAATTGTGAGGTTTTAAAAAGGTGATGAACCTGGCTACATGGAATTTTTGGCTTCAAATTGAGGGTACAACTGAACTCGATAATAAAAGTTCATTTATTTTTGTTCCGTGATTTGTTTGCCCCTGCTTTCTCCCTGAAGAGACAGATTTCTGTTGGAGTATGGTATTACAATCTCTTGGTTTTTCATCCGATTGATGATCCTTCGCAAGTTGAATTCAGACATTAAGGCCCTGAAATATCCAAAGTTCTGTTGTAATGTTCCAGCTGTAATGGAGCAGGACTTGTGATGAGAAGGAGAGGGAGACCTTAACCTCACAGGAGTTTTCATAATCAGGCTGTTAGAATAAATCAGGCTCATGACATTTGTAGAATTGTTGCACTTTTAAGTTCCTTCAGTGCAGTGGGGAGGGAGGAAAATGTGGCACTGGAAATCCTTGAGCAGGGCAACATCAATCTAGAATTAGAACTAGCTTTGTTGTCACATGTACATAAAAACAGTGAAAACTTTACACGTTACCACAAATGGCACCATCTTAGGTACAAAGGTGCAGATTCTGAAGTACAAATTCTCGGGGGTAAAAATTAAAAAAATAAACAAATAAAAAGTCCAGCATTACAGATCATAGGATCATACAGATTCTTAGGGGAACAAAATTAGAAAAACAAAGAAAGAAAATGTTTGGAGTAACAGTCCTGTCAACTCAGTCCAAGCTGGCACCTAGCCTTTAGGCCATGTTGGACCTTAACTCCAGACTGTGCTGGGCTTCACCCCATGGCTCCAGAGGCTGGGCGACTGCTTTGCAATCATCTTCAGGCAGGAAGTCCATGTTAAGGGTGGGCCGGTTCGAGAAACCGCCACGCGGGTCTGCTGAGAAACCGCCATGCTGGACCAAGAGGATGCCAGGAAGGGCTGGGTGACAGAGATAATGGGAACTGCAGATGCTGGAGAATCCAAGATAACAAAGTGTGGAGCTGGATGAACACAGCAGGCCAAGCAGCATCTTAGGAGCACAAAAGCTGACGTTTTGGGCCGAGACCCTTCACTCCTGATGAAGGGTCTAGGCCCAAAATGTCAGCTTTTGAGCTGCTAAAATGATGCTTGGCCTGCTGTGTTCATCCAGCTCCACATTTTGTTATCTGGGCTGGGTGACAGCCATGCCAGACCGAGAGATTGACATGCTATGCCCTTGTTGAGGCAGGGACTTCAGGACACCACCAAAAAGAGAGAAGGAAAAAATACAAACAGAGGGAGCAGATGATCTGGCTGAGGAGCCCTACACTGCCCCATCTTGGTATTAAGTTGGTATCCAGGCCTTTATGCTGCCCTGAAATAACCCAAGTGAGCTTTGTCACACTAGTATAATGCAGTCTGTTATCTTATTACTTTTCACTGGTTGGGGCAGATGAGGAGTGGGAGTAGTAGGTCATCAAGAAGATGTTGCCAGTCATGAGTCTTCAGAGTTTGACAGAACATTCTCTGGATGTGAGTTTGCTCGCTGAGCTGGAAGGTTAGTTTTCAGACATTTCGTCACCATTCTAGGTAACATCATCAGTGAGTCTCCAATGAAGCGCTAGTGTTATTTCCCGCTTTCTATTTATCTGTTTAGGTTTCCTTGGGTTGGTGATGTCATTTCCGAAATGACTGCCAGACTACTCAGACCTCTTGGCATCAGGGTAGCCCACAAACCCACCAACACACTAAAACAGCAGCTAATGAACTTAAAAGACCCTATACAGACAACAAGCTAAACGAACGTCATCTACAAAATACCTTGCAAGAACTGTGACAAACGCTACATTGGACAAACTGGCAGAAAGCGAGCTACCAGCATACATGAACATCAGCTAGCCACAAAACGACATGACCCACTATCACTCGTATCCTTACATACAGGTGAGGAAGGACACCACTTTGATTGGGACAACACATCCATCCTAGGACAAGCCAAACAGAGACACGCACGAGAATCCCTAGAAGCATGGCATTCCAACCGGAACTCCATCAACAAACACATTGATTTGGAGCCAATCTACCATCCCCTGAGAAAAAGAACAGGAAATGACATCACCAATGCAGTAAATGACATCACCAACCCAAGGAAACCTAACCAGATAAATAGAAAGCGGGACATAACACCAGCGCTTCGTCAGAGGCTCACTGATGATGTTACCTAGAATGGTGATGAAACGTCTGGGAACAAACCTTCAAGCTCAGTCAACCAGCTTACATCTGGAACAAAATAAAGACCCACTCTCTTGTGGACCGAGAGGAGGAGAGCGCTGTGTTGGAGGTGAAAGGAAGATGTCGGGTTGGCTGTGCACCCTTGCAACCAGTGGATCTTAATGCTGGCTTCGGCCTAACGCTGGTTCAGGGGAGCAGCCAACCTGCAACGATGGCTGCAGCAAGTGATCGTGCCCCATGTCAGGGGGTCCGGACACCATCCGTGTTTCCGTAAAGAAGGTGGATGAAGGTGCACCTGTGGACCACACCTTCTTCATGAAGAGGGTCCTGTTGGACTGTTGCGGGTTCGCTGCTGCAGACATTTACTGCCTGCAGGATTTCCCCGGAGGAGGTTTTTACGATGTGACCTTCAGGAGTGCCAAGCTTTGCGAGCGCTTCCTGGAGGTTTTCAAGGAGAAAGGAGGTGAGGGCCCCCTCTCTGTATTGACCGCTGTCCCGCTGTTCGTGATGCCAGCGCAGAGGAGCCGTATGGTGACTGTACACACGTACAACCCGCATGTGCCAGCAGTTGATGTCCTGACCTTCCTAGGAAGGTACGTGAAGGTGGAAGGGGACCTAACTGACATCATGGACCCCTTTGGCATCTGGACCAGTAAGAGCCAGGTCAAGGTGACGCTGAGGATGGGCACGGACGGGAACGTCGTACACCCACTGTCCAGCTTCGCGATCGGTGGGAGCAAGGGTTACCTGACCTATGCAGGGCAACTGAAAGTCTGCCGTGCCTGTGGTAGGTCAGGTCACGTGGCGGCCGACTGCAAAGCCACCATCTGCAGGAACTGCAGGGAGGAGGGACACCTTGCAAAGGATTGCCCACAAGAGAAAAGCTGCAACCTTTGCGGGGAAGCGGGCCACCTCTATAGGACATGCCCGCAGCAGGGGACCACCTACGCCCAGGTCGCCGGCAGGGGCAATGCGGGGCGGAGGAGAGGAAGGCACCAGGGCCCAGCAAGGACCCCACTAATGTGCAGGAGGGCCAGGTCGTGCGGGAGGGCCCAGCCCCGCAGGATGGGCCCGAGGCCAGCAAAGCGCCCCTGCAGGCTCTGCTCCCCCGCCCCCGACAACCCGGAGTCGATCGAGGCGGCGACAGGCGACCCAGGGGAGTGGACGACGGTCCGGAAAGCGAGGAGTAAGGTGCGTCGGCAGGCCCAGGAACCAAAACCATCAGGCGGGAAGAGGCAGCTACAGGGGGGGTAATAAGAGCTCCTCTGATGAGGGGGCTTCGGAGAGGGCCCGCCCGAAGCAGAGGTTAAAGATCTCGAGGGAGAAGGAAAGCAGCACCACGCTTCCAGGTGACGGGAGGCGTCCTGAGGCTCCCTCCGACACCCAGTCACGTGCCGCTGGGGCACTGGACGGCCCCCCAGAACTTCCAGGCGGGAAGGAGGAAACAGCGCATCCCCAGCCTGACCCAGAGCCGGACCCTCTTGCCTCCGCACCCCCGATGGGAGGATGCCACCCGGAAGGCAGCACGGACGGTTTCCTCAGCCTGGAGAGCGTCCAGCAGTTAGACCGGGCAATGGGCATGAAGGGACAGATGGAGGGGCTGGGCCTTGGACTTGGGGAGGGTACTGTGGTCACTGCCCACAATGGGGGTACGAGTTGCGAGCATTAATGTGCGCAGTGTCAAGTCCACTGCAAGATGTGTATCCACGTTGGCCTGCCTGACCACTCTCAAGGTGGACATCCTGTTTCTGCAGGAGTGCGGGATACCGCACCTCGGCAGGTACGGGAAATGGTCCGGCGCCTGGACCTGTGGGCCTTCGATCCAGTCGGGGGTAACGACTGTCGCTCCTCGGGCCTGGCTATTCTGCTGTGGGGGTGCAACTTCACCATCTCTCAAGTTCAGGAGGTGGTGGGGGGGCGCCTCCTAGTGGCTGATGTCACCTACAGGAATGCTCCCCTGAGGCTGATCAACGTGTACGCCCCAGCGGTACGGAATGAGCGGTTGGCCGTCCTGCAGCGGCTTCCACCCCTGCTGGCTACGTCCAGGCCGGTCATCCTAGGCGGAGACTTCAACTGCATCATCGATGCAGATGGAAGATCTGGCATGGGGACAGCGGGTGGGGGGATTCAACTGGACGTCACGTCCAGGTTCCTGATGGTCACGGTGAAGGACGCCAAGCTGCTCGACGTCTTCAGCACCCCTGCAGACGGAACGCAGCGGAGGTACACCTGGTCGCGGCCAGATGGGTCTATTCGCTCAAGGATACACTTCCTGTTTGTGTCACGGGCGTTCTCGGTCAGGTCCATCGGCGTCGAGCCGGTGTTCTTCTCTGACTACTGCCTCCTGCTGGCTGACTGTCATTTACAGGACGACCAGCCGGCCGGCAAGGGGGCGTGGAAGCTCAACACGACTCTGTTGACCCCAGAGAACGTCGAGGAGCTTAAGAGGGAGTACGCTGGTTGGAGAACCGTGAAAGCCCTCTTTGAGTCTCCGGGCGACTGGTGGGAGATGGTGAAGGAGAACATCAAGAGGTTCTTTGTCCTCAAGGGTGTTCGGGAGGCGAGAGAGAGGCGGGGAAAACTGTCGCGACTCCCGAAAAGGGTGCAGAACCTGCTCCTTCTGCAGTTGATGGGGGTCGATGTCACGGAGGACCTCCGCGAAGTGAGGGGCCAGCAAGCCTCGCTCTTCGCCGCGGAGGCCTCCAAGATAATCTTCCGGTCCAGGGTCTGCTCCGTGGAGCAGGACGAGACGTGCTTGCGTTTCTTCTTTCAGAAGGTGCACAAAGAGAGCTCTGTGCTTAGCCGGCTGAAGGAGGACGACGGCTCGGTGACGTTGTCTTGACCCGACATTTTGAGGATCAGCAGATCCTTCTATGCCGGACTGTGCGACACGAAGCCCACGAACAGCACGGCCTCCGAGTCGTTCCTGTCATCTATCATGGAGGTCTTAGACGATGGCACAAGGGAGTGGCTGGACCGGCCGATATCACTGGACGAGCTGACCAGAGCCCTCAAGTCCTTGGAGAGGAATAGGACTCCCGGGAGCGACGGCTTATCAGTCGAGCTGTATTCTGCTCTGTGGGACCTGGTCAGCCAGGACCTGCTGGAGGTGTACGATAGTGCGCTTCGGGCAGGGGAAATGTGCAAGTCCATGAGGAAGGGCATCATCGCCCTCATTTACAAGAGGAAAGCGGAGAGGGAAGAAATTAAGAATTGGCGTCCCATTTCACTATTGAACGTGGTCTACAAAATCCTGGCCAAGGTCATAGCCAACTGTGTCAGGTCTGTCCTGGAGTCGGTGATTCACCCTGACCAAACCTGTGCTGTGCCGGGCAGGAAGATCGCTGAGAGCCTCGCGCTCATCAGTGATACGATCGCCTACGTGCAGGACAGGCGGGTGGACACCTGCCTCGTCAGCCTGGACCAGGAGAAGGCCTTCGACAGGGTGTCTCATGCTTACATGAGGGACGTCCTCTCCAAATTGGGGTTCGGGGAGGGCATCCGCAATTGGATCCAGCTGCTCTACACCAACATCGTTAGCGCAGTCTCGATCAACGGGTAGGAATCGGATAGTTTTCCCGTCAGATCTGGAGTCAGGCAGGGCTGCCCGCTCTCTCCTGCCTTGTTCGTGTGTTGTGTGGAGCCCTTCGCCGCATCCATCAGGAAGGACGTGAGCCTGCAGGGCGTGACTATCCCAGGCAGCGGAGGCCTTCAGGTCAATATCTCCCTGTACATGGACGATGTCGCCGCCTTCTGCACCGATCGTCGGTCGGTGAGTAGACTGTTGGACATCTGCGGCCAGTTTGAACTGGCCTCGGGTGCCAAAGTCAATAGGGGTAAGAGCGAGGTCATGTTCTTCGGGAACTGGGACGACCGCTCCTTCATCCCCTTCACCGTCAGGACAGACTACCTGAAGGTGCTGGGTGTTTGGTTCGGTGGAGCTGGGGCGTGCACTAAGACTTGGGAGGAGCGTATCACCAAACTGAAGCAGAAGCTGGGCAGGTGGATGCTCCGGTCCCTCTCCATCGCGGGTAAGAACCTGGTTGTCAGGTGCGAGGGGCTTTCGGTACTGATGTATGCGGCGCAGGCCTGGCCTATTCCCTGGACTTGCGCCGCTGCGGTCACCTGGGCCATCTTCCACTTCATTTGCAGGTCGAGGATGGACCAGGTCCACAGGGACACTATGTACAAAGACCTGGAAAATGGGGGAAAGGGCGTACCGAACGCCACCCTCGCCCTGACGGCTACATTTGTGTGCGGCTGCATCAAGCTGTGCGCAGATCCTCAGTACGCAAACACCAAGTGTCACTACTTACTGAGGTTCTAACTGTCCCCGGTGTTGCGAAGGATGGGCCTGGCCTCGTTGCCGTGGAACGCTCCGAGTAGTTGGACCGTTCCGTACCACCTGTTCTTCGTGGAGAAATTTTTGAAAGGAAACACCTTTGACCACAATGCCGTCAGGCAGTGGTCAGCATGTAGTATCCTCGAGACCCTTCAGGCAAAGGAGAGGGTGGATCCCGTCATGTGGTTCCCCACGCAGACTGCCAAAGTTGTTTGGCAGAATGCCTCATCGCCAGAACTTTCAAACAAGCACAAGGACATTGCTTGGCTGGCGGTGAGAGGGGCTCTTCCAATGAGATCCTTTATGCATGCCCGGAATCTCTGCGCCACCGCACGCTGCTCTCGAGGTGGCTGCGGGGGGGGACGAGACTGTCGATCACCTCCTTCTGGAGTGTGCCTATGCGCAGGAGGTCTGGAGGGGGATGCAGTGGTATTTGTCGAGGTTCGTCCCGAGCAGCTCCGTGACGTGGGACTCCGTGCTCTACGGGCTGTTTCCCAGGACGCACACTGAGACCAACATCAACTGCGCCTGGAGGACCATCAATGTGGTGAAAGATGCTCTTTGGTCTGCCCCGAACTTGCTGGTCTGCCAGCTGAAAGAACTGACCCCGACCAAGTGTTGCAGACTGGCGCACTCCAAGGTCCAGGACTACATGCTGAGGGACGCGCTAAAGCTTGGGGCAGCCGCCGCTAAGGCACGGTGGGGAAAGACCACGGTATGAAACCCCTCGTCCAGTATAGTAAAAAGGGCCCTATCTGGTAACTGGGCCCAGCTGGCGCCTTCCCCAACTGGTCAGGGGGCCAACGGGGACCGTGCAGGGTGACGACTGCCGGGGTGTTTTCTTTGCTTTGTTTTTCCTTCTTTGTTTTTTTCCTTTTAGTTGGTGTATGTACCCCCTGGGTAACCCGGAGCAGCTTGCATGACTGGGTAGGTGTGTAAATATGTTTTATTTTTTGTACATCTTATGAATAAAGCGTATTTTTTCAAATTAAAAAAAAAGGTGACGAAACGTCTGAAAACTAACCTTCCACCTCAGCGAGCAAACTCACATCCAGAACCTCAACCTGAGCTACAAATCTTCTCAAAACTCACTAGAACATCCTCTCATCATTACAAGGTCTTCGATATGGAGACAACATTATGCCTCATTTTCAACCCCCACTAGGCTTCTACTAATCAGACAAAGTTTTCACTTTTGTTTTTTTGGTTATAATGGCATTCACCCCGATGAGCAGTTTCTTTGTGTTTCATAATTTGGCTGTTTGATTTATTTGAGCAAAAAAGGGCCAGGTTCTTTCCCACCATGGCAATAGCTTCTGGATATGGTGAGGGACTTAAGGGGAAATGTAGGCACTGGTGCTTGTGCTAAACAACACATTAACAATGATATCCTTGTAAATCTCTGAAAGTATTTTGCTGTCTAACTCAACAGATGAATTTTGATGTGTTAAACAGTGTGTGCCTAATGCATCTGAGTCTGATGCTTCCTTTGGCCATCACTTGCACCTTCCCGCAGTAGGTACTGGATAGCAACCAAGAAAGAGATTTGAATTTCCTTTGCTGTCTGTGCTCAGGACTGCTGAGATCAATTGCAGCAGTTCATTTATTGTCCTGGATAAGGGGTAACTCAGCAGAGATAAAGAATTTCCCCATTCCTTTTCTGGCTTGGTACCAACTTAGAAATACATTTGCATGCTTTTTGGTACCTTTGCAAATCTTGTTTCATAAATGTTAACAAATGGCAGTATAGTAACATCCTGACATAATGACATTTAGCTTTTTGATGCTGTTGGACATATTCAATCTGGTTACAGGTGTGAGAGAGTCCAACCAGTTTGCTCTCGCAACCAACTCAATTGTTAGCATAGAATCATCAGCATAAGGGAGCGCTCTAATAAGGACTTGGTACACCATAACCTTGTCTCGGACCTCAGGCAAACATAGCTGAACAGCTACAAAAACAAGTTGCTGAAAAAGCTCAACAGGTCTGGCAGCATTTGTGAAGAAGAAAATTAGTGTTAATGTTTCGGGTCCGGTGACCCTACCACAGAACGATTCTGAGGAAGGGTCACCAGATCTGAAACAATAACTCCAATTTTTTTCTTCACAGATGCTGCCAGGCCTGCTGAGCTTTTCTAGCAACTTCTGTTTTTGCTCCTGATTTACAGAATCCGCAGTTCTTTCGGTTTTTATATAGTTGAACAGCTTTCTGTCAATTCTAATAGTTAAATAGACACAGCAGAAATATGCTGGTGGGATATGTCAGCAAGGAGAAAAGAATATGTCAGATAATGTCAACGCTAGAATACAAATCTAATTGTAAACCCAGTGTAGAAATCCAAGGATTCTGACAGCATCCTAACACAAATGACCTTATTCTTTATGTTAAGATGGATAGAAGAGCTTGCTCTGAGTGGTTTCAGTAGGAAGCCAGTTTCCTCCAGCGGCTTAAATAGACTGCCCCAGCTCTCATGCTTGAATGCCTTGGTGTGATTGATGAAAGCAGTATGTAAGGGCATCTTACAGCTGCCCTATTGTTGATTGTCAGGAAAAAATGTCTGTTTACTCACTGTGCTCCAGGGAAGGATATTGCTCATCCTAACTTGGTGTGGGCTATATTTGACTCCAGACCCACAGCAATGTGGTTGAGTCTCAACTGCCCTCTGAAATGGCCAGTTGTAACAATCACTTCAAAGTCTCAAAAAAGAAATGAAACCATATGAAACACCTGGCATCGACCTAGGCATCAGAAAAGATAATGGCAGAAACAGTCATGTTGTCCCTGCAGAATCCTCCTTACTGACATAATGGGGCTAGTGCCAAGGGAGAACTACCTGAGAGACCAGTCAAACAACAGCCTGACATTGTCACACTCATGGAATCATACCTTACAGACAATGTCCCAGCCTTAACTTCACCATCTCCGGATATGCCCTGTCCCACCAGCAGGACAGACCCAACAGAGTTGGTGGCACAATTTTTATATTTGAGAAGGAGTTACTCTGGGAATCCTCAACATTAACTCTGGACCTCATGAAGTCCCCTGGTTTCAGGTCAAGCGTGGACAAAGAAGCCCACTGCTGATTATCACATACCATCCTCCTTCAGCTGATGAATCAATACTCCTCCATATTGAGCAACACGTAGAGGAAGCACTGAGGGTGGCAACAGCACAAAACATACTCTGGATGGGGGATTTCACCACCTGCCATAACAGTGGCTCAGCAGTAGTACTACTGATCGAGCTGATTGGTTCCTAAACGACATCGCTGTTAGATTGGATCTGCAGCAGGTGGTGAGGGAACCAATAAAAGGCAAAAGCATACTTGACCTCAACCTTACCAATCTGCCGGCTGTAGATGCATCTGTCCATGACAGTATCGGTAAGAGTGACCATCACACATTCCTTGTGGAAACGAAGTCCCATCTTCACATTGAGACTATCGTACATTATATTGTGTGGCACTGTCACCATGCTAAATGGGACAGACTTCAAACAGGTGGAGCAACTCAAGACTGGGCATCTGTGAGGCACTGCTTATCATCAACAGGAACAGAATTGTACTCTAGCACAATCTGCAACCTCAAGGCCCAACATATCCTCCCACTGAACAATAACTGTCGAGCCAGAGAATCAACCTCAGCTCAACAGAGAGTTCAGGTGGGTGTGCCAGGAACAGCACAAGTCACAGCGTAAACTTAAGTGTCAACCTGGTGAAGCACCAAACATGATTGCATATGTGTCGGACATTATAAACAGCAAGCGATTGGCAGAGCTATGTGAGTCCACGACCAACTGATCAGATCTGAGCTCTGCAATTCTGCCATGTTCAGTTGAGAATAGTGGTGGACAATTATAGAAGCGTAGAAGATCTACAGTACAGAAACAGGCTTTTCGGCGCAACAAGTCCACACTGACTTTCCAATAGCATCCCACCATCCCATCCCACCCCAACATATCTCTGTAAACTGCATTTTTCTTGGCTAATCAAATTAGCCTGCTCATCCCCTGGACACTATGGACAATTTATCCTGACCAAACCACCTCAACTGCATACCTTTGGACTGTGGGAGGAAACCGGACTACCCAGAGGAAACTCACGCACACATGGAGAGAATGTGCAAACACCACACAGACAGTGGCCCAAGGGTGGAATCAACAGGAAACTTATAGCACCTCCTCCTCCAGTGAGTTGTTTAATTGGGTGGCATGATGGCTCAGTGGTTAGCACTGCTGACTTACATAGTGCCAGGGACCCAGGTTTAATTCCAGCCCTGGACAACTGTCTGTGTGGAGTTTGCACATTCTCCCCGTGTATGTGTGGGTTTCGTCCAGGTGCTCCAGTTTATTGCCACAGTCCAAAGCTGTGCGAGCGAAGTGGATTAGCCATGCTAAATTATCCTTAATGTCCAGGGATGCATAGGTTAGGTGGGTCAGCCATGGGAAATGCAGGATTACAGGGGCAACGTGGTGGGGGTGGGTCTGGGTGGGATGCTGTCCAGGGGGTTGATGTGGACTCGATGGGCCAAATGGCCTACTTCCACACTATAGGGATTCTATTAGCTTGTATCCCTAGCGCTGTGAGTGCTAATCACTGTGCTACCCAATTAAACAACTCACTGGAGGAGGAGGCTCCATAAATATCCCATCCTTGATGGTTGCTCGCTGGACATCAGTACAGAAGAGCATTGGGAACAATCTTCAGCCAGAAGTGCCGAGTGGATGAATAATTATGGCCTCCTCCAGAGAGCACCAGCATCACAGATGCTGCAGTCAATTCGATTCACTCAAGAAACAGCCGGAGGTACCGGATACTACAAAAACTATGGGTACTGATGACATTCTGGCAATTAGCCTGAAGACTAGTGCTCCAGGACTTGATGCTCCCCTGTGGAAAATGACCCAGGTATGTCCTGTACACAAAAAGCAGGACAAATCCAATGTGGCCAATTACAGCCTTGTCAGACTACTCTCAATCATACAAGGTGTCCTCAGCAGCTCTACCAAGCAGCATCAGCTCAGCAATAACCCATTCACTGCCACCCCGTTTGGGTTCCGCCAGGGCCACTGAATTCCTGACCTCATTACAGATGAAATTAGAGCTAGGGCTGGCTTTTTAAAATTCGGGGTCAGCTTCTTGTGAACAGGATGAGAATTTTTTTGCAGGTTGTGTGAGTTTGGACCTCTACCTTGGAAAGTGGTGGAGGCAGAGGCAATTACTATAATAATAAGGTAGTGTTAGATTGATTTTTATGAACTCCAAGAATCCAGGGGTGGATGGAAATCATAGAACTTGAAACACAAACAGATCAGCCATGATCTTATTGAGTGGCAGATGGGCTTGAAGTGATGAATCTCCTACTTCTGCTCCAGTTTTTTTATATTCATCTGAGAAGGTGATGATTGTGTGGTCCCAAAACCTCTTTTAATTTTCTGGGATGCAACATTACATTTCACAGTTAGGTGAAGCTCTGCATGTGTGTATGAATCCGCAGTTCAGTATTCTTCCCCACTGGCATTTCCCAAGAGAAAAAAATAGTCAATGCTACTAATATATACAGCTTCTGCATTTCAAAGCCTTGTTCAATTCCTATGTGTGCTTGTGTAAAAGAGATTTGGTAATATTGGTGTACATAAGTGGCAAGGGGCTGAATTCATTACGGGTGTCTTGTTAGAGATAGTATGTGATTGGAAATCAAAGAGCATTTTTGTTTCTACATGTTTGAACCCGAGTACAGCCCCAGTATCAATCTATAATTCATTTTCTGTCTGCTGCCTTCTCTATTGTTAGAGCGGTCTGAGTTTGCCGTGAGAGGGTAATACATAAAGGAATTGTAGATAATGCCATTTGCAACAACTGTGCAGATATGACATGAATTCATTATGTGCACAGGTGGAAGTTGCTGGTATAGTGAGGGTGGGTATTTTTCTGAAAAATATGTCCTTTAATAAAGTTCTGCTCAGGATTTTTAAGCTGCTTAACATTTCAGCATGAAGTTGATTGCTAACTTCAAGTACATTTCTGCGAGCACTGATAAATGTATAATATAATTACCTTTCCAAAGAACTTCTTTCTCCCACAAATTGAGAGCAAATTATATTCATATTTCTCATGAGGTTTTCACTAATACTTCTGTAAGTTAATGGTATCCTTTTGTTGGGCTGGGCTATTTAGTGTCTCGTTCTGGGATATCCAACAATTTCAGATCATTTCCATGAATGGAGATAATTCCTTAATATGTGATAATGGGAACTGTAGATGCTGGAGAATCCAAGATTATAAAGTGTGGAGCTGGATGAATACAGCAGGCCAAGCAGCATCTCAGGAGCACAAAAGCTGACGTTTCAGGCCTAGACCCTTCATCTGATGAAGGATCTAGGCCCGAAACGTCAGCTTTTGTGCTCCTCAGATGCTGCTTGGCCTGCTGTGTTCATCCAGCTCCACACTTTGTTATCATAATTCCTTAATATGCTTGTTTGTGGAAAATTAAATATTTCATCTGAAAACCCAGCTTGAAGTTAGAGTGCTTTCAGCATTCACAGAAAATATAGTTTGAATCTTAAACCTAGTAGAGTTTTTTTGTAAAGTTGTAAAGATCACGTTGAATATTTATCTCTTCTGTTCCAGATTCAAAGATTATTTGAGCAGCTTCTACAGTATGTATTCACTGTTAATGGAAATCGTAGATATTAGCAGCCCAAAAGAATCCATCTGTCCCATTTGTTTGTGCTGCCCATAAAAATGCTATCCAACTGACTCCCACTTGCCACCTCTTATTGGCTGTTCTAGCTCACTTGATTTGATAGTCGATAGTACATTTGCAGAAGTGTGATTGTCCTTTTTGCTTTCCAGTTCAACCCATTTGGCCTCATCTAACATATTATAGTAATCACAACTGTAATTGTTTCTTCAGCCAATATTGCAAACCTCCTTCATCATTCCTCTTTCTGTCCTGATTAAAACCCTGAAATCTGGAATGTTGAGCTGTCATTCATGTCCTTCTTTAAATCACATTCAATAGAAGTTATGATATCATAGTATCCTTGCATTATTTTAACTATCCCCTAAGTTTATTTACCATATGCATTAGATCCCTTGCATTGAAGTTTGTACACTTAAGATTACATCACTCCTTTGTTGTTTGTGTTCTGCATTTCTTTTTGTCTCCTTTCATATTTGTTTAAAAACATCGTGCCTTTGCTCCTTTCCGTTTTTCAATCTATGTTCAGGTCCCATTCCCTTGCAAAACTAGTTCAAACTGTGAATTTCAGTTGTGATTCTCCAGTTGTCAGAACGGTAATATTTCAAGCCAGCGTCATCCGTGGGGAAGCAGTGGGAGTTGGGAACAAGGAAGTTTAGGAGCAGCCTGCACAATAGCGACTTTTGAGAAGATTTGTAGCTCAGGTTGAGTTTCTGGATGTGAGTTTGCTCGCTGAGCTGGAAGGTTAGTTTTCAGACGTTTTGTCACCTTTTTTTATTTAAAAAAAATATACTTTATTCATAGAATGTACAAAAAATAAAACATTTATACACCTACCCAGTCATGCAAGCCGCTCCGGGTGACCCAGGAGGTACGTACACCAACCAAAGGAAAAAACAAAGCAAAGAAAAAAAGCAAAGAAAATACCCCGGCAGTCGTCACCCCGCACAGTCCCCGTTGGCCCCCTGACCAGTTGGGGAAGGCGCCAGCTGGGCCCAGTTACCAGATAGGGCCCTTTTTTCTATTCTGAACGAGGGGTTTTATACCGTGGTCTTTCCCCACCGCGCCTTGGCAGCGGCTGCCCCAAGCTTTAGCGCATCCCTCAGCACGTAGTCCTGGACCTTGGAGTGCACCAGTCTGCAACACTCGGTCGGGGTCAGTTCTTTCAGCTGGCAGACCAGCAAGTTGCGGGCAGACCAAAGAGCGTCTTTCACCGCACTGATGGTCCTCCAGGCGCAGTTGATGTTGGTCTCGGTGTGCGTCCTGGGAAACAGCCCTTAGAGCACGGAGTCCCGCGTCATGGAGCTGCTCGGGACGAACCTCGACAAATACCACTGCATCCCCCTCCAGACCTCCTGCACATAGACACACTCCAGAAGGAGGAGTCACGTCCCCCCCGCAGCCGCCTCAAGGACAGTGTGCGGTGGCGCAGAGATTCCGGGTGTGCATTAAGGATCTCACTGGCAGAGCCCCTCTCACCACCAGCCAAGCAATGTCCTTGTGCTTGTTTGAAAGTTCTGGCGATGAGGCATTCTGCCAAACGACTTTGGCAGTCTGCGTGGGGAACCACACGACGGGATCCACCCTCTCTTTTCCCGAAGGGTCTCAAGGATACTACGTGCTGACCACTGCCTGATGGCCTTGTGGTCAAAGGTGTTTCCTTTCAAAAATTTCTCCACGAAGGACAGGTGGTACGGAACGGTCCAACTACTCAGAGCGTTCCGCAGCAACGAGGCCAGGCCCATCCTTCGCAACACCGGGGACAGGTAGAACCTCAGTAAGTAGTGACACTTGGTGTTTGCGTACTGAGGATCTGCGCACAGCTTGATGCAGCCGCACACAAAGGTAGCCGTCAGGGTGAGGGTGGCATTCGGTACGCCCTTTCCCCCATTTTACAGGTCTTTGTGCAGGGTGCCCCTGCGGACCCTGTCCATCCTCGACCCCCAAATGAAGTGGAAGATGGCCCGGGTGACCACAGCGGCGCAAGTCCAGGGAATAGGCCCGGGCTGCGCCACGTACAACAGTACCAAAAGACCCACGCACCTGACAACCAGGTTCTTACCCGCGATGGAGAGGGACTGGAGCATCCACCTGCCCATCTTCTGCTTCAGTTTGGTGATACGCTCCTCCCAAGTCTTAGTGCACACCCCAGCTCCACCAAACCAAACACCCAGCACCTTCAGGTAGTCTGTCCTGACGGTGATTGGGATGAAGAAGCGGTCATCCCAGTTCCCGAAGAACATGACTTCGCTCTTACCCCTATTGACTTTGGCACCCGAGGCCAGTTCAAATTGGCCGCAGATGCCCAACAGCCTACTCATCGATCGACGATCAGTGCAGAAGAGGGCGACATCGTCCATGTACAGGAAGGTCTTGACCTGAAGGCCTCCGCTGCCTGGGATAGTCACGCCCTTCAGGCTCACGTCCTTCCTGATGGATGCGGCGAAGGGCTCCACACAGCACACGAACAAGGCAGGAGAGAGTGGGCAGCCCTGCCTGACTCCAGATCTGATGGGAAAACTGTCCGATTCCCACCTGTTGATCGAGACTGCGCTAACGATGTTGGTGTAGAGCAGCCGGATCCAATTGCTGATGCCTTCCCCGAACCCCAATTTGGAGAGGACGTCCCTCATGTAAGCATGAGACACCCTGTCGAAGGCCTTCTCCTGGTCCAGGCTGACGAGGCAGGTGTGCACCCGCCTGTCCTGTACGTAGGCGATCGTATCCCTGATGAGCGCGAGGCTCTCAGCGATCTTCCTGCCTGGCACAGCACAGGTTTGGTCAGGGTGAATCACCGACTCCAGGACAGACCTGACCCGGTTGGCTATGACTTTGGCCAGGATTTTGTAGTCCATGTTCAATAATGAAATGGGACGCCAATTCTAAATTTCTTCCCTCTCCCCCTTCCTCTTGTAAATGAGGGTGATGATGCCCTTCCTCATGGACTTGGGCATTTCGCCTGCCCGAAGCGCACTATCGTACACCTCCAGCAGGTCCTGGCCGACCAGGTCCCACAGAGCAGAATACAGCTCGACCGGTAAGCCATCACTTCCGGGAGTCTTATTCCTCTCCAAGGACTTGAGGGCTCTGGTCAGCTCGTCCAGTGATATCGGCCGGTCCAGCCACTCCCTTGTGCCATTGTCTAAGACCTCCGTGATAGACGACAGGAACGACTCGGAGGCCGTGCTATCCGTGGGCATTGCTTCGTACAGTCCGGCATAGAAGGATCTGCTGATCCTCAAAATGTCGGGCCGAGACGACGTCACCGAGCCGTCATCCTCCTTCAGCCGGCTAAGCACAGAGCTCTCTTTGTGCACCTTCTGAAAGAAGAAACGCGAGCACGTCTCGTCCTGCTCCACGGAGCGGACCCTGGACTGGAAGATTATCTTGGAGGCCTCCGCGGTGAAGAGCGAGACTTGCTGGCCCCTCACCTCGCGGAGGTCGTCCATGACATCGACCCTAATCGACTCAGAAGGAGCATGTTCTGCATCCTTTTCTGGAGTCGCGACAGCTTTCCCCGCCTCTCTCTCGCCTTCCGAACACCCTTGAGGACAAAGAACCTCTTGATGTTCTCCTTCACCGTCTCCCACCAGTCGCCCAGAGACGCAAAGAGGGGTTTCACGGTTCTCCAACCGGCGTACTCCCTCTTAAGCTCCTCGACGTTCTCTGGGGTCAACAGAGTCGTGTTGAGCATCCACGTCCCCTTGCCGGCTTGCAGAACACCGGCTCAACGCTGGTGGACCTGACCGAGAACACCTGCGACACAAACAGGATGTCTATCCTTGAGCAGATGGACCCGTCTGGCCGTGACCAGGTGTATCTCCGCTGCGCTCCGTCTGCAGGGGTGCTGAAGATGTCGAGCAGCTTGGCGTCCTTCACCTTGCCCATCAAGAATCTGGATGTGACATCCAGTTGACTCCCCCCACCCGCTGTCCCCACGCCGGATCTTCCATCTGCATCGATGATGCAGTTGAAGTCTCCGCCTAGGATGACCAGCCTGGACATAGCCAGCAGGGGTGGAAGCCGCTGCAGGACGGCCAACCGCTCACTCCGTACCGCTGGGGCGTACATGTTGATCAGCCTCAGGGGAGCGTTCCTGTAGGTGACATCAGCCACTAGGAGTCGACCCCCCCACCACCTCCTGAACTTGAGAGATGGTGAAGTCGCGCCCCCGCAGCAGAATAGCCAGGCCCGAGGAGCGACAGTCGTTACCCCCCCCGACCAGATCGAAGGCCCACAGGTCCAGGCGCTGGACCATTTCCTGCACCTGCTGAGGTGTGGTATCCCGCACTCCTGCAGAAACAGGAGGTCTGCCCTGACGGTGGTCAGGTAGGCCAACGTGGACACACATCTTGCGGTGGACTTGACGCTGCGCACATTAATGCTCGCAACTCGTACCCCCATTGTGGGCAGTGACCGCAGTACCCTCCCCGAGTCCAAGGTCCAGCCCCTCCATCTGTCCCTTCATGCCCATTGCCCGGGCTAACTGCTGGACGCTCTCCGGGCTCAGAAAACCGTCCGTGCTGCCTTCCGGGTGGCATCCGCCCATCGGGGTTACGGAGGCAGGAGAGTCCAGCTCTGGGTCAGGCTGGGGACACGCTGTTTCCTGCTTCCCGCCTGAAGGTTCCCAGGGGTCCTCCAGGGACCAAGCGGCGTGTGTCTGGGTGACGGAGGGAGCCTCAGGACACCTCCTGTCCCCTGGAAGTGGAGTGCTGCTTTCCTTCTCAGTGGAAATCTTCAGCTTCTGCTTTGGGCGGGCCTCCTCCGAATCCCCCTCGTCAGAGGAGCTCTTATAGCGCCCCTGTAGCTGCCTCTTCCCGCTTGATGGTTGCAGTGCTGGGGCCCTCTGGCGCGCCTTCCTCCTTGCTTTCCGGACCGTCGTCCACTCCCCTGGGTCACCTGTCGCCTCCTCCATCGACCCCAGGTTGTCAGCGGGGAGCAAAGTCTGCAGAGGCACTTTGCTGGCCTTGGGTCCATCTTGCGGGGCTGGGCCCTCCTGCACGACATGTCCTTCCTGCACACTAGGGGGGTCCTTGCAGGGGCCTGGTGCCTTCCTCTCCTCCAGGGGGGTTTGCCCCGCATTGCCCCTGCCGGCGACCTGGGCGTAGGTGGACCCCGCCGCGGACATTCGGGCAATCCTTTGCAAGGTGTCCCTCCTCCCTGCAGATGGTGACTTTGCAGTCGGCCGCCATGTGGCCTGACCTACCACAGGCATGGCAGACTTCAGGTTGCCCTGCGTAGGCCAGGTAGCCCTTGCTCCCGCCGACCGCGAAACTGGACGGTGGGTGTATGATGTTCCCATCCGCGCCGGTCCTCAGCGTCACCCTGACCTGCCTCTTACTTGTCCAGATCCTGAAGGGGTCCATGATGTTGGTTAGGTCCCCTTCCACCTTCACGTACCTTTCAAGGAAGGTCAGGACATCAGCTGCTAGCATGTGTGCAATCACCATACGGCTCCTCTGCGCTGGCATCATGAACAGCGGGACAGCGATCAGTGCAGAGAGGGGGCCCTCACCTCCTTTCTCCTTGAAAACCTCCAGGAAGCGCTCGCAAAGCTTGGCACTCCTGAAGGTTACATCATAGAAATGTCCTCCAGGGAGATTCTGCAGGCAGTAAATGTCCGCAGCAGCAAACCCACAAGAGTCCAACAGGACCCTCTTCACGAAGAAGGTGCGGTCCACAGGTGCACCTTCATCCACCTTCTTCACGGAAACACAGATGGTGTTCCGGACCCCCTGACCTGGGGCACGAGCACTTGCCGCAGCCATCGTTGCAGGTTGGCTGCTCCCCTGAACCAGCATTAGGTCGAAACCAGCATTAAGATCCACCGGTTGCAAGGATGCACAGCCACATCCTTCCACCTCCAACATAGTCGCACTCTCCTCTTCTCAGTCCACATAAGAGTGGGTCTTTGTTTTGTTCCGGATGTAAGCTGGTTCACTGAGCTGGAAGGTTTGTTCCCAGACGTTTCATCACCATTCTAGATAACATCATCAGTGAGCCTCCGACGAAGCGCTGGTGTTATGTCCCGCTTTCTATTTATCTGGTTAGGTTTCCTTGGGTTTGTGATGTCATTTACTGCATTGGTGATGTCATTTCCTGTTCTTTTTCTCAGGGGATGGTAGATTGGCTCCAAATCGATGTGTTTGTTGATGGAGTTGGAATGCCATGCCTCTGGGAATTCTCGTGCATGTCTCTGTTTGGCTTGTCCTAGGATGGATGTGTTGCCCCAATCAAAGCGGTGTCCTTCCTCATCTGTATGTAAGGATACTAGTGATAGTGGGTCACATCATTTTGTGTCTAGTTGATGTTCATGTATCCTGGTGGCTAGCTTTCTGCCTGTTTGTCCAATGTAGTGTTTGTCACAGTTTTTGCAAGGTATTTTGTAGATGACGTTCGTTTTGCTTGTTGTCTGTATAGACCAAATACTGAACTACAGGAGCAAGCATCCCAACACCCACAAATGAAGCTGCATTAGAACATTATTCCAACGAGCCACCACACACTGCAGCACAGAGGAACTACGAAGAGCAGAAGAAAATCACCTATACAGCATATTCAAAAAGAACGGGTACCCAATGAACACAGTCCTCCAATTTCTCAGCAACAAACCCAAACAAACAGACAAAACATGCCCAAAAACCATAACCACTCTCCCCTACATCAAATTCATTTCCGAAATGACTGCCAGACTACTCGGACCTCTTGGCGTCAGGGTAGCCCACAAACCCACCAACACACTAAAACAGCAGCTAATGAACTTAAACAACCCTATACAGACAACAAGCTAAACGAACGTCATCTACAAAATACCTTGCAAGAACTGTGACAAACGCTACATTGGACAAACAGGCAGAAAGCTAGCCACCAGGATACATGAACATCAACTAGCCACAAAAAGACATGACCCACTATCACTGGGATCCTTACGTACAGATGAGGAAGGACACCAGTTTGACTGGGACAACACATCCATCCTAGGACAAGCCAAACAGAGACAGGCACGAGAATTCCTAGGAGCATGGCATTCCAACCGGAACTCCATCAACAAACACATTGATTTGGAGCCAATCTACCATCCTCTGAGAAAAAGAACAGGAAATGACATCACCAACCCAAGGAAACCTAAACAGATAAATAGAAAGTGGGACATAACACCAGCGCTTCATCGGAGGCTCACTGATGATGTTACCTAGAATGGTGATGAAACGTCTGAAAACTAACCTTCCAGCTCAGCGAGCAAACTCACATCCAAAGCCTGCACAATTTCATTTTGCCTGTGTTAAATGTAGATCTTTAAATTTCACTGTTGCCAGCTGACAGAAAAATCCAAAGGCCCGAAATGTCAGCGTTTGTGCTCCTAAGATGCTGCTTGGCCTGCTGTGTTCATCCAGTCCCACTCTTTGTTATCTCAGATTCTCCAGCATCTGTAGTTCCTATTATCTCTGATGTATTGAGAACTTCCTGTTTCTGTCAAAATGTCAATGAATTGGATTTCCATAGGGAACCTACTGGTATGAAGTTGAAATGTCAGCGTTTGTGCTCCTAAGATGCTGCTTGGCCTGCTGTGTTCATCCAGTCCCACTCTTTGTTATCTCAGATTCTCCAGCATCTGTAGTTCCTATTATCTCTGATGTATTGAGAACTTCCTGTTTCTGTCAAAATGTCAATGAATTGGATTTCCATAGGGAACCTACTGGTATGAAGTTGAATAGACTATTTTATGTTCTGTGATTAACTTTCTGATAACATCTAAAATTTTCTAACATCTCTAAAATTACAGGTATTACTTTAAGAGTGACAATACTCCAATGCAAGTAATAACCTTTGAATGTCAGTAAAATCAATTGTTTTTAATGGTTGCTTAACAGGAGGAATTTTAATAGTCTCATCTGGAGAAATCCTTGTACTTTGAAACATGGAATGGGATTTGGGATTCTAAAAATCAACCTGAACAGGAAGCCGGTGCCTCCATTTAATATCTATCCCCAAGACAACAGGATGCACAATGCAGCACTCTCTCTTCATTGTACATGGAGTGCCAGCTTTTATACAGCAGAAATCGAAACATCACCATGTGGAACTCTCCATCCCTCCCACGCCTATATGAATAAATATACTGTGCACAATGGCATTTTCCTGTGCTTTGCACTGAGTTACCCATCTCAGCTGAAATAAGAGTGATGATACTCTATTTATGCTATTTGGCCATAAGCTAGGGTGAGGTTCTAATCTGAAAGCTGTCTTGGATTGCAGATCCTTTTGAAGAAAAAAGATGTTGTCTCATGCAGGAATAAGCATATTTTATTTCAAGATAGGAGAGAGATTAACAAGTGCATGTCTTCAAAGCAAACACTGGCCTTTCACCAACCTTTGGCTGAAAATATGGCTGTGCATGAGTGATGAGTAATGGTAGGGTCACTGAAAAGGGAACAACTGGAAATTCAATCGTGCCAATAATAGATTCTAGCCTTAAGAATGTAGTAATTAATTAAAGCAATTTCATTGCTTTGTTCTATTGCCAGTGTTTGCTTTGAAGACATGAAATTGTTGATCTCTCTCCTATCTTGAAATAAAATATAAGGTTATTCCTGCATGAGACAACATCTTTTTTCTTCAAAAGCCTGTGACTGGTTTTAATAATTCAGTTAAGGAAACTTGAATTAATTGTTTTAGTCACTAGTCTTAGGTATTTTAAAATCTATATTTGAATGATTTATCACAAAGGTAGTTCAAATTTCAGTTATAACACCTTACTACTATTGGAATAGAAACATACAAATACTTTATAAGGGACACCTTTTGTGTGCATCTTGTGCTCAAAACATTCATATGTGAAAGGTGACTGTCAGGCAAGAAACATGATGGCCATTGTGGACCAGTGGCAGTGAGGCTATTCTGGTTTTCAGATTGGACTTGTGGATGTTTTCTCCGAAGCAACTTAACACAGATGAAGCTCTTTTGTGAAACTTATTGTGGTGAAGCATTGACTAAAACCTACTGTAAAGCAGCAGAAGTTTATAGGAACGTGTTTTGATCCTGCAGATTTTCACTGCTAAGCTGCTGCATCTAAAGTACAAGGAGAAAGACCTGAAGACCATTCGTAAGGACCTGTCCCATACCAGGTAAGAATACATGAGGAAAGCTAAGTACCTGCTTCCCTGGTGTCTCAGTGAGTAATTGAGCTATTAAGCTGGGATGATCTGACGTTTGAGCTTCTGTTTCTCAGGGTGGCTTCTGGCTGTAACTAGCCCCCGCATCATTTAAGTTACAGAGTCAGAGTCATAGTCATAGAGTCATACAGCACGGAAACTGACCCTTCAGTCCACCCAGTCCATGCTGAACATAATCCCAAACCAAACAAGTCCTATCTGCCTGCTCCTGGCCCATATCCCTTCAGATCTTTCTTGTTCATGTATTTATCCAAATGTCTTTTAAATGTTGTAATTGTGTTCACATCCACCACTTCCTCAAGAAGTTCATTCCACACATGAACAACCCTCTGTGTAAAAAAAATTGCTGGTCATGTCTTTTTTAAAACCTCCTCTCATCTTAAAAATCTACCCACTAGTCTTGAAATCCCCCAACTAATGGAAAAGACAACTACCATTAACCCTCATAATTTTATAAACTTCTATAAAGTCATCTCTCTACACTCCAGTGAAAAATGTCCCAGCTTATGCAGCCTCTCTTTATAATTCAAACCTTCCATTCCCAGCAACATCCTGATAAATCTGTTCTCTACCCTGTCCAGCTTAATAATTTTCTTCTTCTAACTGGGTAAGCAGAGCTGGACATAGAACTCCAGAAAAAGTTAACTAAATTGTAACAGAGAGCAACAGCAACAGCATGAGTTCAATTCCTACACTGGCTCAGGTTACTATGAAGGACCCTGCCTCTCAATGTCTCCCTTTGCCTGATGCGTGTCGACCCCCTGGTTAAACCACTACCAGTCATCTCTGTTCAGTGTGAGAGGAGCCCTGCAATCTGTAAGACTGATGACCTAATGTTGATTGGTTACCTATCTTCAACCCAACACACACAGGCCTATTTCTATATATTCATCACTAAAATTATTTCCAGTGACTCCATTAAATCCTCATTTTGATTATCTAAATTTAGGAAATAATGTTCCTACCTACTTCCTAATCTGCTCATTATTTTAGATTCATTGTATTAGAAAACAGTGGAGTTTAATCTTGATTACCCTGTAACAGATTTGGGGATTTATGAAGGCTGAAAAGAGGTACTAATTGAGCTGCACTGATAACGTTAAACTGTTTGAATTCCTGGATTTATCCTCATCTTTTGGTCCTTTTGGCAGATTACCATAATATGAACTGGCCCTAGAATGGCCCTGAATGAAAAATCTGCAGATTTAGATCTCCAGTGCTGATTAAAAGCAATTTTTGGAGAAGGAGTACTGATGAAATCCTTGAATCCACATCCCCTGTAGCTGTGGCATGTTCTGACTGGCATGCAACAATGCATTTTAAGATGCCTCAGGGACTACAGGAGAAGGTACAGAGGGTTGCTTATGTGGAACTTGATGTACTGAGGAAGAGCAGCTTTTAATCACAGAGTGGCTGGATGCCATCTATCTTTCTGTCCCCACTCTCTCCCTTTCCAGCATTTAGTTCCATTCTGTCAGGCCTCTTGTCCTCTTCCCATTCCTCATCCAAAACAATAGGTTATGAAGAAGGCAGTTAAACACTCTGCTTCAGAGACAATGGGAACTGCAGATGCTGGAGAATTCCAAGATAATAAAATGTGAGGCTGGATGAACACAGCAGGCCAAGCAGCATCTCAGGAGCACAAAAGCTGACGTTTCGGGCCTAGACCCTTCATCAGAGAGGGGGATGGGGAGAGGGAACTGGAATAAATAGGGAGAGAGGGGGAGGCGGACCGAAGATATAGAGAAAAGATAGGTAGAGAGGAGAGTATAGGTGGGGAGGTCGGGAGGGGATAGGTCAGTCCAGGGAAGACGGACAGGTCAAGGAGGCGGGATGAGGTGGTAGGTAGGAAATGGAGGTACGGCTTGAGGTGGGAGGAAGGGATGGGTGAGAGGAAGAACCGAAACGTTAGCTTTTGTGCTCCTGCGATGCTGCTTGGCCTGCTGTATTCATCCAGCTCCACACTTTGTTATCTTGGCACACAGGTAGTCCTGTTTGGTAGCTTAACAGGTTGACACTTCATTTTTAGGAATGCTTGTTTGGTATGTTCCCTTGTACTTTTCATTGAACTGTATCCTTCTCAAAAAGTATATCAGTAGCAAAAAATTCCAGGGTGTTAGTAAAATTCTGGTAGTGATTCAGGAAGCTTCCTGATATGTTTCAAAAGCCTTGCAATATTGAACTTGAAATGGTGAGAATCCTGTAAGTAGTTCTTGACATTGATGTCAACATCAAATGTAGCCCCAAATGGCTGGGTGCTGTTAGCAGAGGCTGTTAGGATAAACTCTAGCCACCAAAATGTCAGTATTCTCCTTAATGAGTAGTAACAGACATTTTAAATAGTAATCAGCTGCTTAGTGAACCTCAAATTTTTCATGTTGTTGGCATGAACTGCTTTAGCAAAATGGATCTTGTACTGAGTGTGAGTTAAGTTGTCATTTCAGCTTAAGGCCACACTGAGCCACCGTAGAAGAATGTTAGCACCTGAACATATTGCCAAAAATCTCCTGTTTGCCTTCCAGTGAAATTCCTATCCATTGTGTGAGGTTCCGAACTAAAAAAGGAAATTGACGTTCCACATCAGCCCAACCCAGTCTACACTTGCAGCTGCCTTGAAAAAGCAGCAAACACAAGTAAAGACTCCTCCCACCCTGGTTATACTCTCTTCCATCGAGCAGAAGATACAAAAGTTTGAAAACACTTATCAACAGATTCAAGAACAGCTTCATCCCCACTGTTGTCAGATTTATGAATCAAACTATCTCATTTTAGAGTTGGTCTTTCTCTGCACCTTCTCTGTAACTGCAACACAAATTCTGCATTCTGTTCTATTACTCTGATGTATTTATGTAAAGTATGATTTGTCTTGATTGCACATAAAACAATACTTTTCACTGGATCTTGGTATATGTGTTAAGAATAAATAAAACCAAATCACTTGGGTAATGATGCAGTGTTGGGTGATAGAAGCCTACAGGGATTAGGATGATGCCGGTTCTATCCATGTGCTGTGTTAGCTGATCTCCTTCTCATGTTTAACGATTGGTCTCAGTGTTGCCCACCCTGAGGAAAGCAGAATCAAATAAAGAGAGATTCTGGTCCTGATTGTAATCCAGTGGCTGGTGTGGCCACTGTTCAGGACAGGATTGGGCCCAGAGCACTTGTCAAGTCTCTGAGATGTAACAATGTACAATCATTTGCTCTGATGAGCCTGCAAGCAACATGGGCATCTTGCTCTCATTCCTCGAGAATAGGCCTCAACTTGAAGAGAAGCAGAGGGTTAAAAATTGGGGGGAGCGGGTAGAAATGGTTGTTGTTTTGGCTTACTAATTGACAAATAAAAACAACCTCTCTTTGCTTCACCCTCTTTTTTTCTCCTCCCTTAATCGACCTGTTCAGAGATGTTATTACATGCCTCTGGAGAAGGCGGGACTTGAACCCAGGCCTTTCAGGTCTGGGGTAAGGGCTCTACCATTGCTCCATTGAAAGGGCCCTTTGCTTCACCCTCTTTAGATTCTTTGTAATTAACTTCACATGTTGTGAAACATAATGTATGATAATTAGGAAACTGCTGTAAGGTACAATTTTATTAATTTTATTTACAGAACCTTTGAAACAAGATTGAATGAATTAGAATTTCCCAGGCAAATACTAAATGGAGGATGAATTTAAAATGTCTGGAGTCTGGAAGTGAATTGTAATATTTGTTAAGATTAAGGAATTTAACACATTTTAAAGAGCCAAATTAGTTGTAGCTGGTTTAATGGTTGAGTTATGAATAATAAATAGAGCTCTACCACTTAACCTATTTTTCCTAATCAACCTGTTAAGAGACGTTATTACACAGCACTGGAGCAAAGTGGGACTTGAACTCAGGCCTTCTGGTCTGGGATTGGGACTCAACCACTGTGCCACCAAAGGGCTTGCACAGTTCAGCACACTTTAACTTAAAAATTGTATCCCTCAGTAAGGATGATCCTTTGTAGTATTACCACGAGGAAGGTTGGAAAAATGGGCACATTTTCTCTTGCATCTTCAGTTGCATTTTCCTTTCTGAAAAGTTTAGTGAGTTGCAAATAGATCGAATGATAGGTCCAGTTATTAAGCTGTTGGAACATAGTCATGCGCTTTTCATTCAGAAATCCAGAGTAAAGGTCGAAGTTGAAAGGTAGCAGAAGAATTAAAATATATCCTACTTATTGTTCATAGATGGGATATGGGTGTTACTAGCATTCAATTGATTTGTTTTGATTGAACCATCAATACTGACTGTATTGTGTAGATGCATGGGAGTTTTGTTATGCCCACCCAGAGCAGACCCTGCATGGTGAATAGCAAAGGTAGTAACCATTCCTTCATTGCCAGTGGGTTACTTTTATAAGAATCAACCCCTTTTTTTTTATTAATCAGCTTTTAATGCTGTTTCTAAACAATTTGTCTCAGAGTGAACTTTACACTGTATCTCAGAACATGTGACAATAATAAATCAAATGAAATTGACATCTGGATTTTTGCATTTGTTGGATGTGTGTGGGCTCCAGAGGTTGCTGTCAATTTGAAAGGAGTAATGGCAGAATCTGGGCCACTTTCTTTACCTATGAGGGAACTTTGTAAATGTATTCTCCTCCTTCAATCAAGCTGTTGTTTTCCTACTTTTAGTTTAGAAGTGAGGACAACTCTCCCGGCTACAGAAGGGAAGTCATCCTGTTGATGGGTGGCATTGCTCTTTAGAGTGTTCAGAGTAATTGGGAAGGAAAGTTATTTGCTTCAACTTACATGAGAGGAAATCAGTTTAAACTTAACGTAGTGCTCCCTGTGATCAATTAAGAAGATCCACCAGGTGGGGCTGTTAGCAGCAGCTTCACAAAAGAATGGACTCTGACCTTAGGGTGAATATGAACTGTGTGCTGAGATAAACTGATTATATTGGCACCACTGTTGATGTATTAGCATCACTGTCAGGGCACACATGCTATTTAACAGCTCCTTAAATTTAGAATGTGTTTCACGTGCTCATTAGCAAGTATTCAGTACCCACGTACTCCAATCCAACATAAGATGCAACTTCCAAACTTACTGCATGTGAAACTATGAAAAAAGCAAATTGTCTTTAGGTTGTCATGCCCTTTCACCCTGTAATGTTACTAGTCATCCATGTAACAGTCCCATTGTTAATTTTGGAAAGCTCTGAGCCTGAGGGGTGTGCTTGGTCACCAGTGTTTCTATATGACTCAAAGCTCAATTAACAGGTAGGAGATCCTGTGGGGCACTAATAGCTGCTCCATTAGTTCCAAAGTGTGAGACAAACTCTTATTTTTCTCATTCCTCATGTGTCCCACACATTCTTTAAATATAAGAAGTGGAATATTGTTGATTTCTTATCTGCAGAACCACTGTCTGTGACCCAGAGAGATATACTAACCCATACAGACTGTTCTAAGATTACATTATGTCATATATATTCTCATAGATCAAGGTATATGGTCAAGGTATAACATACAGTCATAGATTATGGTCTGATTCTTACTGTATCAATGGATTTCAAGCTGTTTGTAAATACAAAAGGTTTCACTGAATTTCTGAGTGTCTTATCAATGTATTCCAGGCACACAATTGCCAAAACAGTTATGTTTTCTCTCCCAGCCATTTCCCAGTCTTTTCTTGAAGCTAATACCTCATGCTGGTCACTATAGGCATCTGGTAGCCCTATGGTTGTCCCAAACTCCTTAGTACTGAAGACAAGCAGCTTCTATTATGTGACGAGCTGGTGAAAGCAAACTGTTAAGGAAAATTGTCGGGCTTCTGTAGCACTTATTATCAGAGGGATAGTTTAGCCAGATATTTGTGAAAATTATCCATCATCGCCGATAGGGAAAATGCAATGTTTTCAGAAAAGCAGGTGGGCTATACCTCCAGATAGCAGGAAGCGCTTGAGAAACTATTTTAGGATTTGATTTTCAAAACTGTTTTGGTTGCAAAGTTATGTTTCAGTTGCTGGTGGAAAAGTGTTTCTTCCTCTTTGCTGATTTTTTTGGCCTAAAACCTATTTGAGTTTGTTTACACTCAGACTCGGTTTAGGATACTTTTGGTCAATCATGCAGTCCATTTTCACATTCGGTCAGTCTCCACGGAAACTGTCGCCCGTGGTTTTATAAGAGGATAGATAAATTTCCAATAAGTGTGAGGTGTGGCTCCACACCTTTTCATATTAAGTATATCAGAGCCCTTTATAGACTCCAAAGGAGGAGGCCATTTGCCCAGTTAAGTCACTGATCCCTCTCTACAGACAATCAAGTCTGTCCCATTCCCCTGAGATAACAAGGTGTAGAGCTGGATGAACACAGCAGGCCAAGCAGCATCAGAGGAGCAGGAAAGCTAATATTTTGGGCCTAGACCCTTCTTCTGAAGGGTCTAAGCCCAAAATGTCAGCCTTCCTGCTCCTCTGATGCTGCTTGGCCGGCTGTGTTCATCCAGCTCTACACCTTGTTATCTCAGATTCTCCAGCATCTGCAGTTCCTACCATCTCTTAGTCCCATTCCCCAACTCTGTCACTATAACCCTGCATGTTCATCTCCCTCAAGTGGTTATTCAGTTGGTAAATTGAAGAAATCTTTTCCCTGGTGGTGAAAGATTGCTAGCACAATTTACTTATGTACTTGGTGGACTGAGCATTACTCCAATCCAATTTAAAATTGACACCTTATATTGTAAGATGAATCCCTACCCCAGCTCATCGTGGTGTAAAATCCATCTGGAAGATTTGCTGCCAACATTCTCTTTCCTGATAGGGATCCACAGGGCCTTTTTGGTCGAAAGTGCTGAAGGAAAGCCACGAGGTGATCTAGTGATGACAGGCTTTACTTAAGCAAGGCATAAGTTATTACATCATAGCAGCTAGGCACAACACATGTTGGTATTGTTACTGAGACTGTAAAGGAAACTTCGATGTTGTGTTTTCATCCTTCAAGGTACAAAGCTGTTCTCCCAAGTATGTATGGTGTCATCACATTCAGCCGTGTTAAATGTACTCCACAGCATTAACCCTTTCAGACCCTAATACAAAACCTGCCCCATTCTTACCATTATATGTTTTTGGATATAGTTTCATACACTGTACCCCATATCCCACCAACATTCTGACTTCACAAATTCAGACAGTCTGGAGGTTTCTTTGTTCTTCCAGACCATTCTCTTTAGACCTGGAAGATTGGCTGACCTTTGGGTTGCAGGCTGTTAACTTTGATTCTGTTCTTGACAGTGTGAGGTCTCTAAGTCCTTTTAAACTGGAGAACCTTTAAATTCCTTCAATAATCTTCACTGTGGACCTCTTTCCTGCTGATACAGGCTCCATTTTAGTATCTGGAATATCTTTAGTCTCATAAACACCCCTCTCAGATTATGGTTGTCTTGTTGCAAAAGCTACATTTTAGTTTTTTGATCTTGGATCTCTGAACCAGACAGTTTCTTCTTGATTGACTGTTTGGACATTGATCATTCCATCTTGGTGGTGGCCTCCATGGGTTTGTATGCAACATATTTTCAATCTGTGGCAGTGGACTCGTATTCTCAATCTGCGGGAGAATCTGTGTTAAAGCGTGGAGAATCTTACTTTAACTTGTTTCCCAACTTCAACACTTTCTTTCACTCTTGATGATTGTAGTGTTGATGAAACCAAAATACATTTCCTTAGTTCTACATTTTAAATGTTGCTTCTTACTTGGCATGATCTCTGTCACTCTGAAGATAAGGAAATGAAATTCTCTGTTTGAACCTGCATCATCTGAAAAGGCTAAGCATTTGACATCAGTCTTAAATTTATCATATTTGTGTGTGCACTAAGCTGAGTTACACCAGTTAAAATTTGTTACCTATTTCAAGTGAATAATGATCATTGGCTATCTGATTGCTTATGGGAGAGATAATAGGAACTGCAGATGCTGGAGAATCTGAGATAACAAGGTGTAGAGCTGGATGAACACAGCAGGCCAAGCAGCATCAGAGGAGCAGGAAGATTGACGTTTCGGGCCTAGACCCTTCTTTGAAAATTTTCTGGAGGAGGGTCTAGGCCCGAAACGTCAGCCTTCTTGCTCGTCTGATGCTGATTGCTTATGGTATGGCTTTTCACAAATCGTATGGATTTGTTCCATCTAAACTCTCCACTGTATTGAGAGCCTGGAAAACATATCTGCTAACCCTGTGTAGTTGCAGGTTTTGGAATAGGCTATGAGATCTTCAACAGCCTTGGAGATCCCAGATCATTACGCTGCCCGTGTATGTCATTCCCAGGACGTATTCCCAAAGTGAAGCTGAAATAACCCGTCTCCAGACATGCATGAGGAAGTCCCTATGATTGTGAAATGCTGGAGGTGCATAAGCAAGTGTTCATTACCAATCCACTGGACCTTTGATCTGACCATCCTTCCATATAATACCAATGAAAAGTGACTTTACTTAAGTCGCTTCTGTCATATTTGGTAGAAATGATTGTGGCTCAGTGACCACCATTTCTTATTGATACTGTAAACTAAACTTCAGTTTGGGCTCGGCCATGAGTATGGGATGTCCTGTGAAATCTTCTGCGTGACCAGTGGCTTGGTGAGCAAAATTTTTTTGACCAGTTGGTCATGATTTGCTGTTACTTGACCAGTAGTTCTATTACTAGCCGTTTCTTAAATTGTTTTTTTGTGGACTTGAACTAATTGATTCCTCCCTCCATTTGAAGTAGATTCAGGTCAAAATATGCATTCATGCAAAATCTTAATTGTGAAATATATACGAGTTCTCTATTATCTGGCACCCTTTGTGCTGCTGAGTGGCTGGTAGCATACCTTTAAATCTAAGTCATATACCTCATTGCCCTACTATAAGATACAAATAGTTTCTTTTCCAACTATTTGATAATAGTGATAGTCGCTCCTTCATCAAGCTTGAAATTAGTGAGATGTGTATTGATACAAATATCTTTTTGCCAAATGCCAGTTCTGCATCCCTGTTTCTCCTTTGATTATCCTTGGGCTGTTCTTCCATTGTAGCCCGTTCTACCTAATGAACCTCTTGGTACAGCTGTGTGACTATGTCCTACTTGGTCACATCTTTTTAGAGTGACCTACTGTTTTACAAATAAAACATTCCTTTTTAATAGTTGGGCACAACTTGTTCTTTTGCGATTTCCTTACTCCACAGCACTGACAATAATATCAACATCGGGTGTCTGTACCGCTTGCTGTACTGGTTTCTTATGTATGTCATTCAAAGTGTTTTGTTATAACCTTGAGGAATGAATGGATTCTGCTGAGCTCCTGTGACAAGGCTGAGCTTCTCTTAAAATTGATCTGTGTTACTTCTGGATAATGCCTTCGCTCACCACCTTTGATTGTATTAAATCTGACAAAAGTTTATTAGCAATTTCAACAACAATTCTATTTCTTGCAAATTCTGATTTCAAAACTCTATAGTCACATTTTCCACTAAAATATACAACCCTTTTTCTTTCTGGGAACATGTCTATAATGTCCCCATACAATCTTGCCTCCCACTGACTTTCTTCAATTAGTTATAACCAGTCCAGCTTTGCCAGACCATCTCTCAACTGTAAAGTTGAACTCCCCTTAATATAGAACTTTTACTTCTGTTCTAACTGTGTCTCTTTCCATAATGATGCAAACCTTGGGGACCGCTTTGCAGAACACCTCCGCTCGGTTCGCAGTAAACAACTGCACCTCCCAGTCGTGAACCATTTCCACTCCCCCTCCCATTCTTTAGATGACATGTCCATCATGGGCCTCCTGCAGTGCCACAATGATGCCACCCAAAGGTTGCAGGAACAGCAACTCATATTCCGCTTGGGAACCCTGCAGCCTAATGGTATCAATGTGGACTTCACAAGCTTCAAAATCTCCCCTTCCCCCACCGCATCCCAAAACCATCCCAGCTCATCCCCTCCACCCACTGCATCCCAAAACCAGTCCAACCTGTCTCTGCCTCCCTAATCTGTTCTTCCTCTCACCCATCCCTTCCTCCCACCTCAAGCCGCACCTCCATTTCCTACCTACTAACCTCATCCCAACTCCTTGACCTGTCCGTCTTCCCTGGACTGACCTATCCCTTCCCTACCTCCCCACCTATACTCTCTTCTCCACCTATCTTCTTTTCTCTCCATCTTCGGTCCACCTCCCCCTCTCTCCTTATTTATTCCAGTTCCCTCTCCCCTTCCCCCTCTCTGATGAAGGGTCTAGGCCCGAAACGTCAGCTTTTGTGCTCCTGAGATGCTGCTTGGTCTGCTGTGTTCATCCAGCTTCACACTTTGTCGTCTCAAAATCTAACTGTGTTGTGATTGCTGTCTCCAAAATTGTCATCCACTTCTACATCATCCACATACCCAGACTGAATCTAGAATTGCACTCACTTTCATTGGGCTTGTTATGTGATAGCTAAAAAAATTCTATTGAATGCAGATCAAGAATTTTGTACATTTTGTGCCATTCACACTCTGTGTATCCAAGCTGGTGTATTTAAAGACTCCAGCTATTACCTTTCGATCATTTTTTTCACGCAAAAATTTCCAGCTGTTGTTGCTCCTCTAATTCTCTCCCATTATTTGCAAGTCTATAGTACACGCTTTGCAGTGTGACTGCCTGTTTTTACATTTCTGAATTCAACCCTCATTTAATCCTTCAATGTAGTCATTTAGGGTGACGCCCTCTTCGCACGGCTGTATTTGATACTTTAACCAATAAAGCCACAGTCCCACCTTTCTTCATCCCCTTCCCTACCCTGCCTGGAAACTCTATATTGACGTTGAACTGCCATCCTTCTCCCTTTGTTACGGAATGACTCACATTCCAACTCTAGGGAGTTCCTAATTCTCCTACTTCAGCCTGTCTCTTACTAGGAATGTAGGTGTTTGCCGAGTCTTTCATGAGGTTCTGTTCCGCGGGTCTGTCAAAAATTCGCGCCCTTTAAGCAGCTGTCTATCTGCATGGCCAGCCTCCTTAAAGCTTCGTCTGAAGATCCTTCAGATCTTCACCACTGCCGGTGTTTTGTAAGCAGCAGCTAAATGGAGTCCACAACACTTGCCTCTATATTATGGGTGAATCCGCACCACCACACATCGTGGTGTAAGATCTGCCTGGTAGAAATGTTACCCTCATCCTATTTCCTGGTAATGATCTAACGGGCCCGCTTGGTCTACTGAACAACAACATGTAGTCTAACGAAAGAGACTCTTGTCTTGAAGAAGAGGTCGTCAATTGTAGATAACATCTAGGTACAGACTATACTTGTATGGTAGATATTTGTTCCTGACGCGGTCAGGATGACCTTAATATTAGATATCATTTCTTCAAGACTCATAGCTATTCCTCCACATAAGTTCTCGTGAACATGGTATTTTCTTGGAGTGGTCAGTAGTTGGTAGGTGCTTTTGCACTTTTGAACATTAGCCCTTTCAAACACTTATTTTCAATATTTTTCAATGACCCTGAACTTTGTAAATTTGTAGCATACAAGCACCATATCCCGGTTCGCCATACCTGATAGCTACTGTATAAGAAAATCTAATAAAATTTCAAGTCCTGAAACAAATTGGGAGAACTGTTGCTGGAGGTGTATTGATGTAGTGGTTATTGCACTGGACCGGTAATCCAGAATCCCAGTTTAATGTTCTGTTGACAAGGATACAAATCCCACCATGACAGATAGTGAAATTTGGACTCAATAAAAAAAATTGACATTTTAAGCTAGGGTGTGAGGGTGACACGTCACCCTTGTCAATGGTCATACAATCCCCTTTGGTTGACCAATGTCTTTGAAGGAAGGAAACTTGCCACCTTTACCCAACCTGGTCCATTTGTGACTCCAGGCCTACAGCAATATGGTTGAATCTTACCTAGTGTCTGGGCAATTAGGAATTGGCAGTAAACATGTGCCCAACATGAGTCACCCACATCCCATGAACAAATTCTTTAAAAAGTCAGGATTGTGACTTGGTTTCCTCTGGCATTGTGTGATCTACCTGCAATGATGCTAAACTAAGTCGGAAAGAAGCAGGCACTGAGCCCGAGGGCTGAGTCCATCTACACTGAAACAAAAGAAAGAAATTTCATTTATGTGCCACCTTTCAGGACCTCAACATGTTTCAAAGTGGTTTTCAGCCAATGAAGCTCTCTTAAATGAAGTAACTATTATAGGAAATGTGGCAGTCAGTTTGTTCAAAGCAAGCTCATGGACACAACAATTAAATAACTTCTTTATTTATGTTATTTGAGAGATAAATATTGGCCTAAGAGAGCTTGACTGCTGTTCGTCAAAAAGTGCCATGGGATCTTTACTGTCCACCCGTGTGAGCAGATGTGCTGTAAGCTAATTAAAAACCAAAAGAACTGCAGATGCTAGAAGTCTGAAACAAAAATAGAAGTTGCTGTGAAATCTCAGCAGGTCCCACAGCATCTGTGGAGGGAGATCAGAGTTAAAATTTCAGGTCCAGTGACCCTTCCTCAGAACTGTTGGAGAGAGGAGTAGAACTTCTTCAAAGTGGGCATGCCTGGATGAGATTGTGAGGAAGGGTCACTGCAGCTGAAATTTTAACTCTGATGCCTCTCCACAGATGCTGCCAGACTAGCACAGATTTTCCAACAGCTTCTGTTTTTTGCTTGAAGCGATTTACCTTTTCAGAAATGTAGGATTGTCAGCACTACAGCACTCCTCCCATTCTGTCCTGAAGTGTCCGCTTAGATTTTGCATTCATGGCCATCTCATACACCGATGAGAGTGCCCTCTGTGGGCTAAGGCTAGCCCGAAACGTCAGCTTTCCTGCTCCTATGATGCTGCTTGGCCTGCTGTGTTCATCCAGCTCTACACCTTGTTATCACAGTGTCCACTCCATCTGATTTTGGAATATGTGATCAGTAAAGCAGTCACTGTTGAAGGATAATTTATATCCAGTATGTGGGGGGGGAAGTCTGAAATGGTTAAGACATTGGCTAACAAAATTGCAACAGATTTTTAATGACACAAACTGTTGAATACTTTGAACTGATAAGAGAATGTAATTTGCTATAACAGAATCAGCTGTTAGGAATCCATCATGTCATTGACTCCGTAGTATTGCATGAATTAAAATGACTCCATCATCATCAAAGTTACCTAGTCATAAGTGGAAGGAAGTGCAAAAATTTACAAATTTCATTCCAGCAGCGTTGATTTATGTTCACAATCAAGTTAATAACTGGTACCATTAGTTGCCTAGAAACCACCATTTTTCATTTTTCTGCTTTAGCTGCAAGAGGCTTCTCTTGCAATTAACATCTCACATCTTTGCAAAAAATGTCAGTGTTCAGGTATACAGGAAGAACACCCATGTAATACAGCGACTAAGCACTAAATTCTGAGAGGAAAATGTTGCCAGTTGTTACTTAGCTATCATGCAGGACTGGGATTGGACATGGTTATCAGCCCAGCTCCAAATTCTGTGACGCACATGAATAATTGGAGGGATGTTTACATTCAGCATGAATAGACATCCTAGTCCAGCATAATGTTAAAACCCTCTCTGTTATTTCTAACTTTTCATTCTATAATTAACTTCTAATGATAATTTTTAAAAATTTCTCAGAAGAGGCTGCAATGGTCAATAAGGTTCATGATTCACTCCAGTGCTCCCCACAATCACTGTCAGGGAATTGACATTAGGGGCAGCAGGAATCAGTGTGGATTGGGATTGCCCATTGATTGGTCAGCCCCCTACACTGCAGAAAGCCAACCAAACCTAACAGAGAGTTTAACTGTATGACCTTGCACCAGGGACCAGGAAGGAAAGTTACAATCCGGTGCGGGGAAAAAAAAACAAGGGGTTGGAATTATAAAGCAAAATCCTGCAGTCTCTTGTGTGAGGCGTTGACGGTTAGAGATTGAGCAGTGAGATCCGAGAAAGGATTCCTCCTGGATAGAACATAGAACAGTACAGCACAGTACAGGCCCTTTGGCCCACAATGTTGTGCCGAACGTTTACCTTAATCCTAAAGTCTATCTAACCTCCACCTCTACCTTGTATTATTATCACCCATATGTCTATCCAATAGCAGCTTAAATGCCCCTATTGAGGCCAACTTCACTAACCTCTCTGGCAATGCATTCCACGCCCCGACCACTCTCTGAGTAAAGAACCTACCTCTGACATCTCCCCTATATCTACCCCCACTCACTTTAAAACTATGCCCCCTCATAATAGTTACCTCCACCCTAGGGAAAGGTCTCTGGCTATCTACTCTTTCTGTACCTCTGATCGTTTTGTACACCTCTATCCAGTCACCTCTCATCTTTCGTTGTTCTAAAGAGAAAATCTCTAGCTCTCTCAACCTTTCCTTGTAAGACCACCCCTCCATTCCAGGCAACATGCTGCTAGAACAAGATACACAAGATAAGGAGCCGTAGGGATACTGCTTAAGGCAGAGAATAGAAAAATGTGACTGGAGCAGTACAGATTGACTGGAACACTGTTTTCTGCGAGGAGCTGTATTGTGAGTGTCCAAGTGGTAGTGTACTGTGAGGAGACTGCCCAGGAGAAGGAACCAACCCAAGCTCTTTCATTGCCAATCTATTATAGAGCTGCTCGGAGGTCAGAACTGCTAACCTGAGATTCCAACTCTTGAGCCCTTCCAAATGGCTGATATATGTTTCTGTCTTACTATCATTTACCTAATATCTAACCTCTACCATTTATCTTTTTTCTTATCTGTGAGGTTTCAATGTCATAGAGGGGTATTTGTGATAGTCTAGGTAAATAGTGTGTTTAAGAGTTTGTATCATCGCCATTTCTAGAATTTGTAAAATACTTTTTGTTAATAATAAATAGTTATTCCAGTTTTATGTAAAACAAATGGTTGTTGTCTTCCTGATGAGTATAGCTCAGGAGCAGTAAATGAGTAAATGAAGGGGCAGGTCAGTTGGGAGGAGATATTGCCTCACAATGCTTTCATCACATGTTATGGACCAGCAGTTTTCCACTTTCTGTCTGTCTGTCTGTGTGGTTAAATCAGTGTCTGTTACACTAAGTTCTCAGGAGAAAATGCTGACAATCATTAATTTGATGCTATCATGGAAGACTGGGATTGGATACGTTTATCCAAATTCTGTGATAAGTTTGAATAATTGGAGAGGGGTTTGCCATGAGCATGAATGGACATCCTGGTCCACGAGAACAAAGGGCTAGACAGTTAGGAAAACAGGAATGTGATAAAATATCTAACAAGTGGCTTTCCTTTGGGCATCATCTGCATAGAATGTGAATATGTAGTGACTGACCACTTGCTGAAAGCCAAAACAAGGTTGATGTTTGAGATATGACCTATAATGATACTCCTTGGTCAAATATAAATTGATCTGTGTGAATTTCCACTATTTATTTCAATTTCTAGAATTGATTTTTTTAAGAACTATATAACTGGAACTCCCTATAGTATTGCTCAGAGTAAAAGGAAGGATTATGTTAGCAACATTATACCATGCAACGTACCATTTATTACTATGTTCTTAAGACTTCAGCTCTGTAATCTGAATTAACTTTGCAGGCCGCAAGGTAAATTTCTGTTAAGTACATCTGGTAATCATTAAGAGGCTAATGACCATCTACCATTCACAGTTTATTGAATGTGATACCTGACATCTCTTCACACATTATCCACGTGCTATTTTCATCTAGCCTGCCAATATTTCATATGAGTTTTACACCAAAGGTTTTCAATTGTGACATATTCTTTGCAATAATGAGGCTTCTTTTAGTATTACTGTGTTTTTAATGCCATTACTTCAGTAGACTGAATTTCCACACAAGGAACTCATTATATACTTTAATCATATGGTTCAAAAGATAAGGAAAAAATGCTCTGTCATCATTTCATCTGCTGTCTGAATTAATAAGTTATATTTGAATGCACAACAGCATCAATTTGAATGGTTAGTTTCTTTATGCTAAAATAGTTTTGGAATATGAGCATTGATATTGGGGCACAGATCTAAATTAATAGGTTACTTCAATTTGAACAGACAGCTTTTGCTTCTCAAACTAAGTGCAGGAAATAGAATTGAAGTGATTCTCCTTTCAGGATGAAGGATCTTTCTTTTAAACTAAACCTAAATCTGAGACAGCTGTATTTCTGTTGCTGTGCTTACCCCAAAATTAGGTAGGTTTACAACGGGGGAGGCAATGGCCAAGTGGTATTATTACTGAACTGTTAATCCAGACACCCAGATCATGTTCCAGGGATAGCAAGGTGTAGAGCTGGATAAACACAGCAGGCCAAGCAGCATCTTAGGAGCAGGAAAGCTGATGTTTCGGGCCTAGACCCTCCTAGGCCCTAGACCCTAGACATCTGATGAAGGGTCTAGGCCCGAAACGTCAGCTTTCCTGCTCCTAAGATGCTGCTTGACCTGCTGTGTTCATCCAGCTCTACACCTTGTTATCTCGGATTCTCCAGCATCTGCAGTTCTGATTATCACTAATGTTCCAGGGACCCGTGTTCAAGTCCCGCCACGGCATATGATTGAATTTGAATTCAATAAAATATCTGGAGTTAAGTATCTAAGGATGACCATGAATCAATTGGCAGGAAAAACCCATCTGGTTCACTAATGTCTTTTAGGGAAGGAAGCTGCCAGCCTTAAATGGTCTGGCCTACACGTGACCCTAGCCCCACAGCAATGTGCTTGACTGTGAATTGTCCTCTGGGAAATAAATGCTGCCTGACCTGTGACACCCTCATCCTGTTAATGAATAAAAGAGGGGGAAAAAACTTTTCTTTTTAGAGGGGCTTGTGGATAATATGTGAAGAAATGTCAGGTATCACATTCAATAAATTGCTTAGCACGCTACTTTTGTTATAATTAAAATGTATTTAACTAATTTTTACTGTTGCACTAAGGTGTCAATCATGGGGTTTCTGTGTGTGAAAGCATAATTTTATTATCTTTTTTTTTAGGTTAGATTCCGTACAGTGTGGAAACAGGCCCTTTGGCCGAACAAGTCCACACTGCCCCTTGAAGCATCCCACCCAGATCCATCCCCCTATAACCCTCACACCCCTGACCACTATGGGCAATTTAGCATGGCCAATCCACCTAGCCTGCACATCTTTGGACTGTGGGAGGAAACCGGAGCACCTGGAGGAAACCCACATAGACGCAGGGAGAATGTGCAAACTCCACACAGACAGTTGCCCGAGGCTGGAATTGAACCCAGGTCCCTGGTGCTGTGAGGCTGCAGTGCTAATCACTGAGCCACCATACTGCCCTTAGAAAAGTAAGAAATACTTGAAATCAAGCATATGCCCTTCACTGCATGAAGGGCACCCACAGATACAGACATACACACATATGGGCACGCACACATGCACATACGCACCCTTATACACGCACACACACCCACACACAAAACACAAAACATACATTGTCACATTCTTAAGAGGTGCTACTGTCTAGTACACTATGGAGTTGTTTTGGTTATTGTTGTGATGTGATCTTTTTATTTGAGATCACAGTTGGTTATTTGATTTCCACTACCATCAGAGTAGGGTGGCACGGTGGCTCAGTTGTTAGCGCTGCTACCTCACAGCGCCAGGGACCCAGGTTTGATTCCACCCTTGGATGACTATCTGTGTGGAGTTTGCACATTCTCCCCGTGTCTGCGTGGGTTTCCTCTGGGTGTTCTGGTTTCCTCCCAATGTCCAAAGATGTGCAGGTTAAATGGATTGGCCATGCTAAATTGCACATTGTGTGCAGGGGTGTGTAAATTAGGTGGTTCAGACGTGGGAAATGCCAGGTTACAGGGAATGGGTCTGGGTGGGATGCTCTTCAGAGGGGCAGTATGGACTTGTTGGGCCAAATGGCCTGTTTCCACACCGTAGGGATTCTATGATTCTACTGTATGAGTAGAGAATATTTCAGCTATCTTTCCATTTGGTGTTATGACTGGCTATTCTTGAGAGAGTAGGAGAACACAAAGCATTCTTCAACCCATTTCAGTTTTGCAGCTAAAATCCGTCTCTCCTCCTTCTGGCACAGAGAGAGTTACTTGAGATTGCTTTTTGTTTGTATATTCAATCTGCATGCAATGCTTCATATCCAATATACGTAGACTCACACGATGTTGCAAATAAGATCAGAGAGAAGGACCTTTCCATAGCTCCAAGGGTGGGGATGATCGGTTTCATTGGCTTTGGATAAAATGTTAATTTCACCTGAGATTGTCTTTTGTCTAATCCATATTGGTTTCATGAAAGTTAGTCAACTAGTATGGGTCAGATGATGCCTGTCGCCATTTGAAATCACTGCTTTAGTCCCTTTCTTGAAAACCTTCTTAGTCCATGAGATTAGCAGGTATGCAATGGAATTCGAAAGTAGTCCTGTGGCTGAGGATTTTGATGTTTTCACAATATGCAACTTGCCCAATTGTAGATTTAATTAAAGTGGGGGTGGGGGCAAGGCAGGTAGAAGACCAATGCATGACCCAATTCCACTCACCCCACCCCTACCTCTGAAACCCAACACTAACTCCTACCCACTGAAACCCAGCCTAAACACTCCATCAGTTACTGGCCACCTTGTACATTGGGATCATACTTGTCAGATATTCTATCACCTGGCACCCTACCTACTACACAGTTTGCACCTTACTCTCCTGGTATTCTAATCTCATACTTGCCTCATGTTCTTAGCTTTTGACAGCAGGTATCAATGTGGCTATCAATGATTCTGGACCTGGTTCTGCCATTAAATGTCAAAGTGCAGCAGCTGATTACTGTGAGGGAAGGAGCATGGTTTGTCTTCCTCTGACAGTTTATCACAACGAGAGAACTACTAAAATTAAAGTACAGTTCTCACACAGGGTCCCATTGCCTGATACAAAGGAATGTCCAGGTGTGTTAGCTTTGTGTATCTTTGGAAGGCAGCAGAAGTTCCCTACGTGAGAAGTACGTGGAATGAGTGTGCAAAAGATACTTGGAATGGCTGGACCAAAAGTCTTGATCAGCCTGTTGAGTTGATGAGTGTGTTCTTTGGTCAGATCGGCAGGTGTTTGGGAGAAGACCTGATTGGGATGTCAGAATTGTACCCATCTATCATGGTGCTTAAAAACAGAAGTGGAATGGCAATCTACAAGAGGTCAGGAGTATCTGATTTGTCCTTCTGCTTTACAAACCTATCTAGCATGCCCATCAACCATGCTTACTCGAATGGAGAGCCTTAGTTCATGCAAGTTATGGGGTCGCACATTTCAAAGTTCGAACTTGTGGCTGTTTTCCACTGTCCCCCAAGTCGGAATAGTTGCCAACTTTTACCCTGGAAAGAAAATCTAGCGCAGTGTTCCAGGCTGTCGAAGCAGATTTGACAGCATGAAAAGAAATCTAGAGTGAAAGAGAAAGGAGCACAAGAGTAAGGGGAAGAGCAGAGGAAAAGATCATATAGGATGAGAAAAAAGAGATTTCACTTCGTTTTTTATTCCTATACTTCCATGTCTCTGCCATTTTCTGTTGACTGTGGCCTAAAAACTGTACAATATCTAACTTCTTCTGGTTCTGATGAAAGATCACTGACCTGAAATGTTCAGTATTTTCCTCTCAGCGGGTGATGTCTGATCAACAGAGTACGCACATCATTCAGAGATAGTAAGACCTGCAGGTGCTGGAGTCAGAGACAACAGTGTGGAGCTGGATGAACACAGCAGACCAGGCAGCTTCAGAGGAGCAGGAAAGTTGACGTTTTAGGTCGGGACCCTCTTTCAGAAATGGGGTGCTGACCTGAAACGTCAACTTTCCTGCTCCTCTGATGCTGCCTGACCTGCTGTTAAACCTACAAAAGTATACCCATTTTGGCATCACCATACACTGCTTGGTCCAGTTCTAGTGATTTATTCTTTCCACAGGAAAGCAGCTCCTCTGTAATGTATGTGATGCTCCTGAAATAACTTTAATCAAGGAATATAATCAGCCCGATTTTCTTTTCCTTTGTAAACAGTAAGCGTTAATTAAGGTTTTGACTCTGCTGTGAATAGCATGTTAATTTCCTTAATAATGCTGTTCAGAGCACTTGACATGCTGATGAGGTGCAAATAGAAGGCAGCTCAGGCTGTCTGCAAATAACTGCTTTTCCAGGCTGCTGGCTGAACCTCATTTACAACGATAAATTTATCATTGAGAATATCATGAGGTAATGAGTTGTAGCATCAACAGCTTGACATTTGCAGTTGTTATGGTGACTGATAAATTTGATAAGAGTTGGATCATCATCACATTCTAGAAATATGTAAACAGGATGTTTGATTAGTGTGGCTTATCCCACAGTAGGTTTTACAGCTTTGAAAATTCATAACTCATCAGCGGCTTTAAATGTCCAGTGTACTTGGCTGTGCTGAACTATACGAAAGCTGCAGAAATATGTCAGGCTTTAGGGGTGGCACGGTGGCTCGGTGGTTAGCACTGCTGCCTCACAGCACCAGAGACCCGGGTCAGTTCCGCCCTTTAGCAACTATCTGTGTGGAGTTTGCACATTCTCCATGCGACTGCGTGGGTTTCCTCCAGGTGCTCCAGTTTCCTCCCACAGTCCAAAGATGTGCAGTCTCGGTGAATTGGCCATGCTAAATTGCCAGTAGTGTTCAGGGATGTGTAGATTAGGTGTGTTATAGGAGGATAGGTGTGTTGTTCTCAGGGTCAGTGTGGACTTGTTGGGCTGATGGCCCTGTTTCCATACAGTAGGGATTCTATGATTCTATGGAAAGAAGCCCTGATAACCAGGCATGTAATTCATAATCTGCCAACCCTGGTGCCTGTAGAGGGAAATAGTAAACAAATGTGATACTCTCCCTCATGTCTGTGATTCCAGCTATTGTGAAGATGTTTAATTTTGTCAGCTGGCTTTTCACATGTTGAAAGCTTATCTTTTTAAAAAGAAGATACTTTCGCGAACCAAAAGACACCTACTTAAAGCTGCTGTTAATTTTCTCCCAACAAACTCATGGGACATGCCATGAGGCTGCGTTTGTGAGTAGCACCACCATTTGCTGAAGCAGAATGCACGCACATGCCATTTCTTTGCCTCGACACCAAGTTATTTTCACTTACACTTCGGTGAAGTTTCTTGGGCGTTTTTGACAGTCAAGGCAATAGGTGAAAATTTTGTTGTTTCCACAAGGACAAAATTTTCTGTTTTCTTATTGGGGGAGTCACTCCTTTCAGATAATCTGTGGATAGATGGTTTGCTTTTCATTCTCGCTGAAATCGTCAATGAAAATGCATGACTTACAGGGGAGAGTTTCATCCTTTTAAAATAGTTGCATTCGTACTGCGAAACAGAATGTGGTGTCATGTAACACTTTATGACGGATAGCTCTTTTTCATTTTTCATTTTGTTTTCATTTTTCATTTGTCCACTTTAACGTTTCTCAGTTTAAAGCTCACAGGAGCAGAAAAAAGGAGACTAACTCCTAGGGGTGACACGGTGGTGAGCGCTGCTGCCTCACAGCGCCAGGGGCTTGGGTTTGATTCCAGCCTCGGCCTGGAGTTTACATGTTCTCCCTGTGTCTGCGCAGGTTTCCTCTGGGTGCTCCGGTTTCCTCCACAATCCAAAGAAGCGCAGGCTTAGGTGGATTGGCCGTGGGAAATGCTGGGTTACAGGGATAGGGGAGGGGCAGTGAGTCTGGGTGGGAAGCTCTTCAGAGGATCGATGTGACTCGATGGGCCGAAAAGTGTGCTTCCACACTGCAGGGATGCTATGACTGTGGCACCGTAGGTGCAATCATGACTCTATATGCCCTGCCTGGTGGACATAAAAGATGCAATGGTGTTAGTCATAGAACAGCAGAGCAACCCTGATTGACATTTTGCTTCAGCTATTGTAGCCAAAAACGGACATCTGGTTATTTATCTCTCTATTGACTATGGGACCTTGCTCTGTGCAGACTGGCTGCTGTGCTTTTCCATGCTACAATAAAGCCAACACTTTAGAAGTCTTTTTATTCCTGAAATGCTGTGAGGTGCTTTCAGAATTTCTGAAGTTGCAAATTTCTTTTCTTCTTTAGCAGCCTCTTAATATGAAAATGGTTTCATTTAGACAGTTGGGAATTTTTGTGATAATTCGAGAAATAAACGGATTTTGAGTATTGTGTGTGACAGCAGCCAGTAAAAGCAACAGGCTCACCCGGTAAAAGATCTAAAGGGAGCTTTGGGAGTCACTCTCTGTCATTGTTGCAACCCATCCCAGCAAGCAGCATCACATGACGGATTCCTGCTAGGAGAAAGGTGGGCTGCTCTCAGAGGGAGATGGAAGTGCTTCACTTACCTCTTCCAGATTCGCAAGATCAGGAAATCAACAAAAAGAATGCAGTTGATCCCTGTACATCGGTGTCCTGTTTATCCTGCAGTAGCTGCCTTGTACTGGTGTGTAAAATAGCGTACCATAAAAGGATGCAATATGACTAGATAAAGCCAGAAATGCCTCCCACACCAATTTACAGAAAATGAGGCAAACTGAAATTTAACAACCAGTTTCGCTGTTCCTCCCTGTTTCTAAATTCAGTGAGATGATGTGGCAAGGTACTGCTATTACAGAGACTGGAAAATGGTTCAGAGGGACTGGGGCATGCACCAAAACTTGAAAGGAGCCTGTTGCCAAAGCGAGGCAGAAACTGGGCAGTTGAGAGCACCGATCCTTCTCCATTGTGGGTATAAACCTGGTCATCCGGTATGAGGTACTCTCAGTGCCATTGTACGTGGTGCAGGTCTGGCCTTTTCCTCAAACCTGCACCGCTGCAGGCACCCGGGCCATCTTTCACTTCATTTGGAGGTCAAAGGTGGACCAAGTTTGTATAAAGATCTAGACAAAGGAGGGAAAAACATACCCAATGCTACCCTCCCCTGATGGTTACCTTTGTGTGTAGCTGCATCAAGCTGTGCGAAAACCCCCTGTGCACACATAGCAAGTGTCAGTACTTACTGAGGTTCTCCCTGTCCCCAGTCAGGTTAGGCCTTCTTGCTGCGGAACGCTCCAAGTAGTTGGACCATCCTGTGTCACCTGTCCTTTGTGGAGAAATTTGTGAAGAAAAACACCTTTGACCCCAAGTCAGTTAGATTGTGGTCATCACATACCGTCCTCGAGACCCTTAGGGAAAAGGAAAGAGTAAGTCTTGTTGAGTGATTCCCTATGCAGACTGAATGCCTCATTTCCAGAGCTCTCCAACAAGCACCGGGATATTGCTTGGCTGGTGGTGAGAAGGGCCCTGCCTGTGGGATCCTTTTTGCACGCCTCTTTGTGCCACTGCACACTGCCCTGGAAGTGACAGCAGAGGGACGAGACTGGCACACACCTCCCTCTGGAATGTGCCTATGGAAAGGAAGTCTGGAGAGAAATGCAGAAATAAGGTTCCTCCGAAACAGCTCCGTGATGCCGGACTCTGTGCTGTACGGTCTGTTTCCCAGGACGCACACCAAGACAAACATCAGCTGCACCTGGAGGACCATCACCACAGTGAAAGACGTTCTTTGGTCTGCCCAAAACTTGCTGGTCTTCCAGTTGAAAGAGTTGACCCCGACTGAGCATTGCATACTGGCACATTCCAAGGTCCAGGACTACGTGCTGAGGGACGCACTAAAGCTTGGGGCAGCCGCTGCCAAGACACAATGGGGAAAGACCACTGTGTAAGGTCCTTCTGCCAAAGCAAAACAGGGGGTCCACTCTGTAACCAGGTTCTGCTGATGGCTCAGCAAAATGCCAAGCGGTTAAGTTTAAATAAAGAGAAAGATGAACATCAGTGTTTGTTTTATTCTCTAATTAATGACATTATAGATCGGAATGGCTACATTAACTGTGGATGTGCACAAAGCTTTCTTTCTATGAATAAAGCATATCTTTGCAATAAAAAAAAATTGAACAATATTTGTTTCAAGAAAAAGTGGAACCTTATGCTTGACTCTATATTGTGTTAGGATGGAAAAAAGGTAACTCAGAATATGCATGATACTAAGCTGTTTGAATTTGCAACTGAAGCACTATCCGGTAGGATAGCATTTTTAGTTAGTTGAAAATTTGACAGAAAATTAGACTTAATCATTTATTAAATTCTTCAAAAAAATGTTGGGTGAGCTAGCTAAAGTGTGGGGATCCTCCTATCAGCATATATTTGCAACGTCTAATTTCATGCCTGAAAGATTTGGTTCTAATTTCTTTTGGTTATGCTTCTGGGTCCCAGACTCATCATCTGGCACAAATAGTTGCTTGAAATCTGCCCTAGCCGTTCCACTTTATATCTTTAAAACTTCACAAATCATCCCTTAACTTTCTCAACTTGACGAAATACAAGTCTTGTTTATTTAATCTCTCTGATCTCAATTCTTGGAATCTATGTACTCACTCCAATGCCAATATACCCTTATTATCACTGTAAATTCGATCACCTGTGAATTGTTTGCAATCTCTTATCTCACGGAAATTTGGTCTGATTTACCTTCCCGATACCTGTAGCTGGACTGTGATCAGCTTTCCAGCCCCAAAGCTCTGAAATACCTTCCGTCCACCTCTCCTTTGGAATCAAGTCTTGAAAGCTACCTCATTACCAAACTTTTAGTCATCTCAATCTTATTATCTCTTTATATGGCTATATGTGAAATTCTGTCGGATAACATTCCTGATGGGAACCTTAGAGTATTTCCACTCAGCTAAAGACATTATGCAAGTACAAGTTGTTGTCATTGGAATGGAAAATAGATTTATACGATGGCTGTGTCTAATTAGCAAACCACCTTGTTGCAGCAAAGGTATAATTATATTCACACAGAAGAGTTGCAGAAAGGTTAACCGGTGAATTTCAAGTTCAGTTTTCAGCCTTGACTTGTGTGGAAACTTGATGTGCAAATGTATCATTTAATCTAATTTTGATTGTCAACAACTATCCAAATTAAAACAGTGCAAGAATCTTCAGGAAGACTTGTTCTTATTGGCTTCATGCATTTCCTCCTACCCAATATTTGCTGATATTATCAGTGGTTTCATTCAAAAATACTCCCACTATAGAGTTAGGGTCTTCCTGTGCTGTGTACAAGTCTTGTGTCTTTCCAATAACCTGACTTGCCTATAGAACCTTGACACTGCAAAGTTTCAAAAATATTGCTTTTCCTGTGTCCCTTCAGGGGAAAGCAGATTTGTGTTGAGGGAGACATTTGTACTGCATAATCCATAAAACCAGTGAGAGAATGCCATTAAAAATGCCCATGAAAAGGAGTGATCCATATCCTATCCCCACAGTTTACATGAGAAATAATGAGAATGACCCTTAAAGAAAATGCATCTTAAAACTGTGGCCGGTCACTCTCCAAACATGAATGGATAATACTAAAAACAGTGCAAACCACACAACTTTAATAGCTGAAGGAAGCAAAGTGTGGAATAACAGGCCTCCTACCGGGCACAATGACGATGCTCCGATTTTATAGTTGCATTGTCTTCACTTGTTTGACAGGCATTTGGTGAACACAGCTAAACGAGGACAAGGCTTCTTCAAGCGGTTGAAGAGAGAGGAAGAGGAGAAACAAAATGTATTGCAAATGGAGCAAAAAAAACTAATGGAGAAATACAGCCAAGAATGGCAACCTCCCAAGTACTCCTCAGATGAGGAAGAATCTGAGGAAGAACAACACGAAGAGAAGGGGTAAGTGGCACTTTGATATTATTAGAGCTCTACCATGCTGATTCAACATACTGCATGTATACGTGCTGCACCCTCCTAGCATTTCATTGTTCTGGAAAGTAAACATTTACCATTTTGGTTCTCGGTCAGGAATTATAATCCAAATTTGGCAGGAGGGAAATTACTTCAAACAGATTCTTTTTAAAATCATCGTGAAAAAAAGACAAGGTTATGTTTAATTCCAAAGAAGATTAACTTTACATTAAGGACCTCAGTGCTTGCAGTTTTCTGTATGGGTCATGTGTCTAGATTGCCACCCTCTAGAGCTCACTATGTTGTGGGTTGCGTTCTTTGCAGAATTAATCTAGGCGGCACAGTGGCTCAGTGATTAGCACTGCTGCCTCAAAGCGCCAGTGACCTGGGTTCGATTCCATCCTTGGGCGACTGCCTGTGTGGAGTTTACACATTCTCCCTGTGTCTGTGTGTGTTTCCTTGGATGCTCCCACAGTCCAAAGATGTGCAGGCTGGGTGGATTGGTTGTGGGACATGCAGGATGTTTCCTTGGATGCTCCCACAGTCCAAAGATGTGCAGGCTGGGTGGATTGGTTGTGGGACATGCAGGATTACAGGGGCAGGGCAGGAGGTAGGTCTGGATGGGGTGTTCCTTGAAGGATCAGTATAGGCCAACTGGCTTGCTTTCACACTATAGTGATTCTATTTAAAATGCTTAAAAAAAATCAGTCATACTGCAGCTGGAATAATATGAACAGTTTTGATCCTTTAGTCTAAGGAAAGATGTACTGATCCTGCAGCAGCCCAAAGAAGGTTCACTAGGCTAATCCTAAATACGGAGGGCTTGCTGTGTGAGAAGAGTTGAGTAGGTTGAGGTGGACTATTTGGAATTTAGAAGAACGGGAAGAGACCTTCCCTAAAACATACAAGAATCTCTGGTGGCTTTCCGGGTTAAATACTGAGGGGTTGTACTCCCTTGTCGGAGAGTCTAGGACCAAAGAGCATAATTTAAGAGAAAGGATCGCCAGGTTAGGACAGAGATGAGGGGTGAATCTATGCAATTCTTCACCACAAATACTGCCAAGGCTGCTTTGTTAAGTATATACAAGCCTGACTTGGATAGATTTTTAATCAATAATGGAATCAAGAGTTATGGGGAAAAGGGATGTAAGTGAAGTTGAGAATTACTAGATCAACTATAATCTCATTGAACAACAGAGCAGACTTGAAGTGCCAATTGGCCTGCTTCTATTCCTATGTGTTATGGTTAACCTCTCTAAAACATCAACAGTGTCTCAACAATCCCTATCCAGGAATTGACTCTTTCCTGGCTTTGGGTAGATAGAAGAAAAGATGGTGTTTCATGTGTGTAATACTTCTTGAGACCTCAAGATGTCCACAAGAACCTTCTAGCCAATGAAGTTATTTTATTATGTGTATTAAAATTTTGATTTTAGCTTTTTATCCAATATGCTACACAACTTGAAGCCTTATAGATGTAAGACATACGCGTGTGGCAGGAAGTCCTAACATTGTGTGAAATTAGATCCTGCCTTTCTACCACCAAGAGCAGTCCTTTTATGGTTTTCCAAGTCATACATGCAACATCCTTGTACATGCTTATGTGCAGCTTGATGTTCCCTCTGCTCTGAAAGAAATTCCCAGAAATCCTGCACCTGTAATGTATATCATCATTCATGTCAGAAAGATGTCTCTGTTCAACTTCCAGTAGTGTTATATTTCCAAATTAATGAAAAGCCTCAACTGTGCTGATATTTGATTGTGACTATATTCTCATGCCATGGTATTTTGCTTAGGATTTTTGTAACAGATCCAATCTTCTCACCACCGTCAAATGCAATAAAAGTCCACTCTCGAAGGACTTCCAGTAAAAGAAAGATTCCAGATGCACGACCTTACACACCAGTACATTGTAGCCTTATGTCAACCAGATTGACAGAGAAGGACATGTGAGTATAATTCTAAATGGATGTGCTTGGACAACTATTTTTAATTCATCAGTTAAGAAAGTTATATTTAATGTGTCATCCAATGAATTCCATTAGATGGGAACCAATCTTGTAATTGTATTCTAACACCTCTTAAGATACATTCCATGAGACTTTTTAATGACTTTGGTATCTGTACATCTATACTTTGTATAACTGACACTGAAATGTTGCTCCACCACAGCACCCAGTCACTCACCATTAGGAATATATTCTTGATTTCTCTCTTTTGGATCCATCATAACTTTGAACCCTATCTTCTACAGTTTTACACTCACTTATCATGTCTACAGTATTTTGGAACTTACTTTTTTTGTGATTAACTGTGCCTCCCAACATAATGGAAAGAAACAAGAAACTTAATTTCTATTGATAACAAAGTGTGAAGCTGGATGAACACAGCGGGCCAAGCAGCATCTTAGGAGCACAAAAACTGACGTTTCGGGCCTAGACCCTTCATCAGAGAGGCATCTTTCTTGAGATGGATATCCCAAATGCTTTACAGTCCATTAAATACTTTGGAAGTGTGACAAGTGTTTTAGCAATTTGTTTACTTCTGAGAAAAATGTACTAAAAATGCACAATAAAAATCATCTAAATTTCATTCGTATTTCCAAAGGGTGGGAAAGAATCTCCATAAAATTTCCATACGAGTGCAAAGTGCTTTGTAGCAATGTATGCTGATTAAAAATGATGCAACTATTTTAAAATATTGTCTTCTGATGAGATTCGTGGGGAGAAAAAAGGTTCCTCGATATTTGATGTGTGCCAGGACTGCTATTATGTTCATTATAATTGAGCTTAGGATTCCTCACAAGTGACACTTGGTCATTCTGTGTCTTTGAGCACTGACATGATGGGTTTTCAATGCAGGTCATGTTCAAGAATCTTTCCAAATATCGCCACGTTTTCATACCTGATTCCTGACAACACGTAAATTTTAAAAATATATCTTCTAAGGATATGTTTGTTCTGGCCACAAGTTTGAAAGAATATTTTGTATTAAATTTTCTGATTTCACTGGTTGTTCTTCTCTATCTTAAGTAATCTGACATGTAAATCCTTCCATCAGAGCTGTAATTACACAGAGGTTTCTGTCTTCCTTTCAGCAATCAGCTCTAATCATTTCACAGGATGATTTTCATAATTGTACTACATATTCATTAATCTGTCATTTGCTTGAAATTCTTCCATCATTTCTTTTAGAGATTAAAATGATTTTGTCTGGTCAGGTTGAAAATGCCTGAATCGTAGGCAACTGGCAGCATAACCTAGCAGTGAACTGATAGCTCATGAGTGGCCACTTCTGTCCAGTAACATTACTGCTTGTGCCATCACTTATTTCCCAACGTTTTAACCAAGACCACTTCTCTATTGACAACAAGGTGTAGAGCTGGATGAACTCAGCAGGACAGGCAGCATCAGAGGAGCAGGAAAGCTGACATTTCAGGTCTGGACCCTTGTATTTAGAGTGGTGCAATCTGAAATTATTGTTACAAATTTACGAAGTAGTAGATGGTTGTCATGAGTAATTTGGATCTTTGCATTTTTCATGGGAAAAAATGTAAACAGGGAATTTGGGCATAGATGTGAAATTGCATGGGGTCATCAAGCACATGCAATTCAACACCTGAATGTGCATGCCCAAATTCTCTGGTATCTACTCCTGCCTCACTGAGCTCAGGCCAAGATTACCAAATCATAAAGTGCGTGCAATAATAATTCTCCACATGGAGTGTTTTTGATTTTACTTGGACTTTTGCCTTGAAAGGGAGAGAAATTCTGTGCAGGAGACAAAGACAGAGGGATTGAACTACTGCAAACATGTTCAAGTCAAGATTTTAAACACAGCTCTGGCAGAGATCCAAACGATAACACCATAGAAGCAAATTTTAATGTTTCATTGCTGAAATGAAAGTCTACCGTTTCCCAGTTGGTGCATAAGTTGGGAATTACCACAACAAAAAGTAGAATGAATCCCTACCGATGGTGAAGGGACAGGTCCTCTGTCAGGAGGCTATTCTGAGCCACATGGCAGAAATAACACTACAGTTGATTATCCTCAGTATCTGTGAACTAGGAAGAAGGAAGAAAATGACATTCCCACGTCTGATCATTTACATTGTGATTGTTGCTGCAGTGTTCATGGGAAGGCACATAAGGTGAGAATTGAATCAGTTCAGCCTTAGTTCCTCTCACAGTACAAGAGCCCAACACTGGACTCAACTAGTGAACATCTGATGCCCTTGGAGCAATATCTCAGGCAAGAGTTGGAACTTTAGGGAGGGAGAGTAATCTCATATGAAGACTTAATGTTTCTCATCTGTAATGTCCGAAGACCCCGCTGCCCCTAAGATCCATGCTTGCTTTCCTACAGGGAGCCACTCTTTCGACAACTCTGTGCCTTGACCTGGCTACTTGAGGCTGTGACTGTAGAACCACTGAGCACAATGGGCACTGTTACAACCTGCTGGACTGCCAGGTAACACTTGCCATAGCTACAATATTATGTCGTGCAGTGCCCTGTTTGTTCCTTATAGATTTAGAGAACGCCAGCGTGACTGAAGCTTTCTGCTGTAGTCCCCTGATCATGCAACGCAACAGTGAGTCACTTGCACAGCTACAGTAGACTTGCTGGTAAGTTCACAGTAATTGGATACCAGATAGCGTGTTGCAAGCCTCATATGTTTCACAGGTAGGGTGGGGGAAAGAAACTATTTGAATTCCTGTTCCTGCTTGCTATTCGTATCCTGGCTGCAAATTGTACATTTGTGGCTATTATACGGGGAATAAATCAGGCTTCATTCCCAGTAAATCCATTTCACATGTTTCTTTCACCACTTTCTGTCTGACCTCCTGTTCTTATGTAATGCAAAATCCTCCATCTCCAATCCATACATGTTTTTGGGAGTCACAAAACTTGCAATCATTCCCAACTTAGTGGTAGCTAATAAGTAGCTATTAGGCACACAGTATTTGTTCATCATTAAGAGGTGAAGCACTACAGTCAACGTTTCTATAGTGTACAGGAACAGCATGCATGTCTTTAATTTTGAAACCAGTTAGTAAAGTAGGAAACCAGACCCCAATCCTTTACGCAGTACTAGATTGATTGATTGAATGCAACATATATCTGTCTCTTTCCTAAAATACACTCAGCATACCAGACATCTCTCATACCCTTGAGTAAAATCAAACAAATAAATTAAATATCCAATCATCGCTTACTAATCAAACTAAACTGAATTAACACTTTTGCCGGGGGCGGTGCTGGAGAGTGGTGGTTCAAGGCTGTAGCCTTGCTGTGTATACCTAACAAAGGCAAAGCACCTCGTGCTCCCTCACCAGTGACACCCAGGCACAGGTTTAACATTAAACAAGTAGTAGCATAGAATCAGAGATAGTAAGAACTGCTGATGCTGGAATCTGAGACAACACCTTGTGGAGCTGGAGGAACACAGCAGGCCATGCAGCATCAGAGTAGGAGAGTTGACGTTTCAAGTCGGGACCCTGCTTCCTCCTCACTGTATCATAGAATCATACAGTACAGAAGAGGCCTTTTGGCCCATTAAGTCTGCGCTGACAAAAACTACTCTAAATCTACTGTAGTCCCACATTCCACCACTTGGCCCATAGCCTTGAATATCATGGCATTCTGAGTGCTCGTTGAAGAACTTTTTAATGGTTGTGAGGTTTCCTGCTCAGCTATTCTTGCAGTCAACATCAATTGACCCTCTCAACTACCTACTGCCTGGATTTGTTAAATAACACCTTGGCCATGCCAAGGAGCTGCTAATGGGCTCCTCTTTAGACCTTCACACCCCCTTCCATTCCAGGTAGCCACATGGGTCTGAAGTGGGACCAAAAATGCTGGTGGTTTGGTTGCTGCAGCTGGTAGCTCCTTCCAGGAGATCTCTTGTTGTGGAATATTGTGCTTACAGACTAATCCCTCAAATAGTGCAAAAGGTCTGCGACCTCAGCTAATCTACACCAAGATAGAATACGGACTCCTCAACACCACGGAAATTAGACATCGTTGCATGCAACACTCTTAGTGTCAAATCCTCAATGGAAAAAGAAGAACATGTATGCGAAGAACCCTCCACTGGGGGCTACGGTCACCTGTGGGTGGCAGGACAGATTGGGACAATGTGGAGCTGTGGGGGTTTGCACTGAGTGCCTGATATATCAAGCAGGAGCAGGGGGAGGAATGCATGTACATGGCATTAGGTCATTCCAACATCTTAGGCAATCCCCTTTCAACGTTCCCCACTGTTCTACTGTCTGTGTCTGCAGGAAGGTAACTCTCAGTGAATTCCTCAGCAGTGACTGTGCCAGGGAGGTACAACACCATGGGTCAGTGCTGCTGGACTGCCGGGGAGTAGGCACCCTGAATGCCTCATTGCGACCAGTGTGTGAGTCTCCAGCCAAATGGTTTTCCCTGTGAATGCCCAATGACTGGTAGTTGCTGCAACCCTGTCCCTCACACGTCATTTCACTTAGCTTTCCCCTTTTTGAATGTGGTGGTAGCCATTTTCTTCCACAGTGTGTATTTTCCATTTGCACCATGCTGGAAGGTAACAGCGAGTGGCCATCCGGCAGTGGCCTACACCCTGAGTTTGCCGGAGAATCTCCAAAAATTATCCCATATCTCCGTGACCATCCTGCCCACCCTACATGCTTCACCCCACCCAAGCCACCTACATGTGCCTCAATCTGCCTCGCTGTTACCCCACTGTTAGGAAGGTCCTGAGGGTTGTCTGAATGTCAGACGAATGTCAGATGTCAATGACTATGGAGGACGTATACCTGCAGCTGGTGCCTATAGATCATGCCCTGGGCTGCTGTTTACTTGACATGCAAATCATTTAGAGGTTAATTCTGTGAGTACTAACTCTGGTTTCCTTCGAGATAGCAAGAACTGCAGACGCTGGAATTAGAAATAACACAGTGTGGAGCTGGAGGGACACAGCAGGCCAGGCAGCATCAGAGGAGCAGGAAAATTGATGTTTCAGATCGGGACCCTTCTTCTGGTTTCCTTGTTCTATTTATCCAGTGTCTAGTTTGTTGGACAGGTTAGGTAAGTTGGAAGCAGGAAGTTAATGAAACAAGTTGGGCCATTGTCAAGGACTTAACGAGCATTATTTATTGTCAGTTCGTACATTGGCACTGTCTGGTGAGAATCTCATGTCACTGCTTGTGAAAAGTATAAAACGCGGAGTGAGATCTCAATGTTAAGATGGACCTTGCTGACTACTTATCCAATTCTGTCACAGATCTCACTGTAGGTCACATCACTCAGGCCCTGATTAGATTCTGCCCCGATGTTTTTTTCCAAACACAAGAGATTTTCTGTAAATAACTACTGGCGAGAGTAAATTTCATCACAGTTTATTCGAATGGAACCTGCTGACACTACACTAAAAATGTGAAAGAAGGCAAATAACCATCAATGCTATGTCTAAAGGAAATCTAGTCAAATGGAATCAAAAGGCTGAAACAGCAAAGTGCGTTGCAAGAGTGAATTTCTTTGCCAAGAGTTCCCTTTGTACTTCAATATTTGCAAAAAGCAAAAGGATTAAATTTAAATGTTTTTTCTTTCTATTTGTTACATTGAATTAAACCCAGTTTACTCTCTCACTGATCGATAAAGTCTGCACCATGAGCCATTCTGTGGACGTATCCAGAACTCATTTTATAAAAAGGATATGAAGCACCGAGGAAGAGCAAAAAAGGAGATTGAGTGGTAACTTGATAGAGGTCTTTATGATTTTGAGAGCGTTTGATTGGGTTGATGTAGGGAAGATGTAGTTTGGATCTCAAGGCTATTAAGGGAGAGTAGTCATCAGTAAATCAGAAAGGGACTTGGGGAAGAATTTCTTTACCCAAATGCTAAATAGAATATGGAACTCACTACTGAAACAAATAGATAAAATGATAAGTATTGATACATTGAAGGGCAAGTTAGATAAGTAGTTTAGGAAGGAAGATATATAAAGTTCTGCTGATGGGGTTCATTGAAGATGGGAGAAAGCTGAAATGGAGTATAAATACCAGCATGGAAGACTTGGGTTGAATGACCTGTTGCTGTGCTGTGTGTACAATGTGTTAGTCTTGACCTAAAGAACATTGGCTCATTTACCAGCCTATGCTAATCTTTGTATTAAAGTGCATTGGCCTTTTTACAAATTCACATCAAAAAGTTGAAATCTAGAACACATAATAAATTGAAACAGAACAGACCTTAAAACCATGGTAATTTAGTTGACAATTGATGTGCAAAATAATGTGACAAGTTTTGCATGCTTAGAAGCACAAAGGACAAAGCTAATGAATCAGCAGCTCATTAGAACCGAGGGAAGGTGATTGTCTTCTTCGTTTGGAACTTGAGAAGATATGCTGCTTATACTTGGGAGTGCCATTATAATGAGGCACAGTACATATCTTCATTCGGATAAACACCCTCAGATAAAATCTCCTATTCTCTGTCTCAGTGAAAATAATGCATCAGGATTTTGATAGTAGCTTGCAGTTGAGGTTAAAATGCAGCGAGAGACATTCACCTCAATGTGGACCAGGCTACAGGAAACATCTTCTTTGTGCTGTTTATGAGGATGATTGCAGAAGCTGAATATTCACAGTCTATCCCCACCTAATATTGACCCACTTAATGTTGTTTCTTGTTTTTGTTATTAATAACATAGTATCAGTAGGTCCATTTAAAGTTGTCACTTTACTTTAACATTGCTTTGCAGACTTGCTGTTCTGTGGCCTGCCTGCTTAGCTTATTTATCCCCCAGTCTTATAACCCTAGCATTATTTCTGGGTTATGCTTTGTTGTGGTCTTGTTTCCCAGAATTTCTGTGCAATCGGCCTCAACTTCTGCCTCTGTGCTTATTTGAAGCTTCAGATCTGCGCTTCTATTCATTGCTGGCTCCACTCCAGAACTTAACTCGGTCCTGAGTTCCATCTTTTGGTAAAGAGTAAGTAGTTCTGGGAGTTGAGCTGCTGCCAAATCAATCTAACGGTACTGTACATAGGGGCAGGGACAGAACTCACAGACTACAGTCCTGCTCCTGGCTAGGCCCCCCAACCCTCAACCCAAACACAGTTGCCCTGGCCCCAAATAGAGCACAGTGGTCCACTAGAACCTTGCCCACCCAGCGCCTTACCTTAATTGGCCCTGATATACTCTCCTGTTTGAGCCCAGACTATACAATGAAGGTGACTGTTTTTTTTTCAAATATGTGTTGTTTCTTTTTATAATTAGTGATGCATTTTATTTTGCGAGCTTTTTTCAGCCAGGAATGCAGCTTTGAGAATGTATGGTACAGTATTTCAACTTCTTTGTTTTTTTTTCTGGATGATAAAAGTTCAAAGGAACCTAACTCTAACTTTAGCATTGATTTCTATGGAAAAACACGATTCATTTAAAGTCATTTTAACTTAAAGTTGTGATTTTTAGGAATGCAAACACAATGTTAAGTGAGGACTTGGTATATGTTTTTTAAATACAAAGTGTTGCGAAATCAACTGTATCTTGCTTCGTTCAGAAGCACCTCAGACTCCTGAGTAAACTTGATATTTTCCCTCTTCTCTTGGCCTAGAGATCCAGGTGGAATGAAAAATACAGCCAGGAAAATCAACAAAGATAAGTCCATAGAAACAAGGTGGGAACAGTTCTTAACACAGCCCAAGGTAAAACAATTAACTTTACTCCGTAGCACCTAGAAAGTAGCGCTGTTATCAGATCAATCCCCTTGTAAATGCTGGCACTAGGTACCAAGCTCCTTACACCAGTATTTGTCAGAAACACTCAACCAGAAAATCACTGAAAAAAAACAGTTCTGCGTAAAGTACTTTTGTATCAACTGATCTTGAAAGTTAACTCGATTAAGTGGCTCGTTTGCCTTCCAAATACGAACAAAACAGATTCAAGTCCTGTATAAAAACCTCTCAGTGAAATACAAGGGAATCATCAAACCTGCCACACCCCTTTGTTTGGTAGTGATGTTTGGGAAAAATGTTGCCCAGATTACTTGATTCACGACTCAATGCATTTAACCACCATGAAGAAGCCTCAAGAAATTGTTTATGTACAGTTTTTACTTTTCACACGTCCTTTCCATGGTGCATTTAAAAAAAATGTTTATACACAGTAAAAATGGTCAGCCTCATATTTTTTGCAAGAATAGACTGAAGATGTTTCTCTGGCTTCCCTCAACAATGCAGGGAAATGCATAATATATTTTTCTGTTCAAAATGGAAGGAACTTTCCCCCTTTTAACACTTTAGAATTGAATTTTAATTTCATTGCACAATACTTTGATCAAAATCTCATCTGTCAACTGGCAGTGAGTGCACTATGTGGCCTCAACACATAGTTATATATCTGTGTGTTGGTACAATCAGGTCTTTAAACATTTGTTTTCCAGTTCAAAAAGCTTTCTCCTCGGATTCTGCGCAGGACATCATTACGACCCAGAAGGACCTCTCTTGCAACTGTATCACATGCCAGTGATACAACCCCTGTCCTCGGCAGTGCCTCATCGGTGGTCACTACTTCCGACGACCTGGGAGTGGCAACTCCGGCTCCAATTTTAGAGTCAGTTTCTGAGGCTGAGGACAATGACTCGACTGCAAGCAGCTCAATCACCCAAAGCAAACAGGAGCAAGAAGAAGAGGAGCCGGTGACTGACTGTGAGTGTGTTCAATCAGCTATCAACCATGATGCCAGTTACTGACTGAACAGGGATCTCAGCATTTTGGTAGCTATTAAAGCCATCTTAAAACGGACAGACTAGTGAGCTCAGTACCAATGCTCCCCTCTTCAATGCTTGAATGAGTTCTCCTGTTAGCATGAAAGGATCATGCCCAGCAAAGACTATACACGAGGCTACAACACATAATTTGGAGAGGGTATGGGGGCAGTGGTTGCAGCAACATGGCATTGTTAATATCCCTATCTCTGGGCCAGTACCCTCCTGCTCATGAGGTGTGTCATTAGATTTCTGAACTGGTTGATTAAAGATATCAACAACACAAAATTGGGTGTAATCGGGCATTAATTGACCATAGCGGATTTATTTGTTTTAATGAATCATTTATGCCTTATTAATATTTGTGTAAGTTTGCCAGTTAAATGCCACCAATCAGCCATTTGTTTTATCTGGGTTAATGGCTGGATTAAAAACAGTAAGAATTCTAGGATCCATGTCACTGATAACTCATAATGAGCAGATGAGACTAAAATCACAGACTGTCAGTGTCCAGGAGAGGCTTTTAAGTGAAACGGAAAAATTTATTACAATAGAGGAGTATTCTTCTAAGTTCAATATTGGGACAATTTACGTGGATGATTGGGTCACAGAGCTGTGCAGCATAGAAATAGGGCCTTTGGTCTAACTTGTCCATGCCAACCAGATATTCTATATTAATCTAGCCCCATTTGCCAGCATTTGGCCCATATCCCTCTAAACCCTTCCTATTCATATACGCATCCAAATGCGTATTACATGTTGGAATCATACAAGCTCCACTTTCCTTTGGCAGCTCATTCCATACACATACCACCCTCTGCGTGAAAAAAAATTGTCCCTTTTAAATCTTTCCCCTTTCACCTTAAACTTTTGCTCTCTATAGGATTCAACAGAGTACTATTTTAACTTGGTACCTAACTGATGTTGCCCTTTGATACTGATGAATTGTAATGATTACAAAAACTGGCTAACTTTCTGTGATTTTGTTATTTGTGTTTCATTAAAAACTTACTTAATAGAACCTATTCCCAATGATGCTGTATTGGCCAGCTTTCTACATGAATTATAATCACTATCTGTTAGTGTGCCCGAGCAGAGTAAGAGTTAAAAGAGGAAAGATAGTTGAGCATTCACAGTCTAAATTGAAGGAGCTAGTCGGGAACTAATTAGCAGTTTTAACAAATGTTACTGTATTGTAACCGCCCAAACATGATTGAAAACTATAGATATATTATATTGCATTCACTGATGTGCAACAAAGTTAGTTCAAAGTGCACTAACTGGTGTAGAACTGAGGCAGACAGGCCATGAAGGTCCCAGATTCAGTTCTTTACTTTGTGCCCCATTATCTGATTATAGCCAGGGTATGTGTTAGAATTGACTGCGAACTAAAGCAGGAGTTAATTCAGGTAAGGTTCCCACACATTGCCATTGTCATATGACTTACGTTAGGCAAGACATTTATACATGGATATGAAGTGATAGCAAGACCTGGTTATCATGCCATTCTGTGTTTACTTCATCAACTGGCATACTTCCTTGCATCTGAGGAATGACCACCGGGCTGAGTTAGCAAATGCCAGTTGGACCAAATTGCAAACCACTGCATCCAACAGAGGAGGGAAAACTGTGGGGGGCACACAGGGTGTGAGGGGGAGTAACATTAGGCAGGAACTGTAAGGGAAAGAAAGCTTTGAGGCATATTGACCAAAGTGACAGTGCCATTAAAAGCTGATGGTAGTTAAAAGCTGAATTTTATAGCATAAATTTCATCAGATGGAAGCAATTAATACCAACTCTGTGTAGGGTCAAATCTGACTCACAGTATTATGTGAAATGTGAAATAGAAAAATTTGTTTTGCATGCCGTTCATTCCAACCCCTTCAAACTATCCAGTACAGCAGTTGCTGCTAGTGAAGTGTGCTGTGATTTAAAAGAAACTTCTGCAACGCCTCTGCAGGACAAAATAATACTTGAGGCCAAGTTAGCCAAAAGACTTGCTTTGCTGCTTAACCATCCCTGCTTTAAAATCTTTGTAGTTTCTTAGGTAGAAAATGGTCTTTCAGCTTTCTCTCATATTGCTATTTCTGGTCTATTACTGTGCAACAGCATAATGTCAGCACCACACGTCCACTCGAATTACTTCTTTAGTGTTACATTTGACTAGGCCTCCACCAACCTGGGGACCCGGAAATTACCTGAACACACCCACCAGTTTTGAAGATGCTTTGGTATCTATTTGACTTGATGTGTTGTCTGTCTGTATGTGTTTGTATCCTTCTAGAGATCTTTTAGTTTTTAAAAGAAGCTAAAGCTGTTTCAAGTTTTAGAATGTGGCCGTTTTACTTCCTGTACAACTGGTTCCTTTCAGCAAGATGTGTTGACTGATTTATTGGATCAGAAAAAATTTGATAATCTCAATGTAACAATTTATGATAGATCATACATGGCCAAATCATTGGAATGATGAGGATTACACGTAACTGATAATACTTTCCACTGAAATACCTCTGCTGATCTATAAGTCATCATGTGCTTTTTAGCTCTTCCACAAATCACTATTGCTGTTTACTTCCTTTTAACATCCTGAAAATATTAATTTGCATCAAATACATTTTCTGTTGCTCTCACAGCTTGCATGTTTCCCGTAGCCTGCACTCCCCCTATCTAAGACATTCTTCAACCTGAGGATGTTATATAGCTGCATGATGTTGAAAGAACAATGTGCCAGCTCACCTTCTTCTTGAGCTAACATTCATGCTTTCCCAGTCAAAGGCTTATGTTAGGTAACACTTTCCAAGTCCTCAATAAATTACAGACAATGAATTACTTCAGGAACAAAGAAATAGAAATTTCTGGAGAGACTCAGTGGGTCTGGCAGCATCCATCGAGAAAAAGCAGAGTTAATGTTTTGAGACCAATAACTCTTCTTCATAACAGATGGGTTTAGGAATGTGGGTAATGATAGCTGGGGACTATTTTGACAGGTAAGACCTCACAAAGACATGCTCATAAATTAAAGACAAGAATCAAACAGCACCTCATAAAGTATTGTCCTTCATATGTTTAGGAGCAGTTCTACACACTATGAGAAGGATCTAGGTGCAGAAGAGATTCACCAGCAAGTTGCCTGGGCTGAAGCAATTCAGCGATGATGAGAGACCAGATAGACTGGGGTATTTTCTTAGAGCAGAGAAGGCTGAGAGGGGAATCCAGTTGAGGTGTGCAAAGGTTTGAGGGACATAGACAGGGTAGAGAGCAAGAAACTTTTTCCTTTTATTAGAGTGATCATGACTGGGGGGTACAGTTCAAAGGTAAGGAACAAGAAATTTACAAGGGATTTGAAGCTAAAAATCTTTCACCTAGAATGTTTTGCGTATCTTGAATTTACCCTGAAAGGATGGTAGAAGGGAGAGCCCTCAAAACATTAAGAATTAGTCAATCTAGTTGAAGTGCCATTGCATATGAGGCTACCAGCCAATTGCTGGAAAATGGGAGAGAGACTTCACCAGTTTCAAAATCTCCCCTTCCCCTACTGCATCCCTAAGCCAGCCTAGTTCGTCCCCTCCCCCGACTGCACCACACAACCAGCCCAGCTCTTCCCCCCCACCCACTTCATCCCAAAACCAGTCCAATCTGTCTCTGCCTCCCTAACCGGTTCTTCCTCTCACCCATCCCTTCCTCCCACCCCAAGCCGCACCCCCAGCTACCTACTAACCTCATCCCACCTCCTTGACCTGTCCGTCTTCCCTGGACTGACCTATCCCCTCCCTACCTCCCCACCTATACTCTCTCCACCTATCTTCTTTACTCTCCATCTTCGGTCTGCCTCCCCCTCTCTCCCTATTTATTCCAGTTCCCTCTCCCCATCCCCCTCTCTGATGAAGGGTCTAGGCCCGAAACGTCAGCTTTTGTGCTCCTGAGATGCTGCTTGGCCTGCTGTGTTCATCCAGCCTCACATTTTATTATGCTGGAAAATGGGACCAGTCAAGATGGATGTTTGATGACTGACGCTGACATGATGGGTGAAAGGACCTTGTTTCACTTGTGAAAGCTCACTCTCTCATTTTTGTCTCCTTAGCACTGAAGGATAAAAGCTTCTTATGGCTTGAGATTCATTTCGTATTATTTAATAAAATCAGTAATCATGAAAATAAATTAGTAAAACCCTTATTAGATCTCAAATTCCAAGGTACTTTGGACTCTCCTCTCTGATAGCAAATAGATAGATGCACGTCAAACAGAGACATGTGAAGGGCTCACTTCTGCCGTTAAAGATCAAGTCACTTACAGTTAATGTGGAGAGAAGAAAGACTTTGATGTCCATTTGTATAAATCCTTTGAGCTAGCAAGAGAAGTTGACAAAATTGTTCATAAAACAAACGGATTATTTGTGTTTCTAAATAAAGGAATGAGATGTAAGCTAAGAGATTATGATAGAACCGCTGGTGAGACTTCTGCTGAAAAACTGGGGAAAATCTGGGCTTTGTCTTTGAGCAAAGATGTAAATGTAGGGAAAATATGCAAAGGAGGTTACTATATGTTATCAGGAATTATAACCTTATGTGGAGATACTTGAAAAACTATAACTGTTTTCCTTGGAGCAGGGAAGGTTAAGAGATGATCTAAGAGTTTGAAAGGGTGACCAGTACACAGTACTCCAGATGCAGCCTCATCAAGGCCCTGGAAAAGTGAAGTATAGCTTCTCTTCTATTGCATCCAATTCCTCTCACAATAAACCATAACATTATTTAGCTTTCCTGATTACTTGCTGTATCTGCATATTACTCTTCTATGATTCATGCACAAGGACACCCGGATATCTCTGTATCTCAGAGTTCTGCATACTCTCAGCATCTAGATAATATGTTTTTTGTTATTCTTCCTGCCAAAACAGACAATTTTACACGCTCCCAAATTGTATGCCAGTTGACAGATCTTTGCTCACTCCATTAACCTGTCTATATCTCTTTCCAGACAACCTTATGTCCTTTTCACAACTCATTTTCCTACTTATATTTGTCATAATGCTATCAAATTTAGCCATTACACCTCCATTCCCTTCAGCCAAATTATTTCTGTACATTTTAAAGAGCTGAAGCTCTATCACTGATCACTTGCAACATTCTGACAGCACAGAAAAGATCTATTTGTTCCTACCTTCTACGTTCTGTCGAAAGCAAACCGTTTCCTGGACTGACTCTATTTATTGACAGACGTGTAAGTCAGAAAGGAAAAACTTTTTGCACTGTTTCAATGGACCATTTTGTTACCATTCCTCCAAGGGGTATTACTATTTCTTTATGAATACTTGTCTGAATTTCAGAAGTTACAATTATCTCTACAAGGTCTGCTCACAATTTGACATGCAGTTTAAAGATTCAGTTAAATGATTACTGCCTTTGATGTGGTATCTGAATAGAAGTTTGTTTCTATATGAGATTAAAAAGTTGAGATTTAAATGTTTTGAATGGGTTCCATGAATGGCACTTTCTTGATTATCAAATCTCTAATGAGGTCTGCCCATGACAGATACTGAGTTACCTTGGAGGTGGGTGGCATGGATGTCAAAAGAAGACATTGGATGCATGCTTTGGAATACATTGGTATTGAATGTGGCATGGGTGGTATTGGCATCCATGGGGTCTGAGTGGAGTTGAGACGGTATAAGAAGTGAGACCTGGCGTGGCAGTGTCTCACTGGCCCAGTGTGGTGGCCTTTTGGCTTGGCATGGTGGTTTTTCAGTTCAGTACAGTGGTACAGCCTCTCGGCCCAGCATGGTGGTCTTTCAGCAGTACATGACAGTCTCTCGGACTGGTGTGATGGTTTTTCAGTGGCCCATGGCAGTCTTTTGCCCCGGCGTGACCTCAGCGTGGATCTCTGACCTCAGGGTGATTCCAGATCAGTCCTGCAGCCTCCAGAAGCTCAAGGTGAAGCTAGGCATGGGTCTGGAGTCAGGTTCTGATGCAGATGCTAGGTGCCAGTCAAGTGTGGACTGGGTTGGAAGGACCTTTGCTCTGCACTTTTTATTTCTGTATTTTCTAATTTAATTGTATGATCTGCAATGCAGGATTTTAAAAATTTCTTTATTGGCCTTTTATTTTCCCTATTTTCACACTGAAGAATCTGTGCCTCAGTACCCTTGTACGTAAGACGGTGCCGTAAGTAGCAACTTGTAAACTTTCCCCTGTACTGATTTGAGTATGTAGGCAATAAAGCTAATTCATTTCAACTCAATTCACCGAACAAAACAATTTGTTAAAAACAAATGGGGCAAAGTTCCGGAGTACGCACACAGACCTTGTAACCCTACTTTCCATATACAGAAGCAGAAGTTCCTGGAAAAGCTCAGCAGCTCTGGCAGAATATGTGAAGAATAAAATCAGAGTTAATGTTTTGGGCCCAGTGACCCTTCCTCGGAACTCCTTGTCATATGCCTACCCTCATGATCTGTCTCTGGAATCAATGAAAATAACTGTACCCCACCCTCTGCCTCTTCAAAGTGAGTACATAAAACAGTGTTTTTTATTACTGAGGCAGATGTAGCAAGTTGAAAAAACTTCCTGGTTCTGCCAATCCACCTCAGTTGCAGAAATCTGGCCAACCAAGTATTAAAGTCAGGCTAAAGTTTTATGAAACACTGGATTACCCCCTCTGGACTACTGTATCCAACTTTAGGCACCTCACCATGGAAAGAAGATGCAACCTTTCTTAAGGATAAAGAGGAGATTACAGGCTGTTTGGTTACAGTTTCAAACTTAGTTTTTGAAATGGATATTGGGTAAATACTTGGAGGAGAACAATTGTGTGGTATAATAGGAAAGGAGAAGTGACATGTGAATAATTGGATTGAGCTTTCAGATGAAAAAGCACAGATTTGATGGTTTGAATGGCCTGCATGCAACATTCCATGCTATGGTAAGAGCCAATATTAGGGTCTCAGAGAGTTCTGGGGAGGGAGAATGTTGTTGCTTGCATTTCCTACCTCTGGTGCAGCCGTTTGAAAATCACACAGCCATCTTCTCACTCCTGGCCCTCTGTGACTTGAAGGCCAGGTCTTTAAGCGATCGCTGGTGTTGCAGACTGCGAGCAGAAGTTTGAAGCGAGTGCACTAAGTCCGTCAAGCTAGAACCATCAATTTAAAACTGGCCTGGCTGATTCTAATATTGGAATCAAGATGTGCCTGGATCACTGCCGCTTACACTTCGTTACCTTACAGCCACATGGGAAACCCCTTTTGTGGCACAGTGTCCTTGTCTCAAAACCAGAAGCCCTGGGTTCAAGACCCACCTGCTCCAGTGATGGGTAATAATGACACTGAACAGGTTGATATAAAATATCTGTAGCCACGTGGGAGATTTCTTGTGATGTGATAGTAACCCTAGCTCTAAACCAGGAGACCTCCAAACCCTGTTCAGAGGAAGGGTCACTGGACCCAAAACATTAACTCTGCTTTTTTCCTTCTTAGATGCTGCCAGACCTGCTGAGCTTTCCCAGCAGCTTTGTTTTTGTTTCTAAACCAGGGAGATCTGGGTTCAAGACCCATAGAATAACATCTCTGGAATGTGTCGATTATATGTCTATAGTCATCTGGGTTTGTTCTGAAAATTTCTGCAAGGGAGGAGGGGGGTTGCAGCTCAAAGACTGGAGATAAGTAATTTCACACAACTATTGTTTCATTTGGAATATTTATATGCTGGTAACGAGAGATGAACTGATCCTAGAATCCACTAAAATCATCTCTCAATAAGCTGTCAGTAATGATAAAATGGCAGCTGTTGTACATCCCTGGGCAAATTTATAGTTTACTATTAATATGTTTTTCCTGCATAGGTGCTGATTCCTAGTTGCCGTTGATAATGAGTCACTAACTTCTTCAATAGTTGCAATCAGTTTGTGCACTTGCCTTTCATCCTGGAATGTGGATTTCCATCCAGGCCAAACTGATGAGCTGGAAAACTCATCTCTGCCTTTACACATGCTGCGTGAAACCCATTTGGAGCTCCTCAGCAGGAACTAATCCAATACAAAGCTGGCTCACCATGCAGCAGGATCTGTCTGCTCCTGTTGTTAACAATTGGAAATTTCTTACTGGTGCAGTAAGGGCATTCTGGGATAACAGGTTAATTGGGTGTTGTTGAGGGATCTTTCGTCTGAATATTGGTCCTTGCATACTGAGAATGTTACAAAACAATAACGATATGAAAATGCTTCACTGCCAGCACTGAAATCTTTGATTTTGACAAACTTACAACAGAAAATTAATTCTGCTTTCTGAGATTTTATTTACAGATATGTTCTTGATGATAAATCAGATGACTTTTTCTTGAAATAAAACACAGTTTGGGAATAAATTGGAATGGGTGTCTGGTACAAATCGTACATTCTAGATTTCAAAGAATACCATTTGAAACTTGGCTGAAACAAAATTTCTGCAATAAATTCAGAATCAGGTATGCACAGACATAGATCCAAAATACCAACTGGAAACCTGCTTTTGATGATAACTATCATCCATAGAATGCAACTGTAAAATTATTCTATCATATGTGCTGCGTGTCCACCTATATAGCTAAATGCACCCTACATTGTAAGAAATGACTAAACTGATCATGAAGCAGCACTGCCTCATATAAGTGAAATCATAATTACATATCGAGGTAATGGGAACTGCAGATGCTGGAGATTCCAAGATAATAAAATGTGAGGCTGGATGAACACAGCAGGCCAAGCAGCATCTCAGGAGCACAAAAGCTGACGACAAAAGCTGAGAGCTCTCTGATGAAGGGTCTAGGCCCGAAACGTCAGCTTTTGTGCTCCTGAGATGCTGCTTGGCCTGCTGTGTTCATCCAGCCTCACATTTTATTACATATCGAGGTGCTGTTTCAAGAACTGAATACCCTAATAAGCAATGGACCAGGATGACACCACATGACCAGCAGCCTTGTATCCAAGCAGCACCATGCTAAACTAAGAATGTGTGCACATGTTGTTCAGTAAATGTGAGTTATTAGTTTGTATGTTAATTAAACCCGGTAGAGATCCTTTGGCAACCCAGTATGAGAATGGCAATTCTGCACTAAGGAAAACAGCACAAAATACAATTGGTGATCACCCAGTGTAAACTTCTTGAGGAAGTTGCGTAAATAATTCCTGCAAAATTTCTGATGAAATTGAAACAAGAGGTTGCTTGAGATTCATAGATTCCAATTGGTTAATATGGACAAGGAACAGTACGCGTGCTTGTGTGGGCACGTTTCCTGTGATTGGCCAGCAACATCAAGGACTTGTCCACCTTCCTTTATTGGGTAGTGAGCTCAGAGGCGATGAGGAGAAGGCTATCTCCAGAAATCTCACTTTGCCAATCACCTTGCCAAATAAATGTGATCTCAAGATCCTTTCTGTTTCAACATTGGGGTCTGGAGCCCGTGGGAAATGCCTGCTGAACATTTCTGAGACTGTTTTTTGTGTTGAAGTGCTGGAATATTGAATACAGTCTTCAAAATATGATGGAAGCAAAACTCGTAATAACTTTTAAAAGGAAAATGGACAGATATTTAAAGAAGGAAAATGTAAAACAGCTATGATTGTGCACAGGAAAATGGGAACACTCAGCTAGCTCTTTTAGCAGGTTGACACATACAAAACTAACCAAACAGCCATGCTTTCTTTCAAATGATTCTGTGATCATGGGTTTCTATTTGAATTGATTTAATAAGATAAGGCACACGATATCGCACCATGATTTGAGTAAGCTAGAAGAATAACTGAAGGTCTTGGGAAGCTCAAAAGTACCATTAAAAGGTGCAGTGGGATAGTGGGTAATTAACATCATTTTGTTTCATACTCATATCTCATGTGAAACTGCAGAAACACAACAAAGAATGGAATGCTGCCCAATCTAGAATCAGCTTCTGCAATGGACTTGAAACCTAAACTGAAAAGTTAACACCAGACAATTATTTACAAAACCTATTTAACACTCAGCACACCAATTAGGGCTGCTGTTTTAGCATTTGTGGCTAGATGCTGATGCTTCTTGCACCTATAAATTTCACACTGAGAGTATTGACCTGTGGCAAGAGTGGGAACTATAGTTTCAAGCTTTTCTTTCAAAAATATCCTTCATTCATAAAAATTGAAAAGGTACAATACAAACAAAACGGTACAAACCTGTTCAGTTAGAGAGAGCAGTGCTCATAACATAAACTTACAGCAGATAATATTTACAAGATATTTAATAGTTTCCTCACACCTGTAGACCTAAAGGATTTTGGACTGTTTTTAGGCCCTCAGTTTGTTTCACAGAAGTGTTGAAGGTATTTACCACTTGTGGAATGACTTAATTTCTCAAATTAGTTCCTAGCCACGTACAAATTTTCCACTGGTATCTTAAAGGTGCCCAAAATTTTTGGGATCCAAATGCACAAAGTCGCAGCAACATTTGTCATGTCGCTTCATTACCATACTGTCCTGTGCAACGTGAAGGTTTAACTTTTCAAAGGCAGTAAACACTTCTCCTTTACAGCAAGCAACAGGTAAGCAAAGGGAAACTGTTCCTGCAGTTGTGAGTATTTGATACTCATCAGCATTTACAGTAGGAGAAATAGGATGCATTTCTTCCTCCAGTGACCTGGTTAGAAAGGCATGCAGCATGTCATTTTCTGCAGGCACTGGGATCCAATCTCGAGGTGAAACAGCATTCAGAAGCATGCGGTACGGGGGAAAACATCTCACATGGCAGTGACTTCCCCAGATTGTCTGATTTGTGGCTAGAGGGTGGGTTCACCATCCAGTTAAAACCAATGGGAGGCCCTCCAGCACAGCAGCGATGGCTGCTCCTTGCCCCAAATTTACAATATAAAATACAGACTCAGCAGCCAGACCGACCGCTGGGGAGAGGAAACCCTTGCATTGAACATGCTACAGCTGATACGATGCAAGAAGAATGGGAGACCTCAAGATCTGCACGGAGACTGCCTCCAGGCAGTTGAGTTCATCTCTGACATCTTAAGGGGAGGGGAACTTGGGGGCCAACTGTTGATTCAAGTCACGTTCTGACAATAGCCCTCAAGTAGCATTTAAAGTGCTGCTTGTGGTCAAGTACCCCTGCTGATCCCAAAGGCCCAGGAATGGAATAGTTTCACCAGTCCTACTGTTGGTGTGAATTTCCTTGCCAATCCTCCTCCATACTCTTTCCATTTGGGCCAAAGCTGTTCAGCCTCTGGCCATTTTTTATAAGAAGAATCACAATCTGACACCTTACTCTGAATGTTGCCATTATTCTTGTAACTAACAGATCTTCAAAAACTGTTCGACATCGTGCACCAGAGCATAAGCAAGGAGCTTCACGGTGAAGAGGCGAATCCAGGCAAACATGAGGAAAGGTACATGGACTTTGTATTAGAAATCGGAGCCGCCTCTAATGTTTATGGTTCTGCAAAGGTTGAGATGAATACTTGTCAAAATGTACACAGCACGTGGTGTGCGGTAAAACAAGCAGCACTTCTTAAATTGGGGAGAGCTCCATTGTGTGAATAGGCATGCAATGACCAGGATTTGGGAAAAGGGTTGGGGGACTAACAGTAGTAACAAAGTGGTAATTTTGTTGACTGGAGGATTGGATGGAGCAAGATTGGGGCAAAATTTCCACAGTAATGCACAGTGATGGCTGCAGGACATGCCTGGCATATGGCAGAGGGTAGGCATGAAGCAAGAAAAGAGTAACACATTGGAAGAGCAGAGAGTGCAGGAAGAAACAGAGAAAAGGCTATAACAAGCCTCAGGTGGATTAAACAACCCATCTTCCATATTCCAGACATGAGTGGTGTATCAAAAGGGAAATCAAAGGGTTAATTCATTATTCTATTCTGTTTGGTCCTGAATCACAACAGTATTACGGTCCCATTTGCCTCGTTATGTTTCCAAAATAGCATTAGGGCTTGGTACCATTCTCCTGCTTTTTCTTTGTAACCCGCATATTATTTTTAATCAATTATTTTTAATTTTTAATGGCTTCTTGAATGCCTCAATGGAAATTACCTCCAGAAATGCCTTTCACTTGTGGCTTCCAGTTGAACTGCAACCATGGTTGTGTAACAATGAGTTTGAATAGGTATTCATCAAGAGAGTAGGATCACTGAAGCTTCAGCACAAAGTTTCTATTGTGGGCGTTGGCCATGGTCATGCAGGGAAATATAAGATGGACAACAGAGGGACAGTAATGGGATTGAGGTTGGCTCCCTTGCTGAGAAGTAGAGAGATCCTGAGGCTGGAAACTTGGATCACACTGGATCAGCACAAGAAGAGAAACCAGGAGTTGGATTGGAACAAATATAGAGGGAATTATCCGAACTGAGATTACTATGGACGAGAGTAAGGCTTCCTAAAGTGGGGGTCAAGATCCAAAGTGAGATCATGAGCTGAAATTTTGGGTCTCAAGCTCTGCGTAGCAATGGCTGACTGCCCTTCCTCTTGGTATAATAGGGCTCTGCACTCCCACTGTACACTGAAGGGACACAACAGTTTGCAAGCCTTGAATGGGTTTAGTGTAGGAAAGGGTTTGAGAAGTACTGGACTAAAGATATTTTGGGAACACCTTGTGGTTTATTGCATCAAAAGCTGAAAAGTGCTTACTTTTAATTCATTCATTGACCAAGTGTCACATTCTTAATTGACCTCAAGTAAATGATTGTGAGTGACCTTCTTGAACTGCTGCATCTGTGGGCTGTGGGTACACCCACAGTGTGGTTAACAACTGGGTTCCTGGGTTTTAAACCAGTGGTTGAGGCAAACAAGGTGTGGAAATGCATAATTTTCCAGTTGCACAGAATTCTTTGCTGATTTTGGCCATGGCAGAGGGAGATTGCAACAACAGGATTTAGGATCACAAAGGAGCAGGAGCTTTGAGATGAAACAGGAATTGAAGAGGAGGGTATTTTTGAAGGAATGTAAAGATTATGATAGTTTTTGAAATGGGAAATAACTCTTGAAGAGAGGTATTGGGTAATGAACAACAGACTGAAGAGGTATAGTCGAGCAGTTGACAAGAAAATGGGAGCTAAATCTAGTGAGGACCACGGTAGAGAGAGCAGGAGAGATTTGGTCATTGCAAGGTTCGTGTTTAGGTGAAGTACGAGCTGGTAATAGCAACCATATACTGTGTTTTTAAGAGGGTGAAGCAGTAAACAGATTGTCTCTTATCTTAGAGGAAAACAAAATCCATGGAGTTGAATATTACATGTACTCAGCCTGTATGTTTTTGGCAAGATGACAAGTAAAATAAGGCAGGTGGTCAGGTCACCACACTCCCAAACAGAGCTATAATACTGAGGATGGGTGACGCTAACGTTAGCAGACAGCTTGCCCAAAGGTAGATGAATAATTCAGTGTAAATTGCTCAACTGACCTTAATATTACCCTATTCATATTGTAATATATTTGGTGTGGGCAAGCAGGTGGGAATGAATGCCCATGTTGTTTTAAGTGTTCTGGAAAAAATGGTGTCAGAGGAGGGTGCTGTTTGTGCATTTGGAGGTAATAACCCTCACCCCCAGCCAGAGGGTAGTAACCTACAAAACCTTTCTCCCTGCTCACCCTGAGGCTTCCAAAGCCTCCCTGCTCAATCCACCTTACTTACCCACACCCAGGGATTATCTGGGACTAAGGCCATTTTCCTAACAAAATAAATATCAAATAATTTATTTAATCTTGTGTATTTAACACTTTTCTTTCCTGTGGATGTTCTGGACCATTTGTACAAGGTCATCATTTGCTATCCTTGATTATCTGTCAATTTTCATACTTGATCAAGAGGATCCCACTGTCTGTGGCAGTTAGTGGGGATTTTACTGTATAATCTCATGCAGATATTCTCCTGCATTCTTTGAGGATTTCTATTTGCCATGATAGGCAATGTTGTCTCCAGTTATCAGCCCTCTGTTACCTGACCATTTCTATTATTGGGATTAAACATTATCAACATTCATTTCTATAAAGAGTCATAACATGAACACAGAGGCCTAACGACTAAACACATTAAATTCTCACATGCTGCCTGGAGAATGTCCAATAACAGAAGCACTATCTGTTCTATTACTTTTCTCAAAATGAAACTTATTTATTGTTTTTGCCTATAATAGATAGTTTGGAAGGACTGGATGTAAAGTATTCAAAGATCATAAGATGTTGCTGTTGACTAGGTACACTAACTGAGTATGATGAAGTTTCTCTTTCTGCCTATAGTCCAGCAGCAGCCCTGAATAATGAGAAAAGAAACATTGTGACCAATTCTGGTGCAGAACAATGGACCAACCTCAATAAACCACAGGAGAGGCAGAAAAGGTATTTCCCAAATTAAGTCTGATGTCTGCAAAAATTATCTGCAATCCCAAATTTATTTGGTGTAAGCGTGGAGCATAAAATCAGTGTCCCCAATGTTCAGTTTAATTTGATGTAAATACCAGGTGTAAATTGCCTCAGGTAATAAATCTGTGCAAACCCCTTTGGGAATGTCCTGTTCAGTTTTGAGTCATGCTGCGTTGTGATATGATTTTACTCAGTCGATAATTGACTGCATGAAGCCTGAGTTGTGCTGCAATACTGAGCTAACTCTGTGTTTGTGGCAAATAAGCATATTCATTGAAAGTTTCTAAGTGTAGAGTTCTGTTAGTGTGTTGGCAGCAATTTAAAGAGAAAAACAATTGATTCAAATTCATCTAGTGTTTTAATGGAGAAAGGCATCCCAAGGTACTTGACACAGGTGTGAGAAAAATATAAGAAAAAGAAACAGAAAATTTACAGTACAGAAGAAAGTCATTTTGAGCATCACAGGTGCGCTGTTTCAAAAAGAACTATCCAGCAATTGCATCACACCATGGACTTTAACGTTACAAGTTATCATACCTCATGTGACCATAACATGCAGGAGTAGAAGTATGTCATTCAGCCCATCAAATCTGCTTCGTCACACACTGTTCCTGCATATGTAGCCAGAGGTATTACTGACTATATTCCTGTCATTGCACTAATAAATGCACTTCTGCTCCTTAAATTAAATGACTAATGAGATAGCTGATGCATTGCTTTTAATTTTCCAAAACTTCCTTTTTCAGGGACAACAAAGTGTGGAACTGGATGAACACATGAGGCCAATCAGCATCTTAGGAGCACAAAAGCTGACGTTTCAGGCCTAGACCCTTCATCAGAAAAGCTTTTCTGATGAAGGGTCTAGGCCTGAAACGTCAGCTTTTGTGCTTGTGAGATGCTGCTTGGCCTGACGTGTTCATCCAGCTCCACACTTTGTTATCTCGGATTCTCCAGCATCTGCAGTTCCCATCATCTCTTTTTCAGGGGCATTTGCTTTAGACTGGAAAAAATGTAAATGTTTTTGCAAATAAAAATGATAAAGAAGCAGGAAACTATAGGCCAATTAGCTTCATATCTGTCCCAGGAAAAGTGTTAGAAGTTGTTATTAAATAAAATAAAAATTCACAGGTCATTGCATATTGTTATTCATGCCAGTTTGGCTGCCTAACAAGAAACAGAGTAGACGTAAGTGTTTTTTTCAGGTTGGCAAGATGTGAGAGGTGGGTCACAGTGATTGGCATTGGGACAATAACTTTTGACAATTTATGTAAATTAGTTGGATGAAGGGATGGAATGTTTCATTGTCAAATTTTCTGCTGACACAATGATAAGTGCAAAACTAAATTGTGGAGAGAAGATAAGGAAGCTACAAAACGATAGAGGTATATGGAGTATAAAATGTGAAATTGTCCATTTTGGTAAGAACAAAATATAAACATATTATAAATAAAAGGTGAGATGGTAGATCTTTTAGGTGCAGCGGGTGTCCTCATGTATGAATCACAGAAGAGTATTTTGCAGTTACAGTAAGTTAATAGCAGACTGGTAGGATGTTATCATATGGTGCGAGGAATTGAATACAAAGGTAAGGAGGTTATTCTTCAAATATGTAAGGTACGATGCAACCTGTGTAGTGTACAGTATTGGTTATCTTATTTAAGGAAGGATGTAAATGTGTTAGACACAGTTCAAAGCAAGTTTGCCAGACTAATACTTAGAATCGCTACAGTGTGGGAGTAGGCCATTCAGCCCTTTGCATCCACACCAACCCACCCCATCCCTGCAACCCTGTATTTCCCCTGCTCGCTTGGACAATTTAGCATTGCCAAACCACCTAGCCTGCACGTCTTTGTACTGTGGGTAGAAACCAGAGCACCTGGAGAAAACCCACATGGACATGGAGAGAATGTGCAAACTTCTCACAGACAATCATCCGAGGTTAGAATCGAACCTGGGTCTCAGGTACAATGAGGCAGCAATGCTCAGTATTGAGCCACTGTGGTACTCTGGGAACGGGAGGGTTCTCCTACAATAAAGGGCTGGACAGGTTACGTTTGTGTGCACCAGAGGTTAGAAGATGAAGAGGTGATTTGATTGAAACATATAAGATCATGACAGAGTAGACGGAGAAAAGATGTATCTTTTAAGGGAAAATCTAAGCATTTCTGTTCAAAATTCAAGGGTTTCCCATTTAGAACAGACATGAGTATGAGGCAAACAGTTTGCTTTGACTGTTGACAGTCTTTGAAACTCTCTGCCTGAAAAGGTTTTGGAGGCAAAGTCCTTGAATTTTTTTTATGGCAGAGATAGATGGTTTCTTGTTAACAAGGGGGTGAAAGGTTATCAGGGGTTGGCAGGAATGCAGATCGGATGTTACCGTCAGGTCAGCCATGTTATTAGCCAGTTCTTAATTTGTATGTCTGTAAGTTACATTTCATAGTCTGAAAAATACTATATATTCAAAGTGGCCTTCCAAATTGATTTGTTTAAAGGGGAATCGAATGGAACGCTATTGTATTGCAGCAAGCTAACTGTAGCAAAGCAGTTACTTGATTGTTGCATTTGTCTCATTAATAATCATATATTTTACTGATATTCGTAATGTTTCTTGTTACACTTCCTTCAGTGGTATGTGTATCACAACTAAAGAGCTAATTTGAATGTACTTGTAACAATGCCATTGAACTATCCTAACAGTAAGTGTCATAAATATGATGGAAGTGTCAATTCTGTCTTTTAAATTCATGTTTGGGATGTTGGAGTTGCAGGCTGGGCCAACTTCTGCTGTCCATCCCTAACTGCCCCTGAGAAGGTGGCGGTGAGCTGCCTTCTTGAACCACTGCAGCCCATGTGGTTTGGGGAGTTCCAGGATTTTGACACAGTGACACCGAAGGAATGGCATTATAATTCCCAGTCAGAATATTGGAGGGGAATTTGAGGGTGATGGTATTCCACATAAGCGCTGCCGTGGGCCGCCTTGTCCTGGTAGAGGTAACGGGTCTGGAAGGTGCCATGTGAATTACTGAAGTGCATCTTGTGGATGATTGTAGAATGAGCAAATCTGAGTTCTGCAAAACCACCAGAAGGCCAGGTTTAATTACTGTTGTTGCTGTTGTCCTATATATGTTATATGGTGCATTCAGTTGGTGGATCAATAGCTAATCGAAATTAGTACACACAGAAAACTTTTATGTCAAGCTGATACCTTATAGGCTAGCTGAGAAGCTTGATTCTCCAGCTAGATTATTTAGTCAGGTGACAGGAGTATTGTAATAAAATATTTGTTATGTTTTAGCACTGCATTATGATTGTATGTGATGTGAGTGTGTTTTACTGTTGGGCGGAGCTGACTGTGAATACCTTACAATTAAGTTCTCTGTACCCAGACTGAATTTAACCAGGTTTATAATCTCTTGTTTGTTTCTGTCAGCCCACCTTTAGGCCTTGTTTCAGAAACCAGTCTTTTTGTTGCCAGCAAATCCTCTCTCCCTCTGGAAATGCAGTCAAAGTTCTTTGAGGTAAATGAGGAAGCAGCTTTGTGTCTCCATGACAACCTGGAAGCCTTGGAGAAGTGCGTGTACACTTTCTTATCTGTATTTCGTACAATGTTGAACTAGATTATTCTTATGTTAGTTTTGTCTTGAATGAGAAAAACAGATTAAATGAAAAAATAATGACCAGATATAAATAAAATGCAGAGTAGTAGTGCTATAGGGCATGCCTCTGCTTTGAATTTCCCTCTGACTAATTTTACAGCAACAGTTTGAGTTTTATATGAGCTTGCTCGGAAGTTTCTAAAATATAACTTTAATGTTCACTATACGATGCTTTTTCCCACCTGATAGTTTGTTTTGTAATGAAAACTTTAACCAAATAGTGAAGCTGGCTTGAGGGACTGTTTCTAATCCTGTTCAACTGTCTGTGAGGGTCTTGTGTGAGACAAAGACGGTTCACTTCTTGCTCCATTCAAACTTTGCTCCAGCTGGTTTTTAACTGACTGACCGAAGGCCGCTTCCAGTGGCTCCCAGAGGGCATAATCTGGATCAAAATGCATAATACTGCACTCACTCCCCAAATTGTGGTAATGGCATGTGCTGTGTGATGGCTAGGCATATCCAAAGGTGTAGGAAAGATGTAACACCTAACACCCTTTGCCTGCTCCTATCTGACTCCCATGGGGAGAGATTGTTTGTCCTGCTTCCAGCGAGTAATGTAGTAGATGGAGTGACAATGTTTACCTCGTTACTGACTAATATTCTGTTGGAAATTTTAGGAAACGCTGGGAGACCAGCAAGTGCAAATTCCGTGCCCTCGACAATATAGTCAGCTTTTATACACTCAATAAGGGTCTGCAGAGGTCACTTCAGGAATCTAAAGGAGATAAAGTGCAAAGGAATACAGAAACCTGGTAAGTATCAAATGTCGAATAAGGTAATGTCTTTCTTTCTCAAGCAGTTAAATAGTTGAAAAAAAACATTGTGAGAAATGGGAAAGCGGGAAAATAAGACTCCAAAAAGACTTAAGTGGGAGCAAATTACTGCAGATGCTGGAATCTGTACTGAAAATAAAAAATGCTGGAAACCATAGCGGGTCAGGCAGCATCCATGGAGAAAGAACAAGCTAACGCTTCAAGCCTAGGTGACTCTTCATCAGAGCTGGGTCTGATTTAAGGTAAATGAGCTTTTATTTGAGTAGATTGATCACTAGCTGCTCCAGTGGAATGATTGTTATGTATCCTGTCTAATGTGGAAGTTAACCATGCAGATCGTAGAGATTTTGGATATGATGTCCAATCTGTGCTGAGGTTGCTGTTGAAGGGACACAATGGACCTCAGCACTTCTTGGAACGAGAGAAGGATAAATTTCTATTTAATAATTATCGCTGATACTACAGTGGGTTTCCAGTCAAAGACCCTGGATTACAGATTAGCCTTTCGTGAAGAAAAGTCCTTCATAGGTCTGGCGCTGATAATGATGCATGGTTGTTGTGAGTATGTGATAAAGCAAATGTGATCGCTGATTTCGGTTGAAGATGTTGTCGTTATTTATCGTCAAGCCACATGCAGAATGGCCATTAAAAGATGCGGAAGACAGTTGACAAACATCCCTATCAAAAATTAGGACAGTCAATAGTGGGCAACATTTAGAGTGATCAGCTGCCTTGACCAAGGGAATTCAGTATTGCTACCGGTAAACCTCAGCAACCAGTCTCTCCCATTTTCTTTTCAGGTATTCCAGCCTATTATGTCAAATTCCCGAGACTGTTAAAGCAAACCAGAAGATCGATCGAATACTGAAAAGGTTGAGAAAGTTTGGAGAACAGCAGGGTTTCAGAGTTCGGCCACATCAGTTCCTCAAGGTGCTCAGTGGACTGCGCAACTGGGAGCTCTGTTCCCCAGATATCAGTGCAGCTATTGAGGTGAGAACCAACCTGCATGATTAATGGAGAGACTAGCAGGCAAATTTCATTTTGGTCGGAAAAATATTTAGTGTAAATGGCAGTGAGTCATTCGTCATGTGATTATTTTACCTTTGAGAAAGGGAGGTTTTGCTGAGAGAGTCTTTGGAATACATCTTTACATTTGTTCCTGTGAAAACAGGAGGGCAACAATGACAAGGTACATTTTTTTGTTCATGTGGTACATGTACCTGGGAATCTCCTTGGCTTGTTGCTGTCAGTGTACCAAAGCCCCATTTATTTAGAACTTCGAGCTTGAATGTATTTCCTATAGTCATGCCGCTTGTCTTTTTGTTTGATAAATGTCAGAGAACTAAAAGACTATAAAAGCAAAGAAGTGATGCTACACCTCAACAAATCATTGGGCAGAACACATATGGAGTATTGTGTTCGGTTCTGAGCACCTTATTCAGGGAAGGATGTTAAAGCCCTGGAGAGAGTTCAGAGGGTTTTTACTAGAATGATAGCAAGATAACGGATTTTAGACATTAGGAAAGATTCAAGAGACTGGGCTTATTTTCATTGGAGCATAGAAGATTAAGAGGTGACTTTATTGAGGTGTTCAAAATTATGAACAATTTTAACAGGGTAAAGAAGGATATTCTGTTTCCCCCAATTGCTACGTCAGTATTGAGGTGTCACAATATCAAAGTTGTCAACAAGAAAGCTAGGAGTGAGATGAGGAGAATCTTCTTTATTCAGAGAGTTATTAAGATTTGGAACGTTCTGGCTGAGAGTGTTGGATGCGGATTCCATAGGAGATTTCAAAGGAGAACTGGATATATATTGAAAGTGATGAGTTTAGACGGTACAGAGAAAGGGCTGGAGAAAGTGACTAGCTGGCTTGCTCTTTCAGGAGCTGTTACAGATAAGATGGGTTGAATAGCATCCTTTTGTACTGTAACATTCTCTGATCACATAAAGTAGGAGGTATAATTGAAGCAAGCTCAAGCAGTTGCTCTAGTATTTATTTAAGATTGCACCTGTTTTGCAACGATGCACTGATGTTAGATATTGCAATACAATGGCAAGGTTTTGGTGAGTATGAACATGAAAGATATTAATGTTGGCAAACTTGGCTAAGGTAATGGATTGACAGTCATGAAGAGAGTAGTGCTTTTCTTTCTCACGCAAGAGAGGGTCATTGCCTGCCCTTGGTATGTTGCCAAAGTTAATCTTACTTATCAGCCAAATCCCAGGTCTGCTTATATGCAGGTAGCGACATGTTTATTGTATGAGGAATTGTAAATGGAGTCGGGTGCTATGCACCTTATGAGTGCTATCACCTTAACAATGGAGGGTGCTATCACTTTACGATGGAGGGTGCTATCACTTTACGATGGAGGGTGCTATCACCTTAACGATGGAGAGTGCTATCACTTTACGATGGAGAGAAAGCCATTGGTGAAACAGCTGAAGATCACCAGGTGTAGGAGGCTATCCTGAAGAACCACTGATGCTTAATAACCACACCCACTTTCCCATGTCTGGGTGTGATTCCAGACATTGTTGTGTTTCCCTCGAACTCTGGTGAATTATGTTTTCCTTGGAATCCGTAGTGTGTCATGTTTATTTTGAAGCTGCCACAGGCTATCACCTTCACCTCTTGAATTCAACTTGTGCCTATTAACATAACGTCTCTGTTTTCTTTTTTTCTAGTTTATACAATTTTCTCCCCTGTTTTGCCTCAGTTGATCATAGTTTGTCGCAGATACATTCAGGCAGTGAGAGTTGAGTGAACTATTGTCTAAGAGAGCATCACAGCCAGCTCCAGTTCTACTCTCGTCTGACAAGCACATTTCCCACTTGAAGTCGCCGGACAGAAAGCCAAAACACAATGGAATATTTAGATTAGGTGAAGCATCCTCACTGTGATTCTGTGATAATGGGAACTGCAGATGCTGGAGAATCCAAGATAACAAAGTGTGGAGCTGGATGAACACAGCAGGCCCAGCAGCATCTCAGAAGCACAAAAGCTGACATTTCAGGCCTAGATGAAGCGTCTAGGCTCAAAACGTCAGCTTTTGTGCTCCTGAGATGCTGCTGGGCCTGCTGTGTTCATCCAGCTCCACACTTTGTTATCTCACTGTGATTCTGACTGGCATCAACCAACAGCACAGACCAGACAATGTGCACAGTCAGTACCATGCCCACTTCAGCATGCATCCACAAACCATTGACAAAGACCTTTGTTCTCATTTGATTTCCTGCTATAAAGTTCAAGCATTGATGAATGTAAAGGGAATTGGAAAGGGTTTTCTGAAACTTACATCCCACACTAAAGTTATGATGGGTGCTCCATGAATACCAAGGGGTTTAATTTTCTACTGGAATATTTAGATACTCATGTCAAGTGCCTTTTGTGCATTATTTAAATACCATTAACTGCCTTTATTTAAACTGCTTATCCACTAGTTTAAGCTAGCACCCAGAGGTATTGTGTGCAAACAAGCAAACAAACTGTCACAGAAATCAATACCACCTTCTGTAACTATACTGTGCAGAAGGATTTGTTCCCAAATTGCACTGAAATCATCTATTATGTTTGTGCTATTTAATTCACAGTTCATGCGGGACAAGGTTGTTCAGATGCCTGCAGCTGACTATGACAGCTGGTTACAGCTAAAGTTGGATTTACCAAAGAGGATACAGAGTGCACCACCGCTAAGGTGAAAATCACAATGAAGGAGGATGTGAAACATTGTTGCAACAGTGATGCCATGGAATTTTGAGGAGTTTTATTTTAAAGCCTTTTGTTTTAGTTTGTCTGTTGTTGTCTATCTGTTGATTTAAACTGATTCAACTGCACTTTCGTACCAAAGGAGCTCTTCACAAACATTGCTCAATTATGAAAAGCCTAACCCTCTTGCAACAGGGTCTAAACCAGCTGGCTGTGTGGGGAGCACGATAAGTAAATCCCAGAATGTGTGCTTGTGGGCGATCTTTGAACTGAACTTCAGGGTTGCAGGGGGTGTAGTGGGTGTGCTGAAAATGCCACCTCCCACCCATGGTGGTCAGCTCCTCTACCACCCCCTCCGCCACCCTACTACTGGCTCCATTCACCAGAGATGCATTGTATCTGGGTGCATCACTGCGTGCTATGGCAGCTGCTCTTCCCAAGACCACAAGCGACTATAGAGAGTCATGAACAGAGCCCAGTCCATCAAGCAAGCCAGCCTTCCACCCAAAAACTCCAACATATTTCCTGCTGTCTCAGGGAAGCAACCAAAATAATTAAAGGCCCTCCCACTCCAGTTATACTGTCTTCCACCCTCTTCTAACAGGTAGAAAATATAAAAGCTTGAGTACACATGAAAACAGATTCAAGAACAGCTTCTTTCCTGCTGTTATCAGACTGTTGAATGGACCTCTCAAATGTTAATGTTGATTTCTCTCTCTGCACCTTCTCTGCCACTATACCACTGTACTATGGATTCTATATAACAAGGTGTGGATCTGGATGAATACAGCAGGCCAAGCAGCATCTTAGAAGCAGGAAAGCTGACGTTTCGGGCCGAGACTCTTCATCAGAAAAAATGATAAAGGGTCTAGGCCTGAAATGTCAGCTTTTCTGCTCCTCTGATGCTGCTTGGCCTGCTGTGTTCATCCAGCCCCACACTTTGTTATCTTGGATTCTCCAGCATCTGCAGTTCCTGTTAGTTCTGTGTGATGCGTTCTGTTGTGTTACCCTGATGCACTTTGTGTGGTACGATCTGCCTATACAGCAAGCAAAGTGACACTTTTTGCTGTACCTCGGCACATGTGACAACAATAAATCAAGCTCACCCTCAAAACCAACACTCATCTGTGCTGGGGTCCCTGCTGTATCCAAGGCCTTGGTGCAGTACCAGAAGCAGCCACCATTTCTCTGGTGGTGCTGCTGAGCGTAGAAGAGCTGCTGGTTTCTCATTGACAAGTGGCTGTCATGGGCAGTGCTTCTTCCCCTGTGTTCCTTGGTCACAGGCATGGCTCGCCTGAGTGATACAAGATGCAGGGGTTCTTTCCGAAGCGAAGCTTGTGGGGTCAGAGGAGCTCTCTATGGCTGTTTAGTTGGTGGCCAAGTCTCCCACCTCCTGTGCAGATTCTGCCCGCTGTGCTAAAACTAAGTAGTCAATTTAAAATCACCTCCAGTCACTTCACCTGTCAATCAACTGGTATGAATTTCCCTGTGAGCTAGTACATGTTTCAAATGTCTTGCAATCCGGCCAGCAGTGTCCAAACAACTCAATCCCACAGCTGCTAATTTTTCCTGTTTGCTAATTCGACCTGTTTGAATTATTTCGAAGTTTGATCAATAACACTAAATTATTCATCGTCTGTTAGTTTCAGCAACTCAGGACATGTATAAATTAACAGCAACATGGATTTGAACCTTCTGTCAAAGTCCCAGACTCCATTGTACACATCTGCATGGGCCACGAAATCACAAAGCCACATGCCTATACCATCATTACATGGAGAAATTGAGAGATATTGCTCACTTTCTGACTGAAGGCATACAGTGTTCCTGTGCTATCATCAAACTCGATAACACGGTGGGCATCACCCTGAGCACTCTTACTGGAATCTCACCCTCACCTGTGGAATTGAACAGCTATCAACCCCTTTACTCACAAAAGGATAGGAAAATTAATCTCATGAAAAGAAAAAGGTTTTCTGTGATTTATTGTTTTAGTTGGCAAAGCTGTCTTTCTCATACAACCGAGTAATTGGCCAACGGAGTCTGAAAATACCCGTTATGTCAAATTTAAATTTATAATGCCTGCTGCATACATTTTCCTGCTTATTTGTTTTAAATTTAAATTCTTTTAAATTCTGCTAATGATTTTAACTTTGATTGTTGGCAGCAGAAATACTAGATACAATTTAAAGTCATCTGCCTTTCTCCCTGAAGTCAGAGGCAACAGCACAGAAAGTGTCCATTCCACCTGCTCATGAGGCTGCAGCAGACTAAGATGGTTCATCGTTCTGCAGTAGATAATAAAATAATTTTACCAAGATACAAGAGAATGGTGTGGATTATTGATTCACATGAAATATAAACCTAGTATGTAATATGTTACAATATCTGGGTGTATTCAAACGGACCGCAGTGATCCTGTATTTCTTTAACCAAGTCATCGAAATAAGCACAAAAACAGAGATTTCTGGAAAAGCTCAGAAATCAAAGTTAATATCTCAGGTTCATTGACTCTTTCTCAGAACTTGGACCGTTCCTCAGACGCTGCCAGATTTGCTGAGTTTTTCCAGCAATTTCTGATTTTGTTTCTGATTTCCAGCACCTGCAGTTCTCTTGGTTTTTCTTCAAAATAAGTAGTTGTGAACTAGAAAATATCTGTAAATCACATTTTGCTCCCAGGTTGCTAATCATGAAAAACCCAGGCAGTTATCATTCAAAATTGGAATTTCTCAGTCTAGTTTACTGTCCGTTATTTCCTGTGTTGAAATCAACAAGTTGAAATATTGAGGTTAATGGATGACGCAAGTCAAACAGTTAAAGAAGTAAAGTATGTTGATTGCATTGGGAGATCAGCTGGGGTTTAAAAAGGCTTATCCCTATTACAGCACACTAGAGATCAATGATTGTGAAAAGTTAGCAGTAATTTTGCGGGAGTTCCCTGCTCAGTCAAAATCATGGGGGAGTTTCGGCCAGAGTGGATGGGGAATAAAACTGTTTTCACTCTAAAAGAATCAAGAACTAGAGGGCACAGATTTAAAATAACTGGAAACGGAAGTAGTGATACAAGAAAAACAGTTTTTTTTCACACAGTGTGTGGTTAAGGTCTGGGATGCACTGCCTGAGAGCATGATGGAGGCCGCGACAATCGAGGCCTTCAAAAGGGCTTGGGGCTGGGATTTGGAAAGGAAGGATGTTCAGGGCTACAGAGAGAAAAGTGGAGGAATATAATTCTGTGGCTCTGTTTAAAGTGATTCTTTCAATTGGTACGCATGAGCACAGCTCGTACTGTTATGTTTCAATTCAGACATGTTATACAAACATGCTCCATGTATGTGAGCTTGTGTGATTAACAGTTGCCTCACAGCAACTGTTGTTCCATAAGATGCCTGCTTCACATGCTGATGATAATACTGTCATTGCCACTCAGGATTCCAGCTCTCTGGGCACCAAAGATATGCTTATATTTTGAATGGGTTTACAGATATACTATGGCATAACCTTAGAAACGTGGGGCTTGACCCCAAGCCTTCCAGCCCAGATGGAGGGACACTACTACTGCATGACAAAAGTCCCCCAAGGTGCTTTGAAACTTTCAGGTTGCAGTTTGCTGTGATTTCAGTTATGAGTTTAGAGACTGTTAGATCTCTTCCCTCCCACTTCCCAATTCATTCTCTGTTGCTGTGCAGGCAGATTTATCTTTACTTCCCACCGAACTAATTTACAAGAAGTTGCACTTAAAAATAATTGCATCAGTAACAAAATTTTATGATCATCATATTTCAGACAGTACACTTGCAAGCATCAAGAGAATGACACAAGGGGAGAGCATTGGTTTCTTCTGACCTGCAGCTGATAAAATGGAAGCTGCTGGTCATCTACAAACCTCTCTTGTCAATGGCAAGTAACTTCCAATTGGCCCTGGGCTATTGTGTGTCCACAGTAATTAGACCTGGTGACCTTAAAGATGGGTTTGAATGAACAGAATTAAATAAACCTGAGCATTACAATAATATTATGGACTTGACATTACAGTATGGGACGCCATCATACAAGTTGAAATCAGTCTAATCTCTGTTTCAAAGATGTCATTCTGCATTTATTTGAATCATTAACATCTCTAGGAGATGTATAGGAGCGAATAGAGCAATGCCAGACAAACTATTTCATGCTGATTTTGTCAGAATTCCTTGGTATGATTTCATGAACTTTGTACATGAGATAATACTCTTTCTGTATTGCAGACACACTGAAAGGAAGATGAGTGGAGATTCAATTGAAAGCAACACACAGTGCATTGCAGTTTTTAAAGTTTGAATTGAGAAGTAGACTGTGGGCTGAACATTGACATTTTTCTTTGGCGGTCAATTTCTTAAGGTTTCACATGTGGTTTCTCTCAGCAAGACCAAGTGAGAATTTGCACTGAACCTTACCAAATGTTTCATTAAGTACATACAGTATATCTGCAGTGCCTCTCACTCAATTCTAATCCCATTCTACCATCCACTGTTCTCACAACAATTAGCCACTCAGCAGATTTCCACAGAACGTCTGGTAGTTCAGGTGCCCCATACCACACTGTGCACCCAGACAAATGTTGGCAACGTAATTGCACAGTATCATCAAATTGCACTGCTCATGGCTCGAAGCTAGCAGAGCTGAAACCTCCTCTCATGTGCAACCCATTGTTTCTGGTCAATTACCAGGCCACACAGCTTAAATACTTATGCACATCTTGTGTCTCCAACCTCTGAGTCAGTGCTACCCTATCCCTATGGCCCGCTGTTGACTCTCAGCTTGTCATTGTCCAGTAAAGGAAAATAACATACAGGCAAGCAATCAGACAATTTAGACTGACTCATGAACAGTTCGGGAACGGAGGGATCCAGGCTTTGTGCAGACTGAAGGAATTAGGTTAGAATGGCATCGTGGTCAGCACAGACATGTTGGGCTGAAAGTCTTGTTCCTGTGCTCTACAGTTAAATATTCTTTGTTAATTCCAATCATAAGTTTTTATTAAGAGACAGCAAAAGGGAACATAAACAAAATCAAGAGACACTAAAATGTGCCCCGCAATGCAAACATTGCTGGCATCATGACCAACAATTTATATACAGTCCATAATGGTCTGCTGAATCCAGCTCCCAGCTTTTCAAAACAGATGACAAACAGATCCTGTCTGGCTCATAGCACCTGACACAGCTGACTCTGTATTGCACAAGGAGCCCTTTCTCTGCCCAATTGTCCTTATCATCCTTGGGAGTCTGGTCTCATGTCCCAGCTCATCAGTTTCCAGCACATTGTCTCACTGGCTGTTCCAATTGTGCACAGCACTATGTATCAGAATGATGTAACACACTGCCCAAACTAAACTGGAGGACAACCCTCCCACTCCACACCAATCTAAGCAGCAGAACCATATCTTCAACAAGCCCATCATCTGCTCCAACACACCAAAGCTCGGCAGCATCATATCAGTGCATGTATCAGTCAGGGGTATGCACAATGTTGTCGTGAGGCATGGGCATGTCCCTAGCAGCCAGCCTTGTCAGGCACCAAGATTCTCAAACACATCAGGTACCTGAGAGTGCTAGAGGATGTAGAAATAGTGGCAGCTGCCAGGGTAGTGAGCACATACCTCCAGGAGTTGGTAATGGTGATTCCAGATCACCTGAACATGGAACCTCTTCCAATTGATGAATTCTGTAGCATTGTGATACAGCCCTTTCAGTGCCACGTGTGTAGTCGATGGCACCCTGTACCTGGGTGTTCCTTAATCCTAATGCCCAGGCAGCAGCATTAATTAACCTTATCATTGGGAAATAAACTGAATTGGCACCACCTTGCACAGATGGAGCTGGTCCTGATTTGTTGGTGGGTGTACTGTGGGGAGGACCCACATAGGTTACCCAGTCACTCCCTGGAAGGAATGAGTCATATAGAGGTTCAAAGCAGCCGTCACCTTCCCAGACACTGGGAGAGGATGGCTTCCCATTCCTGCAGCCCCTCAGATCCCTCTCCAACATCCAGCACGTAGTCCCAGGACATCCAGAGCCTGTGTCAACACTGTACCTTGTTCATCTCCAGGAAATGGAGTCAGGGGCAGTGGGCCCTGTGTATGTGGCCTGTCCTTGAGCTGGCTGCCCCTGGTGACCTGCTCCTGTTCCTGGAGTTTCTGTTGGCCCTGTCCCTGCCTTCACCTACTTAGGAAGGCAGTTACAGTGACCAACATCCCACCGGCAGCTGGGCACAGGTCATGCAGTGCAAGTGGCCTCTATCATAAGGAGTAAAACAGATTCCTTGGTCTAAGCAAAGTTGTTGGTGGCATTCCCTGTAGGTGAGGCCAGCACCAAGTCATCCAGAGAGTGAGACATGCTGCACCCTGATAACAAGGGCAATGCCTCCCTCATTCATTCAACTTCAGTATCAGTGAGAGCATCAGTTTGGTGAAGGTGCCACACCAGCTGACGGTGCAACACATTCCATCAAAAAGGGAGTGCCTGCTGCACTCCAACCCCCTTCTCATCCCAGACCCACACCGACTATGAAGTGTGTCATCGTATTCAGCGAAGTCCATAGCAATTCTTACGGGACAGATAATGAAGCCATTGTCCCCATTTCACACAGCATCCTTGCAAACTTCACGAATAATGGTTCGAATTAAGCCAGCATATATCTTTTTAAGTTACTGCATTTAACAACTGCATCATTGAAATGTCAGAGTTCAGTTTGCAAGGACAAACCATATGGTGCAAATAGTCTTTGTCCAGCTTTTGATGCCAAAGCGTATTCACTCTGCGTGCCTATTAAAGGATATGTAGGGGTAGGGGAATGGGTCTGGGTGGGATGCTCTTCAGAGGAGCGCTGTGAACTGGTTGGGCCGAATGGCCTGTTTCCATACTGCAGGGATTCCATGAGTAAAAAAATTAAGCAGATGATGAACTGTTTGTTGTTAAACATAGCTGCAGTTTGTAAGTGTAAGCTTTATGTATTTTCATCATCATTGCCCTAGTTAGCAGCCTGGGCACTGTATCAACCCATATACCAATTGCATTTGTTTTAGACCAGATCAGGACCCCTCAAAATATTTTAAGAAGGTAGCCTAGACACTAACCTTTTCTTATTTTAAAGGTAAATGTGATACGCTCTGTTCCAGATGCAAGGCGACTGGTTAAGCTATTTCACATTAAGCAAAACACAATTTATTTAAGCACTATAGTTAAAATACAAACAAAAGAAAGAGGAATTTAGAATAATTTGATTCTACTGGAAAGCTTAACCGAATAATAGGTACTGTGACTGTTACTAATTAACTGTTCCAATATATAACATCCCAAAAACACATCCCCAAAGGCAAATTCAGATACAGATCCTTACATGCAGTTCTCCAATCCAGGAGTCAAAATAAAAAGTCAAGAGAAAATTCAGAGAAAGTAGCAGCTAGAGGACATTCACAGAAGCTCCCATCTCTTTTGGGACAAAGGTTTCTGATTAAAACGAAACCTAAAAACAAAAAAAAACAAACTAGAAAGCCTGGTCTGTGAGAGCTGGCCATACCCAGGCTGGTTCCCATGTTCCAACTTTAAAAAATAAACAACCCCAAGGTCTCACAAGCTGTTTACTTTCTTAGAGACAGCTCATCACCTCTGCTTACGACCTCCCTTCAAAAAAAAACCAGGACAAAATAACATCATGACACACTTTACATTTAGAAAATGGTAAATGTTGGCAGGGAGCACAGCTCATGGTGAACATGATCAGGACCAGGGCCTGCCTGGTAGGCATGTACCCCATCCACAGAGCTTCTATGCTCCCTTTTATCTCTCTGTACCTCAATAACCTGTTTCCACTCATTCCCCCATGGCGAGACCCACCACATTGAACTTTGCCTCCAGCTGTTCTATCTCCTGCCGGAGCGCCAACTTCTTAGTAATGGCCATCCATGTCCTCTGCGCGCTTGCTGTTAACGTCATGATGGTGATCACTGCCAATAACCACCCTCCTTAGACGATTATGCTTTTCCACATACCTTCCTTACACTGTCATTGACCTCACCTTGAGACAGGCCTCTGCATTCATCACCCTTCCTTGTCAGGTACTGAGCCCACCCTTTCCCTCTATAGCACCCTTTACACCATCCTGCATGTTTGACGATCAGGAACCCAGCACTGTTTTAGTCCTTGGACCTCTGAGTGACTTCAAGAAGACATGACTGACCAGACCCTGACCACTGTCTTTGTAGCTCCTCAATGAATGATAAATGATGCTCTTCACTCTTGCCCAGATCCCAGACTGTGATCAGACAGACTCCCTAATTGTGGCTGGCCAAAGGCAGGTCACCCTGGGCTATGTGTAAACACCAAATGGGATTTCCCTCAATGGACAGCTTCTACCCATGACTGGCCTGAGATCACATCCCGACCTAGTCACCGACATGGCCAATTGGTTGAATAAACTTGCAGTGTGCTAACCTTGCAGGCATTTTGCGCACGCAGTCAGCGTTAAATTGACATCTCTGTGTGCCTTACAGCAAAATGTCCTCCTCTTGGACAGATCCCTACTGACAAGGAGCTTGTCTGTGTGCCTGCACAAAACAGCAGGTCAACCCTGACAACTGACAGCACATTGGCACCTCACACAGAGTCTGAAGATAAACAGGCATGGCACAGCAAGGTAAAGCGGGAATGCTAGAATGCAGGTAGGTGCTAAGTGAGTGAGAGAGAAAGCAAATAGCTCTGAGGTGCAGTCTGGTCCAATCCGTGAACTTGGTGCCTACCCCTACATCCTACGTGTTTCTATGTGTTTCACACTAGTTGGTGTTACACCCTGAAATGCAGGTCTGTACTCCTTAAGTGTCCTGCAAAAAAAATCTGAGAGTTGAGAAATGTTGAGTATCCATGTTTTGTGGAGGCCAGTGTAGATGGCCATCAATGCCTTTCACTAGGTATCTGCTCTGACGTTCATGTCAAAAATTCTCAGTGTTTATCTTCATGTTACAGTTGTATAGGACTTTGGTTTGACCACATTTAGAGTACTGCATACAGTTCTGGTCGCCACATTACCAAAAGGATGTAGATGCTTTGGAGAGAGTGCAGAGAAGGTTCATCAGGATGTTGCCTGGTATGTGGAGAGGTTAAGTAGATTAGGATTATTTGCATTAGAAACTCATTAGAAAGACAGGTTGAGGGGGTACCTGATTGAGGTCTACAAAATCATAAGAAGGAGAGACAGGGTGAATAGCAAGAAGCTTTTTCCCAGAGTGGGGTCCCAATTACTAGGGGTCATGATTTCAAAGTGAGAGGGGAAAAGTTCAAGGGAGATATGCGTGGAAATTTCTTTACACAGATGGTGGTGGGTGCCTGGAATGCTATGCCAGTGGAGGTGGCAGAGGCAGGCACGATAGCATCATTTAAGATGTATCCAGATAGATACATGAATGGGTAGGGAGCAGAGGGATATATATCCTTGGAAAATAGGCAACAGGTTTAGATAGAGGATCTCGATCGACTCAGGAGGGCCGAAGGGCCTGTTCCTGTGCTGTAATTTTCTTTGTTCTTTGCCTATTCACAACAGGCGTTGGGTGGGAAGCTGCATACTAATGAGGTGAGAAATGAGGTCATTAATTAGCAATAATCACCATTAATTAGCACCACTTTCTAGCAAGAATCTCCCCTCGATGCCTGAAACCTAGTTAGAAGATACAGCAATGTAAAATGTACATTGCTCCCAATGTAAAGGTAGACCTTGTTTGATTATTTGCACAATTCTACCACCTTCTTCATTATACTACACCATTCAAGCCCCTAAATAACCCTACCATATATTACTGTGACAAGTAAAAATTTGATGTCATCAGGTCACAAGTTTCTGATTTATTTTCACTTGTCCACTATTATTTATAACCTTAATGGTTGTTTGCTGTTCTCCAGAGTTTCTTAAGTTTAAGAACATGTTGTACTCACTGCCACTGTTTTTTACAGTACAGTTACTGTTGCTACCTCTCAGTAACATAGTGCTGCTCTCCATCATCACCAGGCTACCTACACAGAGTCATTGAAACCTACATCACAGGAAAAGACTCTTCAACCACCTGCGCTGGTCAGAAACAAGTACCAAACTGTTCTAATAGTTTGTCCCCTCATTAAGGCTGTTTACATGCTTTATGATCAAATGTTTGGATTGCTCCAGTAACAGTTACGACTTTGTCCAAGTTAAAGATAAGAAGTTCGACATATGGGTCTGCAAGCCTGATCTGATAGTGAACCTTCAGCATCAACTCCCTTTACCTGCCTGTTCCTCAGTTCCCTCAATTTCCCCAACTGATCAATTCTATAGGCCTCTGCTTGAGATTTGAGTTCATAGGCTTTTTACTTCAGTAGTGATAGCCAGGGCCTCAGTGTTCAGCATTTTGTTTAAATTGCTTTCACATATGTACAGCTATTTCCAGTCATATTCTGCAGTTTGGCATTTCCATATCCAGAAGACAACCAACATTCAATTCTATGGCTCTTTAACCAGGTAACTCTATTACCAGATGTGCTCACGAATTGAGGGCACATTATGTGTCATGAGACTATGAATGAATATAATTAGCACCCTAAAAACAATTTATACTTACTATCACTTTTCCCACTTTTTGTTTCCATCTCATTACCTAAGCCTCACAACACCCATTATTCCATGAGCACTTACTGTCATATTGTACTTTGCTCAGAAGGCCACTCATCTGATATTGAGCATCAGCAGATAGTTTAGTTTTTGATCAAAGTGTCATGATCAAATGCAATCTGGTCCTCAGCCAAAATCTGCCTCCATGTATTTGATGCCAAGCAATCATTAGACTGTGAAGGATCTGTTACTATTCTGACTGAGATCAGAAACTTGGTGTGGGTATGTGTTGGATAAAGATTCGATGGACAGAGGACATGCTTCAGTGATACCCACAAGGCCTCAGTGGTGAAGTGTTGCATTCCCACAGACACCTGGGAATCACTAGCCCAAGACCATCCAAAGTGGAGGAGAAGGATTCTGGGAAGGCATCGAGCTCCTTGAGACTTGCTGTAGGCAAATGCAGGAGCCAGGCTCAGACAGTGTAAGGAGTGTGCTGCCACACCAACACACCAGTCACCCTTTCCTGCGACCACCTTCCGCCCAAAGTGGCACTGAGCCTGCGGTAGCCACAACGGTCTGTACAGCCACCTATTGACTCCCCCCGAGAGAGGAAGACAGTCATCCTTATCTGCAAGATGCTGCCAATGAATGAATGGTTCAGGATTCCCCAGACATCCGTGGATACGTGACCCCAAATTAAGTGAGATGCTAGCAAGTAAACAAGCTCTTCCAAAGGTGAGGGGTTATCAGGAGAATTACAAAATGAAGACTAAGTCATTTTGATTATTGATCTTTGAGAGGATGGAGCAAATTTTAATTCCTTCAAACAATTGACCTGAAACCCAGATTCAATTTTGTGAGGAGTACAAATGAGGAAACTTGAAGGGTGAGAAATTTAGATGGAGTAATTTTTGTTCAGAGTTTTAAAAAATTATTGCTTTGTCACTATGATAAGTCTTGTATATTTTGCATCCTTCACATTTGTTCCTAATCAACATCTGATATATGTAATACTCGGAATTTATCTGTGAAGCATTATTGATGTGAAACAGCTCTGACGATGTCTAACTAGAAATTCCCAAATGGTTTATGAACCAACATGTACAATTCATCATTGTCATGTCGCACTAGGCAGGGCAGGTATTGTGTTACTCTCGTCAATGATCTATCTTTGAGTGACTTGACCAATAATCCCTAACAGGACTATTCCCCGATGTCCAGAAACAAACTGATGGCTCTGATTTCTGCAGCATCAGGAACAGCATCTGTTATAGAATCAGAGAGATATTCAGCACAGAAACAGAGCCTTCCATCCAACTCATTCATGCCAATTTAAATAAATCTAGTCCCATTTAGCAGCTTTTGGCTCATATCCCTCTAAACCCTTCCTATTCATACACCCATCCTGTTCCCCTTTAAATGTTAAATCGTACCAGCCTCCACCAATTCCTCCGGCAGCTCATTCCATACACTCACCACCTTCTGCGTGAAAACATTGCCCCTCACGTCCCTTTTAAATCTTTGCCCTCTCACCTTAAACCTACGCCCTCTAGTTTTGGACTCCCCTACCCTGGGCAAAAGACCTTGTTTATTTAACCTATCCATGCCCCTCATGATATTATAAATCTTTATAAGGTCCACCCTCAGCCTCCGATGCTCCTGGGAAAACAGCCCCAGTCTATTCAGCCTCTCCCAATAGCTTAAACACTCCAACCCTAACAATATCCTTGTAACTCTTTTTCTGAACCCTTTCAAGTTTCACAACATCCTTCCTACAGCAGGCAGACCAGAACTGTATGCAGCAATCCAATTGTGGCCTAACCAATATCCTGCACAGCTGCAACATTACCCCCTATTCTTGTACTCAATGCACTGGCTCCCTTCCTCAAATTCCTGCCTTGTCCTTCATGGAGGAGCCTTGGAATTACAAATCTGTTATCAGTTCAGCCCTCATTATATCAACAAGCTTTTGGGCATTGTTCTTTGAGCAGTATGTACTCATCTACGTCCTATTATTATAGCAATGATTGAAAGGCCATTGCTATCAACTTGTTATAATATGTGACATGTGGAAACTAACTTGTGGTTGGGTAGAGCACAGCCACCTTGTCCTTCTACTGTTAGTCTAAGGATCTGTTCAGTAGTCTATGATGTGGAGGAGCTAGTGTTAGACTGGGGTGGACAAGGTCAGAAATTACTCAACACCAGGTTTTATTTGAAAACACAAGCTTTGGGAGCCTCACTCCTTATTTGGGTGTTAGAGAGAGAGGGGGCATCAGACACAGAATTTATAAGGAAAAGCTCAACGGGTCACACCATTGATGAGGTTGTATTAAACAAACCGAAGATGCTGTTAAATCTTTAATCAGTTAGAAGGTTTTTAATTGAATAATATGTATATGTAAATCCATGAATTTCTTTCAAGTCACCACCCTAAGAGAACTAAAGGTTTTATCAGCTTAAACAAGAGGTGGCATTTTAGGTCAGACAGTGTTAGTTGAAGGCGTTGTTTAGAATCTGCCTGTGTTTTGGTTTGCAGTCACACTGGTTTTATTTCCAAAGTAGGAATTTATAAATTGCCACACTGACCGACTGTCTTTAAATTAACTGGTTTTGTACAAAATAGAACGTATCTGCAAATACAAATTCACTCCAGAGATTTGTGTGTGTGTATGCGCGTTTGGGGCAAGACAGGGAGTGAGTGTGTGAATGATATAACCTTTAACTCTCTCAGGACAGTGACCTGAAAGGAATTCAGGGATTTACATATGCATATTAATCAATTAAAACCTTCGAACCGATTAAAGTTTAAAAGATTCTTAGGTGTGTTTAATTCATCCTCATCAATGATGTGAGCCTTTAATCTTTTACTTATTAATTCTGTGTCTGGTATTACCTCTCTCATTAACACCTGAAGAAGGAGGGAGGCTCCGAAAGCTTGTCTTTTCAAATAAGCCTGTTGGACTATAACCTGCGTTGTGTGATTTATGACAGTAGTTTCTGGTGGAGGATGGGCAACAAATAAATTTCAGCAGAAGAGGCTCTGATCTTAGATAAGGAGGCACAATTCAGTACACCTCAGTAAGTACTTAAAGGTCCATTAATCCTCAGGTATGTAAATTATTGGTAACAAGACAGGATTGGTGTGTCTCCATGTCAGATTTCAAATATGCCAAATGCCTGCTGTACCCAATAGCTGTTATAAAGCAGATTGGGAATGCGTCAATTTCGTTCACTGACTACCCTTTTCACATCTAGTACCATCTGTTTATTGGTCCACCAATTGTCTGCCCAATGAATGAAAACTCAAATACTCCATCTCTCTTACCATTTCAGGTACACTTCGTAAAACCGGTTGAGGGGATTCTTTATTTGACTAAAACCACAGACATATGGGGAAAAACCAGTGAATTACCTGTTCTTTTACTGTAAAATTGCACCATTGATCAGATAAAAGCATTTGGGCTTTGAAAACCATGTGCATCTGTTACATCTTATTTGCATTTTGTATTGTTCATGGCCACAGCAGTTAAACTCAGTTAGAGTTGTGGTTAGGGGCCATGCACCTGTTTCACAGATATTTACAATTTAAAGTCAATCTTATGCAAAGCCCACGTGCTGTCAGGCATTCAGTGGTCAGACGAGTGTGCTAGAATGACATGCAAATTTCTCCTAGGCAGAACTAGACATCCGCTAGCTTCTTATCGCAGTATTTACAGGAGGTTTCTCAGCTTAATTCAGTGATGGCAGTACAAGCCATCCATTATACAGATCTAGTTTCAGAGATAGCAGGAACTGCAGATGCTGGAGAATCTGAGATAACAAGGTGTAGAGCTGGATGAACACAGCAGGCCAAGCGGCATCAGAGGAGCAGGAAGGGTCTAGGCCCGAAACGTTAGCTTTCCTGCTCCTCTGATGCTGCTTGGCCTGCTGTGTTCATCCAGCTCTACACCTTGTTATCTTAGATTCTCCAGCATTTGCAGCTCCTACTATCTCTGAGACAGTCTTGCTGTGATGCTCACATCCTGTGAATGAAGAAGGAAAGGATAAGAATTTGACATGTTAGATGTTGATTGTCCATACATCAACATAGATTAATGATAAGAGATGGCTCTGGCTAAGATACGGTCAGCAGTGTTTTTGGTTAAGCAGCACTGCTCCTCCATGGCCTCACTCTGGAAGCAGAGGCTTCCCTTGCTCAGCCTGCATTCAGACTTCAAAGGCTGACCCTCCGAATCCCTACTACTTGCCCTCTGTCCACTTGCCAACCTATTCCCTTACTTCACTCAAAGCCCCGCCACCAAATCTGACAAATGTATGCACAAAAGTACAAAACCCCCAACCTCCTGAGCCACTGAAGTTTGTGTGCTATCTTTACTAGATAGGGTTTTTGGGGAGGGAATTCCAGGGTATTGGCCCAACTATGATGAAGGAACAATATTATAGCTCTACATTAGTTTGACATTAGTGACGAAGTTGCATTCCCAAGTGTCTGCTGTACTTGTCTTTCTCAATGATAGAAATTGCAGACTTGGAAGGTATTTTTGAAAGAAACTTGGCAATTGAATGTACATGTAAGTAGTGGAAGAATAAGATAATTTTTTTTTGTAGAAAACGCATATCCATGCTTCTAAATCATTAATAAAAGGAAACTGTCATTGACATGGCAATATTCCAACTTTTCTCATCTTCAGTAGGGCAATGAGCTGTAGATCAACACTTGCACACATACTTCATTGAATCCATTTTGTGTGAGCAGTTCTGTGTGGTGCATCAAATGGACATGGGCAAGCTTTACTGTCCAAGAACAGGTTTGTCAAATTTGCCGGGTATTGCATTGATATTCATCGAATTGCAGCACCCTGATTTACAAGGTTGCATGAGGATCTTTAGGTTACAGAGTTTTTCTTCAAACTTCATGATGAGTCATCCAAGATGGAGGACGGGAAAAAGTTGTGGCTGTAGGAGCTGCTCCTTTATTGAAGTATTTTCAGTTTTGGAGCTGACTTCCTCGAATTCTAGGAGCAGTAATTACTGTTTTATAAAGCTGTTGCATTGTTTTGGAACTTAAAAGGATCAAAACAACAGCACTTTAAAAAGGAGGAAGGGAGACTAAGGAAAAGACCACATGGGCAGTGATTCAAACAGGGGAAGGAGCCAACACTGCTGTCTGTCTCAGCAGTAACCTGCACAGCTTCTACCTGTGCTGTCTGATTTCAAGTACCTCTGGATATTGGAGTTTGTTCTAAGAAAAATACAAAACAGCAAAATTCACAACTGACCTTGTGGAAACTTGTGTGTGGAGCTCACAGCAGAGGAGAAGCAAAGTGGCTTTTTTTTTAACCAGTGTTAGAGGGTTTGAGCTATAGGAAGAAATTGAATAGACTAGGGCTATTTTCCCTGGAGTGTTTTCCCTGAAGGTTTATAAAATCATGTGGGGTATGGATAGGGTAAATAGACAAGGTCTTTTCCCCGGGGTGGGGGAGTCCAAAACTAGAGGGCGTAGGTTTAAGATGAGAGGGGAAAGATTTAAAAGGGACCTCAGGGGGAATTTTTTCACACAGTGGGTGGTGTGTGTAAGGAAAGAGCTGCCAGAGGAAGTGGTGAAGGTTGGTACAATTACGACATTTAAAAGACATCAGGGCGAGTATATGAACAGGAAAGATTTAGAAGGATATGGGCTAGACGCTAGAAAATGGGACTAGATTTATTTAGGATATCTGGTCGGCATGGGCAAATTGGACTGAAGAATCTGTGTCTGTGCTTTACATCTCTATGACTGTATGGCTCTAATTAGGAGCATTGAAGAGGCAGCTTGGCCCGTCTAATATGACACACTATTCTATAAGAACATGGCTGATCTGATTGTGGCCTCACCTCTACTCTTCTCACTAACCCTGGCAATTTCTGATTGTTGCGATGCGGGAGATGGTGAAGAGCATGTTGATAATGCATGTTCATGCTGTAATTGACTGGGTTTTTTTTTGTTCCTTGACAGGACAAACATTACCTAGGCCTTATTCCTGATGAAGATAACAATCCACTGCCTTTCCCCTCCGTATCTCTCAATCCAATATATTCTTAAAGCTTTTACTAGTGCTATCATATGCTGAAGTAAGTCTCCCCATTGCCAGCTATTTTTCATCACTGTATAAAGCATGTGCAACTGTATAGGGACAATTGGTTCAATTCACCAGTCAACCATTCATTGCCTTACAGTTGCATTCACTATGTAGCTGCTGTATCCTAGTGTCCTTGCTTCAGTTTGTCCAAACACTACCAATTCAGCAACACTGCTTGTTGCTGGAACTTTAAGATGGTACTGTTTCTATGATGATGGTAGTATTAATGCATATAAACATTACACTGTGCACAGTCAAAATAAAAGGCTGTTTAGAGGTTAATTGGTTAAACATCTGAACGTTCATAAAAGAATTGTTGCTTCAGAAAGAAAGCTATAACGAACAGCAGATGTTCCCGATAACTGCCCTGTGGTTTATGGCTGCAATGTGCAGTTTGGTTCCTGTTAGCTACTAAAAGATCATAAAATAATGGAGCAGAATTAGATCATTCGGCTTGTCGAATCTGTTCCACCATCTGATTACGGCTGATATGTTTCTCAAACCCACTGGCATATGTTCTGCTACAAATCTTGATCCCTTTACTAATCAAGAACATATCAATATCTATCTTAAAGAAACTCAATGATTTGTCCTCCACAGCCCTGTGCAGCAATGAGTCCCAGAGATTCACCATCCTGTGGCTGAAGAAATTCCTCCTCATTCTCAGTTCTAAAGTGTCATCCTTTGACTCTGTGGCTGTTCTCTCAGGCCCTAGTATCTCCTGCTATTGAAAACATCTTCTCCTCTGCCATTCTATCCAGGCCTCTCAGTATTCTGCAAGTTTCAATGAGACCCTCCCCATATCCTTATAAGCTCCACTGAGTAAAAACCCAGAGTCCTCAACTGATCCTCATATGACAAGCCCTTCATCCCCAAGATCAGTCTTATAACCTCCTCTGGACACCCTCCAACATCATTACATCCTTCCTTAGATACGGGGCCCAAAATTGCTCACAATGTTCCAAATGCAGCCTGACCTGAGCCTTACACAGCATCAGCAGTACATCCCTGCTCTTGTATTCTAGCTCTCTTGAAATGAAATGCTAACATTGCATTTGCCTTCCTAACTGCCAACCTAACCTGCGTGTTAGCATTAGGGGAATCCTGAACTGGGACTCCCAAGTCATAGAATCACGGAATCATACAATGCAGAAGAAGCCTTTTGGCCCATCAAATCTGCACCAACTGAGAAACACCTGGCATTCAACCTAATCCCATTCACCAGCACGTGGCCCATAGACTCCAATATTATGATGTGCCAAGTTCTCGTCCAGGTACTTCATAAAGGATGCGAGGCAATTCACCTCCACCACCCTCCCACACAGTGCATTCCAGACTGTCACCACCCTCTGGGTAAAAAGGTTTTTCTTCACATTCTCCCAAACCTCCTGGCCCTCACCTTGACTCTGTGTCTCCTTGTGACTGACTCTTAAACTAAGGGGGACAGCTGCACCTTGTCCTCTCGGTCTGTGCCCCTCATAATCTTGTAGACCTCAATCAGATCACTCCTTAGTCTTCACTACTCCAAAGAAAACAACCCAAGCCTATCCAACGTTTGCTTATAACTTACCTCTACATCCCCTCCTATGCAATGACATTCTTCCTGGAATGTGGTGACCAGAACTAAGCACAATGCTTTCGCTGTGGTCTCACGGTTCTGTATAATTCCATCAGGATTTCCCTGCTTTTGTATCTAAGCCTTGATTGATAATGGCAAGTGTCCCATGTGCCTTTTTCACCTCCCTACTAACATGCCTTTCTGCCTTCAGGGATTTGTGGTCAAACATGCCAAAGCCCCTTTGTTCCAAAGAAATTCGTAGCGTCGTGCCAGTCATTTAATAATTCATTGTCAAATTACTCCATCCAAAGTGAATCACCTCACACTTTTCGGGGTTGAATTCCATCTGCCACTATCTGCCCATTTTATCATCTGCTTACATTTTGTAGCTCGGGATACTCAAACCCACTGTTAAACACCTACCAATCTTTGTGTCATCCCACAAACTTACTAATCGAACCCCCTGCCCCCGCATAACCATCAATGTCATTTATATAAATGACAAATAATAGGGGACCCAGAACAGATCTCTGTGGTACACCACTGGACGCTGGCTTCTAGTCACAAAAACAGCCTTCTGTCATCACCCTCTGTCTCCTACAACTGAGCCAATTTTGACTCCACTTTATCAAATTACCCTGTAGTCCTTGTGCATTTGCCTTGTTGATAAGTCTCTTGTGTGGGACCTTGTCAAAGGATTGGCTGAAATTCATATAAACTACACCTTCTCAAAAAAGTCCCTTTGAGCTTGAGATTTCCAAAGACTTTCCCTATTTAGAAAATAGTTTATGCCTCTATTCTTCCTGCTAAAGTGCATAATGTCACACTTTCACACTTTATAATCAATCCGCCACTTCTTTTCCCACTCTCCAGGTCAGTCCTAGTCCATCTGCAGCTTCCTCACTTCCTCAACACTACCTATCCCTTCACCCACCTTTGTGTCATCTGCAAACTTACGACAATGCCCTCAGTTCCTTCATCCAGATTGTTAATGTATAACGTGAACAGTTGTGGTCCTAACACTGACCCCTGCAGAATTCTACCATTCACCAGCTGCCATCCTGAAAAGGATCTCTTTATCCCCAAAAGCCCGAAGGACTGAATTTTCCCAGCCTCCAGTTTGGTGGCTAAGAGACAGGAAAATACAAGCAAACTGGGTCAGGATTTCTCCCTGACATCTTCCCACTTAAGGAGAATATTCCAGTGTGGGCAGGGGACAAAACACATGATGGGGTGGGGGGGGCATTTTCTGAAAGTAACAGCTGTTCCTGTGCCAGAGTAAACCAAAAAAAAAGGTATTTTCTGAACTCCACTTCCTTGCTTTCATTCCCCAGCTTTTTGCTGTGTTTCCCCAGGTCCAGTTCCCCACACCAGTCCCGGCCACAAGCGGCCAGTTCTTTGTGTGTGAGAATGACAATTAGCAGCATCCTGCCCCTAATATTAGGCAGTCAAAATTATTGCCACGGCCAAACCCAGTCTCCTCTCCAACTGAACCTATTCTCATGTCACAAGATCACTGGTTACACTTCAGGAGCAGGAATGTATGTCCACCTAAACACAGAGACATGCACACTCTCACTTTCTGACTTTATCCTAAAAGTAAGGACAAAGTCCTCTTTAGTTTAAATAAGGCTCTTTGTTATATATTGTACAATCAACATTAGTAATCTCCCTTTATTATTCCATTCATGCTGTTGTAATTGGTGCTGCCTTGTGATTTTTGTCAAGATATATCTTAAACAAACAGAAGTAACTCCACAGAGGCTGGTATCCCATCAGCAAGTCTCCCTTTATTTATACATGGAGAGTTCTTGACACTGATCCAGTTCCCTCAGAGCCAGCTCTCGGAGTGAACAGGATGCCTGCCCATTCTGCAAACCAGACTGGTTTGATGATTCCTTCACTTTCCAGCCTTCTGATTTCTGCCCTTACTTTTGCCCGTTAGGCAGATAGCACTGAGCGGCCGTGCAGAATTGTGGAATTGCTTCCTGGAAAATGTGCAAGGTGACCTTGGTTCCTCTGATTGTCCCTAGACCTTCGAACTGAGCTTGACAGAATCCACTACCATAGAATGTTATGAAGGTCACATCACTGAGAATATTTAACAAAGAGATTGACGTTTTATTTCAATTTTTAAAGATTTCAAGGAATATGAAGAGAAAGCAGGAACATGGCATTGAGGTAGAAGATCCATCTGAGGAGTCAAATCAAATTTAAGATGAACCATACCAGTGCATAGGTTGTCAAATCCATTGCAAGATATTAGCCTATTAGGTGTTTTGCATGACATTTATCAGTTTCCTGCATACATCTCATGTAAGATGCATAAAGTGGTAATATATACACTTGCCTCAGTGTCAATCTTGATACAGAGCACAAGCTGTCCATTCCTTTTGGGTTGTATTATTTGGACGGTCGTAAATGTTTCGACTTTTCTCGCGCTGTCCATGTGCTGTGTCAAGTTGCCCATATGTCATGTCTGGCTTGGGCCTGCAGCTTTAAACATTGTGGTTAGCTCTTGAACTTCACTGATGTATGTGTATACCATGAATTGGGAATTTGGATATTTCTTTGGCATTGTTCCTTGACTGGATCTTCTTCCTAATCTGCTGTGAAGAATTGCGTTGCACTTTGGGATTTTCTGAACAATTTGCCTCTTCACCCAGTGTTCTCTTGTGAAATGCAATTTGAAGGTGTCATGAAATGTTGGACAATGTTTTGATGGCTGAGACAGTCCACATCTCACACGCTACTTGGGCATTTTGCTATCCTTGCTGATGGTTGACTTGCTGTTACAGAGCTAAGCACCTGCAGGTGCCGTTGGCTTGCAACAGTTGCTTTGAGTGTGCATCTTTCTTCTTCCATCAGTTTGTCAGAATCCTAACTGTTATCCAGAAGTGCCTTTTGGGAACATTTAATAGGAGTAGAAGCAATGACCGATTGCATTAGCCTTTCAGCTAAGTTAACTTCGTTAATATTACACTCATCATCTTTTCATCTGCCTAATACTCGTATTAAATGTTTCTAAAAGGCACTTCTGGATAACAGTTAGGATTATTGCAAACTGGTGAAAGAAGAAAGATGTACAGTCAAAGCAACTGTTGCAAGCCAACAGCATCTACAACCATATATTGTCACCTGGCTGCTTACAGCATGACATGAACCGAAACCTACCAATTCTGAAGCTGACTTTTACCTTAACTTCACCTTCCAGGACCTTAAAAATCTTGGCTGATAAGTGACCTATGTTGGGGATTAGCCTTAAATACGAGTAGATTCATAAAATGGTGTACTAGTGTAAGGACTATCCAAGAGTAATATTCTTAACGATAAATAAAATGTAGAAACGGATGCAGTTTCCTCCATTGGGTGTCAAATGGAGCTTTGAATCAAGATTTTACCTACACTATTCTGGTAGATGCAAAATAAAACCCTTGCATCATTTGAAAAAGAAAAGGAAGAGCATTTCTCAAACAACAGCAATGTCCAAGCCAACATTTCTCCCTTGACCAACATCACAAGTACATTGGTGAAGAAAAAAATCATTTCATGAGGACATTTCATAAGTATATCATTAGCTGCCAAGAAGGGTCTAGGCCTGAAACGTCAGCTTTTGTGCTCCTAAGATGCTGCTTGGCCTGCTGTGTTCATCCAGCTCCACACTTGGTTAAGCTTAGAAACCCTCTCAGGTTTTGACAAATGCTATACAAATTGAAGCCTTTCTTGCTTCATTTGCTAAGTCAGTTTGATTGTGTGAATACACATTGTCCTCCCAGTTGGTATTGCTCTTAGATGAGTATTGTAGCTTCTTGTTTGCAAAATTAAGATAATGTATCTGGCATTATATGCATAATACTGGGGGTGGGGGTGGGGGCGGCAAGTGGAACTTGACCCCAAAAAGATAAACTAAAGTTACGATAATTGTATTTAAGCACTCACTGCAAAAAATGAATCAGTGTCAAAAGCCAGAATTACAATGAGCTCTACATTGTCAGAAAGCACATCAAAGAAAGTATAAGAAGGGCTTTTGGCACTGAGCCCTAGAGTTCAGAGTTACATTTTGCTTTTCACTGCTATGAATTGCCTTCACTAAAGGTTCTATATAAATATAAGTTGTGTTGACATTCAGGAACGGATATTGAACATTAATCCTTCTTGGAGCTGTACCAACTTTTCCGAACCTACTGACTACACTTGACATGCCAGTTTGGCAAACTAGTTAAGAACCATATGATTCCATCAGCTAACCCCACCTAGTGCAAGAGTGAAGCCTGAGGCTGGTCTCATCTGTTCAACTGCCATTTCATGAGGTGCCATTCATTGCTGGGACCTCGACATTTTAAGATTTAACAAAGGAATCAAAGGTGTGGTTGCGAAATTTGCTGATATGAAGGTAATTACTTTGTGAAGAGGACGTCAAAAGGCGACATAGGTATATTGATAGGTTGTGTATTTGGACAAAGATCTGGCAGATGGAGTATAATGTGGGAAAATGTAAAATTATCCTTTCAGCAGAAAGGATAAAAATGAGTCATGTTATCTAAATTATGAGAAACTTCAGAGCTCTGAGGTGTAAAGGAATCTGGGTGACCTTGTGCATGCATCATAAACGGTTAGTACAAATGTGCAGCAAGTGGTTAGGAATGCTCAAGGAATGCATTATTCTGCAAAAGGAATTGAGGTTATGCTTAGAAATAATGGGAACTGCAGATGCTGGAGAATTCGAGATAACAAAGCATGGATCTGGATGAACACAGCAGGCCAAGCAGCATCTCAGGAGCACAAAAACTGACGTTCCGGGCCTAGACCCTTCATCAGAAAAAGGGCTGGGGAGAGGATTCTGAAATAAATAGGGAGAGAGGGGGAGGCAGACTGAAGATGGATAGAGGAGAAGATAGGTGGAGAGGAGAGCATAGGTGTAGAGGTAGGGAGGGGATAGGTCAGTCTGGGGAGGACGGACAGGTCAAGGGGGTGGGATGAGGTTAGTAGGTAAGAAATAGAGGTGTGCCTTGAGGTGGGAGGAGGGGATAGGTGAGAGGAAGATCAGGTTAGGGAGGCAGGGACGAGCTGGGCTTGTTTTGAGATGCAGTGGGGGGGAGGGGAGATTTTGAAGCTTGTGAAGTCCACATTGATACCATTGGGCTACAGGGTTCCCAAGCTGAATATGAGTTGCTGTTCCTGCAACCTTCGGGTGGCATCATTATGGCACTGCAGGGGGCCCATGATGGACATGTCGTCAGGGGAGTGGGCGGGGGAATTGAAATGGTTTGCGACTAGGATGTGCAGTTGTTTATTGCGAACCGAGCGGAGGTGTTCTGCAAAGCAGTCCCCAAGCCTCCGCTTGGTTTCCCCAATGTAGAGGAAGCTGCAGCAGGTACAGCAGATGCAGTATACCACATTGGCAGATGTGCAGGTGAACATCTGCTTGATGTGGAAAGTCATCTTGGGGCCTGGGATGGGGGTGAGGGAGGAGGTGTGGGGGCAAGTGTAGCACTTCCTGCGGTTGCAGGGGAAAGTGCCAGGTGTGGTGGGGTTGGAGGGCAGTGTGGAGCGGACAAGGGAGTCACGGAGGGAGTGGTCTCTCCGGAAGGCAGACAAGGATGGGGATGGAAAAATGTCTTTAGTGGTTGTGCCGGAGGATGATGTGTTGTATCCAGAGGTTGGTGGGGTGGTAAGTAAGGACGAGGGGAATTCTGTTTTGGCAGTTATTGTGGGGGGGGGGGGGGGGGGGGGGTATGAGGGACGAGTTGCGGGAAATGCAGGAGACACGGTCGAGGGCGTTCTCGACCACCGCAGGGGGGATGTTGTGGCGAGTTGTGGTAAATGTGGGAGATGGCACGCTGTTGAGACCACATCCGCAGTATTGTGCACAGAATAGGTCACCTTATTAAAGGAAAATTGCAAATGGATTGGAAGCTATTCAGAGAATGCTTCCTTGACTAATCACGGGAATGGACATGCGGCCTAATAAGGAAAAGATGGACAAGCTAAGCTTGTAGCTGCTGGAATTTAGAAGAGTAAGTGGCAACTTGATTAAAGCATACAAAATGTCGGGGGGGCTCAACAGGGTAGATGTGGTTATGGCAGTTGATTGGCATCACAAACATCCACTCCCACAACACCAACACTCAGTGGCTGCAGTGTACACAATGCACAATGTAAACTGCAGAAATTTATCAAGACTCTGCCTTCAAACCCAGGACTACTGCCACACCGAATGACAAGTGTCGCAGATTCATGGGAATACGGTTACCCACAAGATTTCTTCCAAGTAGCTCACTACCCTGACTTGGAAATACATCAACATTCCTTCAATGTCATTAGGTCAAATTCCTGGAACTCCCTCCCTGACATTGCAGTAGCAACACCGATGAGCTGCAAAGTTTCAACAAAGTTTCAGCTTACCATTACTTTCTCAAGGGTTTTTAAAGGGATGAGCAATAAATGCTGGCCCATGAGTAAGAAAAGGAGAATCCAGAACTAAGTGTTACTATTTGAAAATAGAAGCTGACCATTTAAGATGGAGATTTTTTTTCTCACAGAGGATATTGGGTCTTTGGAACTCTCTTCCCCAAAACTGACAGTGCAGTTCTTAAATACTTTTAAGGTAGAGGTGGATAGATTCTTGGCAAGCAAGGGAGGTAATAGGTTTTCGAGGTCATTGGGAATTTGGAGTTGAAATTGCAACCAGACCAGCGATGATCATATAGAATGGCACAGCAAACTCATTGGGCCAAATGGCCTTTTCCTGTTCCTGATTCAAATGTTTGAATGACCTTTGGAGAGTGTAGCAGCTTGATATCACAGTGATCAAAGTAGTGATTTTATTCTGATAAACTGTCACTAGCTAAATACTGTGATGTGTTGGTGTTATGAATTGGACCAGAATTCATTCTTGTTTGCTTAAACTTCTAGAATAATATGAATGCCAACTTGCACAATTAAGCACTCTATTCATAGCAGTATATAAAGGCCTCAGGATTAGAACAGTTTGAATTTACTCAATTGCCAAGTCAACAAACAGAACCAAGTTGCAGAGTGGTATTGCCGCTGATTTCTATCTTTCAAAGACAGAACACCCTGCCCTAGAAAGGCATATAAGGTCAAATGAGACAAAGGGGGTTTCTCACTACTGCCCTAAGCTGCACAAAATGTACTTCCGTACATCTTGATGTGAAGCACAATTTTTCACTGCTTTCTCATGCTGTATTTTTTTGGGAGGTGTTTATTGGTGCACGCACTGATATTGCGTTCATGGCCTGAAGAAATGTAGCCTGTCAGCATGTGTCAGCACCATTGCTGGACAGCAAGAGAGAGCCTCAGCTGGTTTATACCAACTTTATGCATAAGTTCATATCAACTGCCTTGTGTTGTAGCAATGCATCCAGTCCCATAGAAGCCAGGAACGTCTCCAACCCAATGCTCAGTTTATGCAAAGCCAAAGTTCCCAGAGGAAGTTTTTACTATCCAAAGAGGGAACAGTTGGTATTTCTCTGCCCTACACTATTGAAGAAAGGTGAAAAGTGTATCGTCAAGTACATGGGCACTGAGTAAAAGCAGGATTAGTGTTACCTATGATGCAGTGAAATAGCCTTCTAATGATCAGTCATGCCTGTTGTTCTGCTCTGGTTCACCACCTTTGAGAGGCATGGGAATAAAAAAATGGCAGCAGCATATTACCGAAAAGTGGGAATGCCCTAAATGTGACTTCCTCCGCAATACTGACACCATGGATAAGTCATACTGAAGAACGTTGGTGGCCCGGGCAGTCCAGTGTGTTTAAAGGGTGCATGATGTTTTTAGGCCATTTCAGGACCACTGTTTCAGCCATTCCCAGTTATTGGAATTTTTTTTATCCTAACACCGTGACAGGCACCAATGGATTTCTCAATGGGAATCCTCCAATGTAATAAACTTCAAGGATGATAAGAAACTATGATACAATGCTGGGCAATTCAGGCTCACACCATGCACCTTACCCATAAACAGCATCTGCACATGAAAGTCAAGCAGTTTCAATTGACACACATAGCATTGGTGATACTAGCTTTATTCAATGGGAAATATGTTGGACACCTCTGATGATGCCATTAAGAAATGCAAAGCCCTGACAAATCCATGCTCTAAGTAGTTCTTCAGTAGCAATTAATCACAACCATACTATGGCACTGAATTATAGCCCTGAATTACAATTGGCATGTTGAACATTTAGGTAAGACATCTTTTAAAAATCATAAAGGAAACCACATAGAAGCCAAAGGTGACTAGAAATCCAAATTCTAGGAGTGTAATCTAGTGACTGGAAAGCTCCTGTGTGGATGGAATTCAATTCAAAGAGCGTCAAGGAACATTAGGTAGATATACTCCAAGGGAAGAGGTACAATGAAAAAACTGAAAAGTATTCTCCTGTGGTTGCAGGGGTAATGGAGGTAGGTTACTATCTCAGCAGAGACAATCTCTATTCGGTTATATGTCAGACTGTGGACATGCTGTGAAGTGAATGAAAGTGGTTCAGGTAAAAGACATGTTTGTGTTTTCTCTATCTGGGAATACACAAAAGAAGGAAATTCTCAAATTCTTTTTCAAACCCCTCCATGGCCTCGTTACCTCCTTATTCCAGCCATAGAATGCTACCATTAAGTTGCTTCTTGAAAGGTTTTGGGTCAATTCTCCTAATATTGCCATATGTGTCAAATCTCTATCTGATAATCTCTGAAGTGTTTTGTGATATTGGCCTAAATTGAAGGTGCTAAATGAATGCAAGCTGTGGATGTATCAGATGTAAATATTTATCACTAGGTGTGTTAATAATAAAGCTGTGCTTTGCCTTAATTAAAGTAATTTGCTTCCAGAATAATTTTCATTCTTACTCAGCAAAGAAGCTCATGTATTTTCGACACTCATTCATTTCTTTGCACATTTCATCTATCATTTCTACAGCTTTTAGTTTCTTCCATTACATTTCACAATGAAGAGTTCAAATGCATAAATATCATTTCTTGAAAGTCTTGCAGACAGAAGTTCAACAGCCACAGCAATTGACTGTTTGAAGTGTCATCAATATAGAATAGCCACATTCATCAGATCAATGAAACCCACATCACAGAACTATACTCAGACTGAGAAATTGTTCAGGTCTACATTTAGTGAAGAATTTTTTATTCAGCCTTTAAAAAGTGCTAGAGGAGAATATAATTGTTATATCTTGTTGTGTTTTCTACAAAAAGTTGGAAACTGTGTGTAGGTGTTTCAGGAGGGACATTCATAGATGCATCAGGGAGTCAAATTGTACGTAACAAACACTGGCATTAAGCAGTCCCCTAATCAGGCAGTATTGTAAACTTGGATTAGGAAAAAATAACTCTAACCCTTTTAAGCCTAAATTGTGATTGTTTCTAACATCTGAGAGCTACAAGATATATCAAGAAAAAGCATCTGGTGCTCTAGATGGTTCAGTGCATATAGGCTTTACTTTCCAGAAGGAAAAATATGTTCAGGCCAGTTTAAATCCTGTGTGACATCAGTTTGAGATCTTCTGACCTACACTGGCATATAGTGGTTTTCATCTGGTCAGATCTCAATTCCTACTGGAGGCAACCACAATGCTGGTCAATCTATTGATCTGGAATTCAGCACCAATAGTTTTTGTGACTTCTCAGAGCAGAGAATCAGAGTATAGAGTTCAGAGCTTTGAAGAGGCCCTTCAGCCCATAAAGTCTGAACCCACCTCTCTACAAAAATTCCATTTACCAGCACTTGGACTGCAACCTTGAATTTTATGACATTTCAAGAGCTCAACACATACATTTTAAAGCTTGTGAGGGTCCATGCCCGTACTGCCTTCCCAAGGAGTATATTCCAGGTCCCACCACCCTTTGGGTGAAAAAGGTTTTCCTCAAATCCCTTCTAAAACTCCTGCACTTCACCTTATGATTATGTCCCCTTGATATTGACCCTTTACACAGGGAAACATCTTCTTCCTATCCACCCTGTCTAATTCATTCGTTATCTTACACACCTCACTCAGGTTCCCCCTACACCTCCCAGCCTTGTCTGCTCTAAAGAAAACAACCTGAGCTATTCCTGCACCTCCAGCCCCACCCAGACCCCCCACTCTCGTAGCCTCTGCTCTCCCACACCCTACTCTCAGGGCTCCAGACCCACTAGGTTGGAAACATTTTTTTTATTTGAATGATCTGTTCGGAACCAGAAAATGGAAGGGATTTGGTTCCTATCATTTGACCTTTCTTTAAGCCACTTGCTCAATGGCGGTCTGTACCTTTTGGATCCTGGCGCAACCAAACCCAGTTTTTATACTATTAATGTTTTGGATTTGCACCCAATCTTGAAAAGTCAATGAATCACCCAGTGGCCCCATCAGCCCATTTATAAATGCTGGAAATCTAAACCAAAAGTAAAAAACTTTTGAAAAAGCTCCTGCTCTGATAAAACACTATGCCTGAAATATTTCTGAAGAAGGGCCAGACCCGAAACGTCAGCTTTCCTGCTCCTCTGATGCTGCTTGGCCTGCTGTGTTCATCCAGCCCTGCTCCTTGTTATCTCTGCCTGAAATATCAACTTCTTAGTTTCTTCTGCAACTGCTGTGTGTTTCCAGAATTTTCTATCTTTGCTTTTGAATTGTTTTACTGAGTGACAACATTGGGCCCGATTTTTTCACTCTGTGAAAGTTGAACAAATTAAACATTCATCCGGGAAAAACTGGAGAATTGCTTGTAGTAATTCCTGAGGCCTTTCGAAATTATTCTTAATAAGGTCTTAACATGAAAGAAAATCGAAGAGAATTATAGTCCTTCCTCAAATTCTTTATGTAAATACCACTGCTCAGGTCAAACCCATACTCGAGGCTCAGGGAGTTCCTAATTCTTGTAATATGGGTTCTCTTTAGTCTGTCAACCATCACTACTACTTAAAGTGTATAATTTGGGTTGGGTCTTCAAAGTCCTATTTAGTAAACTGGGTGCAGTTCACTTCAGGCACTTTTTACGTTGCATATAAACTGGTTGCAGTGAGTATACTACCTTCAAAGCAATAATTGTCACAAGGTTTCCCAGGAATGTCATCTATCAAAAATTTACACTGAGTCAAACAAGTAGGTGTGGGGATAAAACGTTTGTTTTCAAATGCCCCCATGATCCTTATTTCCCACCAGTTGAACATCTCTCCAAAATATCTATGTTCTAGATTTTTCTGCACATCCAATTTTCCTTGTCTTTGCCACTAACGATTTATCTTCAGGTTTCTGGGCCCTCAGCTATGTAATTTCCTCTTTAAAATTCTTCACTTTCCCACATCACTCCCCTTTTTAGATTGCTCCTAAAAACCTCTCCTTTGGCCAAGATTTTGGTCACCTACTACAATACCTCCTTCTATAGCAAGGTGTCAAGTTTTGCCTCCTTCTCTGCTGTGAGTGAATCTTAGGATGTTTTGCCATTAAAATTGCTTCATTTTGTGTCACAGAGCCACACATCACTAAGTCTAAGTGGCACTGAGTGGGAGAGGTTTAAACTCTGTAGCACGTAGATATGAACACACCAAGAAGCTAGATTAATCCTTAGCTAATAGTCAGTGACCGGTATGTGTATGGTTACACTGTACTGCAGTGTTTGATATTAACGTCGATTAAATAGTGTTACTTTGAAATCTAAGCCTGACGACAGTTCTTGAATTTGTCTTCTCCTCAATCGTTCTGCCTTAAGTCCAAACTCACTGTGTGGCAGCAACCACTTAATTAAAAACATACTTTATAATTCCTATCTGTTGATAGTGGTCAAAGCAGAAAGTTGTAAGGATGCGTCCTACGGAAAATTAGGCCATTTGGCCCATGGAATCCGAGCCCCCAGCCATTAGAATCATGGCTGGCCCTTTAGCTCTGAAAGAGCTCTACATTGTGAAAGTCTCTTAACTGTCAGGACTTGATCGTTCAGTGATACACACTTTCCAAATACTTGACAATTGCAACCGCATTTCTGACTAAATCTCTCAACACTTTGAACAGATAGGCCTCTGGCCTCATCCAACAGCAGTGGACGATGGTGTCCATTTATCCACCATTTCACAAGGGCCTCTCACCCCCATGGAATATAAAACTACTGTCAGATACCTCAGTCGCTGTATTGTGGCCTGAATGAGGTGAAAACTCTTGCTGGAAACTTAGCATATTTTCCACATTGAATGAAATTCTAGACCATTTGTCAGAATGGTTACAACAATTAATGCTCTGCAACAGCACAGGAAAGACCATAGGAAGACAAAGAGGCCATTCGGCCCATTTAATCTGGTTTATCATTCAGTTAGATAACGTCTGAACTGTATCTCAACTGCATTTTCCCACCTCAATTCTGAATCCTGAATGCTCTATAATTATAGTGAATACAAACTCTAAATTTCATTACTGAATTTATCAATTTACTTTAGTTATATTAATAGATCGGTTGGGATTGTTTCTTGTGAAAAATAAGAGTACTGACAGGAGATTGGAATGAGGTATTCATAGAAACATGGAAAATAGGAACAGGAAAAAGCCATTCTGTGCAAAATTCTGAAGGTTCTGGATAGAGTGTTGATAGAGAGAAATTCTTCCCATTAGGGGAAGGATTCAGAGGAAGTGAGCACAGATTTAGAGAATCGTAGAGTCATACAGCAGAGAAACAGATCCTTCAGTCCGACCAGTCCATGCTGATCATAATCCCAATCTAAACTACTCCCACCTGCCTGCACTTGGCCCATATCTCTCCAAATATTTCTTAATCATGTACTTACCTAAATTTCTTTTAAATGTTGTAACTGTATCCACATCCACCACTTCCTCTGGAAGTTCATTTCACACACAAACCACTTTTTGTATAAAAAAATCGCCCTTCATGTCCTTTATAAATCTTTCTCCTCTCACCCTAGGGAAAAGACACCTGCCAGTCACTTTATCTGTACCCCTCATGATTTTATAAACCTCTATCAGGTCACCCCTCAACTTTCTGTGCTCCAGTGAAAGAAGTCCCAACCTATCCAGCTTCTCCTTATAACTAAACCTTCCATTCCCAACAACAACCTGGTAAATCTTTTCTGAACCCACTTCGGATTTAAGGCAATTGTTAAAAAAAAGCAATGACGAAAACATTTTCCATGCAGTGAGCAGTTAGGATTGAAAATGTGCCAGCTCAGAGTGAAGGCAGAACGGATTGAGGAGATTTGAATGAATTGGATTACTACCTGAAAAGGAAGATTGGCGCAGGCTTACCAACCACTGTCAGAAAGCAAAAACCACCATGATGACATTTAATCATGCACTTGAGCACTGAAAGGAAAGGAAAATGAGGAAAAAGTCTAATTTTTTCAGGTTTATTTTCAACAAGTTAACTGATGGACTAAAGTAGCACCAGCAGAATGCTGTTTATATAAATCTAGCTTGCACTCCTTTGGAGATTAAAGGGTGATCTGTCTGAGATGTTTCAAATATTAAAACATTTAACTATGTCAAATGCAAGGCACTGTTTCATTTGGTGGGAGAACCAATAATGAGGGGATGAAATTTTAAAATTAGAGCTAGGCCATTCAGGAGTAATGCAGGAAAACACTTTATCACATAGCTAACTATCGAAATCTGGGAATTCTCTCCCCACAAGATACTGGCGTAAGTAAAACTTTCCAAATGGAGCTCAATCGAATTTTGTTGCTAAGAATATTGGCAGTTATAAAGGTTAGGCAGGGAACTGTAGATGAGGCACACTGAATGATGGACTGACCTAGCAGGTTCAAAGGGGCTGAAGAGTCTACTTGCAATCCAGTGTTTCTGTAAATAACAGGGAGAGATAATTAAAGTGATAAAGCCAAAATCCTTACATTGAAAAGAGCAGGAAATTATAGGATCATTATTGTCTCCATTGTTGTAATGAGTAGAAATTGAATGCTTGCATTATTACAAAGCACATTCATCAGGTAGGGAAAATGTGGAGATAGTACTTTGGCATTCCAAACTCATTATGTAATATAAACCTGTTTGATTGGTATTAAGATTTAACCATTAATAGTGGCATTGTTTAAAATAACTTACAATATGAGTTTTTATTGTTATATGATATCATGACAAGCCATGTTTAAGATCTCTGGTGCTGCTGTGAAATACTGAGAGGTTTCAGGAGTGAGGGCTGCTTACAGTAGAGTGTTAATAAGCAAGGGGATCAGGACCAGATATCCACAGTGACATCAGCTCAAAGTCCTTACATCTTCCAGCCCAACACAAACAGAAATTACTGGAAATACTCAGCAGGTCTGTCTGCATCTGTGAAGAAGAAAAAAATCAGAGTTAATGTTTCAGATCCAGTGACCCTTCCTCAGAAACTTCCAGCCCAAGTCCACGTTCACTGAGTCCAGTTTGAAGGCAAGCACCTGTGTCTTACTTTCTTACAAGCCACATTTTCCTTCCACCAGTATCTGTTCAGTCACGGAATCACTCCTATCTTCCGCAACCTCACTCTCTTTCCCTCACCTTTTCTCTGGCTCAATACTTGCTGACCACCAATGTTATCCACTTATATCTCACAGCATGTCCTCAAGGCCAGAGAAGATCTTCTGAGCTGTGGTCACTGTTGGAAGAAACATGGCAACTAAATTACACAGTGAGCTCCCACATAAAGCATTGTGAAAATCTGTTTTGTTATTTTGGTTGAGCATTTAACGTTGGCTAAGACACCGAGGATAACTCCCTATCCTACTTTGAAATAGTGCCAAGGTGCATTGAGTGGGTTCATGGGTTCATGCTTTACGGTATCATCTGAAAATGGCACTTCTCACAATGCAGTATTCTGTTAGTATTGCACAGAAGTTGACTATTTTACTACAGTCCCAGAGTTGAGCTGGAATCCAAGCATCTCCTGACCCAAAATTTAGAAATGTAACCACCTCGATTCATAATTGAAAGGCAATTGGCCCAAAAGGTCAACTGTGCTCTAACTGCCCAAGCATTTCCAACACTTCCTGCTTTTATTTCTCAAATAAACCTGCACTGAAATTGATCAGCCTGGCTCTTCCCACAAATACCTCACCCGTAAAGAAAGTTTGGTTGTATTGAAATAAGCAGGAATCCTTCTCTGAATCCAACTCAAAAAGCAGAAATACATTGGCAGAGAAAAGTCCACAAAAATTTTCCATTCTCATCATATCCTGTTTTGAGATGGTGCTTTCTGTGATTTTAGTTTCAGTATTTTTACTGACAAAATGGAATTTTGTTCCCTCTTTCTCAATGAAGTCATCGTTGTTTCAAGTCTCATCTGTGGCTTCTGTTTCTTTGCCTTGCATTTGTTAAGCTGTCTACAAACAGAAACATTTGCAGAATTTCCTTTCCTCTACGGATAGTCACTGCGTGTTCATATGGAAATGAAAAGTCAGGAGAAATGTAAATTGGGTTACCGGGTTCGCAAACACCCATTTTGCACATTTGTGCAAAGTCAAAATCTACACCCAGCGCTGGAAGGCAGTAGCATTAAGGCTATTCATCAGCAGCAACACCAGGAGCTGTTCCATCCCAGCAGCCCCCGCACTGGCTATCCTTCTACCCCAGCAGCCCCCACACTGGCTATCCTTCCATCCCAGCAGTCCCCACACTGGCTATCCTTCCACCCCAGTAGCCTCCACACTGACTATCCTTCCACACCAGCAGCCCCCACACTGGCTATCCTTCCATCCCAGCAGCCCCCACACTGGCTATTCTTCTTCCCCAGCAGTCCCCACACTGGCTATCCTTCCACACCAGCAGCCCCCACACTGGCTATCCTTCCACACCTGCAGCCCCCACACTGGCTATGTGACTCTGTAAGCACCTGTGTATATCCTACTTCTGATCTTATGATGGAGAGAAGATCTTTACTGAAACGCACTAAAGATGTTTAGACCAAATCACAACCTTGAGGCACTCTTATGCTAACTTTCTGAAACTCTTGGCCACCAATAACAAGCATCTTCCTTTGTGCTAGAAATGGAGAGATTTCCCACTGATTGCCACTGACTTACATTTGCGCAAAGCTCCTTGATGCTACATTTCAGACAATTGCTGTTTGGATGCCAAGGGCAGTCATTCTCAGCTCACCTCCAGAATAAAGATAACAAAGTGTGGAACTGGATGAACACAGCAGGCCAAGCAGCATCTTAGGAGCACAAAAGCTGACATTTCAGGAAGGGCCAAGGCCTGAAACATCAGCTTTTGTGCTGCTAAGATGCTGCTTGGTCTGCTGTGTTCATCCAGCTCCACACTTTGTTATCCCGGATTCTCCAGCATCTGCAGTTCCCATTATCTCTGATACAGCTACCTCCAAAATAATCTCTTTTGACCATGTTTGGACCAAACTGTTAATGAGGGTTGGAAATGACAGCCCTGTAAGAATAAAAGCTGAGCATCACTGAGGAATATTACTATGTAAATGCCTCTGGACAAGAGAATGGGGCCTTATAGAGAAACATTCTAGAAAAGCCGGTACAAAAGGTGTTCAATAAATAATTTGTATACTGCTCACACCCCTGACTTATGTTTCTAACTATGGCTATCATATCAAGATGAAGATCAAAGAGCTACCGTGCCAACTGGCACTGGTTACCAACACATTCCTGATAAATATCAAAGATTGCTAGAAAATGATAAGATTGATTTGTGAAAACAAGGACACTGAGAAAGCTGCCAGTCGGGGTGCGAGACATCTCTGACCGGCTTGAGAGGATACAAGAGAGGGAGGGGGAGAATCCAGTTGTTGTGGCCCACGTTGGTACCAACAACGTAGGCAGGATTAGGGAAAAAGACCTGTTTTGGGATTATGAAAAGCTTGGATCAAAATTAAAAAAACAGGTCTTCAAGGGTCATAATCTCTGGACTGCTGCCTGAACCACGTGCAAATTGGTATAGGGAGGCGAGGATCAGGGAAGTAAACACATGGCTTAAAGAGTGGTGTAGGAAAGAGGGTTTCCCTTTCATGGGGCACTGGCATCAGTTCTGGGACAGAAGGGATCTATACCGCTGGGATGGACTCCACCTGAACAGGGCCGGGCCCAGTGTTCTGGCAAAAAGGGTAAATAGGATGATTAATAGGAATTTAAACAAGTAGGGGGGAAGGGAGAAGTGAGCGTAGAGGGTGAATAACAATTAATATTAGACAAAGCAGCAGGTTAGAAGGTAACAAGGAAGCTTCAACTCCATTGAAAATTAGGAAAAGAGTTAAAGGGAATGAGAACTCAAGAGCTGTTAGCAATGGAGGTAATAGGACCCAAAAAGAAGGTGCAAACACTGGCGTAAGGGCACTTTATCTGAATGCTCAGAGCATTTGAAACAAGGTGGATGAGTTGACGGTGCAAATCATGGTAAATGGGTATGATTTAGTGGCCATTACAGAGACATGGTTACAGGATGGTCACGACTGGGAGTTAAATATCCAGGGGTATCAAACTGTTCGGAAGGACAGACAGGAAGGTAAGGGAGGTGCTGTTGCTCTGATTTTTAAGGACGATATCAGGGCGGTAGTGAGAGATGATATAGGTTCTCCTAAACAAAACTTTGAATCCATTTGGGTGGAAATTAGGAATAGCAGGGAGAAGATAGATGGAAATTAGGAATAGCAGGGAGAAGATAGATGTGGTCTATAGGCCACCAAATAATGACATCATGGGGAGGTGGGCAATAAACTTAGAAATAGCTAATGCATGTAAAAATGGTACAGCAATTACCATGGGGGATTTTAATTTACATATCAATTGGCCAAACCAGGTCGGTCATGGCAGGCTTGAGGAGGGGCTCATAGAATGCATCTACGATAATTTCCTTCAACAATATGTAACAGAACCTACAAGGGAGCAAGCTATCCTAGATCTAGTCCTGTGTAATTAGACAGGAATAATTAATGATCTCACAGTTAGGGATCCTCTCGAAAGGACCGATCACAGTGTGGCCAAATTTAAAATACGGATGGAGCGTGAGAACGTTAAATCCAGTACCTATGTCCTGTGCTTAAACAATGGAGACTGTGAAGGAATGAAGAAGGAATTAACTAAGGTAGAATGGGAGCAAAATCTTCATGGTGGGTCAATTGAGGAATGGTGAAGGACTTTTAAAACGATTTTTCACAGTGCTCAGCAGAAGGATATTCCAGTGATAAGGAAGAACTGTAGGAAAAGAGAGCCAGCCATGGATGTCTAAGGAAATAAAGGAAAGCATCAGATTGGAAAAAAATACATGCAAAAAAGCAAACAGGCAGACTGGGAAATCTTTAGAGGCCAACAGAAAGTCACAGAAAAAAGTTAGAAAGAGAAGGAAGATAGATTATGAGAGTAAACTAGCTCAGAATATAAAAGCAGTCAGCAAAAGTTTCTGTAAATACGTAAATCGTAAAAGAGTGACGAAGGTAAACATTGGTCCTTTAGAGGATGAGAAGGCCAATTTAATAACTGGGAATGAGGAAATAGCTGAGACCTTTAACAGTTATTTTGTGTCGGTCTTCGTAGTGGAAGACACAAATAACATGCCGAAAACTAATGGCATGAGCGTTATAGCAGGTGAGGACCTAGGAACTATCATGGCCAAGCTAATGGGGCTAAAGGTAGACAAGTCTCCTGGCACTGATGAAATGAATCCCAGGGTACTAAAAGAGGTGGTGGGGGAAATAGCAAATACACTAGTAATTATTTAACAAAATTCACTGGGCTCTTGGGGTGGTTCCTGCAGATTGGAAAACAGCCAAAGTGATGCCACTGTTTTAAAAAAGGAAGTAGACAAAAAGCTGGTAACCCTAGGTCAGTTAGCTTAACTTCGGTCGTGGGGGGGAAATGCTTGAATCTATCATTAAGGAAGAAATACCAAGACATCTGGATATAAATTGTCTCATTGGGAATACCCGGCATGGGTTCATAAAGGGTAGGTCATGTTTAACTAATTTGGTGGAATTCTTTGAGGACATTACTTGCATGTGGATAATGGGGAACCTGTGGATGTGGTGTATCTGGATTTCCAGAAGGCATTTGACAAGTGCCACATCAAAGGCTGCTACATAAGATAAAGTTTCATGGTATTAGAGGTAATGTATAGGCATGGATAGAGGATTGGTTGACCAGTAGAAAGCAAAGAGTAGGGGTAAGTGGGTGTTTTGGTAAGTGGGTGTTTTTCTGGTTGGCGGTCAGTGGCTAGTGGTGTGCCTCAGGGATTAGTGTTGGGACTGCAATTGTTTACAATTTACATAGATGATTTGGAGTTGGGGACTAAGTGTGGTGTGTCAAAATTTGTAGATGACACTGAGGTGAGTGGTAGAGCAAAGTTCGCAGAAGACACTGAAAGTCTCCAGAGGGATATAGATAGTCTAAGTGAGTGGGCAAAGGTCTCGCAGATGGAGTACAATGTTGATAAGTGTGAGGTCATCCATTTTGGTAGGAATAACAGCAAAATGGGCTATGTTTTAAATAGTAAAAAATTGCAACACACTGCTGTGCAGAGGGACTTGGGTGTCTTGTGCATGAATCGCTGAAGGTGGGATTGCAGGTGAAGCAAATGGAATTTTGTCTGTCATTGCTCGAGGGATGGAGTTTAAAAACAGGGAGGCTAAGCTGCAGCTGTATAGGGTCCTGGTGAGGCTACACCTGGAGTACTGTGTGCAGTTTTGGTCTCCTTACTTGAGAAGGGATATACTAGCACTGGAGGGGCTGCAGGGGAGATTCACTCGTTTGATTCCAGAGTTGAGAGGGTTGGAATATGAGGAGAAACTGAGTAGATTGGGATTAGCCCCACTAGAATTCAGAAGAAAGAAGGGAGATCTTATAGAAATATATAAGATTATGAAGGGAATAGATAAAGTGGAGGCAAGGAGGTTGTTTCCGGTAGCTGGTGAAACTGGGACTAGAGGGCATCGCCTCAAAATAAAGGGAAGCAGATGTAGCACTGACGTCAGGAGGAACTTCTGCACCCAAAGGGTTGTGAATCTCAGGAATACCCTGCCCAGTGAAGTGGTTAAAGTTATCTCACTGAATGTTTTTAAGGCAAGACTAGATAAATTTTTGATCAGTAAAGGAACTAAGAGTTATGATGAGTGGGCGGGTAAGTGGAGCTGAGTCTCAAAAGATCAGTTATGATCTTATTAAATGGCGGGGCAGGCTCGAGGGGCCAAATGGCCTATGCCTGTTCCTAGTTCTTATCTTCTTATTATGTTCTTATGTTCTTAAAATCATGTGTGAGCAGAAACAGTAAACAGGCTACCCTCACTGAAGGTTAAATACAATTCTGATTCAATTGCAACAGATTAGGCCCCTGATCCTGCTTCACCATTCGATTAGTTTAAACAAAATTGCTGCCAAAAGTCAGGTGACCTTCTGTGATTTCTGCACAAACAAATATGTCCATAGTACACTTTTAAAATGAAAATGACTGTTGATAGGATTCATACACCAGCCCCTAACTTTTGAATGGACATTCACAATTGATCCTGCCCATCAATTACTTCCTAATTACAAGACATTTACTGAAAATCAAAATCAATAGCTCTCCCAGATGCAAGGTCTGTTTGACAAAGGTACAGAGAAACCAGTTAATCACGCAGAAGCATGAGCAGCCACAAATGAACTCTAATGTGTAACAGAGGTGCCTTGCTTCAAAGCAGTGGACAGTGGTAGGTTTTGATCATGGAGTGGGAGGGGGTCAGTGGGAGAGAAGGTGTTGGTAATAGGTGCAAGTCATATGACTGAGACTGACTTCAAAGAACAAACCCCTTCGCTGTCAGAACCAGGATGGAAACTTCTGTAAACAAGCAGGACTAGAAGGAGCAACCTTGGGCATGAAGAATTGAATCTTGCCTGAAGAACTAGTCAATTCAGGAGGATGCAGGGACAGCCAATTTCACTTGACAGATTTGTCTCTACAGGGACTCGGCCACAGAGACTTGTCTTTCAAGTACCTAGAGCAGGAATTCATCGGGTTTCTGATGCTTCCCATCTGAAATGACTGTCCACTCACATGATTTATGTCTTATACTGTTTTTCTGCAAATAACATAAATGCATTCTTTGTTTTCTAGAATCCATCTTTCCTAGCAAGTTTGTTTGTGTGTGAAAGTAGTTTTTGTTGTATCAACATTAACATCGTCTTTTGACTTAAACCGGGCAGCATGCATAGAAAAGATGCTGCTCAATAAGAAGTTTAAAATACCCCTCTAAAATACATCCTGTTCAGGTCATCTGAGAGATGAGAAGAGAGGAGGAAAGTTATCCCTTTGCCTCTCATTATCTGTAACAGCCATCATGAAAGGACAGAGAATCTTAAGGCTAGATACTCCTGATGAAACTCAAGAGTTAGAAATCCAGATAAAATTGGCATCAGAGATAATGGGAACTGCAGATGCTGGAGAATTCCAAGATAATAAAATGTGAGGCTGGATGAACACAGCAGGCCAAGCAGCATCTCAGGAGCACAAAAGCTGACGTTTCGGGCCTAGACCCTTCATCAGAGACGTCAGCTTTTGTGCTCCTGAGATGCTGCTTGGCCTGCTGTGTTCATCCAGCCTCACATTTTATTATCTCAGATAAAATTGGCATTTGGATATATTAATATTCTGATTTATATCACTGCTGACACTGGTGTGAGTCAGAGCGAGCTAAGTAGTTATGATAATAATGAATTGATGCATACCAAACAAAATGACAATGGTGCAGGACTAAACACCCAATTTAGCATGACCAATCCACCTAACCTTTGGACTGTGGGAAGAATCCAGAGCACCCGATGGAAAGCCAAACAGACATGGGGAGAATGTGCAAACTCTGCACTGACAGTCAGCCAAGACTGGAATCGAACCCAGGCCCTTGGTGCTATGAGCGGCTATGCCTGAGGGAAGCCTAAGGAAAGGAATTTAAACATTCAGACAACCTGGCATCAACCTAGATACCATGAGAAACGATTGTAAATCTAGCCCTGTAGAATTAACCTCAACCTAGCAAATCTGTTGCAGTACAGCCACAATACTGGCATCTACCTGGAAATCTGCAAAATGCCCTGTATACAAAATGTAGAACAAAGCCAACCAGCCAATTAGCAACTCATCTGTCTAGTATCAATAGCCAACAAAGTATTGGGATGTGTCATCAACAGTGCTATTAAGCAGCAATTACTCTGCAAAAACCTGTTCACTGTCACTGTCACTGTCACTGTCGCTGTGGGTTCTACCAGGGCCACTCAGCTCATTACAGCCTTATGTCCTCATTACGGCCTTGGTCAAACACGAAAAAAGGTGATGATCCGCAGAAGCGAAGAGGCGTTGCCCTTGACATCAAGTCAGCCTTTGATTGAACCTGGCATCAAGAAGCCCTGGCAAAACTGGAATCAGTGGAAATCAGGGAAATTTTTCCATTGGCTGGAGTCATACCTGGTACATAGGAAGATGATTGTGGTTGTTGAAGGTCAGTCATCTCAGTTCCAAGGCGTCTTTGTAGGAGCTCCTCAGTGGATTGTCATTGGCCATTTTCAGCTGCTTCATCAACTAACTTCCTACCATCATTGAATCAGAAGTTTCCTGATATTTGCACAAAGTTCTGCACCATTTCTGACTGCTAAGATACTGAAAAGATTCATATCCATTTGCAGCAAGCCCTGGACAACACCTAGGGTTTGACTGAATAGTGGCAAATAACACTCACGCCGCTCAAATGCCAGGCATTCACAGTCTCCAACAAGAGAAAATCTAACCGCCCTTCCATGAAACTCAATGGCTTCATCATTAATGTACCCCCATTATTGTAAGCTTTGTTTTCATGTGGTCTGCTGTACTTGTTTACTTAGTGGCACTCATTAAACATTAATAAAGAGATGTTGTTTACTGTGAGATATGATTTATTATCGCTGAGACCCTTATATACAAAGCATTACAAAACCAGTCTTACCCTCTAATATTGTATCAGTGATATTGGGAACTGCGGATGCTGGAGAATCTAAGATAACAAAGTGTGGAGCTGGATGAACACAGCAGGCCAAGCAGCATCTCAGGAGCACAAAACCTGACGAAAACATCATCTTTTGTGCTCCTGAGATGCTGCTTGGCCTGCTGTGTTCATCCAGCTTCACACTTTGTTACCCTCTAATATCCCAATTCTTAGCAGTTCTTAAATATCTATGCACACACACCAGATTAAAATCTGTTTTGGAAGCGCAGGGTGGTAGAAAGTGTATACTATCCTGATTACATTTGGTCAAACTGGGGTTGAGGTTGTACTCCCTGCTCCTAAGGTTCCTGCTTCTTAACGCTGATGATTATCTGGATTGTGCGTCAGCACTTTCTGATTTCAACTAATTATCCAGGTCATTTCTGAGTACAAGATAATAAAATGTGAGGCTGGATGAACACAGCAGGCCAAGCAGCATCTCAGGAGCACAAAAGCTGACGTTTCGGGCCTAGACCCTTCATCAGAGTACATTTCTGAGTACATTGGCTCAACAGTAGTTTGATGTAACATTGTAATTAGCATAATTTAAACTGAATTTCTATCTCAGGAAGAGTGTCACAATAGATTGGATATTATAATATCCCATATTGATCGAACCAACCCTGGGGGTAGAACTGTCTCAAAAACATTCCTACTGAAACTCAGATCTATTGTTTCACTCAAAATCTTGAAGCATTGTCTCATCAACAACCCATTCAATTAGCAATCAAGGTGAATGGCTTGCATAGCTGTCTGGCTTCATTCAAGTCGACAGCAAATGCTACAAACTTCCTGGCTTAATATTTCAGTTCCACTGTCTCATTAACACGTATGTGATATAATCCACAAAGGTAACACCTGTCTGTCTGGCCTGATCGAATTCCCAACATGCTGTTCAGTTGGCCAGTTTTCCCAACATGCTATTCAGTTGGCCAATATTGCGTTCAGTGTCCCAAAGAAGCTATTATTTTGTTTGAAAGTGACTTTCCACTACCTACACTATCAACACCATGGGGATTACCATTGATGAGTAACCAAGCTGAACAAACACATACAATTGCAGTAGCTACAAGAGCAGGTCAGAGGTGAGGAATCCTGCAGTGCAAAGCTAATCTCCTGTCTTGCCAAAATCTGTCTACCGTCTACAAGGCACAAGGCTGAAATGTGGTGGAATACTCTCCACTTGCCTGGATGAGTGCAGCTTCAACATTTAACGCTATTCATGTCAAAGCTGCCCCTTTGAGTGGCACCAAATCTACCACCTAAAACACCCACTCCCTTCACCACTGATGCACAGTGGCAGCACCGTGGACCATCTACAAGATGCGCTGCAGCCATTCCTGCAAGCCATTTTGCATGTCTCAATGGAACCTGCCTCCACCACTTTTCCAGGCAACGCGGTCGCCTTATCGACTCTGCCCAACCCACTTATGAGTTTGAACATCTCAATCTGATCTTGCTGGTGAATTTGCAAAAACTGTTTCAGGTGAATCTTGCGGTTAAAGTAAGAGGTCAAATTGAAAATAACCCAGATGGAGGAGAAGATAATGGTGAATGCATCACACATAGGAAAGGGCGGGTGTTGATCTGGAAGTCTTGCCTCACACTCTGATGGAAAGATAAGCAGGATGAAGGTGTGGCTGACAAGCCTGAAGGACCAGGCAGAACTGGCAGTGGGGAGAACTTACTGAACCTAAAACAGGAACTTACTAACTTTTTTTTGGTTTGTTTCCTGCCTGACAGATTGCCAGACTAACAGCATAACCAAAGGATGATAGAAAAAACCAGCAGCTGTTGGGAACCGGATCTACTGGGAACCGAATCTAATAGTCTACAGGGCTCGGTCACCACGACTTCGAAGGGGAGGGAGAGGCATATTCAGGCAGGGACAGACAGAGAGTTTTTTGAAGGGTCTGCCTGAGGTAGGTGATGCAGCATTACTGAGTCTCCTGGCACATACTGAGTGTTGAGAGGAATACATGCCTTAAGAAAAAAAATCCTATTTATCACAGAGATAGTAGGAACTGCAGACGCTGGAGAATCTGAGATGTCAAGGTGTAGGGCTGGATGAACACAGCAGGCCGAGCAGCATCAGAGGAGCAGGAAAGCTGACGTTTCAGGTCAAGATCCTTCTTCAGAAAATCTATTTACCACACCGGGTTTCCTAATCATTGGGAAGCCTGTACAACTGATTTTTAGTGGTGAATCAAAATGAAAGCCTATTTACTTTGTTTTTGGTTAAGTCATAAGCTAGCAACCTTGTAATTCAATCTTCTCTGGTTTGTTTAGTTTCATAAATAAGCGCTGTTTTCATCATTTGTGGAGGCCTGGGCTAATGTTCTTTTCAAAAGAGCTATTGCAAAATAGAATGTCCTCTCCAGAAATCCAAAATAATCAAGAGACAAAAATGGGGTGGGCGAGGAAGTGGATGTAAATACAACAAGAGTGAATGGAATGATTGTATTGGGGAAGCTATTCAGACTAAACAATAAAAGTCCCCTGGACCTGATGGAATGCACCCTCAGAAATTAAAGAAATCTATAAAGTTAGTGGATACACTGGTTGTAATCTTTCAAGAGTCCTTAGGTTCTGGAAAAGGCTCAAAGGACTGGAAAACTGACAAATGTATCACCGTATTCATAAAGGAAAGGTGGAAAAACAAGACACAGAAGGGTCCAGGCCCAGAATGTCAGCTTTCTTGCACCTCTGATGCTGCTTGGCTTGCTGGGTTTATGCAGCTCTACACCTTGTTGTCTCATAACTGTGGACGAGTTAGCCTAACATCTGTCATCTGAAAAATAGTAGACTGTATTATAAAGGATTTAATAGCAAAGGTTTCAGAAATCCATAACACAATCAAGCAAAGTCAGTATGGCTTCGTGCCTGACAAATTTTGAATTATTTGAGGTGGTACCAAGCAGGCATGATGAAGGTAAACCAATAGATATAATATAATTGGATTTCCAAAATGCATTTGACAAGATACCCACACATTAGGTTACTTAATATGATATTTAATGGTAACGTCCTGAGGGGTGTTGCTGAATAAAGTGACTTTGGGCTACAAGTTAATAGTTCCTTGAAAGTGGAGTTGCAGGTGGACAGGATAGTGAATTAGGCATTTGGAATTCTTGGCTTTTATGGTGCATTGACTATACCAGTTTGGAGGACATGCTGCAGCTCTACAAGACATTGGTTAGGCCACTTTCAGAACACTGCGTGCAATCTGGTCTTTCTGCTACAGGAAAGATGTTGTGAAACTTGAAAGGGTTCAGAAAAGAATTACAAGAATGTTGCTGGAACTGGAAGGTTTGAGCCAAAGGGAAAGGCTGAATAGACTGGGGCTGTATTTCCTGGAATGTCAGAGGCTGAGGAGTGGCCTAATAGAAGTTTATAAAATCATGAGGACAGGGTGAATTGCCAAGGACTTTTCCCCAGGGTAGGGGAGTCCAAAACTAGAGGGCATAGGTTTAATGTGAGAGGGGAAAGATTTAAAAGGGACCTATGGGGCAACATTTTCACACAGAAGACGATGCATGTATAGAACAAGCTGCTTGAGGAAGTGGTGGAGGCTGGTACAATTACAACTTTTAAAAGGCATCTGGGTGGTTATTTGAATAGGAAGGGTTTAGAGAGATTTGGGCCAAATGCTGGCAAATGGCGCTCGATCACATTGGGATCTAGTCTGGTCAGCATGGACGAGTTGGACCGAAGGGTCTGTTTCCATGCTGTACATAGAACATAGAACACAGAAAAGTACAGCACAGTACAGGCCCTTCGGCCCACGATGTTGTGCCATGGAATAATCCTAATCCAAAAATAAAATAACGTAACCTACATTCTCCTCAATTCACTGCTGTCCATGTGCATGTCCAGCGGTCGCTTAAATGTCACTAATGACTCCGCTTTCACGACTACCACTGGTAAACTATTCCATGCGCTCACAACTCTCTGGGTGAAGAACCTCCCTCTGACATCTCCTCTATACCTTCCTCCTAACACCTTAAAACTATGACCCCTCATGGCAGTCAATCCTGCCCTGGGGAAAAGTCTCTGGCTTTCGACTCTATCCATGCCTCTCATTACCTTGTACACCTCGATCAGGTCACCTCTCTTCCTCCTTCTCTCCAGAGAGAAAAGTCTGAGCTCAGTCAACCTCTCCTCATAAGACAAGCCCTCCAGTCCAGGCAGCATCCTGGTAAACCTCCTTTGCACCATCTCCAAAGCCTCCACATCTTTCCTATTATAGGGCGACAAGAACTAAACACCATATTCCACGTGTGGTCTGACCAGGGTTTTGTAGAGCTGCAGCATAACCTCGCAGCTCTTTGACTCTATAAGAGATTATGGTATAGGAAGTTGTGTATTAGCATAGATAGGGGATTGGCTAATTAATAAAAGACAGAAAAGTGGGGCCAGGGTGTTATTCTCAAGATGACTAACGAGAACCAATGGAGGGCCACAGGGATCAGTGCTGAGACCACACTTATTTACAACATATATGAGGCAAATGAATGTACCACAGCTAAGTTTGTGGATGGTACAAAATAAGTAGGAAGGCAAGTGATGAAGGTGAGACAGAGAGTTTATGAAGAGACATTGACAGGTTAAATGAATGGGAAAAATACTTGACACGTGGTATATAACGTGGAAAAGAGTGAGGTTTGACAGGAAAAATAGAGGAGCTGAATATCATTTAGATGGAGAAAATCTGGACAAAGCTGCAGCATAGAGGGATTTTGGAGTTCTGATGCATAAATCAAAGACAGAACTACTATGCAAGTTCAACAGGTAATATGGAAGTCAAATTGATTGTTGATCTTTATTTCAAAGGGAATATTGAATAAAAATAGGGAAATCTGATCAAAACTGTACAAGACATTAGTTAGACCACACATACACTGAACAGTTTTGGTCCTCTTATCTAAGGACCCTCCAAAGAACACGCCATCCAGACCCATGTCCCTATTCTAACCCTGTAACCCTGCATTTCCCATGGGCATTCCATCTAACCTGCACATCTTTAGTCTATGGGAGGAAACTGGAGCACTCAGAGGAAATGCACAAAGATAGGGGGAGACAATAGAGACTCCACACAGACGACCACCTGAAATTCAAATCAAACCCTGGTCCCTGGTGCTAATCACTAAATCACCACGCCACCCCTTCTGCTCTAACATTTTATTATCTTATTGTATAAATTTATGGGGATTTAAGTTATGTGACTCTGAACTGTTACTTTAGAGAATAAAAACTGAAAGAACTGTGGATGCTGTAAATCGGGAACAAAAACAAAATTGCTGGAAAAGCTCAGCAGGTCTGTCAGCATCTGTGAAGGTAAAAACAGAGTTAATGTTTCAGGTCTGGTGACCCTTCCTCAGAACTCGAGGTAGATCTGAGGAAGGGTCACCGGACCGGAAACGTTAACTCTTTTTTTTTCCTTCACAGATGCTGCCAGACCGGCTGAGATTTTCCAGCAACTTTGCTTTTGTTATTTTAGAGACCCAGGTAATGTTCTGGGGACCTGGTTCAAATGCCAGCACGGCCGATGATGGAATTTGAATTCAATAAAAAATAAATCTGAAATTAAGAGATTAATGATGACCATGAATCCATTGTTGGGGAAAAACCCATCTGATTCACTAATGCCGTTTAGGGAAAGAAACTGCTGTCCTCACCTGGCCTGGTCTATGTGTGATTCCAGACCCACAGCATTATAGATGACTCTTAACTGCCCTGCAGTTAGGGATGCGCAATAAATACTGGTCTAGCCAGCGACACCCTCATCCTGTGAATGAATAAAAAAAAAGCAGTGTGGAGAATAGTCTCTCAGAAAACAGGTTTACATCTCTACCCATCATCTCTGATTTCCTCTTACTACAAGCCTCCTCCTTAATTATTTCCTGCTCTCAGAATTTTTTAAAAAGCCAGACTTACATCCATATCTGTTACTTGTTGAAGGCATACTTTCATGCAGCAGCCATACCTACTCCCTTTCGAAAGATGTTCTCTCAGCACAAAAATCAATAATGTAACAATGGGATGGAACTCAATAACCTAATGTGACCATTTGTGCACTGTAACCTATAGACAGAAATGCATTATTTGCTCTGACAGTTCTGGTAAATGCTTTTGTTTCATTATGAATTTGTTGACAGCAACATGATGATTTTAATCTATGGTACAATTTAGCCAAAAACATTGTGCTGTAATTAATTTGCTACTCATGATATTTGTCTTCAGGTTTCTTCCCATTCATGACCAGAAATTTTTGACATCCTTCAACATTTCTTGATACCATTCGCATTCAACTTATTTGAACTTAAGTACAATGATTCAGGAATTATTTAACCTTATTTGATTTCAAGTGCACTGAGATGCAATGTTTCAGCTATCAGTTGGTGTCAGTTACATTGAAGAGCAATTGTTGATATAACTTTGACATCTCAATAGTTATCAACTGGCATCAGTGTCATTAATAGATATGTAACGAAACATTACAGCACTTAAGCATTTGTGGTCAGCATTATTTGATATCCCTTTTCAGTTCAGAAGTTAACTAAAGGGAAACTAAGACAACATTTGTCTAAATTTCATACATTAGTTGACAACAGTAATATTGTGCCATGGATTTTGTTTTAGTCCTAACCATGCAGTGTAGACTGTTTAACAGGAAATATATAAATCAAGGAGTTGGGCTGTGAACAGATATGCCTCCCCTTCCATTGTTTTGGTTCTGCATATACATGCACCTTATGAAACTTCATTATATTAATAGTTTTGCTATCTTACTGCCCACTAGTGCTAAAAAAAATTGTAAATATATCCAGTCAAACTTATTGTTAGCTTCAGGCAGAAGAAAAACACTGCAGACCAGTCTTTACACATGTTCTCCTAATGAGAAAATATTTGAGATGTTTGTTTATTATCTTATTTTAATTATTTTCCTGCATAAAGATTCATGAATTACATAAGTGAAAACTTCAGTGGAGATTTGCAAGTGTTGTAATGTACACAGAGTCATAGAGGTGCAGAGCACAGAAAAGGGTCTTCGCCCCGTCAAGTTTGTGCCAGTCAAAAATGAGCACCTAATTTTTCTAATCCCATTTTCTAGCACTTGACTCATTGGTTAGTACGCCTTGGTGTCACAAGTACATATCTAAATACTTCATAAATATTCTGAAGCTTTCTGCCTCTCCTATCATAGTCAGTGACTTCCAAATTCCCACTACCTTCCCGGTGAAATAAATTTTCCTTACATTCTTTCGAAAACTCCTGCTCCAATCTTAAATCTACACCCCCAGTCACTGATTTCTTTACCAAAGGAAATGTTTATTCTTGTCATATTATCTAAGCTCCCCATAATTTTATAAAACATACCCTCCTTTCAGTCTCTGCTCTAAGGAAAACAGCCCCAATTGTCCGATCCCTCTGAAATCTCTCCGGCCCAGGCAAACATCCTGGTAAATCTCCACAGCACCTTCTTCAGTGCAATCACATCCCTCCCATAATGTGGATTCCAGAACTGCAAACTACGTATTGGCTTTTCAGGATAAACGTGTGAACTAATACGTTTTCAATTTTTTGCATCACAGAACCAGAAAAAGGTTACATTGTGATTGCAATCTTAGACATTGGTAATATGTTTATCTCATCTTAGTGTCATAAGACAGCACAAGTGATGTTGTAAATTGGGCTGTACAGGTTGGCCAGCCAGATGCAAGTGACAACACATGGTTAATGAGCGAGGAGGTAACTCTGACATCTGACCAGTACGAGCGGGTAGGGCACGTGGTGCGTCAGTTTGGGGACAGCCAATTAAGAGTCAGGCTACCAGATATTTCAGAGAGGGAGGAGAGGAGTACCACCTCTGCAGAATTGTGCTCCTCAGGCCTGGTTTCCCTCCCCTGGAATGAGAACCTCCTGATCCACCAACACAATTATGATCTCCTAATCCCAAACTCCCCCCACAGATTGAATGTCCTCCATTCCCAATCCAGGTACTGAGCTCACAGAACATACATTTATTTGGTCAACTCATCTTTCCAAACTCTTCCTGCTCCTGTATCACCATGACATCTTCCTGCTCCTCCATTGCATCAACTTCTCCTGCCCATCCTCTACTTCTCCCTCCACCTCCTCTGTTGCCTAAACTTCCTTCTATTACTGTGCACCTCATCAGTACTGATGCTTTGACATGCAACACTCCCTTTGACCTTCTGACAGTGCAGCGCTCCCTCAGAACTGACCTTCTGACAGTGCAGCACTCCCAAAGTGCTGACCTTCCGACAGTGCAGCACTCCCTCAGCAGTGAACCTCTAACATGCAGCACTCCCTCAGCACTGAACATCTGACATGCAGCAGTCCCTCAGCACCGACCTTCCAATTGTGCTGCACTCCCTCAATACTGACCTTCTGACCATGCAGTGCTCCCTCAGCACTGACCATTACACAGTGTGGTACTCCCTCCTTAGTTAACTGCCAAGTTTTGATTAAATTTTAAGCAAGACTCAGGAATGTAAACTCATAAACTTACAGGTTGATATCACAATTTCAGTGTCATATTCTTCTCTGTCCATTTGTTCATTCTTTGGAGTTGTACAAAGGTAAGAAACTGATGTTGTCAATACAGACCAAGCTCAACTGATGACAATGCTTAGGCTTATGACTGGAACTGCAAGAAACTCTGATTTGATACATGCTCCATCCGATGATGTGGTTTAGAACTCCTAGTGCCATGGTCACACTAAATTTGGCCCATTGCTTGAGTGATTATCAGCACCATCATGGATAACATTGATTATGCCAACAAAGCTGGATATGTGCTCTAAGTTCTATTTGATTTTGTGGAAAGAAGAAATTGAGACAGTAATGCTGAATACAAAATTTCTGTTCTGTTCTGCATAACACTTTTAACTGATTAACAATGAATAGTATTGATGTTAAACCACGCTGCGTTAAACAATCTCCTGTCTTTCATCACAGGATATTCATAGTAAACTCAGTGATCAGTTACCATTCTGTTAATGAGGTTACTCAAATTCCTCGACATTTCAAAGAAAGACTAATATTTGATGTTACTGAGGTGACCTTGATCCAGGTCATAGTGATTCGGCTCACACGTATACATTGCAGATCTTATCTTAGTGGTAACCTGATGGCTCATGCTGCCTTATAGCACCAGGGACCTGAGTTCGATTTCAGCCTCAGGCAACTGTCTGTGGAATTTGCATGTTCTCTCTGAGTCTGAGTGTGTTTCTGCCACGTTTTCCAATTTCTTCCTACAGTCTAAATATATGCAGGTTAGGTAGGTTGGCCACGCTAAATTTTCCATAGTGTTCAGGGATGTGTAGGTTAGGTGCATTAGCAATGGCAATACAGGGTAGGGGTGGGATGGTCTTTAAAGGGTTGGTGTGGACTTGTTGGGCTGAATGGCCTGTTTCCGCACTGTAGCAATTCTATTCTTATCTATTTCTAAGTATTCCACGACTGATAAGTACCAGTTGTGACCTTGATCATTTTGTTTCTGGATAAATGTTTTGTATATTCAGATATACAAATTAGAGTCAGAGTCTCAAGAAGAACCATTTGTATTCTCTGGTCTTGTACTTTTCATAAAGCTCAACATTGGTTTTCTGCCTTGCTTTACATTTTTAAGCCAATTCCTAACAATACAGACTGGTCTTAAATAAAATTATCTAAAAATTTGTTTCAACCAGTCCCATTAAAAACAGAACTGCAGTGGCTGGAAATTAGAAATCAGTTCTGAAGAGGAGTCGCTGGACTGGGAATATTAACTCTACTTTCTCTCCACAGATAGCGCCAGCCCTGCTGGGTTTCTCCAGAAATTTCTGGTTTTGTTGTCTGTGAATTATCATTCCCGGTTCTAAACAGTACTGTATGTATTTTTTGCAGTATCAATGAAATATTGTTTTACCATAAAACCCATCATTGTCCGAGCTGTCATGGAGTCGAACCTTTCCCAGTAAAGAGTGAGTCGTTGCAGTTAAACATCCAGAAAGGGAAAAGCCTAAGGGACTGATCCTGCCATAAATATACCTATGTGAAAGTTCCAGGTTTTGAGTTGGTTACTGCAATCTGCATCACATGCTGAAAATGTAAAGTCAAATGTTTTGTCTGTCCTGATTCAATTTTATGTGCAATAATTTGAATGGATATAAAATAACAGGCTAGGAATGTTAGAGTCATAGAGTCATAGAGTAACACACCAAGGAAACAGACCCTTCAGTCCAACTCGTCCATGCCGACCAGATATCTTGAATTGAACCAGTCCCATTTTCCAGCATTTGGCCCATATCCCTCTAAACCCTTCCTATTCATATACCCATTCTGTTGCCTTTTAATGTTGCCACTGCATTCATCTCCACCAGCTACTCAATGCACGTTCATACCATACAGGCACCATCCTCTGTGAGAAAATGTTGCCCCCTCAGGACTCAAAAATCTTTCCCCACTCATCTTAAACCTATGCCCTGTAGTTTCAGAAACCCCCTACTCCAGCAAAAAGACATTGGCTATTCACCCTATCCATGCCCCTCATGATTTTATTAACCTCTATTAGATCACCACTCAAAGCCTCCAATGCTCCAAGGAAAATAGCCCCAGCCCTTTCAGCTTCTCCCCATAGCTCCAACCCACCAAACCAAATAACATCCTTACAAATCTTTTCTGAATCCTTTCAAGTTTAACAACATCTTTCCTATAGCAGGGAGTCCACAATTAAACACAGTATTTGATGAGTGGCTTCAGTAATGTTCTGTACAGCTGCAACATGATGCCCCGATTCCTAAACTCAATGCACTGACCAATGAAGGCAAACATGCAAAATACCTTCTTAGTGAATATGCTTTGATGATATGTAGTCTCAGCGTGTCCTTGGCATGGGTCAGCAGAACCTGTGTAGGGGTGACCTGTATCTGCCTATGTAAGGTGACTTGTGCCTGAACACACTAGGCAGCCCATGTCTGCTGACAAAATGGTAGACAGAAGTTAAGCAAAACTAAGCAACCCGCTCACACGGTGAAATACAATGGTACTTTTGAACAGAACTACTGGAAGGTCAGTAAAAAATTCTGTACGTTCCCATCCATGACAGTTCTGATAAAAGGATGCCTTTGGACAGATAAATGGCCAATTCTAGCCTTATTAATGAAAGGATGATTGTCACAGTAAATGAATAATGTCAGGTGCTAGATTAAGTCCCTAAGCAACTGCAAGGATGACAGCTAAAGTTATTTCATAGTGAATGGTTGCTTCTTTGAAGCTGCCTGCAATATTAAATAGTTTCTAGTTAAAAAGCTTTTAATCATAGAAGTTGGTTTCAATACATAACCAGAATATAATACAGCAGTAAAAAAAATTATGCCCAGGTGTGAAGGTTAACTAGTCTTAAGAGACACCTTCTTTTATCCCCTGAACAAGATAGATTGTTAAGAGCCCATATATTACAAAGTGCTGACATTGGAAGTAGTTGTATAACATTACACTTTATAATAGAAATTAACCTTACAGCAATTAGTTGAAACTGACTTTTTACTTTAACATTATGTAATTGGTACAGTGGGAATTACTAGGGGAATGGCTGAATTTGATAAAATAAAGTGCATGTAGTACAATGAATAATAGAATTCACACAGTCTTTAAAGATAAGAAGGCCAAGACAGATCCAAAGGAGTGTAGCCAGTAAGCGTTTGGAATGTGAATGAAGACAATGCATAGAAAGATCCCAAGGCCTAGTGATTACAAATGCCATTAGGCCATGGGGACCTGGGGCTGTCTGTAGGACTGCCCATCATTGATTAGGTGAGCGACGGGATTGTGTGTATGGATTAAGAGGAAAGCGCAGTGACTATGCTGTATTTGATCATTGTAACAAAGTGCATAAAATGCTATATTTTCACTGTAAAAATCAGAATGTGTCATTGATTTTCCTTCTGATTTGGGGAAGATTCTTTGGCTCTCTCTCTGCATCAAATGGTTTCTGCTTGAATAAACATCTTCCACATACCTAAATCCTGCATGCCTCCTGAGTTTTTGTCCCCAGTCGGGGCAGCAGGGGGAGACGGGGTAAGCTCCTACACGCTGGACTGCTTTGAGATTCTTCATAGAATATATTTTCCTGACCTCGACACATAAGATAGATTCTGGCTCTGTATTAGTCTACAACTTATAACTTGCCAAGTCTGATCTAATGATATTTCAATACAGAATGTTCCTTTCTGAGTTGATTCTCTTTCCATGTACTTTGTACGCAGTGAAATAGATTTTTCTGATCCTTCTTGATTACCTCTGAAATTATAGTAGGGTCGTCTTCCAGAATTAACAGTTGCACTGGTTCTAAAGTAAATTGTAGGTAGTGCTCTGGGCTTTCAAGACCAGGAAGGGAAAAACTGATAATGTAATAAATTATGATTAAATAATCAGCGTTGAGAAATAACTAATGCCCAGAATACGGAACAAATTTAACTGAAGTGTTTCCTGAACTCAAAAATTACCCATTTATCTGCTGCACAAAACAGAGGTAATGAAGATATTTCTTAGCTGTCAACAGAGGTTAGATTAGGCAACAAGCATCATTCATTAATTGTCGTTAAGCACAAGAGAACATTGACTCCAGCAATTCTGCTTTTCCAACTTGAGCTTCAGACTTGGGCAAGTAAGATACAAGTGACAGGCAATGATCATATCCAACAAAGAAGAATCTAACCACTTCTCCTTGATGCTCAATGGCAGTGCCATTATAATATCCCCCACTATCAATACAATGGGGGCACCATTGACGAAAACTGAACTGAAGTAGCCAAATAAATATGGTGGCTACAAGTATGGATCAGTGGCTGGGAATTCTGAAGTGGATACCTCATTCCCTGATTCCAGAATACATATTCACCACCTACAAGGCACAAGTCTGAAGCACAATGGAACTCTGCAATGCTGCAACAGGAACTCCCCAAGACTCCTTGGACAGCACCTTCCAAACCTAATACCTCTACTGCCTAGAAGAACAAGGGCATAGACATAGGAAAATAACCACTTGGAAGTTTTGGTCTAATTCACAGACCATTCTGAGTTGCAGCTACATTGCTGTCCCTTCACTGTCACTGGGTTAAAATCCTGGAACTCCCTTCCTAATAGCACTGTGTGTCCCTACAATCCAAGCACTTCAGTGGTTTAAATTCACAGGCACCTCTCAAAGAAATTCAGTGTGGATGATATACGCTGTCTTTAAGTAATACTCACATTCCACAAATGAATGTTTAAAAACGTCTAGCTTGGCAGTTCAAATCTCAATCTACAAAACCTGAAAATATACAGACAATTGTACAATCTTTTTCCATACAATATTTCATCTCTAGCAATGCATTCAATTTGCAGCCTCGCTCAATCATCTCATTTTGCAGCATTCTGCTGAGCAGGAAATAGTTGCCAAACATGTCTATATAACCAATCAATATACTTCCAATTTACCTTATTTCAAAGCCATCTGAAGTGTGACTGAGGCACAATCGTTCACCACATTAAAATAGGATTCTCTTCTCTAGGGTAGACAAAGCAACTTGTGCATGACCAACCTGTGAGGACCAGTGGTTTGAGTAAGTCAACCCTTCAGCAAGAATAAAAACAAACTTGCATTCATCATATTTTCAAAGCATCTGCCCAATGTGTAAAATGCTTCAGATTACTTTGCTTTGCATTGTATTGAATGAAATGTTGCAGTCTCTGTAGTCGTGAGGTTGATTAGTTGCAACAAACGTTGCCAGTGAAACTGCAGCCTCTTTGCAAATTGTTCATCATCAAAGTCCAGTTAGGGAACACGGTGACAGCTCACATGGTGTTCAGCTCCAGATCCTGAAAACTTACCTCCTGTGGCCATGATCGTGAGAGGGCATGGCCTTCTGCTCACCGCACACTCAGAAGTGCCAACATAAGAAAGTATTGATATTACATCCAATATCCCCAAACATTGCTTGCTTTCCAACAATGACAACTGGGGTTTATAATATTGCAAACTGATGCATCTCACATCAAACAGAAGTTGATATTTAGCCACACAGGAAGATACTAAAATGTGTAAACAAAAACTTGATCAAAGACTACGATAAAGCATCTTAGTGCAAGGAAGTGAAGTGAAGAAGCAAAATGGCTTGGGAACTGATTCCAGAGCTTAGAGCTGGAGCGACTAAAAGGTGGGGGAATTCAAAACAACAAAACACAAAAGATTCAGAACACCTACATCTCAGAGGATTGTAGGGCTGGTGGAGGCCGCAGACAGAGAAAGATGGGATAGGATACGAAGGAGTTTGAAAACAGGGATGAAAATCAGACAAAAATGGAAAAGGCACAAAGACGGGGTCATACAATCCAAATAATTGAGTTCCCTGAAAGTTAGATTTCACAAGCTTCCTGGTGTCCCTCAGTTAACCCATGAGCTGTTAATCAGAGACAACATGAGAACACACATTCTGCATCGAGTACCCCATTCCCCTTGGAAACATTATGAGTGATATTTGCAATGCATCCCAATTATAACATGAGCTGAACTTCATGAGGGGACCATGAGAGATTCCAGGGCACTTGGCTGCCTATATTCAGCATTCCAAGGCAAGAAAAAGCAATCTTTAACTGACGGATGTGGTTAGCTGTACAAATACTTCACTTTAATTGACAGAATATGGAGCTATTGAGTACCGTATCCTTCCTATTTTCAGTTTCTCTGCATTCCCTTTGTTGCAAGCACCTTCAAAATGGGCATGCTTAAAAGAGGAACTCTTCCAGCAGAAATTGAATAGTGACAAAAAAGAATCTTTCCAGTTTTAACCTATCTCTTTACAAGTTGTTGAGTCATATCAAGTAACAGGCTAACAATTTTTCAGCAGACATTCAGCACCTCACCCAAGTTTTCATACTAATGCCAACCATGACAGTGCTTATTGGAAATAGTTCACCCATGCCTTCTGCATTTCACCTCAAAGCAGTGTACTCAGTGGATACGAGCTTCCCCTTCCCTTGCCTATCAGCGCACAACCTCTTTGTGCTGGTTGCAACATCCATTTTTAACTTGTGATTTGAAGACATTGAAGTATCTCCATCTTGAAGAGCCTTATCTCTCCCTTACCCTCATGTTGCTCCTTCCTACAGTATCCAATTCTGGTCCCCTTGTCATATGGGAAGAATGTTATTAAGCTGGAGAGGATTCAGAAGAGATTGGCCAGTTATCATACCCCCACAGTGCCTCAAATGTATGTAAATATGATCTTGTACAAGTAAGAAATGCTTTTGGTTTGTTTGCTGGATAGAGTCAAACTCCAATGTTTGTTTCTTCATATGCTGCTGTACAGAAACTAAACCACTGTAGTGACTACATATGTATGTAAATATATCTTCATGAATAAAGTATATTTTTGAAATAAAAGAGTGATGAGGCCACAAATGGATGTACAATGAGTCTGGAATTGGGTAGGCCATTGAGTGATTTGAAAATAAGGAAGAGAATTTTAAAATTAAGACAATGATTGACTGGGAGTCAAATGTAGATCAATGAATGTAAGTGTAATGGGTGACTGGGATTTGATGCTGAGATTTGGCTTGCCTCAAATTAATGGATATTGTGGTAGGAGTGTGTTGAAAAAGGTCTGGAAGGAACAAAGGCATGAGTGAAAACTTCAGCAGCAGAATAGCTGAGGTGAGGTAAATTCAGGTGGCATTACAGACCTGGAAGTCTTGGCGATTGCATGAGTATGGGGGGTTGGGGTGGAAAATTGTCTAGGGATGAAATGGTACACTGAGGTTGTGAAGAGCTTGACTTAATCTCAGATTGTTCTCTGAAAGAGAGATGTAGTTGTTACCCCATGAAAAGCATTTTGAAACTGGTGGTGACAAACCATGACTTCATTCTTACCATTAGTAAATTGGATGGAAATGACTGTTCATCCTGTATGAGGTATCAGGCTGACAACTTATCAACAGTGGAGGAGGTAAGTGTGATGAGGTAGATCAGCTCTTGTGTGATAATTAGTGCTGTGCTTTTGGTTGGTATTGGTGAAAGAGGAAATTTTGAGTAGGTTGGGCCTATACTCATTGGAATTTGAAGAATGGGAGATGACTTATTTAATCATGCAAGATTCTTAGTGGACCAGGCAGGTGTAGAGAAGTTGTTTCCTCTTGTGGGAGAGGATAGGACAATCTCAAAATAAGGTCCTGCCCATTTAAAACAGGGATGAGGTGAATTTCTTCGCTCTGAAGTTAGTGAATCTGTGGAATTCTTTACAGCAGAGGGCTATTGAGGCTAGGTCATTAAGTATATTCAAAGCTGAGGGAGACAAAGTTTTAGTCAGTAAGGGAATCAAAAGTTATGAGGAGGGGCATGAAAATGGGGTTGTGGATTATTAGATCAGCCATGGTCTTATCGAATGGTGGAGCAGACTCAATGTGCTAATTGGCCTACTTTTGCTTCTCCATCTTATGGTCTGATGGTGGCATGGAGATGATCAATAGGATGTGGTTCAAGGATTGATCCTAGGGAAGACCAGAGATAAGAGTACAGGAGTATGATGCAAAACCCTTACAAGTAAAACTCCATCTTTGATTAGATGGACCACCAGGGGCCGGGTGAGAAAACATTTTCTGGAATACACTGACCAAATGGGTGATGGCAGCAGTTTTAGCAGTTACTTACAAACTTTTACTGGGCATGTACTTGAAAATGGAATATTCAACTAGCTATGAGAAAACAGTACAGGAGAGAAGCTAGCTTTTTCAAAAACCCAGTATGTCAAATAGCCTCTTTCATTGATTTAGAAAGGGCAAAACGTGGACTTCCAAAGCTACTTTGCCTGTGGCATAACATTGTTAGATAAATCCACAGACATTGGACAGTACAGAAACTGAAAATGTTGGAAAAACTCAGCAGATCTGGCAGCATCTGTGTAGAGAAAGCAGAGTTAACATTTTGGGTCAAGTGACCCTTCATCAGAACAGACATTAGCTGGTAATCCATTCAGAAAAAAAAGTCTCAGCATTAACAAATACACATCTGGAGAACTGGCAAACACATCCTAAAACTAACTGAACTGGGTGAATCCTAATACCCTTTTGCTGCTTGGTTTGCTAATGGAACAAAAGATGACTCTGCATTTTTTGCCATTCCAGCAGTGGTCCTTCAGTAGACCCACTGACTGTAAGGTTCCAGTTTTAAGACGTGAACTTTGGTTGGAGGCATTTCTGGAGACAGGTGAAGTCATGGACAGGTGAAGAGGGGAAGTTTCAGTTCCATTCATAACCCTTCTCTTGATCCTGTGGGAAAAGCTGTCCCCACCCCCGCACTCCAATTAGTCTCCACTAGTCACTTGAGCCCTGCCATACGCCGCCTTCAGAACTCTCAGCCCCAAATTCTCTCTTTGTCACTGAGACACTATTCCCTGATCTCCTTCCTTTTCATCTCAACATTCCCTCCCAACTTTTCCCCATTTTCACCGAAACAGGAGCAAAGAATCCAACCTGTCCTCCTAAATAACATGCTCACAGCTGACCAACACTTCTATGCCTTCCACATGATTCTGCATACCGCTGCTAATCAGAGACCTATCAATCTCTACTTTAAGTGTACTTAAAGACTCAGCTTTCACAGCTCCCTTCTGATGTAAAGAATTCCAATGGTTCACGACCCTCTGAGGCAAATAAACTTTCTTCTCATCTTGGACCTGAATAACATCTCCCTTATTTTTAAATTACGCTCCTGGGTCTTGACACCCTTACCAGAGGAAACGTCTTATCTGCATCCACCCTATTTATCCATTTAAGCAATTTGTAGCTTTCAATAAGGTCACCTCTTATTCTTCAAAACTCTTCAGAAGCCAGGTCCAGTTTGCCCAATCTGTCTTCATTGGACAGTTTCTCCATGCTGGGAAAAAGACCAGTGAAAATTCACTGCATTCCCTTTCCTGCATAATGGCCTAGAATAATGAGACCAAAACTGCACATAGAACTTCAGGCGTGGCTTAGCTCTACTATAACTGAAGCAAGGCTTCACTATCCTGGATTCAAATCCTCTTACATTCCATTAGCCTTCCTAATAGCTTGCTTCACCTGCATGTTAGCCTTCAGTGACTTATTGCTGAGGAAACCTCTCTCCTTTTGTAGATCTACATTTTCCAATGTCTCAACATCTAAGAAATATTCCATACATATTTCTCTTGCCAAGGTGGATAACTTCATATTTTTCCGCATGATATGCTACCTGTGATGTCCATTCCCAGAATCTGTCCAAATCCCCCCAAAGTTACATTGTTTTGTATCATCTGCAAATTTGGAAATATCAAATTTGGGTCCCAATTTCAAATCATTGATATAAATTGCAATCAGCTAGGAGCCCACAGCACTGTCACAGCCTACCAATATAAGAATGACACATTTATTCCCACTCCTGTTTTCTGTCTGTTGGACAATCATTAATCCAAGCTGAAATAGTATCAGAGATAATGGGAACTGCAGATGCTGGAGAATTCCAAGATAATAAAATGTGAGGCTGGATGAACACAGCAGGCCAAGCAGAATCTCAGGAGCACAAAAGCTGACGTTTCGGGCCTAGACCCTTCATCAGAGGGGCTCTGATGAAGGGTCTAGGCCCGAAACATCAGCTTTTGTGCTCCTGAGATGCTGCTTGGCCTGCTGTGTTCATCCAGCCTCACATTTTATTATCTATTAATCCAAGCTGGTTCATTTCCTATATCATGTTCTTTAAATCTTTCTAATCAGTGTGTTGAGGATTTTTAGTAAAAGCATTCTAAAGATTGAAATATGCTACAATCATCAACTCTGCTTTATTATTTTTTGTTAATCTTCAAAACACCATAACAAGTTCATCAAACACGATTTCCTATTTGCAAATCCATGCAGATTATGCCCGATCCAATGATTATCAGCCAGGTGTCCATTTATCCCAGAGGTAACCAGTGTGGAGCTGGAGGAACACCAGCAGGTCAGGCAGCATCAGAGGAGCAGGAAAGCTGACATTTCGGGTCAGGACCCTTCTTCTGAACTGTGTTACCTGTGACTCCAGCATCGGCATTTCTTAATGTCCGAGTCTATTAATCCCATGCTTTATAAAAAGCTTCTAGCATTTTCCCTACTCCTAATGTAAAACTAACAGGTCTGTAGTAGAGGAGATAACAAGGTGTAGAGCTGGATGAACACAGCAGGCCAAGCACCATCAGAGGAGCAGGAAAGCTTCCTTAGAAGAGGCTTCACAGTGGGGTCAAGATTGTTTCAGAGATAGTACCCTATTTTCTTCTTCACTCTTCTTAAAGCCATCCAATTCATAAAAATCATCCTAGAAACTATGGATTTTGGAAGATAATTACCAATGCATCAATTATCTCTATAACTATGTCCTCAACCCCCGGGAGATTCATCAACTTTCAGCCTAATAATTTCTCCAGAACTGTATTTAGTGCTTAATTGGCTTACTCAGTCTATATTGAGATTGAAGTCACCCATGATAACAGATTCCCACACTCCATGCTTCTCACATTTTTTGATTATTTGGCACCTAAGAATTCATCTAACTAAAATCTGCTGTCCCTTTGTTGTATCTGAACTCCATCCAGATTCCACACATTTTTTCTTCAAATCTGCAACTCCACTTCACTTTCCTCTTGTCTGTCCTTCCCACATGCTGAATGTCCCTAAATATTCAGTTTCCAGTCCTGGTCACTGTACAACCATGTCACTGTCAGGGTAATTAGATTATAACCAGACATCTCTATTCATACCTTTAGAACATCTACCTATTTCCCAAGTGTTGTGCATTGTCAGTAGAGTGCCCTTAATGTTTTTTCTTTAAAATCATTCCACTTACAAAGCATACTGTGTTTCTCCGGGTTTCTGTAGGAGGAGAGTTTCTGTGGTGAAGGAAATAAATAGCTGATCTCCCAGGCTCAGGAGGGGTATTAGCTCTGTTCCCCTTTCCCACCTTCTGCCAGAATAAAGGTCACTTAACTAAAGATCAATCACTGAAGCAACGCTAAAGAATTCTCTCAGTGACATCATGGAAGCATAGACAATTGGCCTGCAACAACAAATATTTTCCTTCATGCCTAATATGGGTCAGGCGTACAGACTTTCCTCAAATTCTTATTTATTCAGTTTTGCTGGTCCTCAATTGCATTATCTAACTCTTTCCTCAACCACAAGGTTACTGAATGGCAAGGGAAAGTGATATTTTCACTAGAAAAGTAATCCAGACAGGCTCATGGGTTTAAATTCTACCAGCTGCTGTGGTAGGATAAATTAAATCTTCATTTAAACCTCAGCTACTTCACTGGCAATCCATTTTTTGTAGAAAGCAAAACAGCTCTTGACTTATTAATAGGCTCCAGGGAAAGAAGATCTGCTGTCCTTAGCTGGTTTGGACCACATGCACCATCAACTCGAGTTGTTGCCATTGATTCCTAGCTGCTCCTGGGAAAGCACTGAGCAAATCTTTCAGTTCAAAGGGCAATTAGAGATGGACTACAAAATTTAAAGCAGACTCAAGACGAGCATGGCTCACTATTTATTTCTTCCCCCACCCCCACAAAAAAAACCCAAGGACAGTCTGACTTCCCACTGCAACTCTCTTGAGCCTTGCAACTGCTCAACCATGTCCTGAAGCCACCTATCATCTTTTCCTTCCCCCCCCCCAACCACCTTATTTATTCCAGAGCCCTCACCCTATCCCCCTCTCTGATGAAGGGTCTGGGTCCAAAACGTCAGCTTTTGTGCTGCTGGGCCTGCTGTGTTCATCCAGCCTCACATTTTATCTTGGATTCTCCAGCATCTGCAGTTCCCATTATCACCCATTCACTTGTGTTTCAAATTGAAAGTATACTTGCACTAGTATGTATTGAAATCTGAAACTTAAGTGCTTCAAGTGGAACCTAAACAAAGCCTTTTTGAACAGGCTAATAGAAAGTATGCACTAAATGCACTAATGTCAGCAAGATTCAAGTAGAGAGGATGAACTTCAGTGAAGAAAATGTTTTAGGTCTGAGTAGAAAAGTCATCCAAAAATGATGAGAGCTGGATGAACACAGCAGGATGATCAGATCATAGTACATGCTTATGTTTATTAAAAAAGCAACTTTTGTACAACAGCCACATTTCATTGCACTTTAATTACACAAATTTAAATATTAAAATTGAAAAGCATCTTTCAGTTTAGACCATGGTGTAAGTCAGATTTGAGCATTTACATAGTAAATTTGTTACAGGCAAATAAATCTAGTTTTAGTATGCATCTATACATGTACTATATTAAAAGAACTGATTTGAGCACCAGTATTGTGGTGTTAGTATTACTTAATTGATGTGATATTGGGCTAAATAATTTACTTTAGAAAACAAAGGCACAGTTCAACTTCTTCACCCATCTCCTCTAAAGTAGGTTTACAAGACAGCATGTGAAAACTGACAATACAGTCCCTTATCAATTACTTCCAATGATTGGCACCCATTTGGGTGCCATTGTGAGGAATCCAATGTCCTGTTGTAGAACAAGTTTGCAAAAGTCAGATGCCTGAACAGACAAATCCACATGCAAAAGCTCTTGCTTTAATGGTTACATTTTAAACAAGTGTTCAAATAGCTACAGTACAAACAAAGCAACTTGTACAAGGGGGTCTTAGATAATTGCAAGCAAGCTCATTTTGGATTTGCAAGACTGAATGCAGTTCTACTTGAGCCAAATATTTGGAGGTACCATAACCATTAAACTGCTATTAACTGGGGAAAAAGTTCACTTGTGAAAGTGTCCTCCCAGCTGTTTCCCAGAGCCAGTGGGGAGGACATATCACTGAGAGGAGATGGGGATCCTTCGTAGTCAGAATCACTAGAAGACTCAAAAGGACAGATGGGGTTTTCTTGATCTTGCCTGGTTGAAAGAATGTTTGAAAGTCCTAGATCAGTGATGAACTCATCTTCCAAGGGTTCCTGTTTGAGCTCCACTTGTGAGGGGGCTATTCTTTCATCTTTGCCACTGAAAGATGCTTGTTCAATTTTGATGGCAGTATCACTTCTCTGTACCAAGCTGTCTTCAGCAAGAGGCTTGTGATAGAAATGGTCAAAGTGGATCAGTTCATTAATGGCTTCCAGCTTTGTTGATGGGGTCCCCAGAGCACCAGAGCAGGAGCCAGGTAGGGAACTATTAGCTTCATTGTAGGTACACTCTCCCAGGTTAGCAAGAGATCTTGACTCTTCTTCACTGAATCTGAGCAAAGCTTCTGGGTCAAGGTAGTCCAGAAAGCCCAGGAAGAGATCAGACTGAAGGAAAGCAAAGGTCATTGTTAAGTGCTTCAGGTAACCAAAAAAACCAAGTTTTAAACTGGATTTATAGGTTTACACACCAGGTAGCTGAATTTTTAAGCAAAAAAGTGCTAATTCCATTTCAGGATAGTAGCTTAAACTGTCAGTGAGAATAGTAAAAACAGAACAATATGGATCAAAATAGGAATTTACTTGGTCTAAACAAATGCAGTCAAGCTCAGTGCATGGTGTTAGAGGACACAGACAAGTTACAGGACTTCAATAAAATTAGTTGCTAATTTACTATACAGTTGGGCTTTAATGACATTTTTCCTTAAAGCATGAAAATCCAACAGAAAAAAGTTCAGTAATTTAAGCTGTCCTAAAAGTCTTATTCATCAGAAAGCGTGGGATGCCTCAATCAAATATGGGTAAGGAAAGTGATCTCAACATAACATCCATTAATACCTATTGTATGGTCTGCTGTCAGCCTTCAACTAAATTACATGAAATCTCAGGAGGCAGCAAGTGTTTAGATGGATCAGATTGAAAACAGCTCACATGCCCAACAAATAGAGGATTCTGATTTGATCAGTTAGCCATCTGACCCAACAGAATGACTGGCATAAGATATGCCCTCTCCCTTGCTTGCCAGCTGTCTTTTCACATCAAATGCAGTCTTTCAGCAAATTTGTATCACACTGGCAGATCTTGCTGCCAACTCATCCCATTACTTCATTCCCTCCACATCTCACTAACTTAAAGTCATCAAGCTCTAGTCTGTTAACCAAATTCTGTCACTGCTCCCAACCCAAAGGAGTCAACATATGTTCTATTTAATTCAACCCAAATAATACATGCTTGGGGACAACTGTTCTTTCTAAATAAAGATGAAGCTGCCATGCACTTGACTAGGACTGAATGAATTAGTTATCTCATTGAAGGAAACAGTGAACATAATTAGAAAATGCCCAGATGACTACTTTTCATTCAATGCCTTAAGATGGCTTAAATGTCTGTTTCTAAGCTAATTGTACTGACAAGCTTAATTGCTCAAACAAATTAGTAGACATGCTATTTTTGAGCTTTAATTTGACTTATGGCAGTGCTTCAGGTATTTGTTTTAACCCATTCCAACTTCCAGGCCCTACCTCAGAGTCTGAAGAGTTATTGCTGTCAGTATCCATGTGGAAGCTGTCATACTGGCAGACAGCTGGGCCTGCACCTGCTGCAGAGGCACACGTAGTCTGAGTGCTGCGGACTCAGCCGACCCAGCCGCCAGGCTGATTTCATCCACTCTGGCCTGGAGAAGTACCTGTGCAGCAAACAGAACAGAGACTTGACTCTTCAGTATGGGCTTCCATTAACATTTATTTACACAATATCTGGCTCACAGACATGGGCCATTTGATATGGTTCCCCATGTGTAACCTTCACACATCTACCACTCTCCCTAGAGCAGAGAAATTCAGTCATAGAAGCACAGGAAGTGTGCACTGCTGTTGACGAGGGGCTAACGGGTTCCACTGGGGACCCATAAAGGCAACCCTGACATTAATCATTGACTGCTTCTACCTGCCCCTCCACCTCTTCAAGAACACCCAAGATGGTGGCCCTAGACCTAGGTGGGCACCTGTGGTGGCTCCTATTTCATGCCAGCTACAGAGCTGTCAGTCAACACCTTCCCCAAGGAGGCATTTCACACCTGAAGGACAGACATAACCGAGAGATTAGCACAGCTCCCTGCAAGAAAGATGTTATCAGCATTTTGGATGAGCACTCACTGCAGCACCCCTCAAATCTAGCCACATTAGACCCCACAAGCATCAAGGCTTACAAAGCCACAAAGGAGCTCTTTGGACAGATAACAAAACCTGGACAGTGCACCAAGTTTAAAAACCTTCAAGGAGGAGCAGATGAGTGGCTCAGTGGTTATCACTGCTCCCTCACAACACAAAGGATTGATTCCACTGTCTGGCAACTGAGAGGGGTGTGCACATTTTCCCCGATGTCTCAGTTTCCTCCTACAGTCCAAAGATGTGCGGTTAGGTGGATTGGCCATGCTAAATTGTCCTAGTGTTCAGACTAGGTGGATCAGCCATGGGAAGTGCAGGGTCACAAGGGAACAGTAGGGGTGTGTATGATGGGATGCTTTTCAACTCAGTGGAAGTGGTCTACTTTCACACTATGGGGATTCTATGAGATGTGGAGATAGGAAGTCTGCTATGAGCCATCACATCACTAATATTCAACATTGTTTGAAATTGGGTTAACAACATTGATATGGATCATTCAAGTACTGACAGTACACTTGTGACAATTAGCTAATAAAATTGGCTGCTTTCCTTCTATTTAACAACACTACCTCCAATCTCAGGAGTCCTGATTTTTGTTCTGTACCTTATTGGATGTAATTTTGAAGAGGGGAACTACACCCACACTGGTTTCCCCTTCATACAGAGGCTCAAAGTGATTGAGAATCAAGGAGGAACAAGTGAAAATGCTCCTTCTCAGGAAGGGGCATTCAAAACAGAATGTTGCATCAGCCAGTATTACAAGGCTGTGCGCTAAGGCTCAGATTAGCCACTTGGGGAGGGGTCACAAGCTGAGGCTGAGATTTATTGTATTTGGAAAGTTAAAGAATATGATGTGTTAGCTGGGTGTAGACAGTGGGAGGGGGGGAAGCAAAGGGAGCAAAAAAGTGAAGCAACATCAATTAACTGGGTGTACAAATGCAGGGGAGTCTTACTGATTAATAGACTTGGGCTATAGTGATTTCACAATTCCAGCTCAGGGATGTTGTTTAATTCAAAATTCAGTGTACATTAGAATGGCTCCACTATTAACAGCACTGGAGTAGTTCAGTATTTCAACATTTAACTATAAAATTAATCCTAATGTTAGGAAAGGACTAAAGGCTAAATTTATTTAAGTGTTAACTTATGCAAAATGATTTATTGGCAGGTAGCCAAATTGGGGAATGAAACAAGACAACAAATCAGGCCTCCCGGATATGCAAATTTCAGTTTCCTGGTTGTTACAGTTCACCAGATGGTTTGGGCAGGTATTTAATCCTTAGAGGCCACACTTCAACTGCTCTCAAGGATACAGATGGTCCAAGTGTAGATCACTGAACTACCAGTGAAAAATACTAGAGACAGTCTCCAAGAGGGAGACTATTTATATAAGATTATGCACTCTCTAACCTGGTTACACCTGCATTTCTCTAAGTCTATTACCTTCTCTTTCTCTGTGTCCAGAACTTCCATGCCTAGTTTCTGTCGCAGAATGCGGTTCTCAGACAACAGACTGTGCGTCTTCTCATGCAGAAGCCGGTTCTCTATTTGCAGTTTCTGATTCTACCAGGAGAGACAGAGGGGTGGTAATGATGAAATTCCACTCTGAATCCAAGAACGAGAACATACCTCTCCCCCATTAGGGAGGAAGAAACAGCCTTCCAATCACTGGGAGAGAATGAAATCCCCATTTCAGAGGGAAGCCATTTAATCTGAGCCATGACAAATAGTAATGGGATTGAATGGAATGTGTATCCTCCTTACCTCAGATTCCATCTCCAACACTTGCTCTTCCAGTTCAGACATTCGAGCTTTTTTCCTATCTCGGGCAGTCTGGGCCGCCACTCTGTTCTTTAGCTTCCTTTAAAAGTGGAGAAAAATGGGTAAAACCATAGAAATAAATATAAAATATAGTTATTCCTTCAACTTCCGCTGAACTTTGGAATGAGAACATTATATCGAGGCAGGAGAAAAATGCAAGACAGCGAAGGGTGTAACGCAAGTTGAATCAGCTGCCACGCAAACAGAAATGAATCAATGCATTGGAGAATTATTCAGTCCGCCAAAAGCCCCAGTTACAGTTCAGCTATAGTTTAAGTTGCATTTTAAGATTAGAATATGCTCAGTTTAATAGAACATCCATTAAAAACACGCACTGCACAGGGTCCTGTCCCTCTAAGTTAAACAGCCACCCTACGTTCCGGTCAAACAGTCTCTCTCGGTTAAACAGTAAGACCCTACCTCCGCAAAGCCTTCTCCTCGGGGCTAAGGTGAGTGAGCCGCTGCCTTTTCCTATGGACGTGGCCGGCCGCCGGCTGAACCGGGGACGAGTCGTGTTGCGAGCCGCTCCGGGGCGGGTACACCACCGAGATGTGTCGACTGATCTCCAGGCCGTTCTGCTTCCCACCCCCGGGGATCAGCAGCACCTTGGCGGACCCGGCGCTGTTCATCGCCACCATCACGCCGTTACAATGTATCGGAGCCACTTGAACACTGATACCGCCAGCACTGGGGTGTCACATGAACCTGCAGGAGGAAGTGCGTTTACATTGGGTGCGTTCGCTCCCTCCGACACACAGTCTGTTCAGAAACGGCTCTCGGGGGGTCAATTTCAACCATCGTGTTTAAATATTATTGGCTGAGCAGCCTGTGCATCACTGAACAGACGCAGTCCTATTGGGTCACACTGGTGAGTTTACTGAGGCAAGCAAAGGCTCAGATGGCGACAGATCTTGTTTATCATGTTGTTGCAACCTGCAATCATTCTGCATGCATGTATATTATATATATCCCACCCTTAGGATCATGTATTTCTGTAAGGATAATACGTGCACATTATAAATTTACAAATGTCATGTACTATCATAGTTAATATTAAGGGTATACATAACACTATACACGCACATATGGATATTAACCGTATTGATTATGCATATGAACATATGTGTTTAGAAATAATGTTTGGTGTGCACCCACCTGTAATGGTAAGAATTGTATCGAGAGTTTTGTCGATATACATAATAAGTGCTCGAAGCTTCCTGCTTCATATCAGACTGATGCAATCTCATGTAAGAAAGTCATTTCCTCCCCCAACTGTCCGGCTGTCAGTTAACTGGAAAGTCACTTGTGTGTCCTTGATAACTGGGCTTATTGCATCATCTGCCGATTTGCATCATTTCAAGAGTTTTAAGTTTACTTGAAGCCTGTTTGTGACCCAACATCAAACTTTGAAAAGACTAAAGGTTTTGAAGTTTCAAAACATCAAGGCATCTCTTGGACGCTTGGATATTTTCATTGTTACTAATCTTCATAGTGGAACATGCACATGAACTGACTGAAAATATTTCATATGGAATCTTTCCTCTTACCTTTACTTATTTCGAAAGCATGCAGTATTCATAGATTCCCTACAGTGTGGAAGCAGGACAGTCAGCCCATTGAGTCCACACCAACACTCTGAAAAGCTTCCCAATTTGTCCCTGTAATCCTGCAATTCCCATAGTTAATAAAATGTTGGGCTGGATGAACACAGCAGGCCAAGCAGCATCCCAGGAGCACAAAAGCTGACGTTTCGGGCCTAGACCCTCCCATAGTTAATTCACCTAGTCTGCACATTTATGTACTGTGGAAGGAAACCAGAGCATGCAGACCCATGCAAACTCCACACAGTCACCCAAAAGTGAATTGAAACCAGGTGCCTGGTGCTGTAAGGCAATAGTGCTACCACTGAGCCAACACGCAGGTTAGAAATGTTCCTCTGAAGATTGGTTGGATTGTTCTTATGCCATGTTGCTATACCCAGGGCAACTATTTTCACGTGATTCCTCTTCAGCAGCTCCCAGTGCTGATGCAACACTCTGTCATAAACATTGGTGGGTTCTGGGCAGCATGGGGTTACAGGTCGAGACTTTGTACCATTTTTCAGTTGATTGAGGCATCAATTCAGAAGGACCCAATTGTCACCCAGTAAAGTCAGCACAAAAACTGATCTTTTAAAGGCTATCCAGATAGAAAGAACACAATGAATCCAATTAAACTAGAATGTTTACAATCAGCTGGAGGGGACCACTTGTAGCACAGGGGTAGTGTACCTACCTCTGAACTTGGAGATCTTGGAGTGGGGGGGGGGAGGCGGTCAGGTCCCATCTGCTCCAATCTGCTCCAGACGTGTGGAATGACATTTCTAAACAGGTTAATTCGGAAAAATAGGTTAATAACATCTTAAAAATCAAAGCCATTAGAGGTGGGAACTGCAGGGCTTTATTTCCCTGTCCAACTCCATTTTTTAGTTTGGGCTGAAGGGCCTGTTTCCATGCTGTACACTTAGTTAATCTGTTGGACCAAATATGAGCTACTGGAATTAGCTGAGTGGGCACCTCGGTCAGCATGGACCAGTTTGGGCCAAAGAGCCAGTCTCCATGTTGCATTACTCTATGACTCCATGATTTAGTCACTTCCTGCCTCCCTACAACCATCCCTTGCATTGTCCATAAAGGGCTTTGTTTGTAAACACTCAACTGGATACAGGTGCTTTTACTGGTGGCATTTACTAGGTTAAAAAAGAAAGCAAAAAAAAAACCATCATAATGATTTTGGTGGTGAGAAGGCACTTGGTTGTGTGTGATAACACTTCTGGGTAAACCAAAAAAAAGCTGGAGGGCTCTTGTGGCACAGTAGTAGTGCCCCTACCTCTGAACCAGGGTTCAAATCCCACCTGCTCCAGAGATGCGTAATAACATCTCTGAACTGGTTGATTAGGAAAATATAAAGTAAACTGGAGGGTTCTATGTACCGATGAAAGCCTAAGCGACCCCAGCAATGCAAATGACAATAGTGTTACTACTGGAGTCCAGGAGAGACTTCTCGGAGATAGTTTTGTTCCAAATGTTGTGGAACATCTCAAACATATGCCCTCTTTCAAAGGACACTTGGGAACCTGATCAATACCGTAAACAAGAGGTAGATAGCCAGTATGAATGCTACCTATCCAGCCCCCTTCCCAATGGGCCTTATCTATTCTGGACCCATGAACTTTGATCTGATTGAGGAGCAAGTGAATTTTGAGCAGGTAGAAACGTTCTCAGTAATGCATTCTGCCTCCTCATTGTCCTTACCGCATGCCACCATATCCTGGTACCCAAACTCAGCAGCTCAGAATGTACATCAGCAAGAGTACAGGAAACAGTGCTCTCAGATATATAATCATTTTGAATATAAACAACATTGTGGAGGTGAGTGTGAGGCCCACCATGAATGGTATAATTTTGGTTGCCAGAGCTGGGTAAGTGCACACAAAAGGGGAGCTTCACAAAATGTGACATGCCTGCATTTATCTCCATGCTACCACAAGCCTGGAATCCAACAGTAACTGAATTCCATTCTGACCTGTCCGTCCTTCCTGGACTGACATGCCTCCTCCCTACCTCCCCACCTACACTCACCTTTACTGGCTCCATCCATAAGACCATAAGACCCAAAGACATAGGAGTGGAAGTAAGGCCATTCAGCCCATCAAGTCCACTCCGCCATTTAAATCGTGGCTGATGGGCACTTCAACTCCACTTCCCTGCACTTTCCCTGTAGCCGTGATTCCTTTTGAGATCAAGAATTTGTCGATCTCTGCCTTGAAGGCATCCAACGTCCCAGCCTCCACTGCACTCTGCAGCAATGAATTCCACAAGCCCACCACTCTCTGGCTGAAGAAATGTCGTCTCATTTCAGTTTTAAATTTACCCCCTCCAATTTTAAGGCTGTACCTACTGGTCCTAGTCTCCCCGCCTAACGGAAACAACTTCCTAGCGTCCACCCCTTCTAAACCATACATTATCTTGTAAGTTTCTATTAGATCTCCGTTCAACCTTCTAAACTCTAATGAGTACAATCCCAGGATCATTAGCCATTCATCATACGCTAAACCTACCATTCCAGGGATCATCCGTGTGAATCTCCGCTGGACATGCTCCAGGGCGAGTATGTCCTTCCTGCGGTGTGGGACCCAAAATTGGACACAGTATTCTAAATGGGGCCTAACTAGAGCCTTCTAAAGCCTCAGAAGCACATCGCTGCTTTTATATTCCAACCCTCTTGAGATAAACGACAACATCACATTCGCTTTCTTAATTATGGATTCTACCTGCAAGTTACCTGCATCCCTGCCTCTTTAACTTGTCTGTTTCCTCTCCACCTATCTTCTCCTCTATCCATCTTTGATCCGCTTCCCCCTCTCTCCCTGTTTATTTCAGAACCCTCTCCCCCTCCCCCATTTCTGATGAAGGGTCTAGGCCCAAAACGCCAGCTTTCCTGTTCCTAAGATGCTGCTTGGCCTGCTGTGTTCATCCAGCTGTACACCTTGTTATCTCCATTCTCACTAGAAACGGGATTTGCAAACAAGGTGCCCACATTATTCACTTAAGTAACCATCAAAGTAGGAAAATGGCCCAGAAATGATAGAATAATATGACAGAGAAGGAGGCCGAATGTCCCATTACGACTGTGCCAGCTCGGAAAAAAAGACGTATCCAACTAATTCCACACCTTCTGCACTTCCCAAGGATTTGCAGTTTTTTTCTCCTTCAAGTATACACCCGATCGCCTTTTGTATGTTACTGTCGAACTTGCCTCTACAACCCTGTCAGGCAGTGCATTCCAGATTTTAACACCCTGTTAAATTAGGATGTATCCCTATTGCCAGTGAGTCATCTCACACCTCCAAACCCCGACAAAGGCTTGTCAATTATCGCAATCCAATCTCCCTTTGAAAGAAGTGGGATGTATTGACACCATATCTTGGAATCCTGTCTGAACACTGTTTGTGTTTATATATAGATGCTCTTCTTTGATATGTGGTGAATGGATGTGTATGTTTCATGATCGTCCATGGCTAAGAAATTAACATCATCTAGGAGCTAACATGACTCATATCAAATAAAATTTCAGATACCAGGTAGAATCTAAATGTGGTCATTGTCACTGTGGGATTTATTTCCCCATTTATCTTTTGCTAATACCACTTTGGGGAATATGAGTTGCTGACTTTCACTCATATGTCATGAATATCAAAATATTCACATATAGATGGTCCCCAGATCTGTTCATAGCACAGGTAGAGATGTGTGAAACAAAAAGGGTTGAGAAACTTTACACTAGAAAGCATGGAGGAGGCCTTGGTTTTACATTTCACCAGCACCTCCACCAGTAGCGCACTTAAATACCAAACTTGGTTGTGAACTCAAGGTGCAGGAATAAGGCTCAAATCTGTCTCATAGAATTCCTACAGTGTGGAAGCAGGCCATTTGGCCCATTGATTCCACGCCAACCCTCCAAAGAGCATCCCACCCAGACCCACCTTCCCCCTCCTCATTACCCTATTCCTGCAACCCTACATTCCCCAAGGCTAACCCATCTCACCTGCACATCTCTGGACTGTGGGAGGAAACTGGAGCATTCACAGGAAGCCATTGCAGATACAGGGAGACTCCACAGAGACAGTCATCTGAATTGAACCCAAGTCCCTGGTGCTATGAGGCAGCAGTGTTAACCACTGAGCCACCCACAATGCTGTCTCAGAGACGAGAGTGCTACCAAATAAATGGAAAGCCGATACATCATACTGGGAAAAAAACCTTTTATTCGGGAAGTCAGCATTTATCTACAGTTCTGTGGAACACCTTATAAGGCACTATTTTCTGCAAACCCTAGTTTGTGATGTCCTTCCCTCTTTATCTTGGCACAGAATGAATCTATTGCTTAAATCTGCCACTTGCCCCACCCTATGGTTCATTTGCATTACAGTTAAGGTAAAAAATTGAAATTCTTTGCCAAACCTGCACTTCAGGCCTCACTATGCCAACTATCCTTAATTTCATTACAATATTTATCTACATAAATATCATAAACACAAGAGTGTAACTCAATCCTTCAGTTTCACAGCTTGTATACATTCTCATGCAATGCCCTTTCCATTGTCACTGAAAAATTGAGAAACCTGTTCCACCTCTAGCAGGTAAAGGTCAGTCATTGGTTTGCCACCTTTTTCAGAGGGAGGGCAACAATTAGAGAACAAGATGACCTTAAGTTGCGTTAAAGCATTAAAGATATAAATATCAATATAAGTTGTTGTCCCCATCCACCTACATTGATGGGTGTCAAGAGATTAAGAACTATTCATAAAGACTCAATCAATATTTAAGTCCCAGCCAAATTTATTCAAACAGATTATAAAATTATTAGTACATTGATGTTTGTGGGAAACAACCTCATTTGTGGAAATTTTGGGGTTTTCAGACATATGAATCTTTTAACTAAAAAGACCAAGGTCAGAACCTTAATTTGCAACAATGGGGTCCTCAGTTGTGACTGGCCGAACAAGGTATGAACAACCAGTTTTTATGATCAAGTGCAATATAGCAAGCACATTTTTTGAAGTGCTTATTAAACAGATGGTGAAGCCAACTTGGAAGTTTCTTATCCTTCAAGCTTCAGAATTTTTGTACATTGCCAGCACAAACAATGCCTTTCTTCTTCTATCTTTGAAATGACATGACATTGAACTCTGCCTCATAAGAAATACAGTCAGAAGCCATGGTAGAATTGTGCTAAATAGATTCAGAGTTTCAAAGTCTTATTTTGGAAGACTTCTTAGTTCTTATTAGTAAATTATTCCAGTTACTTTTTCCATTGGCTTAAGATGTGGGCTGTCAGTTGGCACCCTACTTCTATAACAAGTGTCACGTAGACTAAACAAAAAGCAATCTCGTATTCTCTGGGTCCGAGGATTTAACATTTACCATTTAGCTGTGTGAACAAATAGCATGTGCATATAGAAGTAGAGCACAGCACATACAATTTAATGCCCTTTTACCAATAAGGCTAACTATCATCAAACCATCCACTTAACATCTCCAGGAATATTAAAACAATTAAGGTCAAAAGTTCCTCGCAGAATATCAGAGTACCTTTTAAAAGTATAGATAATTCATTCCACAAGCACCCACTCCCTCCACCACTGATGCTCAGTAACAGCAGGGTGTACTATCTACAAGATGTACTGCAGAAATTCATCGAAGATCCTCAGACAGCACCTTCCAAACCTACTGCCACTTCCATCTAGAAGGACAAGGGCATCAGACATATGGGAACACCACCATCTCTAAGTTCCCCTCCAAGTCACTCACCTTCCTGACTTAGAAATATATGGTCGTTGCTTCACTGTTGCTGGGTCAAAATCCTGGAATTCCCTCCCTGATGGCATTGTGGGTCAACCCACAGCAGGTGGACTGCAGCAGTTCAAGAAGGCAGTCCGCCACCACATTCTCAAGGGCAACTAGGGATGAGCAATAAGTGCTGGTCCAGCCAGCAATGCACACGTTCCTCCAAATGAATAAGAAAAGTGTTCCACTATTTTGATTAATTGGTTAGGTAATTTAGCAAACTAAAATCTATTCCAAATACATGTACCTTGTCTGAAGATAGTGCTCAGTTCAAGTTGTTACATTTGTCTTTTTTCTTATTTTTTTAAAACTGACAAATGACCCTTGAATTGCACATGGTATAAGTAAAACAGGCTCAACTGTTTAACTCAGACTCTTTGGCACCTTACGCCAGTAAAACCAGTTCCTTAGAAATAGCTAAGATAACAAAGTGTGGAGCTGGATGAACACAGCAGGCCAAGCAGCATCTCAGGAGCACAAAAGCTGATGTTTCGGACCTAGACCCTTCATCAGAAATGTGGCAGAGGGAGAGGGTTCTGAAATAGATAGGGAGAGAGGGGGAGGCAGATTGAAGATAGATAGAGGAGAAGACAGGTGGAGAGGAGACAAACAAGCTAAAGAGGTGGGGATGGAGCCAGTAAAGGTGAGTCTAGGCGGGGAGGTAGGGAGGGGATAGGTCAGTCTGGGGAGCATGGACAGGCCAAGGGTGCAGGATGAGGTTAGTAGGTAGGAAATGTGGGTGGGATTTGAGGTGGGAGGAGTGGACAGGTGAGAGGAAGAACAGGTTAGGCAGGCGGGGACGAGCTGGGCTGGTTTTGGGTTGCAGTGGGGGAAGGGGAGATTTTGAAGCTTGTGAAGTCCACAATAATACCATTGGGCTGCAGGGTTCCCAAGTGGAATATGAGTTTCTGTTCCTGCAACCTTCGGGTGGCATCATTGTGGCACTGCAGGGGGCTCATGATGGACATGTTGTCTAAGGAATGGGAGGGGGAGTTGAAATGGTTGGCCTGAACTAATTGTCACAGAAATTCAACCCAAACTGTGTACAACGATAGCTAAGGCAAAATCAGAAAATGTTACTTTAAAAACAACAAAATCCTAAAAATTAACAATATAGTTAAAATTTTACATTTACCTACAGGACAGTCGTGATCACCCTTGAAGATTTGCTGTAATGAAAGGAGTTAGGTAACTTAACATCTTGTTCTTGCTTTTTCTTTATTTTATAACTCACAAGTCAGTGTGTAATCAAATCAGCCAGGTGCTAAACCTAAAATCAGCAATCTGAAAACAAATTAGAAAGAGAAACGGAAAGCCAGACAACTACCGAGGTTGAAATAAGGAAGAGAAAATTGGGTGATGGGGGAAGGGATGGTTAATATTTCCTCTTCACTGTCTGGATGAAATATTAGGTGCATTCCGTTATAGCTGAGCAATACCACCAGGATACTGCCTGAAGATAAAGATATAATCTGGGCAGGATTTGAATACAGAAAGCAGTCTAATACTGAGGGGATGCTGCACTGGCAGAGATGCTTTCTTTCTGATTGTACGTCAAACCAAAGCATTTTATATCCTCTCAGTGGGCATAAATGATACCCATGGCAGTGTATCATTAGAAGAGAAAGGAAGCTAACCCCAGGCCTACATTTTAGCCCTCAATCAACACCACAAAAACAAATTATTTGGTAATTCTCACATTCCTGTCTGTGGGACATTGCTGTGTGAAAATTGGCTGTGCTACCTACATTACAAGTGTGACCACACCAAAAATGTACTTAAGTTGTTGTGAAGTATTTTTTGGTGTCTGCTGATTGCGAAAAGTGCCATATAATTGACAAAAAAAAATTCAAATGCAGAAACTATGGTCGGTGACATTGGACAAAGCTTGGTTTCAGTTCATTCCATGTCTTCTGTGGGAGAGATTAGGAATGGTTGGAAGTATATGTAATCCAGGTGCCACTGCAGATCTTTCAGGAGTCTCACGCCTTTATAACATGGTGAAACATCAAATTAATTAGTTACTGTTTTACAGATCCTACTTGGACTGAAGACATACAGGGAAAGATCAAGGTGATTAGTTTAAAAAAAACCCACGAGATTCACTAATTAAAAATAAAGAGTAGCTTGTCTCTGGGGGTCAGATATCACTATTCTGGTCTATGTTGCCAACTGTTTATCTCATCACATCAACCAAAAAGAAATTCACTTGGGTCAAAAATTAGCCCGATGTCTCCAATTTACACACCTGAATTCTTCAGTGTATAGTGTTTGTGTTGCCATTGATTAAGAAAATCAAATGGTCACTAAGTTTATTTGATTGTGTGGCATTTGTTAGATTGTCTCTTGTCAAGAGAGGGAGTAAGGCATTATGTCTAACGGAATGAAACTGGTGGCTGTGTTTTATAACTATGCTCAATAATTGATGTTTCCTGGTTAATTTTTGGGCGTGCTGGGGACAATGTTAATCTGACTCCCAGTTAAGTATAATTAAAAGTGGTAGGGAATTACAATATTTGCAAAGTTTAAAACACGTAGTAGAGTTGCCAATACAGAGTAGTCAGGAATATAGACATAATTTACCATATGAAAAGTAGAGAATGACATGATGTACCCTCTTAAGATCACTATCAATATAGATTCTTGACAAATTATATTAGCTTATTCTGAGAGGAATTGAATGCAAGACTGAGGAGTTTATGCCTGCATTAAACAGGACATTATTGAGATTGCATCTGGAGTACCATGTACAGTACTTGTCACTTGTGAGAGAATGTTAATGCATTGGAAGCTGTTCAGAGAAGGTTCACTAGTATAATACCCAGAATGAATGAATGAGGAAAGGCTAGACAGACTAGGCCGGTAAACTCTGGAGTCTAGAAAAGCCAGAGTTAACTGAAACATACAAGATTCTGAAGGGACTTGACCGAAAGAATGTTGAAAGGATGTTTGTTCTTGGGTGAGAATCAAGAACTAGGGGTCATAGTTTAAAAACATGTGCCTATTTCAGACAGAGATGAGAAAATAGTCATCTCAGAGGGTTGTGTAATTTTTCAAATTCCCTCTCTCAAAAGGTGGTGGGTGCAATATGTTTAAATGCCTTTAAGGCAGAGTTATTTAGATTTGTAGTTACTGAGGGCAATCGAAGATTATTGGGGTTATGCAGGAATGTAGAGTTGAGGTTAAAATCAGAGCTGCCATGATTTTATTGAATGGCAGAGACTCTTGTTCCTTGTTTGTCCGTGCACAAGAATTTTCTCGCAAATTCTTCAACCATATTTATTTATCTCTCAATTCGATTATGTCTCACTCTACTGGGCAAGGTTCTAACTCCCAGTTCTCTGCCTTCCCCTTTTCTAGCTGTGAGCGGTGGCTGAGTTGAGTGATTGGATTTGGTATAGCTGTCGTGGATTGACTGACAAAGAGAGGTGCACAAAATGGCTGCCACATAGCAACTGTCACTTTACGTCTGTATGTTTGATTTTATATGAGGCATTTTGAAATGATTCTGTGGGGCATGATACAGTAATCATAATGAAGGGTTGAAGTTTCTGGGTCATTTCGTGCATTGGGAATCACTGCACAATTTGGAATATTAACTAGAGAAAGAACAGTGAAATGAAAGTTAGGTATATACATCTGATAGGTGAGCTGGCACCGATGTAAACAAACTGGTTGACCACCTAACATTTCTATGATACTATGATCAGCAAATGGCCTTTCACAGACAGGCTGGACTTAAGGTTTAACTTTTCCCACTATCATGTCATTGCCTGTTCTTATGTAAGACAACAATTCTTCATGCCTGAATCTTCCAAATGGGATAAAATTAGCAATAATGGATAATTGAGCATGTTGCTCCAGAGTTCTAAATGCAACTTCAAACCAGCAACATTGTGCAAATCTCAAAGTTCAATTTTGATGACGTAGCGGAGGTCATCTCTAATATCAGGAGAAGATCTACGTAGGGGAACAACAGGGATGCTACACTGTTGGCATTTGCAAGTTGGTAGAGAGGGCAATTTGCTTACACAGTCCAAAGTGATAATTATGCTAAAGAAATATTAGCAAGAGCTTGTATTAACCCTTACATTTTTGGAAGTTGCCAGTCCAGAAAACCCTCGAGAATGGAATTCATGGTGTCTTCCACTATTTGGCTACTTCCAATAGCAAATATAACATATAGTTGCTTAAAAGGTCCTGGATTTCCAACATAGATAAGCTGCAGAACATAGGTAAGCTGCAGAGCTGGGCTGAGAGGTGGCAAATGGAGTTTAATGCAGACAAGTGTGAGGTGATGCACTTTGGTAGGAGGAACCAGAGGGCAAAGTACTGGGCTAATGGTAAGATTCTTGGTAGTGTAGATGAGCAGAGAGATCTCGGTGTCCATGTACACTGATCCTTGAAAGTTGCCACCCAGGTTGACAGGGTTGTTAAGAAGGCATACAGAGTTTTAGCTTTTATTAATAGAGGGATCGAGTTCCGGAACCAAGAGGTTATGGTGAAGCTGTACAAAACTCTGGTGCGGCCACACTTGGAGTATTGCGTACAGTTCTGGTCACTGCGATATAAGAAGGATGTGGAAGCTTTGGAAAGGGTGCAGAGGAGATTTACTAGGATGTTGCCTGGTATGGAGGGAAGGTCTTACAAGGAGGGACTTGAGGCTGTTTTCGTCAGAGAGAAGAAGGTTGAGAGGTGACTTAATTGAGACATATAAAATAATCAGAGGGTTAGATAGGGTGGATAGGGAGAGCCTTTTTCCTAGGATGGTGACGGCGAGCATGAGGGGGCAGAGCTTTAACTTGAGGGGTGAAAGATATAGGACAGATGTCAGAGGTAGTTTCTTTACTCAGAGAGTAGTAGGGGAATGGAACGCTTTGCCTGCAATGGTAGTAGATTCGCCAACTCTAAGTACATTTAAGTCATCATTGGACAAGCATATGGACGTACATGGAATAGTGTAGGTGAGATGGGCTTCAGATCGGTATGACAGATCGGCACAACATTGAGGACCGACGGGCCTGTGCTGTGCTGTAATGTTCCATGTTCTATGTTCTATAGATACAACAGTCAAGAAAGAACAACAATGCCTCTTCTTCCTCAGGTGGCTGAGGAAATTTGAGATGTCCATAAGGTCCCTTACCAACATCTCCAGATGCACCACTGAAAACATATGGTCCTGGTGCATAGCAGCCTGGTACAGCAACTGCTCTGCCCAGGACTGTAAGAAACTACAGAAGGTGGTGTGCACAGCCCAGACCAACATGGAAGCCAACCTTCCATCCATGGATTCTACTTACACTGCCGCGGAAAGGTGGCAACGTCATGAATGACCCATCTCACCCCAGTAATGACACCTACAACCTCAGGCAGAGGATTCAGCAGCCTGTACATATGTACCAGCAGGTTTGGAAACAGCTTCTTCCTGCCTGTTATTGGACTGATGAATGGACTCGCCAGCCTCAAATATTGCTGATTTTGCTAACGATGATCTTGTCCAGCACATGCCCTGTGCATTGTAACCTGTATGCCTCTGTCTAAGTCTTTTTGATCTGTACATCCTTGTTTACTATGATCTGCCTGTACCGCTTGTAAACAAAGCTTTTCACTCTACTTCGGCACGTGACAATAATTCAGTCAAGAGCTTTAAAACAAAATATGAGTTAGACAAAAACATTTTTTCTAAGCAGAGTATTGCCTCAACACTTTTCCGAGGATAATTATTCATCCCACAGCGCAAATATCTTACCTGCGTCCTTGTGAGTAGTTAATGTTTAGTATTTTCAAGGTACATACAGTCATGTGTTTGAAGAACAACCATATGAAGTTGTTAAGCTGCTTCCTTACAGAGCATTGTCAAACACTAACATCACATTTTGACTGAGATTTAGGGTTTTCTGTCAATCTGCTTGTTGAAGTTTTAGCTAAATATAATTTTAACATATTTATTAATAAATTGTTAAGTGAAAAGTTAAACCATTGCATCCAGAAATATTGTGACAAATGTGCTAGCGAGTTTTGAGAAGATTTGTAGCTCAGGTTCAGGTTCTGGATGTAAGTTTACTCCCTGAGCTGGAAGGTTAGTTTTCAGACGTTTCGTTACCATTCTAGGTAACATCATCAGTGAGCCTCCGACGAAGCGCTGGTGTTATGTCCCACTTTCTATTTATCTGGTTAGGTTTCCTTGGGTTGGTGATGTCATTTCCTGCGTTGGTGATGTCATTTCCTGTTCTTTTTCTCAGGGGATGGTAGATTGGCTCCAAATCAATGTGTTTGTTGATGGAGTTCCGGTTGGAATGCCATGCTTCTAGGAATTCTCGTGCGTGTCTCTGTTTGGCTTGTCCTAGGATCGATGTGTTGTCCCAATTAAAGTGGTGTCCTTCCTCATCTGTATGTAAGGATACTAGTAATAGTGGGTCATGTCTTTTTGTGGCTAGTTGATGTTCATGTATCCTGGTGGCTAGCTTTCTGCCTGTTTGTCCAATGTAGTGTTTGTCACAGTTCTTGCAAGGTATTTTATAGATGACGTTCGTTTTGCTTGTTGTCTGTATAGGGTCTTTTAAGTTCATTAGCTGCTGTTTTAGTGTGTTGGTGGGTTTGTGGGCTACCCTGATGCCAAGAGGTCCGAGTAGTCTGGCAGTCATTTCGGAAATGAATTTGATGTAGGGGAGAGCGGTTATTGTTTTTGGGCACGTTTTGTCTGTTTGTTTGGGTTTGTTGCTGAGAAATTGGCGGACTGTTCATTGGGTACCCGTTCTTTTTGAATATGCTGCATAGGTGATTTTCTTCTGCTCTTCGTAGTTCCTCTGTGCTGCAGTGTGTGGTGGCTCATTGGAATAATGTTCTAATGCAGCTTTGTTTGTGGGTGTTGAGATGGTTGCTCCTGTAGTTCAGTATTTGGTCTATTTCAGACAACAAACAAAACGAACGTCATCTACAAAATACCTTGCAAGAACTGTGACAAACACTACATTGGACAAACAGGCAGAAAGCTAGCCACCAGGATACATGAACATCAACTAGCCACAAAATGACATGACCCACTATCACTCGTATCCTTACATACAGATGAGGAAGGACACCACTTTGATTGGGGCAACACATCCATCCTAGGACAAGCCAAACAGAGACAGGCACGAGAATTTCCAGAGGCATGGCATTCCAACCGGAACTCCATCAACAAACACATTGATTTGGAGCCAATCTACCATCCCCTGAGAAAAAGAACAGGAAATGACATCACCAACGCAGGAAATGACATCACCAACCCAAGGAAACCTAACCAGATAAATAGAAAGCGGGACATAACACCAGCGCTTTGTCGGAGGCGCACTGATGATGTTACCTAGTATGGTGACGAAACATCTGAAAACGAACCTTCCAGCTCAGCGAGCAAACTCACATCCATAATTGTGACAAATATCAGACACCTTTTATGCAAACTCAAGGCAGGACATCTGCAAGGAATACTAAAGAATGTTTCAGTTTCAGCAGGAATTGTACTTTAAACTGGATGAGAAACATCTTTGCCCTGTCCTTACAGGCTTCACTGACACCAGGCTGTTCCCCAGTGAGGAAGGTTGGCTGATCAGAGGAACGAAAGCAAAACACTACATGGAGGTGAGGATAAACTCTTTTCAAAATGCTCTATGTTTCACCTATTAATGTCTCCACCTGCTTCAAGCCACCCAGATAGTGCCCAGACAGGCTGCCCTATTACCACATGCATAAAATACGTCCTGTTGTGAAGTTTCTATTCGCTCATAGAATCGCTTAAGATGTGTTATTTTGCATTAGACCACACACTAAAAGATAGCATGATGATATCACAAGTGTATCTCTTAAATGGTACACTGACATCCTGACCATGAGACAATAACAAGGTACCTTGTCAAATCCCACACCTGTCTGGTGTGTAGTGCTATTTGGAGAATAGCCTGGCAAGAACATTCTGAAACAGCTGGCTAATGCAAACTGAAAGACATCTCAAAATATGTCAGGCTCATGAAGTGTGTCTTCATCTTGCTGATGGTTTGTAGCAGCATTCATTTGATGATTGTGCCTTTCATTGTGATGCTGTTGGGTTTCATTATTTGTGTGTCACATTTGAGAACTCAGTAGACCATACAAAAATTGGCTGAAGGTATGAATGGAGTGCAAACACTTTTGTGCAGTTATCATGAGTTTATGGCTGTTCATGCAAAAAATGATAATTGAATGAATATAAGGCTTCTGATGGATACATCTTGGTAACTGCATTGATACTTGAAAGCATTGCATTGTGACATTAATCAATGAAAGTCAGTTTCCCAGAAGCTTTATTGTGTGGTTTGCTGTTTAAATGTTGACACCCACTGTCCTTGACACATTCTTGGAACTTTTTAAGAAATGCCTTCCTCTTGTGTAGTTATGGTAAGGTGGCATTCTTTTGCTCAAGGAACACTGTCATGAGCAGAGCAGCCTCTGACTTTTGACTTTGACGATGATGGAACCAAATAAGTTGTGCCATTTGATCTTGACCCTTTGAGCACTACATCCATTTGAAAGTTTGAACGTGTACACAATATTGCAGCAGCTGTTACCTTAGGGAGTGGTGAGGATTATATTCCTCAATACTCCACGTTGCTACATGTTTCAAAACAAATCACCCTTTTCAATAATTGTAGGATTGTATGGTTATATTCTGCCTTATTTATGTCCTAAAATAGTGAACTAATGTGGCTGGAACAGAATTGTCATGTGATTTCATCAATAGCAACACAGGGATGTGATCAATCTTTGTTGCCAGACTGAACTTCTATGATCCAGTAAAGGGAGGAGTATTAGGAAAAAAAAACACTGTATATAAAATATCGTACTTTTAGGCTGTTTGGACATGATTTGCCACTTGTTACTTCTGTGTACTAGTAATTTTTTCAGTATTTTTCCCAAAACAGTTTGAAAGAAAATTACTTAAAATGCCAATATCACTCCCCACTTTGAAATTCTATGCAGAATAATTGTTTTTCCTTTATTCATTCACAGGATGAGAGCAGCGCTGGCTAGGCCGGCATTTATTTCCCACCCGTAATTACCCACAGTGCTGTTAAGAGTCAACCACATTGCTGTGGGTCTGGAGTCACATGTAGGCCAGCGCAGGTAAGGATGGCAGTTTCCTTCCCTCAAGGGCATTAGTGAACCAGATGGGTTTTTCTGACAATCAACAATGGATTCACAGTCATCATTAGATTCTCAATTCCAGATATTTATTGAATTCAAATTCTACAATCTGCCGTGGCAGGCTTCAAACCAAGGTCCCCAGAACAATATCAGTGTCTCTGGATTAACAGTCCAGCGATAATACCACTAGGCCATTGCCTCCTCACATATTTTTCACTGTTACTAAAAGCAAGCGACCAGATTGCAAAAAATAAACATTGATTGTCAAAATTCCATCTCCATTCATGTAATATAAGCACATTCGTGCAAAATTTCTCCATCTAACAGGTCCAATATTAGGTCTGTTTGACTTCATGTATTTTGCGCGGTGGAGTTAATTTTATCGTGAGGCACAGGCTAATTGCTCATAGAAATCTCTTGATACTGAGAGATAGTGGGGCAGCTGGGGCCATGATTTTGGATTCACGTTCACATAACTGGTGGGAAGTTACTGGACCCGCTCAGTGTTCAAATGTATATAAATATAGTCCTGCGCAACTCTGGTTTGTTTGCTGGATAAAGTCAAACTCCAATGTTTGTTTTGTTTCTTCATATGCTGCTGTACAGAACCAAACTGCTTCAGTGACCATGTATGTGTACAAATGTGTTTCTATGAGAAAAGTACATTTTTGAAATAAAACAGAATGCGTTGGATATGGCACTGATAGCCTTCGTGTTGGAAGCTGTCAGGAAGAAACAGGTCACGCTTCCATTGACAAACACTGCAAAAGAAATGGGAAAGGTGGTTAAGGAGATCCATACCCGGATTCTGGCAGCTGTCCTACAAGGTGGATATTCGAAAATTAGAATTCAGGAACAAATGTTGGACTTGCTAGTGATACATCCCAAGAAATAATTAAAACAAATTTAAAACAATACATTGATGGTATCACCCACTGAAACAAGGTTTCCACCTCTCAGGCAATTCTCAATAAATTGCCACACAATTTGGGGCGTAATATTAATTCAACTGGAAAGGTCATTACATGCATTCCCTTGCCACCCAACCTCTTCCAAGTTCGGAATGTTTGCCTGAAGCACCCGGAATGTGATAATGACTCTCTTTCTGGCGATCCTGAACAGTCACTTCAGTGTGTATCTTTAACACTGATTCTGCAAATATGTGTAACCTGTTTTAAAATTATTTGCAAGCCTTTGCAAATCTACATTGTTCTAAAAGCCAACACCTAATGCTGCTACAATGCTTTGCATTCTGTAAATACTCTCTGTTGGACAAGCATCAAGAAAGTTTCTGAAATGAATTCAGACTGCAGCTGGTCAGAAGAGTAAGCTCCCAAACCAACTGAGCTGTGAAGTGAGTTTCTGGTTGTGTGTTGTCATTTTTGCATATGCAATAAGGAGTTTGTTCAACATTGTATGCGAATCAAATCTGACATGTTTTCTGGTTAATATAAAGATCGGATAGGTTGAGGATTGAGGCCAGAACAAGAACAACAACTAGCATTTATATAGCATCTTTGACAAACTAAAATGTTCCAAGGTGGTACAAACAACTGAACAATGACACGTGAAAAAAAACAAGAAAATATTCAGTCAAGGAAGTAGATTTTGAGCAGCTTTTTAAAAAGAGAAAGATGAAGACACAAAGAAGGAATTCAAGAAGGCATTCCAGGCTTAGATGGCTGACAGCAGTCTAGCAAAGGCAGACATGGGAAGGGAAGGATATGTAAGAGACCTGATCTGGAGGGATCAGAAATCTCAGAGGATTGAGAATGTAGTCGCTTACGTGATAGGAGTGCAGAGTCCATTAATTCATTTATGCCACAGATGGAGGCCAGTCAGCCCATTGAATCCATGCTGTGAAAGTATTTGAGTAAAAGGATAAGAGTATCAAGTGATACTATACAAGACCAAGCAAACAGTTTCTAACTTCGTCCGAGTAGCAAATTGGACCATTGCACCATATCTGAATAGGTTACTCAAGTTATGAAACAATGTGTAGCCATGCAATAAGAGCTTTTAATTCAGCTTTCAGTTACCTCTTTGCAAAAGAGGTAATTGTAATGGCAAATAGCTTGGATCAACATTACCATCTCATGACAGCTAAAGATTAAGCACAAGCCAATAGTAATTTAATGTTTGATCATCAAACCCTCTGCTTTCTAATTATAAATGTGCCACTTCATTACTCATCTGTAGTGCAAGATGCATAGCCTGGAACTAAATAAAGTGCTTTCAGAGCACATCTTGCACTTTCGACTCACTGAACAATTCTCCAAACAGCTTGGGAGCACTCTGCAGCTGTGAGCTATGGGAGAACTCAAAGTCATAAAACAACAAAATATCATAGAGACTGTTTACAATATCTATGTGGTAAACACTGCTGTGGGTAGCAGAGGATGATGGAGACATACATTAACAGATGTGGCATACTTTGCCGTTCTAAGCTGAAATTTTGTTGGGGGAAGGGAAGGAGTGTGAAGCCCTTACAGGCAACTAAGCATTGTTCAATTAAAAATTTGGTAGCAAAATTCAGCTCCCTAGCACACACTTTCTCCGTGCCGTGCATCCTGGTTTGTGTGAGAAATGGCCTGTAAAATACGTGCTATCTTCTGATGCAAGACATGTGGGACAACCTATTATTGTGAGTTGTGGTGCACGGTTATGAGAAATATGCCAGAGTGGGCAGACCAAGTTGCCAATCTGGTATGAAAGTTGGCATGACAGATTTGAATGTCACAATGCAACACTCAACCACACTCAAGTCCTCCTCTGTTAACTGCACACAATTGAACATGCAATCAGCAACAGGAAAGATCCATTTGCTTCCCCATAACACCCTACTCTTGTTTTTGAAAAGGTCATTAACTAGTTCAGATTAGTTGTTGATTGTTTCCGAGACTTAATTTTTGATAAATTGTACAGTAGTTTAAGATTTAGTCACTGTTTGGTGTGACAGTGTGATGAAAGCCTTGATTTCTGCTCAGGCCCCTTGCCAAAGCTTCCATCTGTCTTGCGTCACAGAGATAACACAGAAGAGAACAAGCTGTTTGAAGAGAGAGAAGAAGAGTTCTCAATACAAGACTATGTCCACCTAGGGTCTTCAGGAAGCATCTCTCTTACCTCAACCTCAGTGACAAGACAGTTTCTATGACAGCTCTCCTTTTGGTACTAACCGACTTTTGCCTCAGAGAAGAGCAGGAATGATGCTGTCAGTGATTGTAAAGGTGACCATGGCCAAAGATGTGCAGGATGGGTGGATTGGCCATGGAAAAGGCAGAGTTGCAGGGATGTGGGGTGGGGGGGTTCTGGGTGGGATACTGTTTGGAGGGTTGGTGTGGACTCAATGGGCCAAATGTCCTGCTTTGATACTGTAGGGAGTCCATGGTGTTTGTATCATTGCTTGCTAGAGGGGCAACATCTGTAATGTATCCAAGTTCATCATCCTTTGCTGTAGAAGGGAGGTGACTGTGCTCACTGAGCAGAATGTATTCCAGGCAGCAGCGCTCTCACCTGGTGGCTAGAAAGCTGGCAAAAGCCCCACGTAGACTCTTTTGGGGAAGGTCAGCTGTGAGTGCCATAAGCCAACCTTATATCCATTAACTCCATCTACACTTTTCAATACCTCAGAAAAGCTGCCAACATCAAAGACCCCTCCTACCATATCTCTTCCAACCTCTTCTGTTGGGCAGAAGATACAAAAGCTCAAACGCATGCACCAACGTTCAAGAACATTTTCTTCCCTGCTGCTATTAGATTTCTGAATGGACCTCTCTAATGTCAAATCTAAATGTTGATCTTCCTGTTGTGTACCTTCTTTGAAGCCATAACTTTGTATTTCTTTGCTCTGCTTAATCGCCCTGTAATCTTTCTATTGTTCAATCTGCCTGTGCTGCGCACAAGACAAAACTTTTCACTGTACTTAGGTTCATGTGGCAATAATAAATCAAATCCAATCAAATAAGTCATGGGTCTTCCATGGAATCCAAGTTATTGAGAGAGGTGATCCACAGTGCAAAGATATTGATCAATTAGATGACGCCAGTTTCTCACTGCTATCAGTGCCACCGGGGGCTGGTGGGGACCTTTGTGTGAAAACTCATGCAGATGTACACTATACATTTAAAGGACCATGCTCAAGATGTCATCACTGTATCAAGGCATGTGACCAAATGTTATGAAGCTCTCTTAATGAGCTCTGTTGTCTTGCAGTGTGGCATGCAGAGGAAATCTGCTCCAGTACTTTTGGGTTGCGTAGTTTGAGCCCAGGCACACAAGTGGCTGTAATTGTAATGTGCGTACGTAGATATCAAGTGCTGTAATAACATTTTGATGCGTTCTTCAGCTACATTGAGCCACAGCTCAACCTTCCCGCTAACATAAAATTATCACAATGTGATTGTGGCAGAACATTACATCAGCAACCGTGTCGTGTAGATAATATACCCACCAGAGGCATAGGATCCAGGTCACAGGTGAAAGAAGACCAAGGATCTGAGAGGTTTCACTTTCTAGTGAGGGCAGGGTAACCAGGTGGCAGGGATCCCTGATGCCAGCTCCCTAGATCTGACACCAAAGGATTCCCTCTGGGATTCTGCAAGCAAATCTTACAGGGCTTGCTTTTTGGCCTTCCATTTGGCGGCTGTTCCAGTTGCTGCAGGTTAAATACAATCAGCTTTGGGATAAGGACCTTCCATGGACGTTCATCAGCCATTTGGAGGACCTCAATTGGCATTGGGGTGTCCATAAGCTTTCAATGTCCTGGAGTAGGGTGGTGATAGGGGACCTACCAGCGCACTTCTATCCAATTATGTATGTCAGGAGATGAGAATACTTTGCATTTTCACTTACGTGGGATGTGCGTGTGGCTCTCCTAGGACGATAGGTTTCTCCATGTGCGCACTGTTTTGCTTGTGCCATAGTTGAATATAGGGATAATTGTCCACTTCCTAGTGTCCCATTTCCTGAATGGATGGTACATCTACTGGAAAACAAATTGTCAGGCTGCTTTGGGTCCCTGGTAACCCCTTTGAGCAGTTCTACCTGCAGTCTTGAACTTGCCTAGCACTGAGCTGGGCTCATGTGACTTCCAGCTAAGGCCCACTGCAGCACGATGTGGAAGCTGAGACACTGGGTCATTGCATACTCGATCACGCTTGATTTGTTATTAACAAAAAGCATTCAATGAAGACGCAAAATTGGTTAATACACAAAATTTATACTGTGAAAATACAAATGCCTAACCCTCTAAATAATCTGAAACACACAAGTACTACCATAGACACATTTCAGATAAAAAGGAAAAAATTGATTTCTCTACCTTAAAAATGAAGCCATTTTCTGGCTGTCTGAGTTATTCAAAAGCATAGCAATTAGGCATAAGGATTTGAAGGATAAAACATAGATTGTTATCTACGTAATCCTGCCTGTGTAGTTATGGCATAGTGGCCTCGGGGGCCTTGGCAGACACAGATTGCTCAGGAAATACAATATTGAGATGTGCAGTCACTTTTTCAGGAGAATAATCCAGTTTCACAATACACTCACCACAAAGATGGTCCTGAAACAGGAGAGAAGAGATGAATTGTGTTCATTGCAGATTTCCTCAAACTGATACTAAACAGAAACAAGTTTCCAAGTCACACACTATTCAAAGAAGAAGAGCCATTCAACTTAAGCAGATGACATCTGTGATTTGACCCCATTGCAATTATCCAAAATCATGTGATTTCCAAGACTTTCTTTCAAAAAAAAGTTTCAAAGCGCAACACCTCTCTGATATTTTTGACTAACTTTTCCAAGAATCCACATAGATCTTGAAATAGATTTACATTTCCACAATTCTTTAAAGACTCACATCTTAAAAAGAAATATTGAAGCAGCTATGAAGTAGCTTCTTAATGATGTCCATGATTGTTCTGGTCTCTATGGCTATGATACAAAACCCTGGCCTATAGTGGATCAGTAATGCTTGGCCAAAGAACTTGACTAACAAAATCCTTGTCCATGAACTGCAAAATCCGGTGTGGGAGCAGTATTTAATGAACAGCAGATGAGATAGCAGAAAAATGGCCCAACAATAGAAGTATTCTTTCAAATGCGGAGCAATTGTATCAGGAGCTCTAGCAGCAGGTAGTGATGGAGAGGCAGGGCAAATGGAGCTGCCAAAAGGACCCTTTTTGGAAAGAAGGGTATCTTTGGCAGAAGGAGACCTCATAGGAAACAAATCTCAGATTTGAACACTGTTACTTGGAGCCAGAGTCTGTTGGCCCAGTCCAGGTGATTAGAATCCCTACAAAACTGTGGAATTACTTGATGAGGCTTGATAACTCTTTCATTCCCAAACCTGCACTTTGCTTCTGATGCATGTGTAAGTGCTGAGGCTTCTATTCTGCTTAGCCAAGCCTTCAAAAACAATATTGCTGTTCTGCCATCAACGTCTGGACAGTGTTCTTAAAAGGCAAAAATCTTCAGAGACAACAAACTAACAGCATAGTTTACGTTCTTGTCATAGATCTAAATGTATGAATCATACACAAAGTTTGGTTACAAAAAAAATTGGGTTCTTTATTTGAAGCAAATGCTATAAACATTGACTGGGAGCTAAATATAAGACAACTGACTTTGACTTTGTGCTCCTGAGATGCTGCTTGGCCTGCTGTGTTCATCCAGCTCCACACTTTGTTATCTTGGATTCTCCAGCATCTGCAGTTCCCATTATCTCTGACTTTTACCCTCGCTGCTACAGCTGCCTACACATCATTGAATTAATACATTTCATCCTGTAAAGCTATGTAATGATAAAATGCTTGTCAAGGATATGCACCCTTAGAAGTGTGTGCACATCATGTCACAGCACACATGACTTGTCTTGATTCATGTAACCCTGGCTGTCAGCAAGAGCTGTGTGTCCTTTCTAGCCATCAAAGCCTTCTCAGCTAACAGAAAAGAAAATATCTTCCCTTGTCAGAAACATAGTGCCTATAATTTCACGGATGGGTTTACTGATGTGCATTGTGGACCATCCGATGGAGCTACTTTGGGTAGCAAGGGGAGGCATGGGGGGCATGTAGAATTCATGTCAAACTAACCATCATTCTGCAATGTAGAGCTGCCACTCATCCCAGTCGTGTGTCAATTATAACGCTGAAGACAGCACAAGTCATGACTCATGGTGTGGACCATGCAATAAAGATGGGACTTTGCCAGGCTTTTAGTCATCCATTGTAATATTGCCTTCTTTAATTCGTTGTGAAACACTGTAGGACATTTTCTTACCTTAAAGGCACTATATAAATGCAGATAGTTGATATTGTATGCTCAAGTACAAAGTCCTGAAGTATGATGCTGGGTAGTTTGATGACACAGTGATAACATGATTTATTTACCTGCCACAAAGGTTTCTTCGTCATGTCAGTAGTCAAACACACTTAGGACCAGAAAAGAAAACATCATGACCTCTCTAAAACACAATAATTCAAAGACAAAGGTAATGTTGATAAGTACAAGTCGGAGAAAAAGGAGCAAGCATTCAGATTGTATCAATGAAATTGGAGAAAGTAAAGAGGCAACTGAGGCAGAACCCAGGCAGGCAAAGATCAACAAACATATCTTCTTGCTTCAAGAGACCAGTTTTACCAGGCTAACTTTCTGCAAAAACATTCTACAGCCAAACATTGAGCTGTGAGCCAGGACTCAGCTAAATGCGTAAAGCTTGGCCTGATGCACGGAGTTGAAAATTCGAATAATGTTGGAATGCCCCAGTTATATGATGTCAAGGTGGCACACATTTCCAAGGTTCGAGCAAACAGCTTCCCCAGACATTTCTCTGGGAGGCATATGCCCCTATAAATCAATGCCAATAACCTGCTGAACAATTTTCTAAACACTGTTTGCTTCTTGAGCTGTTTTTGTGTCATTGCAAATTAGTGATTATGGTTAAACTGGGAGTTTTTTTAAAAAAATGGGTGGGGGATGTAAAGGAAGTGGAATTTAATGCAACTAGCAACCGGTTTTGCCGTGTTTTCCATCCAGGATTGTGTTGTTTTGGCAACTGCTGTGTGCTTTTGGATAACCTTTAATGTTACACAATCTGCTCCAGCAGTTTTTCTGAGTCATTGAGTCTGAATATTGGTTTTACGCACATTCAGTTCCTGTTGGTGTCATCTGCAAATGTAATTTTTTTAAGCACCTGAAAGCTCACAAAGTATAAATTAAAAAAGGATTTTATCACAGCAATGTTAATGATAGGTTACAATGTGTGTAAAGAGAGTCGGAAGGAAAATCAGGTCGAGGGCATACGCCTATTCCTAATTTAAGGTTTGAAAGGAGGACTGGTAATTACTGCACAGTTTACAGCTCAGTGAGGACTATTAATTTGGCAAAAATGAAGCAAAATTACATTAATTGCTGCTGACTAAGTAGAATGCTGGGCCCCAGTTGTTTCTAATGTGATGGAGGTGGGGGATGAGGGGAGGGGAGTTTATTGTAGTGCCCATCTTAATGCACCAATGATTCAAAGGCCATTGCAAAAGCCTTAACAAGATCCCATCTGTTCACAAGAGTTCAAGGCAGGTTGCCTAAGCTTTAAAAAGGATACAGTGCCTTCAATTGGCACAGATTCAGCAGACTGATAGCCTGTTTTAAACAAAGGTTAATTTAGAGGGACAGGTTGCACAAATGTCCTGAGTCTATAAAGCTCGATTGATGTACTTAAAATGATAAAAGGTGGAGATGAAAAGCTGCTTTGCCTGGGAGAGTGGGGGTGGAAACCCAAATAATTAATCATAATCTTAATGTAATGTAAGAATGCTCCAGATCTCTCCACCAAAAGGTGGTAGATACTGGGATTATTAAATTTTACCGAGATTGATAAAACCTTATTATCTGTTGTCATCAAGTAATGTGGAGCAGAGATGGTTGTACAGAGTTTGAGGTATAGCCATGAACCAGTTACGGACCAGATCCAAAATTAAATTTGCTGGATTCGGTGAGGCTGACTGGGAAGATCCAGCGAGACAATAGGCACCAGGATTCTAATTAACTATCCATGGGCAGGTGTAGCCATCTCATTCGGTGGCCTTGATCATGCCGATCAGATGCTGTAAACCCAAGAATAGAAACAGAAATAAGAGATAACATGGTGTAGAGCTGGATGAACACAGCAGGCCAAGCAGCATCAGAGGAGCAGGAAGGCTTATGTTTTGGGTCTGGACCCTCCTTCAGAAATGGTTTTTCCTACTATCTCTGAATAAAAGCTGAAGATGCTGGAAAAGCACATCAGGTCTGGCAGTATCTGTGAAGGAAAAATCAAAGTTAACGTTTTGGATTGGCTGACTCTTCCTCAGAACTGATGGTAGCTAGGGAATCATCAGTTTACATGCAGTAGGTAAGGAGGGCCATGGGGTTGGGAGTAAACAATAAGATAAAGGATACAGCCAGAAGGGAGAAAACAGCAGTTGATTAAACAAAAGAGTTGATAATAATCTGTATCGGAGGGTGAACAGCTGTTAATGGGAACTGTTAGTGACTAACAATAGGTAGTATGTAATGGCATGCTGTGTGATAACAAGGCCTGGTGTGAGGGGTAAGAGGCTAGGCCATGGGAGAGTTTAGTCCCCAAAATTATTGAACTCGACATTGAGTCCAGAGGGCTGCAGGGTCCCCAAGCAGAAACTGAGGTGTTGTTCTTCCAACTTGCATTCAGCTTCGCTGGAACATTGCAGCAAGCCACAGACAGAGATGTCGGCCAGAGAACAGGGTGGTGCATTAAAGTGGCAGGCAACTGGAAATTCAGGGTCTTTTTTTGCGAGCAGAACGTAGATGTTCTGTGAAGTGTTCACCCAGTCTATGCCTTGTTTCCCTATTGTAGAGGAGACCACATTGTGAGCAGCGAATGCTGTAGACTAGATGCTGGGAAGTGCAGGTGAAGTGTTGCTTCACGTGGAAGGTATGTTTGGGCCCTTGGATACTGGGGAGGGAGGAGGTAAATGGGCAGGTGTTGTACCTTCACTGGTTACAGAGCAAGGTGCCATTGGGCTGTGGGGCGTTGGATGTTAAGCAACAGTGGACCAGGGTGTCCCAGAGGGAATGGTCCCTGCAGAAGGTGGACAAGTGATGGGAGGGGAACATATGTATGGTGGTGGCATCTCACTGGAGATTGCGGAAATGGCATCTGATGATCTTCTGGATGTGGATGGTAGTGGGATGGTCGGTGAGGACCAAGGGAACCTCATTACTGTTGCAGGATGAAAGAGAAGGGGTGAGGGCGGAAGTGTAAGAGATGAATTGGACCTGGTTGAGGGCCCTGACAACAACGGTGCTGGGGAATCCTCAGTTGAGGAAGGACGTTTCAGAGGCTCCCTTGTCAAAGTTGGTCTCAGCTGAACATATGCAATGGAGACAGAGGAACTGAGAGAATGGGATGGAGTCCTCACGGGAAGCAGGGCGCGAAGACAGAGAGTTCAGGTAGCTGTGGGAGTCAGTGGGTTTATAATCGATATTAGTGATGAGTCTATGCCCAGAAATGGACACAGTGATTTTGAGAAAGGGAAAGGAGGAGTCAGAGATAGACAAGGTGAAAGTAAGAGCAGGATGGAAATCATGTCCATCACTTTGCCCTCACTGTTTAATCTGTTTTTCCTACACACATCTGGAGCACATGGAACTTGAACCCGGGCCTCCTAGTCCAGGAGTATGGACACAATCACTGTGCCACAAGAGGGTCCTAAGAGCTGCAAGTTTCACTGAGTAATAATCGTGTAACTGTTGGTGTTCACCATCATTACCCATCAGAGTCAATGAGACATTGCCCCAAAAAATCCTAACAAATTTGAATCTGGGTCCACAAACTTACTTTTGGCAACAAATGTAGAACTGAGCATTCAAACAAAACTGAAATGACTAAGATATTGTAGAATGATCACTTTATATGCCTGACACATTAAAATGGAGAGTTGGAATTTTTAGGATTAATGTTCAATTTGTACCAACTAGGTTCACAATTTCCAAAAAGGGATTGTTGAAAGGTCAGTAGCTTTCCAGGTCTGAGTTGCACTGAGCCGCCAGAGATTCCACTCTGTCCCTTATGTCTCCAGTCTCAATAGGTGTATCTGCTCCAGAAACCAATGTTTGACTTCATTGCATCACCAGTCCTTCCAGTAATCTGAATATTTTTAATTCTACAGTTTAGTCTATAGAAGTGGCAAAATAAACACCGATTGCACTGTGTCTCTAGACATTTCCAATTTTTAAAAGCCACTGTCATGCTGAAATAGTGCGACAATTTAGTTGGATCCTTGCCAAAGATCCCAAGCAATTAATACAGGAGAGGTGAATGCATTTTTAATTTCAGTTTATTACATGGGTCCCTGGTTTCTTTGATGAAGTATTGAACTTTTTCTTTCACTCAGTACGAGAAATTAGTTGGACCTGTTCCGGAACCTGGGATAACCCAGATCAGATCAAAACTGTAAATGTAAGGAAACTATCTGGAAGCCAGTCTCTAAGCACAGCCTGACAAATCTTTTAAATATTAATTTAAATAGGTTCAAAATTGGTTAGGTTCCCTTATGAGCCAGTCTAATATTCCTGTACTTGTTTCACTGAGGTGATTTGATAGCCCAAGACTCTGAAAATCATTGCTGGGTGGAGTTTTCCAGGCTCACCTTGGAACTCTTACAAGAGTTGGAAGAGGGAACGGAATTGGATGGAAGGCTAAAGTTCTCTTTCGCCATCAGTGGATTGACATTTTGTGATTACGTTCTCAGAGCCTTTGAGACAGGCCAGCTTTCCCAGCATCAAGAACCTGGTTTGCATTCATTCAAATGTCCTGAATATTCAGTAGCATCTAAGTCCACGGGAATTACTATCATGAACTCAATCTTGTCGGCCAATAATGGGAAACATATGTGTTCACAGGCCCGAACTATACATATGGTAAGGTAGACTTCATTAAATCTCCATTGAAAATAAACTTCTCCATTAATTTGGCGCCTTTGTAACCGTCCTGCTTCTTTGCTCAAATGCAATCTTTGAGGTGAAGCCTCTCCATGTTGGTCAGCTCATAAACAGTCTCTGTCATAGATAATCTGCCCTCTTTAACCGACCATTGTAGAATTCTTTGAGACGCATCTGCTTCCCCTAAAAACTGAAGCCCAACTCCTAGTCTCCACCCACAGACTGTGTGTGACATCTGTACAGTGGGTGGAGCCAATGTAAGATGAAGATTAACCCCTTCAGAGCCATTACTTTAAACAACTGAGAGAAGTGTCTCAGAGGCATTCATGGGCGATCATTGGCGAGAATGTTTTCCCTAGATATATCATCAAGGCATCGATTACTGAAGTAATCTAAAATTTTAGGCCTGCATAGGAAAAACTATCACCCTGGTATCTAAAATAGTATGCTGAAGTTTCCCAGGACCTCAAAGCAAGCAACATCTGAAAGAGAAAGGCCTTGACTGGTTGACCAATTAGTTCTCCGACTCCTGACACATTTTCCAGAATGAGCTATTCCAATGCCAATAAACAAATTTTCAAATTGAGAGCATTGAGCGACTAAATTATCAGCAAATTTCAAACCATGTGACCATTATGCCAGAGTCATGCAATGCTCCTGACACAAGGATGCAGCTTCACAGCGTGAGGTTGGCGCTGAATGAGAACTGAAGAAATTGGAATGGTTATCTGCCGAAAATGGCGAGGTTGGTGTCTTCCTATGGTAGAGGATTGTCAGCATGAGGTTTGCCTTTGGGCAGATCTCTCAGATCATCATGGACTAACACCGTGCCAACCATTCTCCTGACACTAATGATGCCCTTTTGCTGCTAATCAGCTTAGCCCTTTAGGGCCTATTTACACTCATTTTGTTTGATTTAGTTAAATTTAATTTTAAAAAGTGGTAGAGGAAATCTGCTTGTTGGGAGACTTGTAGTGTAGTGGTATTGTCCCTGCCTCTAAGCCAGAAGGCCTGGTTTCAAAGTCCTAACTATCGTAGAGTTGTGCCCGACACATTGGAATAGGTTGATGTCTAAAACAGAGGCAGCCGGCTAATTGGCCAGGCACACAGTGGCAATGAGCTTTATCATGACACAAACATATCCGAACTCCCAAAATAATTTCATGCTTGGAGCAATTCAACCCCATCTATTTGGGCCCACACAACACACACTGGACTGTAGATGAAACTTCCAGAATGTGCAAGAAAGAAGCAGTAGCCAGTGACAAAGACAGCTGGCCCAGAGCCATTTATTGATAGTGTTGCCAGTTTTATTGATGTATTTTCCTTCAGGGAGGCATGATTGACCATTTGATCCAGCAGAAGGTGACTGCTTGGCACCACTAAGCTAGCTATTATTTACGTAGGGCCTAAGACAAACTACTCTGTCTGCAAACTCCATTTGTCAAGGGTGGTGACAGCAGCTTATCTCACTGAGTGTGAGGACATGGGAGAAAACACCTGCTGCTTGTGGAAAGAGGAATGTGAAATTCCGATAGAATTTCGTGAGAATATTGATTATTTACATAACTTGTTGCAATCTCCTCCGCTTATCTACACATTCTTAGCTTGGCTACAACTACAAGAACTCATACTGTATTGTATAAGGAGACACATGCACAAAGCAGGATATAGTAAAGGATGACATTGAGCCTTATTCACTTTTGTGCTCCAATGAGGTTTCATCAGTAGGATTGATTTGCTAATTAAAGATTAATCTCCAGTACACTGCTGCAAGAAACCATTTTAGGGCGTTTGAAAAATTGTGCATTGTTTTCATTTTCTTTTAGCTCTTTTTCATATCGGCTATAAAAATACTGAAATTGGAGAAAATGTAGGCCTGTTTAAAGTTTGGAGGTGAGCCAAGATGTGAGTAAAACTGTCTAAACAGATTTGGTAACCCAAATGATCCGTTTCTTGATAATGCCCGAGCAATGGATGTGACCAGAATTCTGAGATTTTCATCTCATAATATAGACTGGACGCACATTTACAGAACTGTCTGTGGAACTATCTCTTTCACAGAGCAATCAAGGGCAGGGATTTCAGGATTTTCGATCATCCCACAGGGGGATGTGTTTGGGGAGGCACAAAGATTCATGAGTCCTGAGCCATTTTCCTGAGGGCTGGAATTGGCAGTGGATGGGCTACCTGTGTGCAAGCAGCTCATTGACAATTTAGGGAAATTAACGTCCTCTTAAGGCCTATTATCAACAGCTATCATCAGGCCTAATCAGTAACTAAGCCAACTGCCTGGACACAGCCTCCTGTCAGAAATTGGATGCAGCTGTCTTCATAGTTGTTTGCAAATAACTAAATATTCTTCAAGTATAAGGTGGGGACGCAAGTATTTTTAAAGTGCCTTTACGTTTTGCTCCATGAATGTGCTTCAGTCTCAGTAAATATCCTTTCTGCTATGCACAATATTTTCATCTTGCTATGAGGCTTCATTGAGATTGGAGGTTGTATCCAGTACCTGTTTTGACCATGTAAAAGTGAAAAGGATACAAGGACTACAGATCAATCCCCCCCAAACACCTGCCCACTCTCTCTGAAGTTCATCTTCTCAGGTTTATATGAAATCCTTGTTGTGTCTTGTGTCCTCTGGTCTGCAATGTAGGGGTCCCGAGAGCCTGGGATATGACACATCGCGTTGGACTTTTGTGTCCTAACCACCACAATAGCCATCCAATCATTCATCCACACGACATTAGCCAGGTGCCATCCTTTGCAGGATTCACTAAAGGACTGAACTGCCAGAGGAAATGGTAGATATAGGTACAGCTACAATATTTAAAAGAAAACATTTAGACAGGGACATAAATAAGAAAGGTTTACAGCAATATGGGCCCGGTGTTTAGTTTGGGAAACTTGGTCGATACGAACAAGTTGGACCGAAATGTTTGTTTCCGTGCTTGCTTGACTCTATAAAAACAGCAAATGAGACGTACTGGTCCAACCCCTCTTATGTGCTTCAAAATGGAGAACCACATGACCGATAGGTTCCGTCCAAAGTATCACTACTTTTCTTTAAAAATGTGGTTTTCCTTCTCTTTCAGCATCTCAACAACTCAAAAACTACCATGTTCCATAGGTTAATTCCTTGCAAAGGCATATAAACTTGAAGTCAATTCTGTAATTTCAATGGTTGACATTTTTATAGCGGCCTGGAAAATATGAGCTATGGCAAGAGGAAGAATTGGACAAGAAATACGATTATGTCAATCTCGACCTTGGGAACATCTCATTTCATCATTTATTCTTTTGATGAGCGGTGTGGTGGGTTTCTTGCTAGGCAGAAGTGAGTTGCTAATTGATTGGGTTATTGCTTGTTAAATGCCTTATTGATGGCCTAGCTTCCTCTTATTAATATTCAGCTTCCTGTCTTTCCAAATGTGCCGAACAAGTTAGGCAGAGGCCAACCTTGGCATGGAAATCAGAGCGGGTACCTGGTGACTTCAGCTTGCCATTTGCTCCAAATGACCTCCATGTCAGACACTGGGCACCAACACCTCAGGGCACCCTTCATAAGCACTCAATGTCTAAAGATTGACATCTGAAACATGCACATCTTTGATCCAGTTATGGGATGCCTCACAACTTCAGTGCTGCACTGGCAACACTCATTGTAATACTGCCAGCGAGGGCACTGTGCTCAGGAACAAGCATCCAGGTCAATGGACTACCTTACATTGACTTTTTGTGCTTTGATCCTCAGCTAGAACTCACGGGATCCTTTTCCTGCTGTGATGCCCTTCCATTGCCCTTTAGTGCAGACACAAAGCCTGGAAACTTGTCGTGGTTGGCAACAGGCTAGTGTCAATCAAAGGGCATAGCCCTTATTCAGGAGGCCCTGGCACACCAAGTCAAGGGCTGCCTCTGATGCCAGTCAAGGGGCTTGGATATAGCCAGACAGCCACTCAGGGGACTCAGAGTCAGGGTGCTGTCCATAGAAGGGGTGGGGAGCCAAATGTTGGATACTCCACTACCCATGTTGCCTCTTTTTGTCCTATTGGGGAGCTGTTTTCCTCGTAAACTGAGAGAGCTGGATATTACTGGAGATGAAATGAATAGCCCAGGTTTTGCTTTCCGAATAGGGAGACAAGCATCCCAGGCAAGTGAGTAGTAGTGCAGAGGGCGTACGGAGTTAGTGGTGTCAGACTGGGGTGGGTGAGAGCGAGCGAGGGAAGATGTTGCAGACACTAGCGAGAGTGGTAGAGCAGGAGTCTTAGTGGGAGGTTGGTGCAGATAGACAGAAGACTGTGGCACTTACCCTGGCAGAAGGCCATCCTTCTTAGAGTATTGGGCATTTTCTCTGGGCAGCTGAGAGTGCTTTAAACTGGGTGGCAACCTCAGACTGGGCTGGGGTGTGGACTGATGTCACGCCTTCCACTGCTAGTCCTGGGGGAAGAGGAAGTGCGATGGCAGCACCATTGTGTCCAGTAGAACCTCCAGGTCCCTGCCCACGAAGCAGGGTGCCAGTTTTCCCCTGTCTGCCATGATTGGCCCAGCGCCACAGGTACAGGGCAGGGCAGCTCCAGGCTGACAACTTATCTGAGTGTGCATCAGGCTTTTAAAGAGAGTAAGGGTTGCTGGTGCGGGATACTCTGGCACTGGTGACTTTTTCAGAAATAGAGTATGAGGACACTGTGGCATTCCCTGTCTCAGAAAAAAAAACCAGATGTCTGCTTTGTAACAGCAAGCCAAAAAATTTTAATTGTCAGGGATGAATGATCAGATGGGGCTGGAATTGGATGTGAGGGGCAGAATAGGTAGTTAATGAGAGGAGTTTGATAAGATATGGTGAAAGAACTCACTAGGTTCTACAGCGACAAGCCTTCCAAATCAAAAACCCAACGTACCTCCTACATAACAAATTAAATTCAGCCCCAACCATCCCATCAATGTGGAGAAAATAATGGTTTTAATTCCTCACATGTGCATGGATTCTTTCCTCCCAGGAAGATAAGGAGAGGACCCAATTTAGGGTTTTAAAGCTTAAAGAATATTTGGGAGGTGTGCCATGATTTAAATGAATGGGATAGCAGGTTGGAGAGGTTGAATGGCCTACTCCCATCATTTTATACAGAGGCTAGGTAGAAGGTTGAACTCATCGCCACAACCTGTTGTTGAAGCAGGCCACAGCAGTCAATTCAAAAGGAAGTTGGATTGCAACTTTAAAACGAGGGTTAGTAAAAAGAGTTATGAGTCGGAGAGTAGGGCAAGTCAGTGTAGCCAATATGGAGAATAACATTGGTACTAATTTGACAAAGTCATTGTCGATTAAGATACTTGAGTATTCCTTAATCTCAGACAGACAGATTATTCATACTTTTCTAAACTCAATTCTTAATTGTTAGCCAAGCATGATCAGAAACATTTATCTGAGCTATTTCATCATTGTAGATAATAACCCTACATTTTCAGTAAAATACCTCCATTGAGTTAAAGCACTTTGCATTCTTGACTCATAGATTCAAACAGTACAGAAGCAGGCTGTTTGGTCCAGCTTGTCCATTCTGAGCAGGCTTCCCAAACCAGTCCCATTTGCCTGCCAAAATTTCATTTTCACTGCATTAACATTGAGCCATGAAAATACAGCAAACATTGAGCAGAGAATCTGCTGGTTTCTTATTCTAACCTTAATGGAAGCATGCAGTCTAGATGGCTTATATATTAGAACCTGTCTAGGGACAAGTCTGTACTGACCTCTCGCATGACAAGCAATAGGAATCCGTCATGCACTTTCCAACAGTTATTGTTGGTTGGGGGCGGGGTAGAAAGGGGTTTATGCTGCCCTCTTAACTTCAGTGTGGCATTACTTTTGCAGGTGGGATTGGGAGACACAGTGCCCTGTGGTGACTGTGGTGACTTCAGCCTGGTCCAGTCCAGCTGGTGGCAGTGGAGGGTGCAGGTTTGGGGAACTTTTCTGCAACTGGTGTTCCCTCGGGATTTTTGAGCAGTTTCAACAAGTTGGTGGGGTAGCAAGGCTAGTGATGAGGGCCCTCAGCAGACAGGACTGCAGCTTTCAATAGGCTCCGCATGGTACACTAATTAGTAAAGTTAGGTCACATGGGAATCAGGGTGAGCTTGCCAATTGGTTACAAAATTGGCTCGACTGTAGAAGACAGAGGGTGATGGTGGAGCATTGTTTTTTGGACTGGAGGGCTTTGATCAGTGCTGTTTCACAGGCATCGCTACAAAATCTGCTTTTATTTGTCATTTATATAAATGATTTGGATGAGAATAGAGAAGGCGTGGTTAGTATGTTTGCAGATGCCACCAACATTGGTGGCATAGTGGACAGTAAAAAAGGTTATCTAAGATTACAAAGAGATCTTGATCAATTGCGTCAATGGACTGAGAAGTAGTACTTGGTGTTGCGTTTGGATAAATGCGAGGTATTGCATTTTGCTGAAACAAACAAGGGCAGGACTTATACAATTATTGGTTGGGCTCTGGTTAGTGTTGTAGAACAGTGAAACTTAGGGGTCCAGGTACATAATTCTTTGAAAGTAGAGTCACAGGTAGACAGGATAGTGAAGAAGGTATGCTTGCTTTTTGGTTGGTGCATTGAGGAGCTGGGAGGTCATGTTGTGGCTGTACAGGACATTGATTTGGCCACTTTTGGAATACTGCATGCAATTCTGGTCCCCCTGCTATAGAAAAGATGTCAAATTTGAAAGTGTTCAGAAAAGACTTGCATGGGTATTGCCAGGGTTGGAGGGTTTGACCTGTTGGGAGAGGCTGAATAAACCAGGGCTATTTTCCCTGGAGCATTGGAGGCTGAGGGGTGACCTTAGAGAGGTTTATAAAATCATGAGGGACATAAGTTGGATAAATAGACAAGACCTTTTCCCCAGTGTAGGAGAGTCAAAAACGAGAGGGCACAGTTTAAGGTGAGAGGGAAAAGGGGGAAGATTTAAAAGGAACCTAAGGGGCAAGCTTTTTGAGGCAGAGGGTGGTGTGTGTATGGAAGGAGCTGCCGGACGAAGTGGTGAGGACTGGTGCAATTACAACATTTAAAAGGCAGCTGGAAGGGTATATGAATAGGAAGGGTTGAGAGGGATATGGGACAAATGCTGGAAAATGGGACTGGGTTAATTTAGGATATCTGGTCAGCATGGACGAGTTGGACTGGAGGGTCTGTTTCAGTGCTGTACACTCATGACTCTGTAACCTGTTGGAAACACAGATATGAACCAACTTTTCAAAAGAAGTTTCTTTGTATATTTTGGCAGATAATTAAAGAGAAGCTTCCGTCTCCATTCTTCTCCTCTTCTGAATAATTTGGCTTTTGGTTCCCAGACACACAGCTGCCGAAAAAAATAATCAAAGATCTGTGAATTTTCAATATTAGCTTGCCGAAACTGACCATACCCACGAAACCAACAAATCAACAGTTTATTCTCCAGCATCTGCAGTTCCCATTATCTCTATCCCCAAATCAACAGTGACGTCTGGTTCAACCAATCGACCTCAAAGAGAACAAAAGGACTGCAAAATGAATATTCTTTTATCTTGCTATGTATTGGACAATATTCTCCTCTAACTTTGTATATGTACGCAGGAAAGTTGTCTGCTTCGACCGGTGTTTCATTATTTTCCCTGGCTTTTACAGTCAAGACATTTGGTGCTTTCTTTGATTTAAGAAAACCTTATTGATTGATTGATTCCTTATTTCTCATAATAGTAAAGTACATTTTTAATTGGAAAGAGGTATAGCTCCATGGAAAAATAATTTAAACATTTGTGGTGACTGACTAAGGAAAAGAAACAGAGAGGAGCCACTTTAACCTCTTCTCTCCTGAAGTTTCATATCAGTTTGATTAAAAAAAACATTGAACTGGGATTGTTTGGGTTTTATTTGCATTGCATTGTAACTGGAGCAGAGACAGAAATCACAGGCCCCAGTGCTGCTCCCAACCTCTGACCCTAACTCAAGTATAGCAGGTCACCAAGACACCAGCTAGCCTGATTTATAGATAATAAAATGTGAGGCTGGATGAACACAGCAGGCCCAGCAGCATCTCAGCAGCACAAAAGCTGACGTTTCGGGCCTAGACCCTTCATCAGAAACAAACTTAGCCTGATTTATATCCCTGTTCTGCTCAGTGGCATGGGTTTTGAAACCTGAAGTTATATTTCTGGCCCTGTTTGCAGATTCAGGGGCCTGATTTGCAGGGAAAAGGAATGAAACTCCTCAGAAGAGATGGGGAAAACACACTTTCCACCTCTCTTTGGAGACAAATTGGGCCACATTCATACGGGTTTAGCCCAAACCTCTTCATACCACTGCCAAAACTTGCACTATAAAAGAATCCATGAACTTTGCATGAATTGATTTCACTCAGGGAATGTGACACCTGGAAAGAATGAGTTCAGGTTCAAATACTGAACGAATCAAGCACAGTACAGAATAGACTCACACAATCAAACACAGAACACTTGGTGTAAACTTTTCTTTGTAGTAAGTTGATCTGCTTGCTCTCTCCTACCAGCCTATTGTACAATTACTTCTTCAGACCCCACCTCACACAAATCACTCTCTCTTGTTTCCTTAAGGAATTAGAGATAAACTGATTATCTGTCATACTGATCTGTAAGTATTTGGGATGAATGGAGTTGACTGCTATCAAATCAGTTCAGTGGAAGGCGATGGTTCTTTTCCCAGACAACATTGGAATTCTCTTGTGTGGAAGGTGCTAGTTTGATGTGGAATTCTTCAAGCCACAACAAAAACAGAAGTTGTTGCAAAAGCTCAGTAGGTCTGGCAGCATCTACGAAGGAAAAATCAGTATTAACATTTCGGGTCTGGTGACCCCTGCTCAGAACTGATGGTGGCTGGCAAAATGTCAGTTTATATGCAGAAATAGGGAGGGGGATAGGGTAGGGAGTTAACAACAGGATGGAGGCCAATAACAGAAAACAGTTGGACAGACAGCTGCTAACGATCATGTTGGGAGGGTGAATAGTTGTTAATGGGGAATGTTAGTGATCAACAACAGGGGGTGTGTAATGGCAGGCTATGTGATAACAAGGCCTGGTGTGTGGGGTGGGGTCTGGGACATGGGAGAGCTTAGGCCCTAAAATTATTGAAATTGATATTTAGCCCAGAGGGCTGCAGTGTCTCCAAGTGGAAAATGAGGTGTTGTTCTTCCAGCTTGCATTCAGCTTCACTGGATCACTGCAGCAAGCCACAGACAGAGATGTTGGCCAGAGAGCAGGACGGTGCGTTAAAGTGGCAGGTAATAGATAGTTCAGGGTCTGTTTTTGCAAGCAGAATGTAGATATTCTGTGAAGTGTTCACCCAGTCTATGCTTTATTTTCCTAATGTAGAGGATGTTTTTGATTCTGATTTACAGCATCGCAGTCCTTTCGGTTTTTCTTCAAGTCTGAGTTGGGCCAGTTTTAGCATGGAGCAGACACCATTCCTTTTAAATGGTTGATCCTTCCAGGAATTCACATTGTGAGTAGCGAATGCAGGTGAACTTTTGCTTCACCTGGAAGGTATGTTTGGGCCCTTGGATACTGTGGAGGGAGGCGGTAAATGGCCAGGTGTTGCCCCTTCACTGGTTACAGGGGAAGGTGCCGATGGGCTGTGGGGAGGTGCTGGGGGTGAAGGAAGTGTGGACCAGAGTGTTCCGGAGAGAACGGTCCCTGCAGAAGACAGACAAGGAAGGGGAGGAGAATAGGTGTCTGCTGGTGGTATCTTGCCTGGAGATGGTGGAAATGGCATCTGATGATCTTCTGGATGTGGATGCCAGTGGGATGGTAGATATGGACAAAGGGAACCCGATTGCTGTTGTGGGAAGGAATAGAAGGGGTGAGGGTGGACGTGCGGGAGATAGGTCAGGCCCAGTTGAGGGCCCTGTCAACAACAGTGCTGGGGAATTCTTATTTGAGGAAGAAGGTCATTTTGGAGGCTCCCTTGTCGAAGTTGGCCTCATCTGAACATTTACGATGGAGATGGAGGAACTCTGAGAATGGGATGGAATCTTTACAGGAAGTGGGGTGTGAGGATGTATAGTCCAGTAGCTGTGGGAGTCAGGAAGATTATAGTGGATATTAGTGGCTTATCACCAGAATTAGTTACCAGAAATAGAAACAGAAATGTCACAGAAGAGAAGGGAGGAGTCAGAGATAGACCAGGTGAAAGTGAGGGCAGCGTAGAAATTAGAAGCGAAATCAATGAACTTTTCCAATTTCAGATGAGAGAGGGAAGCAGCACCGATGATATCATTGATATATCGAAGAACAAATTGTTGGTGGGGCCCGGAATAGGACTGGAACAAGGAATGTTCCACTTCTTCTTCACAGGTGCTATCAGACCTGCTGAGCTTTTCCAGCAACTTCTGTTTTTGATTCTGATTTACAGCATCGCAGTCCTTTTGGTTTTTCTTCAAGTCTGAATTGGGCCAGTTTTAGCGTGTAGCAGACACCATTCCTTTTAAATGGTTGATCCTTCAAGGAATTCAAGGCTGGAGTGATCTCTGGAATGAGTTTTGATCGCCTTGATAGACCAGAGAAGGATTTCCCAGATTTATTTACCCCCGAAGTGGTCTGGGGATCTACTGGCTTTTTCAGCTTCTGAGAAAAACAGATCAGGTCGGGTAAGGTGGAGAGATAGTATTACCACTGTGTCAGGCAAGCTGTTTTCACATTAGCAGCTTTACCATGTTTTCATGAGTTCTATATCCTCCTGGGGTTAAAATCTGAGTTTCAGATTCTGCTAGCGCTGCTGTGATTACCCAGCAATTTCTGTTTTTGCTCCTGAGTTCCAGCATCCACAGTTTTTTTGTTGTTAAGTTGTCATTGGGATCCGGGAGCAGACATCAGCCACGAGTCCTGCCCAGGTTCCTGTTCAATGCCCTCTGCTGAGAATGTGGATAATGCGTGAAAACTGGGCCTTGACTTCTACAAATCAAGCAGCTTGAGAAAGCCAACTGTGGAGATTCAGGAAGGAAAGAAAACAACACGCGGTGACAAGGAGGGTGAGGAAACATGGCTCCAGCTTATATGCAACCAGGGGACTGATTGTTGACACCTGTCCAGGTCAGGTGCTTAGAGAAGTGTACCCAAATTATTGGCGTGCTTTCCAGCCTGACACAGGGAGGATAAAACACGTAGCAAGAACACGCAAGGGAATTACCCACAAGGCCACGTTAGTTAGAATGTTAAACAGTATTCCAACTCTGTACAGTAACATTGCCTGAAGATGGAGAAACTCAGCAGTTAAGTTCTGAGGAAGGGTCACTGGACTGTGCTTATCTTTGAAATGATTTTGATCTCCTCTTGAGGTTTACAGTCTCATCCAAAAAGACATCACCTCCAGAGTGTGGTGCTCTCTCAGCATTGTATTGAAATACCAAAAAATACTCTAAGTCACAAATAACAGAAATAAACCAATTGGACTTGAAAACTAATCATATAACAGTTGATGTCTTACGGTTGACAGGTTAGAACAGCAGAACATGAACTGCGGGGAGATCCCTTTATTTTGCTTGTGGGCCTGTCATTCCACACCCTCCCCCCAAGAAAAATCTGCAAACGTGACTCCAGCTGCACCTCAGGCAGTGTCTCTGCAGTGTACTCCTCGCGTATCTGAAAGATGGTCATTATTTCAGATTGTAATCGCGTTATCTTTCATGTAAATAAAACCTGCCAGACAGATCTTGCACATAATTATTTCAGGGACCCAGCACTAGGCCCAAGATAATACACTCCCAGCAATGTTATTATTGCAACCCTATTTTAGAACATGTTTGAAGTCTCAAGTGTCTGCAGCAGCCCCTTGCACAGGAGATAGTGTTGCATTTTTTTCCTAATAGAGTAGGACTGGAGCTGTGGGTCGTGAACTCAAACGAAATTCTGACCAGCAGAGCCCCACAACAAATCAAACTACACCTCACATTGTTTTTGTCCCCCTCTTCTGTAAAAGGTGCATGAAAATTTGGTGACACCGTGACAGCAGATGTCTCCTCAGCTTTAATTTGGTGGCTGCTAAGAATACAGAAAGCCCCGGAGGACCATTGAGTATGTAAGGCCTTGTCCCAGGGGCTGATCTCTCACTGTCTACAGGCCTGTACACGAATACCCAATACCCAAGGGCCCCATCCATTAATTCCTCCATCAGTAGTTCCTGAACAGCTGGGATCCCTCCATACCGACTTGGCAGAATTGCATAGAATTTTCTGCACAGCCAGGCCATTCAGCCCAAGCGAGCCATGGTGGTTTCTTATGCTCTACATGAATTTCCACCTCACCTCATGCATGGCTTTTTCACCTTTTCTGTCAGAAGAGCCATAGAGACGTACAGCACAGAAACAGATCCTCCTGTTCGGTTTGTCCATCATGACCGGATGTCCCATCTGCTAGCATTTGGTACGCATCACTCTAAGCTCTTCCTACTCATATACCCATCCAGATGCCTTTTCAATGTTGTAATCGTACCAACCTCCACCACTTCCTCTGGCTGCTCATTCCATACACGCACCACCTTCTGCATGAAAAATTGTCCCTTAGGTCGCTTTAAAATCTTTCGCCTCTCACCTTAAACTTAAACTAGAACCCTCTAGTTTTGAACTCCCCTGCCATGGGAAAAAGGCCAAAGGTTACCCCTCAGCCTCCGAACACAAGCGAAAATAGCCCCAGCCTATTCGGCTTCCCCTAATAGTTTAAACCCATTAACACCAGCAACATCCTTGTCAATCTTTTCTGCACCTTTTCAAGTTTAACATCTTTCCCATAGCAAGGAGACCAAAACTGAATGCAGTATTCCGAAAGTGGCCTAATTAATGGTCTTGTACGGCTGCAACATGACTTCTCAACTCCAATACTCAATGCACCGACCAATAAACTCAAGTGCACTAAACACCTTCTTCGCTATCCTATCTACCTGTGACTCCACCTTTAAGGAATTATTAACGTGTACTCCAAGATCTGTTTGTTCAGCAACACTCCACAGGACCTCACTATTAAGTATATAAGTGCCACTGACTTGCCTTACCAAATTGCAACAGCCCGCATTTATCTAAATTAAACTCCATCTGCCACACCCTCCTGTACAAGTTCATCTCATTTTCCATCAAAGACATTCAAGCTGCTCCCCTTAATAACTCTACGTGGTTGAAAGTTGCACTTTTTAACCATTCCCTAAATAAAGTAATCTCTCTGTTGTATTTGTTAGCAGCAACCTTGTATTTATGACCTAGTTTCAGTTTCACTTCCAGTGGAATTATCACTACTGGGCTGACTGTCTGATAGACCTCATGACATCCCGCATCTGTTTGTTCTGACACAACAGGTGGGATTGAGGTTCACACGGAAGAGGTATTAGAAATCCTTCAGAAGGTGAAGATAGATAAGTCCCCTGGGCCGGATGGGATTTATCCTCGGATCCTCTGGGAAGCCAGGGAGGAGATTGCTAAGCCTTTGGCATTGATCTTTAACTCGTCATTGTCTACAAGAATAGTGCCAGATGACTGGAGAATAGCAAATGTGGTTTCCCTGTTCAAGAAGGGGAGTAGAGACAACCCTGGTAATTATAGACCAGTGAGCCTTACCTCAGTTGTTGGTAAAGTGTTGGAAAACGTTATAAGGGATAGGATTTATAATCATCTAGAAAAGAATAAATTGATTAGGGATAGTCAGCACGGTTTTGTGAAGGGAAGGTCGTGCCTCACAAACCTTATTGAGTTCTTTGAGAAGGTGACCAAACAGGTAGATGAGAGTAAATCGGTTGATGTGGTGTATATGGATTTCAGCAAGGCGTTCGATAAGGTTCCCCACAATAGGCTATTGTACAAAATGCGGAGGAATGGAATTGTGGGAGATATAGCAGTTTGGATCGGAAATTGGCTTGCTGAAAGAAGACAGAGGGTGGTAGTTGATGGGAAGTGTTCATCCTGGAGACCAGTTACTAGTGGTGTACCGCAAGGGTCAGTGTTGGGTCCACTGCTGTTTGTCATTTTTACAAATGACCTGGATGAGGGCGTAGAAGGATGGGTTAGTAAATTTGCAGATGACACTAAGATCGGTGGAGTTGTGGATAGTGACGAAGGATGCTGTAGGTTGCAGAGAGACATAGATAAGCTGCAGAGCTGGGCTGAGAGGTGGCAAATGGAGTTTAATGCAGACAAGTGTGAGGTGATGCACTTTGGTAGGAGTAACCGGAAGGGCTAATAGTAAGATTCTTAGGAGTGTAGATGAGCAGAGAGATCTTGGTGTCGAGACCAGTTACTAGTGGTGTACCGCAAGGGTCAGTGTTGGGTCCACTGCTGTTTGTCATTTTTACAAATGACCTGGATGAGGGCGTAGAAGGATGGGTTAGTAAATTTGCAGATGACACTAAGATCGGTGGAGTTGTGGATAGTGACGAAGGATGCTGTAGGTTGCAGAGAAACATAGATAAGCTGCAGAGCTGGGCTGAGAGGTGGCAAATGGAGTTTAATGCAGACAAGTGTGAGGTGATGCACTTTGGTAGGAGTAACCGGAAGGGCTAATAGTAAGATTCTTAGGAGTGTAGATGAGCAGAGAGATCTTGGTGTCGATGTACACAGATCCTTGAAAGTTGCCACCCAGGTTGACAGGGCTGTTAAGAAGGCGTACAGTGTTTTAGCTTTTATTAATAGAGGGATCGAGTTCCGGAACCAAGAGGTTATGGTGAAGCTGTACAAAACTCTGGTGCGGCCGGACTTGGAGTACTGTGTACAGTTCTGGTCACCGCATTATAAGAAGGATGTGGAAGCTTTGGAAAGGGCGCAGAGGAGATTTACTAGGATGTTGCCTGGTATGGAGGGAAGGTCTTATGAGGAAGGGCTGAGGGACTTGAGGCTGTTTTCATTAGAGAGAAGAAGGTTGAGAGGTGACTTAATTGAAACATATAAAATAATCAGAGGGTTAGATAGGGTGGATAGGGAGAGCCTTTTTCCTAGGATGGTGACGGCGAGCACGAGGGGGCATAGCTTTAAATTGAGAGGTGAAAGATATAGGACAGATGTCAGAGGTAGTTTCTTTACTCAGAGTAGTAAGGGAATGGAACGCTTTGCCTGCAATGGTGGTAGATTCGCCAACTTTAGGTAGATTTAAGTTGTCATTGGATAAGCATATGGACGTACATGGAATAGTGTAGGTGAGATGGGCTTCAGATCGGTATGACAGATCGGCACAACATCGAGGGCCAAAGGGCCTGTACTGTGCTGTAATGTTCTATAACCACTGGGAATCCTGGGGGATTTTTCGACCCTTCATTTGGGCCCACCAGGAACAGGGCCTTCAAATACAGAGATTAGATTCCCTACAGTGTGGAAACAGACCCTTCGGCCCAACAAGTCCACACCACCCCTTGAAGAATCTCACCCAGACCCAACCCCTAAAACCCACACACCCTTGAACACTATGGGCAATTTAGCATGGCCAATCCACCTAGCCTGCACATCTTTGGACTGTGGGAGGAAACCAGAGCACCCAGAGGAAACCCACGCAGACACAGGGAGAATGTGCAAACTCCACACAGACAGTCGCCCGAGGCTAGAATTGAACCCAGGTCCTTGGCACTGTGAGGCTGCAGTGCTAACCACTGAGCAACCATGCCACCCACAGTACAGTCCGTTCAGTTTTGTCCTCTACACAATTACACATCTCAGCTAAGCCTACAGCCAGCATTCTTACTAAGATTTTGTGTAGTTAGCTGCTGGCACTTAGCTTATTTAGAAACAGATTAAGCTTCTGTTTCGAATCAAAGAACCTGCAAAGGACTTTAGCATTCAAGTTTTGGAAACGTTAAGGACCTGGCCACTGAGTTTTGTTTTAAACAGATAATTATCAGGTGATAGGAGTTAATTTATTGACTATATTAAAAAGGCACTGCAGGTTTTTTGATAATGGGGGGATAAATGGTCAGTTGAAACATAAGAGCAATTAAAGCCATAGAGATATACAGCATGGAAGCCGACCCTGCTGTCCAACATGCTGACCAGATAATCTAAATTAATCTAGTCCCTTTTGCCAGCATTTGGCCTGTAGCCCTCTAAATCCTTCCTATCCATATACCCACCCAGATGCCTTTTAAATGTTGTAATTGTACCAGCAATGGCCTGCTGGGGTTTTCACTAGACTATTAATCCAATAATGACCTGGCAGGTGGTGGAATTTGGACTCAGTTTGGGTGGTGCACTGGCTCAGTGATTAGCACTGCTGTCACACAGCACCAGGGACCTGGATTCAATTCCAGCTCAGGTGACTGTCTGTGTGGGTTTCTGTCAGATGCTCTGGTTCCTCCCCTTATCGAATATAAAAGGAAGTAAAAAAATCACGATAAAGATTTCTTGTGTGGCAGTGGTGTGTCCCTATCTCTGAGACTCTGTGTTACGAAACTGTTTGCTCCAGAACATCTCTGAACAGGCTGGTTAGAAAATATCTATGAAAGGGAGATGTCAACATAATTTTTCTCTACCCACTCTGTTCTGTTATTGTTGCACTGGCCTGGTAGATAATATTTGGGACTCTTTAACTGTTTAGATTGCAAGTGGGTAATTTGATGGTGGTTTCTGCAGAAAATCATAGGTTGTGAGAAGATGTGGCTCTTGTGGTGCAGTGGTAGTGCCCCTACTGCTCATCCAGGAGGCTTGGGTTCAAGTCTCACCTACTCCATAGGTGTGTACGAACATCTCTGAACAGGTTCAGTTAAAAAAAAATCTATTAAGAGGCAATAGCCCAGAGCCCTGAAGTGAATCGTGAATTAGCTAAGATCAAGGAAGCACAATTTCACCAGTCTTGTTGCCTCAGTGCTTGAAACCTCGTGGAAAATTTCAGTTTCCCCACACTGTTGATGAAAGTCTAATTCAAGAGTGGAAAAATACCCAGTTTCACCCTGAGGGAAAATATGTGGCCACCAAACTGGTTCAGTGCCAAGGCATAAAGATCAGGAAAGGCTCACATAGTGATAAGCATGGACTTCTATCATCTGACTGTCATATTTGAGACTATTCATGGACTAAAATAGTTTTTAAAAAGTATGACAGTACTGTGGCTTTTTGTCCTGGTTTCTTTTTTTAAAGAGAGATTTTAAAGCAGAGGCAGAAGGCAGTCCATCAAAACCACAAAGGTAAACAGCTTATGAGGCCTTGGGTTTTTTTTTAAGTTGGAACAATAGAAGCACCCTGAATGGGTGTGGCAAACTCTCATGGACCAGGATTCCTAGTTTGTTTTTAGCTTTTAGATTTAACTTTAGGCAGTTGCTGTTGTGGATTTGATGAAGTAGATGCAATATTTTCCCTTTCTTGGTTATGGCTAGGAACTGGGGGTTTCTCCCTGATGCTGGGCTACCTGTGAGACAAATCTATTTTTCTGAATTTGCTTCTTTGCCAAAGGGTATGTTTATGGGATGTTACTACATTGGAACAGTTAATTAGTCTTGGTTACTGTATCTATTACTCTATTACTCCATTAAGTTTTCCAACAGAGATAAGTTATTCTAAGCTCTTTTTTTCTTGTGTTGCTTTTTAATTATGGTGTTTAACTAAAATGTATTTCGGTTCACTTTGAGTAGTTTGACTAATTAAATTGCATCAAGAACACAGTACATTTGTCTCTAAAACAAGAAAAAGTTAGCGTCTAGGCTACCTCCTTCAAATATCTTGAGGGGATCTGGTCCATAACATTAGGAAGAAACATGTACTTAAGATGGCTGTGGTTGTCATTTAGCCAAAATTTGAGGCAAGCCTCAGAAGACTGTTGTAAACAAACAAAACCTAGAGTCTACATTCTCATAACTATTTTTCATCTAAAGACATCAAAATCAGGCAACTGAACCAGTATTGAGAAATTTGCATCTTCGGTTTAATTGTCTCATTTATGATAATCTCAGATTTTGGGAGACGAAAGGCTCACCTGACAATGAGCCATTTCGGAAAAGCAATGAATCTAGACTCTGGAATAGACATTGAACAATATCTCAGCAGCAACTGTGAAATAAAGAAAATGTATGAATAGCAGCAAAACCTGGAAGGCTTATTCTTTTTTGCCCTATCTGTGCCTCGCATCATTGAAGAAAACAACACTGGGTGAAAAAGCAAATTAGAGAAACACCCATTCAGCGAGAATTCAAAGAATTACAAATTCTGCTATAGCTGAGGATGCAAGTCAACTATTAAACTGTGGTCTCAAGTGGAGAATCTGATATCTGAAGTACTGTAACAAATATTTAATTGTGTAACCCATATTCTCCCTGTACCTACCAAAATACTTTTTTAAACCTATCACCTGTGTTTGTGTGGATGTTTGATGCTGCATTTTTGTAACTTTTTCTCAGCTTTATTAGACAATAAAATTCTTCTTTCGCTTAAGAGCTTCGGTAATTGGGAACTTATTTTCTAGTGAAGCACATTTTAATTGAAGCATGATAGGTGCATGCTAAAAGTAAATCCATTTGATCGATGGAGAAGAGATTATAAAGATGGGTGATAATGTCCCCATCCTCACCTGGTTATAACATGTTAGAGTCAGCTCCTTGACACTGGAGAGTTGCGGTAAATTAAATGTCCTCCCCATTCTGCATTTTTGTCCAGTGAAACTGTGCTTCAGAAACATGGCTATTTGTCAAACTCTGGGGGAAGTAGTCCTAAGTCAAGTCTGTGGGAACTGTCTCTCAAAGGATTCTGGGACAGTAACTCAAAAATATGGTCCAATCCCAGTCCAGGGACTTTGAAATGGACTGCCAGTCACTTTAGGCATCCATGGTGCCAATGTGCAGGTGACGGTACATACTTTTCATTGTATTTTTATATTGATTACATGTGACAATAAAGAATGTAAAGGATATTCAGGGTCGGGGGATTGATGTCACTACAGTCCGGGGAGTGGGCCATATTCAGTCCTGCAGGCCCAGTGCAATCACTCCAGGGATTAGTCGTAAATCAGAGAGGGAGCTGTACAGAGATCAAGTCAGGGATCCACTCAGTCATCCGCAGAGCTGTCTTTCCAACTCAATCAGCGGGTTGACCATGGTGTTCTGTTTGCTAAAAACCAAGCAAGGCTGTCAGAGGCCAGTGCTGTGGTGGGGACACAAGGGGATGTAAGTTGAGGGGATTGGAGTCAGAGTGCGGGGATATGGTGGGGATAATAATTAGCCATAGAGACATAGAGATGATCAACACAGAAACAGACCCTTCAGTCTAACTCATCCATGCTGACCAGATATCCAAAATAAATCTAGTCCCAATTGCCAGCATTTGGCCCATATCCTGCTAAAAGCTTCCTATTCATATACCCATCCAGATGCCTTTTCACTGTTGTAATTGTACCAGCCTCCACCACTTCCTCTGGTAGCTCAGTCCATACACGCACCACCCTCTGTGTGAAAATGCTGCCCCTTAGGCACCTTTTAAATCTGTCCCCTCTCACCCTAAACCTACGCCCTCTAGTCTTCAACTTCCCCACCTTGAGTAAGGACCTTGGCTACTCACTCTATCTATGTCCTTCATGATTTCATAAACCTCGCTAAGGTCACTCCTCAGCCTCTGATGCCCAAGGGGAAAATAGCCCCAACTTATTCAGCCTGTCCCTGTAACACAAACCATCCAACCCTGGCAACATCCTTGTAAATGTTTTCTGAGCCCTTTCAAGTTTCACACCATCCTTCGGACAGCATGGAGACCAGAATTGAACACAGTATTCATTTGGGAGAAACAGGAAGCTGGAAAAAAACTGCAGGACAGGCAGCATCTGGAGGAGGAGTCATCAACATTTCTGGTTTTACCCTTCTTCAGGACTGGATGTGGGGGTAGGGGAATGTGGCAGATAAAAAGTTGAGAGGATGGTAGTGGAATAGTGGTGATGGGTAGACACCAGTAATAAGTACAACTTGGTTGGTCAATGGGAGGGATGACTCTGGTTGGTAGCTGGAATGGAAGGGAGGAGGTGGTAGATGGAATGAAAGAGAGAGAAGGCAGGGCTGGAATGGGAGCTGGGAGATGGGTGGGAAGGTTATTTGAAACTAGAGAACTCAATGTTAAGTACTCGGGCTTTCGTGTGTCCAGGCAGGAGATAATGTGTAGTTCTTCAAATTTGGGATCTGATTCATTGTGATACTGGAGGAGGCTGAGGATGGACAAGTCAGAGGGGAATGGTTGGTGGGGGTGCAGGGAGTTGAAATTGATGGGGATGTTAGGCTGGCCTTTTTGGGCCAGGTGAAGATACTTGGCAAAACGGTCACCTAGTCTATGTTTGGTCTCACCGATGTACAGAAGACCACATCAAGAGCACCGGATGCAGTAGACTAGGTTGGAGGAGATGCTGGTGAAGCTCTGTCTCAGCTGGAAGACTGTTAGGGCCCTGGATGAAGGTGAGGGAGGTGGTGTGTGGGATAGGTGTTGCATCCTTTACAGTTACGGGGGAAGATACAGTGCAGTGGTGTTGGAGTGGTTGTTGGGGAGTGTGGCATGAACTAAGGAGTGGTGAAGGGAATGGTCCTTGTGGAAGGCAGAGAGGGTTGGGGTGTGGAAGATGTTCTAGGTGATGGAGTCTAATTGGAGTTGGCGGATGTGTTTGAGGATGATACATTGAATGCAGAGACTGGCGGGTAGAAAGTGAGGACAAGGGGGACACTATCTTTATGTTTGGAGGGTAGGGATTACAGCTGAGGAGTGGGGAATGGAGGAGGTGGGTGGAGGGCTGTCTGGATGACTAAAACCCAGACATACAACTTAGTAATGCCGAACATAGTAATGCACAGTTCCCCTTAAGCCAGAATGGTGGTGACCATAGCTGACTTACCTGCTCCTGAAATGGTCTATTGTCTATGGAAGGAACACTCAAGATTCAGCCTTGGGAACACATAGATAGGTTAGTTCTAACTTGATGTAGCTAAAAGCCAGAGTATGGTATAGCTATGATTACCATGGACAGCACTGTTTAGTATTAATGAATAATGGTGTAATAGGAAGTGAACAATCAGAATGAAATGCCTTTATAAGTTGGTCTGAATGAGGTCAGTTTTATCTTTTAGGACAAGCAGTTTTAATTCACTCTTCAGGAAAGAATGAATGAAAGCATTTTGTGCTTTTGATTTTTCCAGACCATCCACGGGAATGTCATAATACCAATCATTTTCTCATTTCTGCTTTTAATCTCGAGCCCAATCAGATCTACAGATGTAGATGCTACCGATGCTGAATTTCACAAGCACTTTGTGTTTTTGTTACTAACTATATAGCCTGGTGACCTTTCCACTTGACTAAGCCTCAATTAACCTGACCTTCAGGTATCTGCTATTGACTGGGCATTGGGAATTGTTGGGAACTGGATTACACATCGAGATCCTAGTCTTGGATTGGATTTAGTTCTGTGTGTAATCCACTGCATTGGCTTATCATTTTCTCTTCCCCCCACACATTTGTAAAACCCCATTCCAACCCAGCTATGAGTCTGTTGAACATTATACTAGCACACTTGGATTTAACAAGTCAGCAACTTACTGACTAGTGGCTAATTACAGATTCCTGACTCTGCACATGAACTGTGCCACAGCAGCACTCATTTTATACCCAGGAGATCTGGGAATGGGTGGGGTGATGCTATGGGCAAGAAGGGTTTAAGAGAGTTTCAGTTTGGTATCTTAACCTTAACTAAGTGCAATGTTGAGTAACTTCAGAATATAAATATGATAACTAAGAACTCAGGGGATAACCCCCAGTCACCGGTCTCATTTATTTATATCAACACTTGTGAAACGTAACAAAGCACTAATGCAAAGTTGTCTACTGTTTCAGTGGTGACTATGTTCAGTGGCTTTTCGATCGATAGAATTACATCAAAGATACTTAATTGGCGGTGCAACAATTTAGCACAGCCCGCGGATGGGAAAGGTGCAACATGAAGGTAAGGAGATAGCAAGAGCTCCGCAAGCAGAGTGACACAGAGGGAGAATGATAGGCCCATAACTCAGAGGTCAGTGGATCGAAGCCATGCTCCAGGTGCATGATGTTTTGCTCTGCATATTGCATTTTCATTGTCCCTGTGTCAGCATGGGTTTACTCCAGGTGCTCCAGTTTCCTCCCACAGTCCAAAAATGGATTGGCCATGCTAAGTTGTCTGTAGCATTCCGGGATGTGTATATTAGCTGGGTTTTAGGGGAATGGTTCTGGATGGGATGCTCTGACTGTTGGTGTGGACTTGTTGGACCGAATGGCCCATTTCCACACTTGTAGGGATTCTATGATGATGACCTGCAGATCTGTTTAACCAAACTCATCCTCACCCTTAACAACTTCTCCTTTAACTCCTCCCACTTCCTACAGACAAAGTGGGTGGTCATGGGCACCTGCATGGGCCCAAGTTATGCCTGCAACTTTGCAGGATATGTGAAACAGTCCCTCTTCCACAGCTGTGCTGGTACTATCCCCCCCGCCTCTTCCTCCGCTACATTGATAACTGTATTGGTGCTGCCTCATGCTCCCATGAGGAGTTTGAACAGTTCATCAACTTTACCAACACCTTTCATGCCAACCTCAAATTCACCTGGACCATTTCTGATTCCTCCCTCTCCTTCATGGACCTCTCCAACTCGTGTGACTGCCTCAAAACCAACATCTATTTCAAGCCCACCGATTCCCACAGCTACCTGGGCTATACTCCCTCTCACCCACCCTCCTGCAAGAATGCGATTCCCTACTCCCACTTCCTCCACCTCTGCCACTCCTGTGCCCTGAAATTTTATCTCTTTATCTCTTCTGCTTTTATCTCTTTGCCTGCCGTTACAGCTAGGTACCGCCCTGGTATTTGCACCGAAGTCACAGGAGACTGCTGTTTGGCATGCCCTGTAATGACTTTGGTGGATGCCCTCTGGGGACTCAACATTTAGAGGGTCTAAGCTTGCCTAATGTCATGTGTAAAGATGCTGGAACACCTTCCTGTAGGGACTTTGCGAGAAAAGGGTGACTACTAGATGCAGTGGAAACATTCTCCAGGAAGAATGTTCTCTATTCTGCCTCCCCTTTGCTTGAAGCAAGGCCTATAATATTATTTCCCTTCAGGTTCGCTTGTCGACTAAAGTATGGACTGTGCTGCCGCTACAGTTGTGTGCATTAAGAGTGAAGTCTAGGCTTGTGCATGCAGTTTGATGCATTTAACTGATCACAATGTCAGCACATAATCTTTACCAACACAATATTGCAAAATGGAAGGTCCTAATTCGATGAAGTATATCACACAGAGCAAGCAGCGCTTCCCAGTCAGCCTCTTTCACAAAATAAACATTAAAACAAACTTGTCTATGTTGCCCTGTAAGAAAAAGGTTTTATCATGGGCCTGTTTGTCCTCGCAGACCATCACCCTGTCTATAAGTAACTTCCTAGACCGTGTCAGGAATGTGACCTTCACAAACGTCATGAGAGGAGACCTCTTCCTCCGTCACTTCCTCTTTCTGCTTGAAAAGAAAAGCCTCTTTTTTGTCAAGTATGACTGTGGAGTGTGCAGCACATGACAATGGGGTATACCACAATACATTTCCAAGTGTTTCAGTCTCGTCTTCCAGAGGCCAATGATCTGCTCGACAATGGCCATTGTAGAAAGGCAGACAGGAACTGAAGAAAATTACATTTACCAGGATGTTGTAGTGAGTAAATTATTGGAAATGCAAGTTGACAAGTCCCCAGGTCCTAATAGATATCATCCTTGCATCTTAAGGGAAGTAAACAGTGAGACAGTTGATGTTAATTTTCCAAAAATCATTAGATTCAGGAAAGGGTCCTTTAGATTTATAAGTCGCTAATGTAACTTCTTTATTTGAAAAATAGGGAAGAAGGTAGAAAGCAGGAAACTGAAGGCCATTAACTTAACATCTGTCATAAGGGAAATGCTAGAAATAATTCTTAAAATCATTATAACACACACTTGGCAAAATTCAAGATAATGAGGAACACCCTATATAGGTTCATCAGAGAGAAATCATGTTTACCCAACTTATTGTTCATTGGAGAAATAACTTGTGCTGTAGATAAAGGGGAACCACTGGATGTACTGTATTTAGATTTTGTGAATGCGATTTTTATAAGGTACCACATCAAAGACTATTGTGAGAAATAAAATCTCATGGTGTAGGAGGTAAAATATTGGTATGGATAGAAGATTAGCTGGCTAACAGAAAGCAGGGACAAGGAACAAGTGTTTTTTTTTCAGGTAGGCAGGATGTCACGAGTATAGTGCCACAGCGGTCAGTGCTGTGGCTTCAATTTTTTACAACATGTATAAATGATTTGGATGAAGAGATAGATGTCACGAGTATAGTGCCACAGTGGTCAGTGCTGTGGCTTCAACTTTTTACAACATGTATAAATGATTTGGATGAAGAGATAGAAGGTATTGTAGTTAAATTTGATGATGACACAATGACAGGTAGGAGAGTACTAAAAAGGACATAAGGAGTTTATAATGGGATATCGATAGGTTAAGTGAGTGAGCTAATGGAGTACAATCTGGGAAAGCCTGAAATATTCCATTTTGGCAGAAAGAATATAAAAAAAGCTTGTTGTCGAAATGCTGAGAGATGGCAAGAGCTTCGTGATACAGAGAGACCTGGGTGTCCTAGTGCATGCATCGCAAAAGATTATTATACAGGTACAGCATGTAACCAGGAAAGTTAATAAAATGTTATGGGTTATTGTGAGATATTAATTGAATTAATTGTAAAAGTATGGCAGTTATGCTTCAGTTATACAAGGCATTGGTGAGACCACATCTGGAGTACAACACTGATCACTGTACTCATGGAAGGATGTAAATGTGTTGGAAGCAGTTCAGAGGATGTTAACCTGGAAAGGTGGACTGCCTTATGAGGAAAAGTTAGGCAGGCTGGGCCTGTAATTTCTGGAGTTCAGAATTACTTGAAACATATCAGACCCTGAGGGAATGTGACCAGGTGGATGTTGAAAGGATATTTCCTCTTGTGAGACAATCTAGAACTAGGGCTCACAGTTTTAGATAAATACTTAAACAGAGGTGAGGAAACATATCTTGTCTCAGAGGGTTGCAAATCTTTAGAATCCCCTTCCTCAAAAGACAGTGGATGCAGAATTTTAAACGTCCTTAAAGCAGACGTAGATTGATTCTTGATCACCAAGTCAATGAAAGATGTCGAGTCAAGGTTAAATTCAGGTCACCCATAATCTTATTGAATAGCAGTTAGCTTGAAGGGCCAAATGCCTACTCTTGTTCCTTGTTTGTTTGTTTGTATGTTTGGAGAGGGTGCCAATCAGGCAGACCACTCTGTCTGGATGATCTCAAACTGTTGTTGGAGCCACACGCATCCAGGCAAGAGGAGATTTTTCCACCACACTTCTGAGTCACACCTTAAGGAGGTGTCAGGCTTTGTGAGTCAGAAGTGAACCAGTCACCACACAATTCATATTCACTGGCCTTCTCTCGTAGCCCCAGTATTCATATGGATGGTTCAGATCAGTTCTTGGTCTACGGTAATTCCCAATATGGTATAGGATAATGTGGGAGATTAATGACAGTGATGAGAGGGAGATTAAGAACAGTGACTAGTGGGACATTAAGATTAGCGTGGAATTACAGTGATGGATATATGCTATTGAATGTCAAAGTGCGATGGTTACAATCTTACTTGTTGGAGATGCTTGTTGCCTCACAGTTGTATGGCATGAGTGTGGTGTGACTTACCATTTATCAGTACACCCCTGGACGTTGTCTAGATCTTGCTGCATATGGACGCAGACTACTACGGTATCTCATGAGTTGCAGGTGCACAATTATCATCAAACATTCCCACATCTGACCTTATGCTGGGAGGCAGGTCATTGATAAAACAATTGAAGATGAGTGCAGGAGCCTATGAGAACAGCTCTGCGTCCCCCTAACAGCTCTTAAATACTGTTTTAGAGAAAGAAGGTCTTTGTAAACTTTGTCTGTGTGTTCCCACTCCATCCTGCCCGATACACCTCTGTGCCAATCTCTGTAGATGGCCTTCTCTTTTTCTCCTGCATCTTCTCTGCCCATCAATCTCCTCCTGTCACTATCAGAACTTGAACAATCTTCCTTAATATTCCTACTCTTGCCCCTCCTCCTACTCACATCGAGTTCCCCATGCTAAGTCTTACCCATACACCTTCTTTATTCCATTCATCCACCCTTTCGCCCTCGCCAGTGCACCTTAATTGCCCCATTATGTTCCCCAACCTGTATATTATATAGCTCCTTGTCCACTTTGCTCCTAACACAGTGATTCTCTCCTCTGCAACCTAGTTTGTTCCTTCTACTCCTGGGGCAGCCTGGTGGATCAGTGGTTAGCACTGCTACCTCACAGGGCCAGGGACCTGTGTTCAATTTGGCCCTTGGCTGATTGTGCAAGCTTCATCCAGACTTTCTACCCATGTCTGTGTGCGCTTCCTCCAGGTGCTCCAGTTTCTTCTTACAGCCCAGAGATGTACATGTTAGGTGGATTACCCATAGTGTCCAGAGAGACATAGGCTTGCTGGCTTAGCTATTGCTAGTGCAGGGTGGAGTAGCGGTCTGGATGTCAGTGGGATGCTCCCTGGTGAATCAGTGTGGGCCTGATGGACCACATGGCCTGCTTCCAAACTGTAGCGATTCTATGATTTCCACAGGATTAGTCCAATATACCTGGCAACCCTGAAGCACCATTCCTTTCTATTTAACCCACATTTATTTGAACCTCTTCCCTTCAGATCCTTTTAAAGTTGAGCTTTGACAGCCTGTGCTGGCCAGATTTATGCATGCCAGCCCTGTGCAGCAACTTCAGTTGGACAGTATTTATCACAACCAGCCTTTATCCCGTGTACTGAAAGTGTTTCACTATCACAAGAAATTTCCATGTGACTCAGTCTCCTTATGTGCAGGTTGACACTGAGAGGCATCATACCTTACTCTGTTAATGTTATTACAAAGGAACAATTTGGTTATGTACGAGTTCAGTATGGAATAAGTTTATGGTCCATGGAGCGTGAAGAAGTCTACTCTGTTGGGTAGAAACGTCATTCATAGTCAGTTTGTGAACACGCACACTTCCCATTTATTGCTAACAAGAGTTGTGTGTGTTTGCCTCGAACAGGGTGTTTTACCGAAGGAAGCAATGCTCATAAAAAATGAAAAACTGAGGGTCAGCAGACCTGAAAACATTAACTCTGATTTTTTTCTTTCTCACATTCCGCCAGATGTGCTGAGCTTTTCCATCAACTTCTGTTTTTGAAGCAATGCTTATGTTATCTCTTGTAGCATTTAAAAAAAATACTAGGTATGGGTATCACAGAACTAAAGACTCAATTTATTACTATGAACTATTATGTATATACTTTCCATTCCTCAGGCTCATAACCAACTGGACTGGTGTTAAACTATTAGTTTACAATGGAACATACCACCAACAGAGTGCCAGGCTTCAAGTATCTGAGGTAGGATGGAGTGTGACCCTCAGGTCACATGCTATGATATAGTGATGATATCACACACGTGTCTCGTAAAGGCCGACTGAAATTCTCACTGTGAGATATAATAGAACAAAAATGATGATTATTAACACCCCAGCTTGAATATAATTCCTGTAGGTTGGGGTGTTAATATGTATTTGTGACATATTAATGAGTGCAAAATCGGTTCTGACAATGTAGACTGGGAAAGTCAACCTACCCGAAGGATTCTGAACACCTAATAGCAGAAGTTGGAGCTGGATTAGGAAAATGAACTTTTTCCTTCTGCCCAATTAAGATGCCCCTGCCCACCCTTTGAAAAGTTCTAGGTGGGCCCAGAAGGTTCCACCCAACAGTTGTGTTCCTCTCCATAGATGCTTTAGGGGCGGCACAGTGGCTCAGTGGTTAGTACTGCAGCCTCACAGCACTAGGGATCCAGGTTCAATTCCCACCTCAGGCGACTGTTTGTGTGGAGTGTGCACATTCTCCCCATGTCTGCGTGGGTTTGCTCCAATTTCCTCCCACAGTCCAAAGATGTGCCGGCTAGGTGGATTGGCCATGCTAAATTGCCCATAGTGTTCAGGGGTGTGCGGGTTATAGGGGGATGGTCTGGGTCGGATGCTTCAGGGGGCAGTGTGGACTTGTTGGGCCAAAGGGTCTGTTTCCACACTGTAGGGAATCTAATGTAATCTTACCTGCTGAGATTTTTCCAAAACTTCGCCAAAACATTAAATTTTTCCCATATTGTTTGCTCATAACTTAGAGTTTCCAGCAACTGCAGTAACTTGCCTTTTTTTTGTATCAGGACAGTGAATTCATTCACCTTTACTGACTGGCTATTAGTCTTCTGTCAATCTTGACAGAACGAGATAGCAGCCTACCTGCCTGCGTCAGATCATACCCAGACCTGACTTATACATGTAGGGGAGTGAAACACTGACTGAGTGCTGCAGGCATTTGTAGCCTCTCCAGTGGATGAACCTTTATTGCAACTTAAGGTCTGACTGGAAAGAGTTAAAAACGATCTCGTTTCAGCGCAACCTCTCTGTAGCTTTCAATGCTCTGAACATCTGCCAGGTTATGTTCTGAGAAACCAGATTGTTGGAAGTGGCGGTGGAGCTGCACTATGTTCACAAATACAAAAACCCACTGTCAGCTTTGATTCTGTTTGTGAATTTTGGGATCCTATTGCTTAATCTCATTTTCCAGAAACGCATCAGAATGCCACGGCCTTGTACACCAGAGTGTTCCGTTTGGATTCCGAGTTTCCCTGCAGCAGCGCTCAAATCGAGAATTTTAAAAACATTGATCCCAGAAGAAGAACAAACTGTCCCTTTCACCAACAACAACACGCACTTGTATGGCACCTTCAATGCAGTTCAACATCCTTCAGTGCCTTGCAAGAATAGAGTCAGACACAAAATTAACGTTGCTCCAAAGAAAGAGGGGCTGATATTCAGCAGCAAGTTCTTCTTGAAGATGAGGACTTCAGGTGAAATATTGGTCTAACCTGGGGTTAGCACGAGACTCCATCCGTGAGAAGGAGCTGAAGCAAACTCGAAGAACGGCCATTTGGAAGATCACTAACAAAGTTGATTACTGCTGAAGATATCTGCTAGTGTTCATTAAAGGGCTTCAATATACACTCACTCTTCACAACAAGTAGCTTGTTTGGAAATGAGCACAATATTGATTTCAAGTATGACTTAAAGGGCTAGTCATTATTTTACATTCACTGCTGCTCGAGCTGTGAACAGACCCTTTGAAAAACATATTGGCAATCTGTTCCATGTATTTAACCAAGGCTTTGCCAACACTTAAGGAATTGTTCTAGAAATTCACCAAAGAAGTTTGTAGGCTGTGCATCTCCACCTTGCAAGAGCCACCCACAAAAAGAAAGTGTTTGGTCATAGGCATTATCCTGGAGGAATCCATTGGCAAGATTCCTTCCTCCCAATGTAACCAGGGACATCCCTCCATCTTGACCTCTGATCTGAATCCACTATGCCCTCTCCCTAGAGTGATTCAGTGGTTAGCACTGCTGCCTCACAGCGCCAGGGACCCGGGTTTGATTCCACCCTCGGGCGACTGTCTGTGTGGAGCTTGCACATTCTCCCCTGTGTCTGTGTGGGTTTCCTGCTGGTGCTCCAGTTTCCTCCCGCAGTCCAAAAATGTGCAGGCTAGGTGGATTGGTTATGCCGTGTTGCCCCATAGTGTCCAGGGATGTGTGGGCTAGTTGGGTTAGCCATGGGAAATGCAAGGTAATGGGAATAGGGGAGGGGTGTGGGTCTGGGAGGGAAGCTCTTCACAGGATTAGTGTGGGCTCAATGGGCTGAATGTCCGTCTTCCACACTGTAGGGATTCTATGATTCTAAACCATCAAGTAATCTGTCCACTAATTCAGATGAACTGGGCACATGGAAGCCATAGATAATAGGAATTGCAGATGCTGGAGAATCCAAGATAACAAAGTGTGAAGCTGGATGAACACAGCAGGCCAAGCAGCATCTCAGGAGCACAAAAGCTGGTGTTTCGGGCCTGGACCCTTCATCGATGAAGGGTCTAGGCCCGAAACGTCAGCTTTTGTGCTCCTGAGATGCTGCTTGGCCTGCTGTGTTCATCCAGCTCCACACTTTGTTAACGTGGAAGCCATATATACTTTACCACTCTTCAATAATTTTTAACATTTTAAACAATGCATTCAGACATCTTGTGACACTCCTCTGAGGCACGTGGTATTTGAATCTCGATTTGTTACCCAGAGATATTACTGCTGTGCTGCAATAATCCTGTCTTACCGGCAATTGAATACTAAACCTGCAGATTTCTTGTTTCGTGCCTGCAGCTAATTCAAATTAATCAACAATTAGGACCAAAACCTTGCGTTAACTTCTGACTTCCAAACATGCCTGGCACAGCGTTGTTACTGTCCCTCCCCACATCAACCAGAATAGCCTTCGATAATTTTATTATAGATGTTGAAAAACTTAGTCAAAGAGCGTCTTAACAGAAAAAAAGGGGGTGGAAATGTTTGAACAATCTCGAAAAAGAATTCATATATCACAGCAGTGGCCATACTGTCCTGAATTCCTTGTTTAAGAAATCTACTGAAATATCCTGTACTTTTGGACAATTGGGTTAAACACATTGACTGTAAATCATTGTCAACCAAAGTAGAGCTTCACAAAATGGAATTTTAGAATCATAAAATCATACACATTGCAGAAAGAGGCCTTTTGGCCCATCAGGTCTGTACTGCCAAAGCTACACTAAATCTAAAGTAATCCCACTTTCCAACCCTAGATCCATAACCTTGAACGTTGTGACATTTTTGATGATTGAAAATTGCACCATGGCCCGTTGCCCTGTCTCCTCTGTGTTCACTAATTTACATTGGCCTCCAGATCAACAACTGCTCAGTTTGAAGATTTTCATTTCTATTCTTAAGTTCCTCCATTGCTGTTCTGTTCCCTTTCTCTGTAATCTCCTTCAGCCCTGCAACCGTGCAGAAACTCTCTTCCAATTTTGATGCTTTGCATATCCCTAATTTCCTTCATCCCACCAAAGGCCACTAGGGCTTCAACAACTTAGATTTAGGAAAACTCCCTCCCTAAAACTTTCTGTCTTTCTACTTCTCTCTCCTCCATGAAAATATTCTTTCAAGCCTTTCGGTCATTTATCCTAACATGTCCTTACATGATTCATTGCTAAGTTTTGTTCATAGAGTCATGAAGTCATACAGCATGGGAACACACCCTTCATTCCAATTAATTCATTGCCAACCATAATTTCAGACTAGATTAATCCCACATGCCTGTACTTGGCCCATATCCCTCCAAATGTTTCTCTGAGAGTTCATTTCACACACAAATGACTCTCCTGTCTAAAATTGTCCACCATGTCTGTTTTAAATCTTTCCCTTAAAAAACTGACCCTTAGTCTTGAAATCCCCCACCTATGGAAAGAACACCTGCCATTCATCTTATCTATACCCTTCATGATTTTATTAACCTCTAAAAGATTTTCTCTCAACCTCCTATGCTCCAGCGAAAAAAGTTCCAGTCTACCCAACTTCTCCTTATAACTCAAACCCTTGTTGATGCTCTTTTCCTTGAAAAAGATTTGATTCAGGTTTTTGCTGTCACTCTTGCCATTCGATTAGCGCTAGTTTCAAAGGTGCCCTTTATAATACGGTAAATGTGACAGGCATTTTGTGTGACTTCACCATGCAATAGCTGATCTAAAAGGCTCTAATCAACTAGCGAGAGTCAAGCTTTCAAACAGTTGTAATTCTCTACTTATGCCTTGTTAAAGTGCAATTATACTAGAGATGAGATTTTGGTCCAACTGCCTATAACTAGAGGCACAGCTAGGACTTAGCACCTTAGGGCTGTTCTGGTGTATTGGTAGTGAGACCTGAGTTCAATTCTCATTTACTCCAGAGGTTATGTATTAACATCTCTGAACAGGCTCACATAGAAACTATTAAGATTTCTGACTTTAGGGCTCTTGCAGTGCAATGGTAATGTTCCTATCTCTGAGCCAGGAGGCCTGGATTCAAGTCCCACTTGCTCCAGGATGTTATCGTAACATATCTGAACAGGCTGGTCCAAAAAGCTTCCTACTTTCTTTATATATATAAGTTATTATTAACTTTCACCATGCACAAAATGCAAATCATGTTAATAAGAATCCTTGTACTGTGAATATAGGCTTGCTAATGCTTCTGATCTTATCCTCCAGTCAAGGATTGCTGTGTAAAAGACAATCTTTGTAATGACGCAGTGCCATTGCATAGGTCAGTCAGTCAGGGTGGTGTGGGCCCCACCAATACCCGCTTGCTACCACCCATTCTAATGCTGCCACGTTCTTGAATTGTTGTATTGGATATTATAGTCAACTGGGACGCAACATTTTCCATACTGGAAATCTGTCTTCTGAACTCAACTAGCCACTGTAATTTTTCCATCTGAATGGCTATCAAAGATTCTGAGCACAAGGAGCTGCGTATGAGAATTCTGACTTAATGCCACCCAGTTTTATATATCTGCTAGACCCGAATTTCTGCTTTCGCTTTCCAATTTATCCTCCATCCTCCCCTGAAATCACTGACTCTGGCCAGGGTGGAATTGCACAAGGGCATACCCTCCAGCAATTTGCCTGGGAGCTCATTAATACCCCGAGAAACAGCTATCACATCATCAGACCATCAAAGTCAAGGCCAAACCTGCCTTTCAGAGGCACCAACAAAGGTGCTTTTTGCAGTTAGGTTCACTATATAGAGACCAAAAGCAGGACCTCCTGCTGATGCTCCCTCTCTCTACCCCAGTTGTCATCTGTGAGACTATCCATATCTTCTCAGGTCATTCCCACACTGAGCAACAGATTCCAGGCTGGCTGTCCCCTCAGCTTTCTCAATGTCATCTGTGGCTGAGTAATAATATGAACTGCCGCACGCAAACATCTCTCAAACACAAGGGGTTAAGATGGGTCACAAGGCGGAAGATGGCCCGTGGTTTAGTCTTTTTTATGGCTTTGTTCAGGGAAGATCTCCCCGCAATTGACTTCAATGTAGATGCCACATTGCTTTCAAGTGAAGCTGCCAAAACTGAGGTTTCATTTAGATACAGGCACTGAGGGCTTGGGAAAGAGGTTGAGGCACAGGCCAGCTGTGATCTACTTGAATGACAGAAAGGGCTCGAGGGGCATTTTTAAAAATTCATCCGTGGGTCGTGAGTTACTGGCTAGGCCAGTATCCCATCCCTAATTGCCCAGCAGGCAGTTAAGAGTCAGGAAGTTTCCTTCCCTAAAGGGCAGTACTGAATGAGGTGGCATTTTCCGAAATCAACAACTGAATGAGTTCCACCCGTTCCTAGGTAGCCAGGGCAATTGTGAAGCAGGCTACATGATTGTCTATCCTTATTTTTGCCCTAATGCCCAAGATTAACTTCACCCCGGTGCAGTCCCAATATTTATTAATGGACCATCCCTTTAGTTCCGGTCTTAGCTAAGAGCTGTGCTGTTTTCGCAATTGCTGAGGGACATCAGTTGCAAAATAGATGGAAGTGTGTATCTCTGTTTGGATAAAACAAGATGGAATTTTATACACAGGCTATTGCTCAGACCCTACACTGATATCTACTATCCAAAGGCCTCCTTATCAGAGAAGATGTGGCACTGGTTATGTTCACATACAATAAACGCTGATATCCAGATAAACACTCTGTTGTGTTGACAGAGCTGCTGACACCGGCTAGAATGTATTCCGCTGTGACCCTGGCTGCATGTGGCTATGAAGCTTATCTATCAAATACATTTAATTGTAAAAGAAAGCAGCCAAATCCAATTTACAATGAATGCTAATACTCTCCTCTGTGAGTCAGGCTCAAGTCCTCCCTCGAGAGAGTTTGACACAGAGACTCAGATATTTACTGTTACGGGCTGCAGCATAAAATGAAAATCTGCCGACTCATCTTGCACAGATTGAACTTTGGACTCTGCGGAACTCACATGGCGATCAGATCAGAAAAGAGACTCAACATCTCCGATGGGTTTAGCATGTTGTTGCTGAAGACCCCACTACTCGCACCAGCTTCATCATTTTGACATGGCCATGCGTATTAAACCCATCCAAGCCTATCTTCTTCACAAAAACCAACTTTTTCCTTACTACTATCAGTTCTGAGGAAGGGTCACGGGACACAAAACAATAACTCTGATTTCACTCCAGAGGTGCTGCCAGACCTGCCGAGCTTTTCCAGCAACTTCTGTTTCTCTTTCTGATTTCCAACACCCAAAATTCATCTTTTTTTTAAGATAAAACCCACTACAGGTTGTCAGAATGAAACATTAGTGCCAATTCCTCCAGCTGATTGGGACATTCAGTGTCGGCTCATTTCTGCACATGGTGGGTCTTCATCTGTAGGGAACAGAGATGCTAAAGCAGCAGAGCCAGGACATAGAAATTTTGAAACTAGGAGTGGTAGGCCATTCAGCCCTCTGAGCCTGCTTCCTCATTCAATATGATCAATGCTGATCCTCTATTTCGATGCTACATTCCTGTTTTCTCTCCATTCCAGAGGATACCACAGGATTTGGGGCAACACGGTCTCTCAGTGGTTAGCACTGTAGCCTCACAGCGCCGGGGATCCCGGTTCGATTCCAGCCTCGGGCAACTGTCTGTGCAGAGTTTGCACATTTTCCCCATGTCTGCATGGGTTTCCTCCATGTGCTCCGGTTTCCTCCTACAGTCCAAAGATGTGCAGGCTAGGTGGATCGGCCATGCTAAATTGCCCGTAGTGTTCACGGGTGTGTGGGTTATGGGAGGATGGGTCTGGGTGGGATGTTCCAAGGGGCAGTGTGGACTTGTTGGGCCGAAGGGCCTGTTTCCGCACGGTAGGGAATCTAATCTAATCTAATCTACCTCCAAAAGCTAAAAATTTATCATTCACCTTCTTGAATGTAATTGGTGTTCTGGCCTCCATAGCCTTCTGTGGTTGTAAATTCCACAGACTGACCACTGTTTGAGAACATAGGAACAGGAGAAATAGCAGCAGGAGATGGCCATCTGGCCTGTTGAGAGTGCTCTGCCATTCAATAAGATCATGGCTGATCTTTTCATGGACTGAGCTCTACTTTTCCACCCACTCGCTGTAACTGTTCATTCCTTTACTGCTCAAAAACCTTAGAACATAGAACAGTACAGCACAGAACAGGCCCTTCAGCCCACAATGTTGTGCCGACCATTGATCCTCATGTATGCACCCTCAAATTTCTGTGACCATATGCATGTCCAGCAGTCTCTTAAATGTCCCCAATGACCTTGCTTCCACAACTGCTGCTGGCAACGCATTCCATGTTCTCACAACTGTCTGTGTAAAGAACCCGCCTCTGACATCCCCTCTATACTTTCCTCCAACCAGCTTAAAACTATGACCCCTAATGTTAGCCATTTCTGCCCTGGGAAATAGTCTCTGGCTATCAACTCTATCTATGCCTCTTATTATCTTGTATACCTCAATTAGGTCCCCTCTCCACCTCCATTTCTCCAATGAAAAAAGTCCGAGCTCAGTCAACCTCTCTTCATAAGATAAGCCCTCCAGTCCGGGCAGCATCCTGGTAAACCTCCTCTGAACCCTCTCCAAAGCATCCACATCTTTCCTATAATGGGGCGACCAGAACTGGACGCAGTATTCCAAGTGCGGCCTAACCAAAGTTTTATAGAGCTGCAACAAGATCTCACGACTCTTAAACTCAATCCCCCTGTTAATGAAAGCCAAAACACCATTTGCTTTCTTAACAACCCTGTCCACTTGGGTGGCCATTTTAAGGGATCTATGTATCTGCACACCAAGATCCCTCTGTTCCTCCACACTGCCAAGAATCCTATCCTTAATCCTGTACTCAGCTTTCAAATTCGACCTTCCAAAATGCATCACCTCGCATTTGTCCAGGTTGAACTCCATCTGCCACCTCTCAGCCCATCTCTGCATCCCGTAAATGTCCAGCTGCAGCCTACAACAGCCCTCTATACTGTCAACGACACCGCCAACCTTTGTGTCGTCTGCAAACTTGCTGACCCATCCTTCAATCCCCTCATCCAAGTCATTAATAAAAATTACAAACAGTAGAGGCCCAAGGACAGACCCCTGTGGAACACCACTCACCACTGACTTCCAGGCAGAATATTTTCCTTCTACTACCACTCGCTGTCTTCTGTTGGCCAGCCAATTCTGTATCCAGACAGCTAAGTTCCCCTGTATCCCATTCCTCCTAACCTTCTGAATGAGCCTACCATGGGGAACCTCATCAAATGCCTTAAAAATATTCAATGAGGTAGCCTGAACAGCTTCAGTGGGCAGGGAATTCCACAGATGCACAGCCGTTTTGGAGTAGAAGTTCCTCCTCAACTCAGTCCTAAAACTGTCCCCCCTTATTTTGAGGCAATGCTTCTAGTCTCACCCATCAGTGGAATCAACCTCCCTGCTTCTACCTTATCTGTTCTTTCATAATTGAAGAACTGTTTCCTCGTCTCACACTTAAATGGCCTATTCCCTATCCATGAGGCTGTGACCAGCGTTCCCTGTAGGTTGAATAGCCAGGATGCCACTCCAAGGTTCCTCTGCGGTTCTATGTGTGTCAACCAGCATGCCAACACATTGGCATTCAGTTTTGGAAGGCAATGCCGAATGGGGCCTCAGAAGGAGTATTGACTGTGACACGCTCGGTTCTAGATTTCACAAACTAGGGTAACATTGACCCTGAATCCCATCTGTCCAGTACCTAGGGAAGACCACACAATTAATTTCTTCTATGTACAGACCTGAGCTACCTGTCACTCCTTATGCGTCCTGGCTTTCCTCCCACGCTTATTGATCATTGAGCCCACTGTTAGAAAGCCTCTAGGCCTCAGTATCCGGACTAATGCTGATTAAATCATTTCTACACATCACGTTTAGATGTGCTGACTCCCTGATATCCAAATTCCAAGGAGCCCTAGGCTCATGGATCGATTACAGCCTGGAGAAAGACTTTTCGCCCAGCAAGTCCCTGCTCGAACTGATCCAACCATCAAGTGGGGGTGGATGAGATTTGAAATCAGTTCGTTCCAAACCAAACTGAATGTGAATCGGGCCCTGCCTCACTTCTCAGTGTGGGCTGGAGAGTGCAGGGAGGCGCAGTCAAAACGGTGCACATTCACAACCAGCTGGTGCCTCCGTCATGACACCGCACATATACACCAACACATTGAAGGTGTCTGCAGTTGACATCTCCCCAGAAACAAGTAGCCTGACTGAGGAGCGTGGAAGTGAGGTAGGAGGAGGGAGGCATAATGGGAGGGGGTGGGTGTGGTGAGGGGTGCAGGCACACCTTTGGGACTTTGCCTGATTCTATCGGTGTAAATACGTGCTGATTCCCTGATAAAGGCGCACAGTTTAGAGGAACATACTTCTGAGAGCTCATCACTCAAAACCACGCTGCAATCAACCTATCCAATGCATTTCGGCCATGTCCAATAGTTTTGTTCAAATACAGTTAATGTTAACTCCCCTCTGTCCCACTGCATATTCCACATCCAAAGCTGGATGAGCACATACTGTCCATCAATTCTCTAGTAGAAATATTACAGCCCATGTCCTGGATTTATAGCCTCCCTCGACCCCTGACTTCTGACCCCTGTCCCCTGCCTGTACTTGCAGGTGGGAGTGGGTCACAGAAGTTTAATGCCTGGTCTACCCACATTGTCTTTTTGTTTACACCTGACCTGCTCACTATTATAATGGTGGGTGGGTAACACCTGCCAACCTGGCTGCCCATTGTCTTGTTGGGATTACTGTAGGACAACAAATTTAAGAGCCTCATCCCACCTCTGCCACTATTTTACATGTGGCTGATAAAGGTTGGCTGCTCATAGTCATAGAGGTTTACAGCTCAGACAAAAGACCCTTCAGCCCCTCGAGGGTCAAAAGCAATCTCCTAACTGTTCTAGTCTCGTTTTGCAGCACTTGGTCCATAGTGCGAATGAGGAGAGGGATATTTGCTTTGTCTGCTTCCCTTTGCTAATCCGAGGGATGGCCTCGAGGTCAGAGACCTCTCTTGGCCACTCCTACCCATAGCATCACTAGCCCAGCCACCTCTCACCCCCTCCATCTCACGAGGCACTGCCAGCTACTGCTTTCCTCTGAGCCCCAGCTCCACAGATCCTCTTCTTCAGGAAATGTATTGTGCCTTCAGTGGCCATCACTCCATGCTGATGCTGCAGGCCGATCAGATGAACCACATACCTAGGCTTTCCTCTCAGAGGGGGCCTGACGTCTGACTTTCACTCAGGCATGGCTACTCCAGCCAGAGAATAGCTGGTGTGCAGCCAGTTTCTGAGTCAGCAGAGCTCGTATTTCTGCCAGGGAGTATACCTCCAGCCCATTGTCTCCGATCTCCTTCCCAAATTCTAATCCCATCCTTTTGCATGTGAAGTACCTGAGATTCATCCAGAAAGTCCTTCTGAAGGGTGACTAAGGACAAGCAATAAATGCTGGAAAAACCAGTGATGAGGACATCCAATGAATTAATAAAATATCTGCCTTGGTGGCATATTTGACCTGAGTTGAACTTCCAACCACACAACCTCTAAGACTACTTACTTTCACCCTCGTACTAGTGACTGATTCCACTCTGTCTCAGCAAACTATTGCTGAAACCCTCATCCTTGTTATTTCTAAACTGACAATTCCAAAGCAATTCCAGGCTACAACTTCATGTTCAACCCTCCATCGACTCAAATTTCTCAGTAGCTCCAGTGCCCCTGTCCTGGTTTACCCTGTTTAAACTCATCACTCCCTTGCACCCTGATTCCTTCACTAGTTCCTGCTAAAGCAACTACTCAAGGTTAATCCAAGATAACAAGGTGTGGAGCTGGATGAACACAGCAGGCCAAGCAGCATCTCAGGAGCACAAAAGCTGACGTTTCGGGCCGAGACCCTTCATCAGAAAAGGGGGATGGGGAGAGAGTTCTGAAATAAATAGGGAGAGAGGGGGAGGCTGATCAAAGGTGGATATGGAAGATAGGTGGAGAGGAGACAGACGAGTTAAGGGGATGGGGATGGAGCCTGTAGAGGTGAGTATAGGTGGGGAGGTAGGGAGGGGATAGGTCAGTCCGGGGAGGACGGACAGGTCAAGGGGGCGGGATGAGGTTAGGAGGTAGGGAATGGAGGTGCGGCTTGAGGTGGGAGGAGGGGTTAGGTGAGAGAAAGAACAGGTTAGGGAGGCGGGGAAGAGCTGGGCTGGTTTTGGGATGCAGTGGGGAGGGGATGGAAGATTTTGAAGCTTATGAAACCCACATTGATGCCATTGGGCTGCAGGGTTCCCAAGCGAAATATGAGTTGCTGTTCCTGCAACCTTTGGGTGGCATCATTGTGGCACTGCAGGAGGCCCAGGATGGACATGTCGTCTAAAGAATGGGAGGGGGAGTTGAAATGGTTCACTACTGGGAGGTGCAGTTGTTCACTGCGAACTGAGCATAGGTGTTCTGCAAAGCGGTCCCCAAGCCTCCGCTTGGTTTCCCCAATGTAGAGGAAGCCACACGGGTACAGCGGATGCAGTATACCACATTGACAGATGTGGAGGTGAACATCTGTTTGATGTGGAAAGTCATCAAAGACATTTTTCCATCCTCGCCCTAATCTGCTTTCCGGAGTGACCACTCCCTCTGTGACTCCTCTGTCCACTCCACACTCCCCTCCAGCCCCACCACACCCGGCACTTTTCCCTGCAACCATAGGAAGTGCTACACCTGCCTCATACCTCCCCGCTCACCCCCCATCCCAGGCCCCAAGAAGACCTTCCACTTCAAGCAGATGTTCACCTGCATGTCTGCCAATGTGGTATACTGTATCTGCTGTACCCAATGTGGCCTCCTCTACATTGGGGAAACCAAACGGAGGCTTGGGGACCGCTTTGTTGAATACCTACTCTTGGTTCGCAATAAACAACTGCACCTCCTAGTCGCAAACCATTTCAACTCCCCCTCCCACTCCTTGGACAACAAGCCCATCATGGGCCTCCTGCAGTGCCACAATGATGCCACCCGAAGGTTGCAGGAACAGCAACTCATATTCCGCTTGGGAACCCTGCAGCCCAATGGTATCAATGTGGACTTCACAAGCTTCAAAATCTCCCCTTCCCCCACTGCATCCCTAAACCAGCCCAGTTCGTCCCCTCCCCCCACTGTACCACACAACCAGCCCAGCTCTTCCCCCCCACCCACTGCATCCCAAAACCAGTCCAACCTGTCTCTGCCTCCCTAACCGGTTCTTCCTCTCACCCATCCCTTCCTCCCACCCCAAGGCACACCTCCATCTCCTACCTACTAACCTCATCCCACCTCCTTGACCTGTCCATCTTTTCTCCCAGCTATCCGATCCTCCCACCTCACTGACCAACCCCCACCCCTACTTCCTACCTACTAGCCTCATCCCCACCTCCACGACCTGTCCTTCTTCCCTCCAACCCGCCCGCCCACCCCTCCCTCCTCACTGACCAACCCCCATCCTAACTCCCCACCTACAGTCCCCTTTACTGGCTCCTTCCCCACCTCCTTGACCCGTCCATCGTCTCTCCATCTATCTGCTCCTCCATCCGCCTTCCATCATTGTCTCCCCCCCCAACTCTATTTGTTTCAGAGCCCCCTTCCTCCTAATGAAGGGTCCAGACCTGAAACATCAGCTTTGTTGCTGCTTTAATACTGTCTGGCCCACTGTGTTCATCCAGCTCCACACCTTGTTATGTTATTAATCAGTGTTTTTTAAAAAATTTGGATCTTGCTGTGCACAAATTGATTGCCACATTATTTCCAGTACATCAGTAACTATGATTCAGAATTGCTCCTTGGACCTGCAGTACTCTGAGATGTCAGAGATGCCAAATAGACACAAGTTGTTTATTTCTAATTAAAAGCATTGGAAATGACTGTAAACATACTTGCCTTGCACTGCCACCTGGTGGTAGTTATTGTACAAAGCCAACGACAGTGAATTCCAGCCTGGGGCTTGGCTACTATGTCCCTCTGCAATATTTAACAATAGGTTGGAGTTTGATCAGCAGTAATGCTTGACGGATGTTTTTACATATTCATAATATCCTATTCTATTCACATTCACAAGTGAATTGGAAGTAATCAGGATACAGTAATGGAATAAAATAATTACTTGAGTAAAACAATCAAAAAGCACAACAGACTTATCAAAAGATCAAGCGGATAATTTATTTATTCAGGGAAATAATAGCATTTCCACTGAGTTTGAGTTTCTGGCTGTATTCTGAATTGAATATTTAAAAGGCAGACCCACTGCCACAGCAATGCAGCATTTCTCATTGCCTGGGTTTTGACAGTCTCAGGAGGATTGGCTGTGGCAGAGTCAACGGACGGTTAATAATTACTATCAGTAAAATAGTAACATCCTCTTTTTATTACTCACATCACAACCAGCTCTTATCAGATTGTGATTTTCCTGTAAAACTCATTAATGATATTTATCCTCCGTCATCCCCACCCTTCTCTCTCACTTTTATTTCCTTCTCGCTCTCTCGATTGACATTTTCCTCTCTCAGTTCTATTTTTATCTCTCTGTCTCTCTACCTCACCATGTACCCCTTTCTCTATTCACCCCATCTTTTCAAATCATTCTCCCTCCCACCTTCTCGTTTTCTCTCTATCTCTCTTTGTCTTCTCACCAACACCTGGTCTGCAGGCCTCCCCTTCTATCTCTGTCTCTGAGATGCGGGACTCAGCTGAGTCCAACCAGCATAGACAATGTCAGTAAGCTCTCTTGGGGATTTCATTTCCATGCAGGATAACTGGCTTAGCTTCAGGGGCAGGGAACGAAGAATGCAGCAGCTTTCAAGTGGACTGAAGGGGCTGCCAGCGGTGCCTGTTCATTCAGCTGGATCTGGAGGTTTTATCTATTAAAAAAAAGCACTGTTGTATTTATCTCACCTATTTAATATATTGTCACTTATACCTAGATACAGTGAAAAGTGGATAATGTTCTGGCGCAATCTTGGATTACAGAATAAAGTACTAGATAAATTGTACAAATGGTAAAATACTGAATAAATTAAAATTAAATTGATATTACTAAAACTGAAACAGCTTCCAAGGTTCACCTTTCCCTCCTCCAGTCGCCCCTGTCTGACGTTGTTCCCGGGGTCCTGGCAACGTGCTCCTTTTCTACCGCTATGTGCCGTCACTTCCACATCCGTTGCCTCCGAGCTGGAGACGCTCACGCTGCATGAGGTCCTGGTTCTGAGTTGACCAACAGGGTCCTGGCTCCAAGTCGACCAATGAGGTCCTGGCTCTGAGTTGACCAATGGGGTCCTGGCTCCAAGTCGACCGATGAGGTCCTGGCTCTAAGCTTATCAATGGGTCCTGGCTCCGAGTTATCTAACAATGTCCTGGTTCTCAGTTGACCAACGATGTCCTGGCTCTGAGTTGGACAATGGGGTCCTAGCTCCAAGTTGACAAATGGGAACCTGGCTCTGAGCTGACCAATGGGGTTCTGGCTCGAAGTTGACCAATGGGGTTCTGGCTCAAAGTTGACCAATGGGGTCCTGGCTCTGAGTTGACCAATGGGGTTCTGGCTCGAAGTTGACCAATGGGGTTCTGGCTCGAAGTTGACCAATGGGGTCCTGGCTCATCTTGTGATGCTGCCACTCAAGATGGAGCAGGAATACAGATATATGGGTCCCCGGTCTCCAGCAGGAGAATGTCAGAAAGAGGCTGCAGGGCGACCAAAACATTACTGAACTGGAAAGACAACAATGAAGCTGTGCGGGTGCAGTAGAACGCATTGCATGAGCCATTAACGGTCAACACCTGTGCTCAGGAGGTGAATGCTGATGGCCCTGCCACTGCCATCTCGGTATAGGAGATGCGCTTGTGGAAGGCGGCAAGATTTGGGGAGAGGAGCGTATGGAAAATATGGTGGGAGCTGGCCAAACTGACTGGTGATTTGTTCTCTCAAGTGGCAACAAGTAAATAAAATCTGTTTATTGGATGGACAAAGAGAATAGTCAATGGTAAAGTCCAAAGGATCCCACAAAAACAGAGAGGCCACTTGTAGCATTCATGCAACAAGCAATCTGCTCCCAAAACAGTCCATAAAACATCAATTATCCCTATCTGCCATCATCTCCTTCAGCTCCTTGGCTGTTTTAAGTTGGTAGTGGTTTAGAGCTAGGAAGTAAGTCTTCCAGGATGGAGATAAGGAGATTGAATTTCTGGTTGTACGACTTTAGAACTCTCTGTCTCAGAAGGCAGAGTCGGGTGTTCATTAGATATTTTTAAGCCCAGGGTTTCGGGCAAATTCTTGGTCAGCAAGAGAATCAAAGGCTATCAGTGATAGATGGGAATGTGGAATTCAAAACACAAATCCAAACAGATCACCCATGACCATATTGAATGGTGGAGCAATCTCAAGGGCTGAATGGCCTTCTCGTGTTAAGTGTGTTTGTGTCCTCATTATAAAGGGATTGGCCTCCAATCATTCATACTTCGCCAGGATATTTTCTCACACTAAGTCACAACAAAACTCGAAGAACTCTCTGTCAGCTTCCCACTTCCACTCCTTTCACACCGGGGTGACAAACCCAGAAAAGGGCTGTGTTTGGTCTGTTAGCTGAGCATCTGGGCACCAGCTGAACACCGCCCCCTATCTCATGGAGCAGGAGTGACAGGGGACAGCAAAGGAAACAGGGAGACAGCAAAAACTCCAGACTCCCACAAAGGTCTTCATCCCAGCAAGAAAATCTCACACCCACCAAGGATAGAAATGGAAGGTTTGCATTTATATAGTGCCTTTCCTGATCTCAAGGGCCAAGCCTAAGAGCTCTACACCCAACTTTTTGAAACATTGTCACTGATTTTGAGTAAAATTTTCCAATTAAAACTAAGGGGATTTGCAATTTGCAACTTTTAACCTCATTTTGTATGTTTTAGGCTGCACTATAAATATGGCAATGTTTAATTTTTAACATTGTTCTTTCTTTCCACCTTGTTCTTTAGATTCTGTACTTAGTACTTGTACCTAAAGATAATGCCTTGTGTTGGCGAAATTATTCACTGTTCACAGTACTCCTGCACTTGCATACACATGACAATAAAATCAAAACAAAAAACAAAAGAGATGTAGTGGTTAATTTCAACACAGCAAGCTCGTGTGGACAGCAACATGATAGACAGACAGATAACCTGTTGGTGTAACGCTGGCGAGGGATAAATCTCATGCAGGATATGGGGAGAATGCCCCTGCTCTTCTTCCCGCTTATCCGCTCCTAACTGAGCCAATCTGAAGCAACTTGTCTGAGAGGAACCCAACCTCCAAATAGTTTGGAGCAAAGGCCATGCAGGCAGGGGTGAGGGAGACGTTGAGGAGGTCCAAGTGTCGTAGCTTTAAGCTTTCTCCTGGCTGCGGTCAACTGTTGCAGCTTCGTGACTGTGTTCACAATCACCCTCCCTATTCATTACATAGGGCTCCCTGGAGATGAGGATACAGTGAAGGAGAGGGAGCTTGAAGAAATGGGGAAGGCAGATAAACCAGCCCCATCGGATTAAGAGTCCCTGGGCACTACAGAACGTCATAAACACCAGTCCAGCAATGTGGGAGAGTCGGATAGAGGGGGCAGTGCACGGTGGATCACTGTGGAAGAGAATTCTGGGGAGGTGGCAGACAAGCATCAGAATACGACAGAATAGAATATCCAAAAGATCACAATGTCACATCCTGCGCACTCCAGTGCTGAGGTACAACAGCGCAGTGAAAAGCTTTTACAATGGCTAACTCCAACAGCACCCTCTTGAGTACGAGTACCGAAGTACAAATCTAGGAAACAATAAGGAATAAAAGGAAAAGTAGGAGCATTACTTAAACTGTCTATAAAAATAAGTAAAAAATAAGATAGTTGTAGCTTAGTTAAAGGAGTGACATTACAGTCCAGTAGACAGTATAAACAGCAGTCGCTCAGCAGGCGCTGTGACTGCTCGTGCCAGACCCCAGGCTCATGACTGTCCTGCTCTGTTCCAGCCTCCAGCCCACTCCTCAACTGCACTCAGCTGCAAAAAGACAAGTCGCGCTGCTCCAGATCTATTTCACTTCAAACGGAACCTGGTCTCATTTCCGTCACGCAGCATCAGGCCTCATTCCCCTCTCACTGCACGGATCTCATTCCCCTCGCACTGCACCAGGTCTCGTTCCCCTCACACTGCAACAGGTCTTGCTCCCCTCACACTGCAGTAGGTCTCGTTCCACTCACACTGCACCAGGTCTCGTTCCCCTCACACTGCACCAGGTGTCATTCCCCGCTCACTGAACCAGGTCTCATTCCCCTCTCACAGCACAAAGTCATGTTCCCCTCAAACTGCAACAAGTCTCATTCCCCTCACACTGCATCACGTCTCATTCCCCTCTCAATGCACCAGGTCTCATTCCCCTCACACTGCACCACATCTCGTTTCCCTCACACTGCACAAGGTCTCATTCCCCTCTCACTGCACGAGATCTCATTCCCCTCTCAATGTACCAGATCTCATTCCCCTCACACTGCACTACGTCTCATTTCCCTCACTGCACCAGGCCTCATTCCCCTCTCACTGCACCAGATCTCATTCCCCTCACACTGTACAAGGTCTCATTCCCCTCTCACTGCACCAGTTCACATTCCCCTCACACTGCACAGGTCTCATTCCGCTCTCACTGCCCCAGGTCTTGTTCTCCTCACACTGCTCCAGGTCTCATTCCACTCTCACTGTACCAGATCTCATTCCCCTCACACTGCACCAGATCTCATTCCCCTCACACTGTACAAGGTCTCATTCCCCTCTCACTGCACCAGTTCACATTCCCCTCACACTGCACCAGGTCTCATTCCCCTCTCACTGCCCCAGGTCTTGTTCTCCTCACACTGCACCAGGCCTCAATCCCCTCACACTGTACCAGATCTCATTCCCCTCACACTGCACCAGGTCTCGTTCCCCTCACACTGCACCAGGTCTCATTCCCCTCACACTGCACCAGGTCTCGTTCCCCTCACACTGCACCAGGCTTCATTCCCCTCAAACTGCACCAGGTCTCATTCTCCTCACACTACACCAGGGCTGTTTCCCCTCAAAATGCTCCAGGACTCATTTCCCTCACTCTACACCAGGTCTTGTTCCCTTCACACTGCACCAGGTCTCATTCGCCTCTCACTGCACCAGGTCTCATTCTCCTCACACTGCACCAGGCCTCATTCCCCTCACACTGCACCAGGTCTCATTCCCCTCTCACTGCACCAAGTCTATTTCCCCTCAAACTGCACGAGCTCTTGTTTCCCCTCTCACTGCACCAATTCTCACTCCGCCCACACTGTTTCAGGTCTCATTCCCCTCACACTGCACCAGGTCTCGTTCCCCTCACACTGCACCAGGTCTCATTCTCCTCACACTGCACCAGGTCTCGTTCCCCTCACACTGCACCAGGTCTCATTCTCCTCACACTGCACTAGGTCTTGCTCCCCTCTCACTGTACAAGGTCTCATTCCGCTCTCACTGCCCCAGGTCTCGTTCCCCTCACACTGCACCAGGTCTCATTCGCCTCTCACTGCACCAGGTCTCATTTCCCTCACTCTACACCAGGTCTTGTTCCCTTCACACTGCACCAGGTCTCATTCCCCTCACACTGCACCAGGTCTTGTTCCCCTCACAATGCACCAGGCTTCATTCCCTTCGCACTGCACCAGGTCTCACTCCCCTCACACTGCACCAGGTCTCATTCCCCTAACACAGCTAAATTGCCCATAGTGTTCAGAGGTGTGAGGGTTATTGGGGGACGGGTCTGGGTGGGATGCTTCAAGGTACGGTGTGGACTTGTTGGGCCAAAGCTTCTGTTTCCATGCTGTCGGGAATCTCATCTAATTGTGAATAGCAGCAAGCCTGAATCAGGATCTTTGTTCTGGGCTTATGTGCTCCCTCTGGTGGCTCTATGACTGTTACAGTCAATGTGAATCGGTGAGCTGGTTTCAAGGCCTCTGTTCACAGCAACATTTCTCCAACTACTAATCTGCTCAGCCATGTTGCACATGGGTCTGGAAAGTTTAATATTTGATTAAGTGCAAGAAGTACCCACTCACTTTGATGATGCCAGAATGACTGGGTAAGACAGAAGAGAGAATCTGATGGGAGACAGACTAATGGCTGGTTCCTCTCAACAGCCTTTGTTCTAATATAGATCCGATAACCTGTAAATAGGTACAACAAATTTACTCTATTAGACTCTAGTTGTTCGATCAGAATGTGACTACCCTTGCACGTACTAGACCTCACAAGCCACTAAACCACATCTAGAAAATAGACGTAGCTGCAAACTCAAAATATTACACCGTTAACTCTCTGTAGATTGTGTGTGTGTGTGTGTGCCTATGTGTATGTGTGTGTTGCTGAATGTGTCTGTATCTGTGGGTTGTCTATATATATGTATGTTTTTGTATGTCAGTGTGTGTGTCTCTGTGCGTGTTGTATGTGTGTTTGTGTCTGTGTGTCAGTCTGTCTGTTTGGTTGTATGTGTCTGTATCCAATATGTGCATATGTATGTTTCTTGAAGATAGTGGAATCAAGGATTATGGGGCTAAGGCAGGAACAGGATACTGATTGTGGATGATCAGCCATGATCATAATGAATGGTGGTGCTGGCTCGAAGGGCCGAATGGCCTACTCCTGCACCTATTGTCTATTGTGTTTCTGTGGCTCTATATGTGTCTGTATGATTGGGTATGTGTAGCTGATTGTGTACGTATGTTACTAAACAGTGACTCTGTTTTGCTATAAACATGATTGTGATTTGGTTATGTCAAAGGAAATCATCCCTTAAATCATGAAGACCCACGTTAGTTTACAATTTCACTAAAGGTCCCACTGATGGAGGTGAAAGAAACAACTGCTGAGGCCCTCTCCATCCTGCAGGACTCAACAGTGAGTTCAGTCAGCGCAGCACAATGCTTCACACAGAGTAAAGCTGCTTCTACACTGTGCCCATCAAACACTCCCAGCACATGGTCAGGCACACCCCCAGGTTTTCTCTCATCTATATTCAACGAGTTGCATGTGTTATTAGCACTTATTTTTCAACTGTATCGCTTCTCTCTGACCATTAGCACGCTGTTTGTCTTTTGTTCTGAACACCTTCACTGTTTCTTCCACTCATTCCTCCTCCTCTTTCCTGAACACCATGAAAAATTAGTTTCCAGTCACTCTAAATTCTGAAGAAAAGTCAATTCGGACTCAAGCATTAACTTTGTTTCTTTCTCCGCAGATATTGCCAGGCATGTTGAGTTCCTCAGTAGCCAGTAACCACCCATAGCCCCCATCACCACACAGGAAAGGAAACGTATGAATGATGGGCCAGGACAATATCTGCCTTAATAAATGCAAAGTACACCAGATGCTGGAAATCTGAAAACAAACACACAGATTGCTGGAAAAACTCATCAGGCCTGGCAGCATCAGTGGAGAGAGAAGCAGAGTTAACATTTCAAGTCTGTTTTGACTTGCTTTGCCCTTATTTAACTTAATAACAATGCTATACTTGGGAAAAAGGACGTCTCAATAGCAGTAACTACTTCCAAGAGAAGCAGAACAAGAGGAAAAAGTGAACATGAAATATTTGAGTGGGTTAAAGTTCTGTCCTTTGGCATTTAATCAGTATTCTCCATTCAAGAAAAAAGAACAAAGAAAATTACAGCATAGGAGCAGGCCCTTCAGCCCTCCAAGCCTGTGCCGAGCGAGATCCTCTGACTAAACCGGTCATTTATTTTCTAAGGATCTGTATCCCTTTGCTCCCTGCCCATCCATGTACCTGTCCAGATATATCTTAAAAGACACTAACGTGTCTGCGTCTACCACCTCCACTGGCAACGCGTTCCAGGCACCCACCACCCTCTGTGTAAAGAACTTTCCACACATATCTCCCCTAGACTTTCCTCCTCTCACTTTGAGCTCATGACTCCAAGTAATTGAGTCCTCCGCACTGGGAAAAAGCGTCTTGCTATCCACCCTGCCTATGCCCCTCATGATTTTGTAGACCTCAATCAGGTCCCCCCTCAATCTCTGTCTTTCTAATGTAAATAATCCTAATCTACTCAACCTCTCTTCATAGCTAGCGCCCTCCATACCAGGCAACATCCTGGTGAACCTCTTCTGCACCCTCTCCAAAGCATCCACATCCTTTTGGTAATGTGGCGAACAGAACTGTACGCAGTATTCCAAGATAATAAAGTGTGAAGCTGGATGAAGACAGCGGGCCAAGCAGCATCTCAGGAGCACAAAAGCTGATATTTCGGGCCTAGACCCTTCATCAGAGAGGGAGCCAGGGAGAGGGAATTGGAATAAATAGGGAGAGAGGGGGAGGCGGACTGAAGATGGAGAGAAAAGAAGATAGGTGGAGAGGAGAGTATAGGTGGGGAGGTAGGGAGGGGATAGGTCAGTCCAGGGAAGACGGACAGGTCAAGGAGGTGGGATGAGGTTAGTAGGTAGGAAGTGGAGGTGCAGCTTAAGGTGGGAGGAAGGGATGGGTGAGAGGAAGAACAGGTTAGGGAGGCAGAGGCAGGCTGGGCTGGTTGTGTGATGCAGTGGGGGGAGGGGACGAACTGGGCTGGTTTTGGGCTGCGGTGGGGGAAGGGGAGATTTTGAAGCTGGTGAAGTCCACATTGATACCATTGGGCTGCAGAGTTCCCAAGCGGAATATGAGTTGCTGTTCCTGCAACCTTTGGGTGGCATCATTGTGGCACTGCAGGAGGCCCATGATGGACATGTTGTCTAAGGAATGGGAGGGGGAGTGGAAATGGTTCGCGATGGGGAGGTGCAGTTGTTTATTGCGAACCGAGTGGAGGTGTTCTGCAAAGCGGTCCCCAAGCCTCCGTTTGGTTTCCCCAATGTAGAGGACAACACGCCGGATACAATGGATACAATATACCACATTGGCAGATGTGCAGGTGAACATCTGCTTAATATGGAAAGTCACCTTGGGGCCTCGGATGGGGGTGAGGGAGGAGGCGTGGAGGCGAGTGTAGCACATCCTGCGGCTGCAGGGAAAAGTGCCAGGTGTGGTGGCATTGGAGGGGAGTGTGGAGCGGACAAGGGAGTCACGGAGAGAGTGGTCTCTCCGGAAGGCAGACAAGGGTGGGGATGAAAAAATGTCTTGGGTGGTGGGGTGGGATTGTAGATGGCGGAAGTGTCGGAGGATGATGTGTTTGTATCCGGACGTTGGTGGGGTGGCATTTGAGAACGAGGGGATCCTCTGGGGGTGGTTATGGCACCTGCACATCTGCCAATGTGGTATATTGTATCCATTTATCCGGTGTGACATCCTCTACATTGGGGAAACCAAGCGGAGGCTTGGGGACCGCTTTGCAGAACACCTCCGCTCGTTTCGCAATAGACAACTGCACCTCCCCGTCGCGAACCATTTCCACTCCCCCTCCCATTCCTTCGACGACATGTCCATCATGGGCCTCCTGCAGTGCCACAGTGATGCCACCCAAAGGTTGCAGGAACAGCAACTCATATTCCGCTTGGGAACCCTGCAGCCCAATGGTATCAATGTGGACTTCACCAGCTTCAAAATCTCCCCTTCCCCCACCGCAGCCCAAAATCAGCCCAGTTCGTCCCCTCCCCCCACTGCATCACACAACCAGCCCAGCTCATCCCCTCCCCCCACTGCATACCAAAACCAGCCCAGCCTGCCTCTGCCTCCCTAACCTGTTCTTCCTCTCACCCATCCCTTCCTCCCACCCCAAGCCGCAACTCAATTTCCTACCTACTAACCTCATCCCACCTCCTTGACCTGTCCGTCTTCTCTGGACTGACCTATCTCCTCCCTACCTCCCCACCTATACTCTCCTCTCCGTCTATCTTCTTTTCTCTCCATCTTCAGTCTGCCTCCCCCTCTCTCCCTATTTATTCCAGAACCCTCTCCCCATCCCCCTCTCTGATGAAGGGTCTAGGCCCGAAGCGCCAGCTTTTGTGCTCCTGAGATGCTGCTTGGCCTGCTGTCTTCATCCAGCTTCACACTTTATTATCTTGGATTCTCCAGCATCTGCAGTTCCCATTATCTCTGTACACAGTACTCCGAATGTGGTCGAACCAAAGTCCTATACAACTGTAGGTTGTCCTGCCAACTCTTGTACTCAATAACCCGTCCGATGAAGGAAAGCATGCTGTACGCCTTCTTGACCACTCTACTGACCTGCATTGCCACCTTCAGGGAATAATGGACCTGAACACCGAGATCTCTCTAAACATCAATTTTCCCCAGGACTTTTCCATTTACCGTATAGTTTGCTCGTGAATTAGATCTTCCAAAATGCATCACCTCACATTTGCCTGGATTGAACGCCATCTGCCATGTATCTGCCCAACTTTCCAGTCTATCTATATTCTGCTGTAATCTCTGACAGTCCTCTTCACTATCTACTTCTCCACCAATCTTAGTGTCATCTGCAAACTTGCTGATCAGACCACCTGCACCTTCCTCCAAATCATTTATGTATATCAAATTCCTGCATACACAGGTTAGCAACATTTGTATTTAATAATTCAACACATAGCTCCACAAGCTTGTTTATATTTGAGAAGCAATGTCTAAGATGCCTGGTTAAATGTCTTGAAATTTGATTTTGTAATACAAGTAGAAAAAAGGCAGCATGCTTGAAACGTTTGAGCCTGCGATTCTAATACTGAAGCTGCCCCATTCAGAATAACTTCAAGGCACTGTTACTACTCTTCAAATGAGACTGCAATCAAAGCTGGAGTCCTGAATCACCTTATAGCAAACAGTAGATGAAATTAATGTTCACAAGAGCCCAGGCAGCCTTATATCTCTCTCTTCAGAATCCACACTGTGCACTCTCTAACAGTTTGGTAACAAGCATTTAGAAGTATATATTATAATCAAACAGGGTCAGCGGGTTTCAAGATGAGGAAATCATTCCTGGCAACTTTTCTAGAATTTTTTAAGGAGGTAGCAAGCAGGGGTGGCACAGTAGCTCAGTTGTCAGTTCTGCTAACTCATGGTGCCAGGGGTCAGAGTTCAATTCCAGCCTCAGGTGACTTTCTGATTGGAGTTTGCACATGCCCTGTATATCATCGGGGTGCTCCAGTTTCCTCCCACAGTCAAAAGATGTGCAGGTTAGCTAGATAGGTCATGCTAAATGTGGGGATGGATGGGTTTGGATGGGATGCTCTTGGGAGGGTAGGTGAGACTTGATGGGCTGAATGGTGTCTTTCTGCAATGTAAGGAATCAATGATCCTAGGAATAGGGGAAGCAGTGGATGTAACGTATTTGGATTAAGGTATTTGGTAAGATACACTATTGAAGCTACTAAATAAGAGGACATGATGTCGCGGTTGGGATATTTGTATGGGTACAAAATTGGCTGACCAATAAACTACCTGGACCAGTCTTAATAAGGATTCATAATGTTAACTCTATTTTTCTCTCCACAGATGCAAGCAGCCCTACTGAGTTTTATTACTGTGTGTTTTATTTCAGATTTTTAACCTCTGCAGTTCTTTGTTTATTTTATAATAGAAGACAGGGTTGGTATAAAGTGAGTTGGGATAGTAGCCTGTAACTCATGGAGTGCCACAAGGATCAGTGCTGGGGCCACAGTTATTTACAATAAATATTAGTGGCTTTGGCAAATTGGCAGATGACACAAAAAGTGGGTGGAATGCAAGTGATAAGGATGGCAGAAAGAGACTGTGGAGGGAGATAAACAGGTTAAATGAGTGGGGAAAAGCTCCGCCGTTGGAATGTAACCTGGGAAAATGTGAAGTCATGCACATTGGCAGGAAGAATAGGGAGCTGGATACAATTTAACTGAAGATGACTGCAGAAAGCTGCGGTATGGAGAGCTTTGGGGTATTCACGTGCAGAAAGCACAAAAAGCCTGCATCCCAGTTCAGCAGGTAATAGGGAAGACAGGTCTGGAGAAAAGGTTTATCAAGATTTTTCTGGGAATGGAGAGTATATAAATTGATGAGAAGATTGGGACTTTTTCATTGAATGTGGGAGGTTGAGGGTGAACTCATAGGTGCTTATAAAACCACAAGGTGCATAGATAAGGTGAATGACATGGGTCTTTTCCCTGGGGTGGGGGAGCTCAAAACTAAGGGGGCATTTTTTAAGGTGAGAGGAGAAAGATTTAAAAAGGACATGGAGTGGCTTATATGTGGAATGAACTGCCAGAGAAAGGGATGGATGTGAGTTCAGTTACAATGCCATTTGGATAAGTTCATGAGCAGGAAAGGTTTGGAGGGATATGGGCCAAGTGCAGGAGGGTGGGACTAGTTTAGTTTGGGAACATTGTTGTATCAAAGGGTCTGCGTCCATGCTGTATGACTCTATGAGAGGCACTATTTCGACCACAGCTGTAATACTGTGAATAGTTTTTGTCCTCTTTCTTAAGGACAGATACACTGGCATTGGATGCACTCCGCAGAAGGTTCACTGAGCTGATCCCGGTATGCAGGGAATTATAGGGAAAGGTTGTGCAGATTGGGGCTGCACTTAATGGGATTTAAATGAATGAGAGATGATCTTCTTGAAGCATACGATATTCTTCGGGCTAGTTGGCAGGTACGTGTGACAAAATTCCTTCCTTTGTGAGAGAATCTGGGACCAGATGGCATAATCTCAGAGTGACAAGGCACCCAACTGGGATAAATTGGGAAGGAACTTCTTCTTCTCTCAGAGATAGTGAATCTATGAAATTCTTTACTGTAGAGGGCAGTTGAGGCTGGGTCATTAACATACTAAGGAATGATACGGATAGATTTTAATCAGTAAAGGAATTAATGATTCTGGGGAAAAGGCAGGAAAGATGAAAGATCTCAATTAATAGCAGAAAAGGACTCAATGGGCTGAATGGTCTACTTTTGCCCCTATGTTTTAGCGTCTTACCATTAATGTGGAGAAAATTAAATGATGGATTATTGAGATTGAAGAAATCAGACAAAACGTGTTACAAACAAAATGTATGTGTTTTCTTGTAGTTATCTGTAATCAGCTTGTTTTACATAAAGGAAGTACGTCTTTCTTACCCTTTGAGTCTTTTGATACTCAATGCTCAGATCATTGTTAGATCAAGACCCATTGAAGATTTGAGCACAGAACTGGGTTGCCACTTTGGTGCAGGACTGAGGGAGAGTGGCATTGCCAGAGATGCCACCTTTTGAGTGAGATATTAATCTAAAACTACAATTTGTCTGGATTGGATGCTCAAGGTTCCATAACAGCATGTGAAGAAAAGTAAAGAGGTGCCCCACTATTCCACCTAATATTTCTCCCACATGCAACACCGTGAGAAGCAAATGTTCCAACTGTGCATTGATGTGTTGCTCGTGGGTTTTTTTCCTGTGTGCTGCTCAATTGTCATCTTTATATCTGCAACAACACCAACTGAACTGCAAAATTATTCACTGGACGTGAGACAATCTGAAGATATGAATGGAATTATCTAAATGTAGGCACTGTCTGTCCTCCCGTTTTTATAAATATTCTAATCATTGGATAGCTAAGAAAATAAGCAATTTGGACCATAAAAGTCTTCATTTTTGGATTTACTTTAAAAAAACACAAACTATAGACATCATTCTATTCCAGTTTTTTAACAGCTACTATCAGCTCGTGCTGAGTCCAGTTCAATCGAATAAAATTGTAGTGGGCTTTCCAATGTACTTTAGGAAAAGGCTGGGGGATATGATCTGATTAAAGGTCTTGGCTGTGTTTCATGGTTTAATCAGCTTCCAGTTGCTCTTTTCCAACATAAATCACTCCAGGAATGTTCATTGTCGTCAGAATCCTTTCCAGCCACAAATCACGGTGTTTGCTCTGCTAACCACATGGAGTTCCTGTTTATTCTTCAGTGTCCCCAATTTTAAAAAATCACATACTGGGCAAATGCAATATAAATCAGGAATAAACTAAAAATGCCACTTTCTGTAAGAAAACAACAACATTCAGTTATAAACACAGAGGCACAGATAAGACCAAGCTCAGATTCAACTCAGTCTGTTTCAACTGGTCAGTCTTAACTGAGGTGACAGCCCAAGCACCATCATTATCCTCATTACTTCCATTCCTGATCATTATCCAATAATTATTTCCCCAAGTGCAAACTCAGTGTGAACTGAGATCAGTCTTGGATATTGAACTGCCCATTGTGCCACTGAACAATTCTCATGAGCCGCCATGGTGTGATTTGATCTCATGGCCTCCTTGTGGCACAGTGACTCAGTGGCTAGCACTGCTGCCTCACAGCACCAGGTTCAATTCCACCTTTGGGCAACTGGCTGTGTGCCTATAGTGTCCAGGGATGTGCAGGCTAGATGGGTTAGCCATGGGAAATGCAGAGTTATAGGGTTGGTGGTGGTAGCGGGTCTTGGTGGGATGCTGTACAGAGGGTAAGTGCAGACTTGATGGGCTGAAAGACCTGCTTCCACATTGTATGGATTCTGTATTACTGTTCCAGTGCCGTTGGACATGGCACTCTCTGAAGGGAATGTGTCTCATCTTTTACACCAGCAGTGAGAGATTTCCTTCTAAAGTGCCAAGGTAAAATAAACATTAAAAAATAAACAGCCATCCTGAATTTACTCCACATGCGATATTACATCAGGAATCAGCTTGCTGTACAACCTATTAACATTGACTGTATTTGTGCACGAAGATTGGTCATTGAGTTAGAATAGGGCAGCATTGTTTCTTCATGTTGAAATCTCTTTAAATATTTTATACCATGAGTTAACTGTTTGAAATGCAATGACTGATAGGTACAGGTAGTTAATGGAGGTTTCGTAGGACAGACACAGTGCTTCCTCTTGTGAGTAGATTAGAAATAGGGACACAGTTAAAATGTATGAGGTCTCCCTTTTAAGATGGAGATGAGGAGAACCTTTTTCACTCAGAGACATATTCACCATGGAATTCTCTTCCACAGAGACCAGTGGAGGTTGGATCATTGGACTTATTCAAAGCAGAGTTAGATAGAGTTTTGATTGGCAAGGGAGTCAAAGGTTATAAGAGGCAGACTGGAAAGTGGAGTTAAGGTCACTGTTATATCATAGAATCCCTTAAGTGTGGAATGCAGACTATTCAGCCCATCAAGTCCACACCGATCCTCTGAAGAACATCTCACCTAGACATGCCCTCTATCCCATCCCTGTTCGGCAGTCAATCCACCTAACCTGCGTATCTTTGGACTGTGGGAGGAAACTGGAGCACTGGACAGAAACCCCACACAGACACAGGGTGAATGTGCAATCTCCACATAGACAGTCGCCTGAGTGTGGAATTGAACCTGGCGCTGGGAGGCAGAAGTGCTAACTATTGAAATACCACGCTGCAAATTTGAAACTTGTTTCACATGATTGCAAAGGCTTGATCAGCTATGATCCTACTGAATGGTAGAGCAGGCAGAAAAGACTGAATGGCCGACACAAGCCATATGTTCCTATGTGCGCAAGGAAGGTATTGCAGTAAGGTTGGGGTGTACCCTTGGACCAGCATCTGATGTGAAGAATAGCCACTTAGCCGAGGTATTAATGGCTGCATTACCTTGAGTATAGGAGGGGATGCATTCTTACATTGAAAGATCCATAACAATATGTCAAATTGGAAAACAACCTAAACTCATCTTAAATCTTCTTATAACATGATGCATTGGGCTTGATCTCAAAATTCAGGAAGTGACATTCCCCAGTAACTGAAAATACAGGCAAACTGCTGGAATCTGATCGGATGGAGCAGAGCCTTGTGATTAAAGACTTAGTAAGTAGACAACAATGTTTCTTCATAATGTGGTATCCTGACCATTAAGGAGAGTCTATCATTAACAGTTGCTTATCATGGTCACCTCATGTTAATAATGAGATTCTCCTTGCAGCAAATCGTTAAGTTTCTATCTTCATAAAATATAGATATTTGAAACTTCATAATGGGTATACAGACTGTAGTATTGTTGGAGTTGCATTCTTTTAAATCATTTGTTAAAACTAAGGCAGCTCCTACCTGTTTACGTAGATACGAAAGATCCTGAGGCTGACTCATCAGCTAAGAGATGGGATAATAGGAATTGCAGATGCTGGAGAATCTGAGACAACAAGGTGTAGAGCTGGATAAATACAGCAGGCCAAGTAGCATCGTAGGAGCAGGAAAGCTGACGTTTCAGGCCTAGACCCTTCTTCAAAAAGGGTCTAGGCCGGAAATGTCAGCTTTCCTGCTCCTATGATGCTGCTTGGCCTGCTGTGTTTCTCCAGCTCTACACCTTGTTATCTTAGCTAAGAAATGGGAGCAGATCTGAAGTGGAGTGCATTCCCTGTATAGTACACCCTGCTTGCACATAATGAGGTGGTCTACACAGCCATGGCACACTGGTCCATTGAACTTGTGTGTTGCCAGGTGTGGGTAGTGCCAGGTAGCCCATTTGATGAACAGTGAGGTGTGTGAAATGAAGCCAATCAACCGTGGTTCTGACTGAGGTCATTAGTTGATTTCAGGAAAGAGCAAGAGAGACCACTTCAGTCAGTTGCAAACTAAATTCAAAAGAGGATGGGACAACCCTCCGATCCCCAATTTACACAAGCAATGCGCCTAAGGCAAATTTCAAGTCTTCCTGAGGAAGTATGGAGGACCTTATCCAATATAGACAGCTGCACACATCTGACACTGACAGACACTATACACACTATACTGGGACCTTCAGTGTCCTTTTATGTGCTGCTCAATTGGATTTCTACGTCTATGTACTACAGGAACTTAGATGCTTCTAGTACCTATAACCTAATAAAATGTGACAAAACATGTCACAGGAGCATTAAGAGATAAGATGTTAGAGAATGGCTAAACGCTGGTCACAGAGATTAGTTTTATTGAGTGTATTAGAGGAAAGAAGTGAGATGGAAAGGCAGAAAGGTTTACAGAGAGTACTTAGCCGAGCTTAGCATCTATTAGCTGAAGGCACAGTCTTTAACGTGGGAGTAATTTAAAATCAGGAGACCAGAATTAGAGGAGAACACGGTCATTGGGTAATGGAACTGGAAGATATTTCTGAGACAGCAAGTGGTGAGGGATTCAAAACTAAGAATTTTAACATCAAGCCATTGCTTGATTTAAATCACAAGCACGGTGTCATAGGTGTTTGGGACTTGCCCTGAGACAAGGTATAGATGCCAGTTTTGGACGACCACAAGTTGGTAGGCAGTTGCTTGTAGGAGAGTGCCCAGGAGATCGTTGGAATAGTCAGGCCTGGAAGTCACAATGGCATGGATGAGAGTTTCAGCATTCAATGAGCTGAAATAGGAATAACATCAGGTGCTGTTATTGATGGCAGAGATATGTGATCAGAAACTCATCTCAGTGTCAAGTACAACAGAACTTTGAAATTGTGGTGTCAAGTTATCAGCTTATTAACTAAGAACAGCCTCTTTGAATCCCTACAAACCTTGAAAGAGGATTTTGTTCTACCAATGTTCTACAAAATGCTGGAGAAATTCGGTAGGTAAGTGGTAGATGTGTATACAATTACAACATTTGAAAGACATTTGCATGAATATTTGAATAGGAACCATTTGAAGGGATATGGGCCAGGAGCAGGCAGGTGGGACTAGTTTAGTTTGGGATTATGGCCAGCATGGACTGGTTGGACTGAAGATTCTGTTTCCGTGCTGCATGACTCTATGACTATGACTGTAACTGGCAGCATAGGGGCAGAGAGAAACAGAGTTTAATGTTTCCATGCCAATGTGGTTCACCTTAACTCAGAAGAGTCAATGGACTCAAAACATGATCTCTCCTCCTCTATCTCAACTATTTCTTCCAGACCTGCTGAAATTTTCCAGCAGCACTTTCTCCTCGTATTTCAAAACTTCAGCATCTGTAGAATTTTGCATTTGTTTCGTTCAATCAATCTGGTCCTCATTCAAACTGAGTTCTGGAGCTGAAATGCCTGTGCGCTCACTCACTGCAAAGTAAACGGCTCGTAAAATTACACAGCATCCATCAGATTTGCAGACATATGGCATTCATTGTATTTTCACTTATGCAATTGGCTCTCAGAGACATCCAGCATCCACCAACAGCCCCCAACTCCTTTTGTCAATCACTCTCTCCCCCCTGCAAGTCCCCACCCTCTGTGTTTTGTGTGATTTCTGGCCATTTGCCATGAAACACATGCATTACACATGCCTGGCGTTATCAAAGATCATCTGATGTGCAAATGTGCCATTAGTACTGCTGCCAACATTGCAGTATGTGTTTACCCCAGGGGGAGAAAATGTGTTCCTCTTGCAGTCCATCAGTTAGAGCTCTCGCAAATTATGGTTGATTAGCAGAGGGCCTGGCATTTGGACGATTGCCTGTTCTGTGGATATTATCACACCATCATTTTGTTTCTCTTATTTGGACTCCACTGTCTACAGGAAGATTGCCAGTGGATAGAAATTCAGTCAAACAGCCAGCGATTAAATAAACCTGACAAGTGTTATCTCAAAGGGGAACTGAAGCAGGGGCGAAGCAATGTGAGGAATGGAAAGCGAGACTTTTTCAAGAGGATTCTTCTCGCACTGACAAGTAATCCAGAGCTTCAAAAATAATCATCCAGATAATGTGAGTTCAAATCCCAGTCTGAGAATTTGAATGACGTTTAAAAATGAGAGGGAAATAAAAAGCTAGTATTCATTGAAATGACTAGAAAGGTATTGGAGTATTGTAAAAAATATAAATAGTTCACGGGCATTTTAAATGAGAGAAAATCTACTGTTATTACCCACTCCAGCATTTATGTCTTACAGTTCAAATTCCATGTGATTGAGTTCTAAGTGTCCCCTGAAATGGCTGAGGGAGCTATTTAGTTGTGACGGATGGGCAATTAACACCAGCCTTGCCAGAGCAGTGTGGTGTGCCCTTAGAGCACCCCTCCAGGACCATCAGTGCCCTTTCCTTGCAGGATTGCTGTTCGGGCGGCACAGTGGCTCAGTGATTAGCACTGTTGCCTCACAGCGCCAGGGACCCGGGTTCGATTCCAGCCTCGGGTAACTGTCTGTGTAGAGTTTGCACATATCCCCCGTGTCTGCTTGGGTTTCCTCTGGGTGCTCCGGTCCCATCCCATGGCCCAGTGATGCGCAGGTTAGGTGGATTGGCCATGCTAATTTGCCCATTGTGCCCAGGGATGTGCAGGTGAGGTGAGTCAGCCATGGGAAATGCAGGCTTACAGGGATTGGGTGGGATGCTCTTCAGAGGGCCAATGTGTACTTGATGGGCTGAGTGGTTTGCTTCCACATTGTAGGGATTCTGTGATTCAATGATAATTGGAATGTACCTTGTTGCTGAATCTTCTGGTAATGCTGAGATTGTGCCTGTAATTCTCTGCGATGTGCTGGTTTCCCCAAGTGTGTGCCCTGAGGACTTTGGCAGGTTCTTCCGCGCTCCATTGGCATGTTTGCACATCGCCCTGCTGATGGAGTAAGTGATCTGCGCAGGTCTGAGGCTTGGTCTTCTGCTGCTTCCTGAAATGTCGTCCCACAAAATGGGTTGTAGGGAACCTCTTCCCTTGAATTCTTTTGGTTGCAGAGCTGGCTCTGCAGCAATCAAGTTTTTTTCTTCATCGTGTTCATCTCTGGTCCATTTTGGATTCAGGCTTGAGTTGTCATCTCATTGTGTAATGACTTTCAGGCCATCTGATGCCCTAAGTTGGGCTCTGCATTTGACAGATTTCCCAAGGCTTCAGTCATCCTCCTGCTGCAGTCTGAAAGTAACCGCTCCTGGATCTACGCTGCAGGTACATTGTCTCAGTTGCTGCTTCCTTTCTCCAGGCTCTGGCACTCCCATGACCTCGATACTCAGGGCACTGTATGCTGCTTCTGTCAATTCTTCAACCTGGGATGAAGGGGATCAAGGCAATGTTCTTGATATGCTTGAGCCCTCTGAAAGATCCTACTGCTTCATTAGGTTCCACCAATTGCATGGCAATGACACAGAGGCACACACACACACACACACACACACATTCCAGTTGGGATTTCTCCCTACGGCTTCCCTGAAGGGCAGTGTCCAATTTGGGATGTCTCTCTGTGGTTGCTGATTTACAATTCATCGATTGGGGCTGTCTCAAAGTGGTCTGGATCCAGTAAGTTTTCTTTGCTACCGGATAGTGCAGTAACTGTAAAGTCAAACATGCTTCCCTACTCATCAAAGAATGAAATTGATTAGGAAGGATCTAGAGGGCATGCAAGATTTCTCAGCCCCCGTGCTGAGGTCTCACAATCATGCAGCTGAAGACCATCAATGAGGCATGACCTGGTGACTTGCTGTAGAAATTGGAAGGCAACATGGTGTCAGCTACAGCATTGATCTTAGATAATGGAGATGGCTTCTCCTGCATCTCTCTTAACTTTCGCCTTGAGTCCACTGTCAAGGAGCTCTGCATCCCAGAAATCTCATCTATCTGGGCTACTTTTCCTAGTAAAAGTTCTTCAAATAGCTCAGATTCTTCGACTTCCTGGACATTAACAGCTGTTTGTGTGAACCTAGAGGAGCCCTGCTTCTCAGAGTTAGAATGTTCTTGCTGTGCACAAAGCCCTGAAAGGGCCCTTTCTCTGGAACAAGAGATAGCTGTGGTACCTTCCCAAAGTTTTAGTGAGCACATTGAAGCTCCTTTGCTGAATGAACAGTCTAGAAACTGGTCAAGTAAATCCCATTGTCCTCTGATGAGGTGCTCCTTTCTCAGGTCCTACTGGCTAGTTGGCTGCACTGATTTTTACAATGTACAATGTTCTCTCTGTGCTGTCTGATTGGGCCCTATCATGCACCCCAACAATGATTCAGTATTGGGTTGGCTGTATCTTCAAAGAAACATCATCATAATTTTGTGTGAGTCAGGGCACAGTGTTCGTAAATGAGGTTACCCTCCCTTTTGGGTCTTGGGTGTAACTATTTAACCTAGCACAGTCAATTATGACATTCTGTCCTACTTCAAAGTACTCATCAAAAGTTTTCAGTGTTTGGTCAAACATTGCTGAATCCTGCCTTGTCAGCATATAGTCAGCCCTGTTTCCATAGAATACAAATATGTGCTGATCTGTTCTGTGTAGGCCTTGTGTAAAAGGCCTGAGATGACTCCAAGACATTGGAATCTTCAGTGCCAGTTGTACTTGTATGTGACTTGTTCCGGGCCTCCATATGATGGTGTGGCTCAGGTAGTGGAGAGGTTGTAAACATGTCAGGCAACATTGCAGCACAAATAGGATAGAGAGACTGTTCTCATTAAAGTAAATTTTAAGAACCATAGGATACAATGTTAGGAAAAATGACAAAAGAAGCAATTGAGGCATTCAGGAGGGATTTAGATGAATGGACAAATGGGAAGGATTACAGTGAAAAGTCGGGGGAAATGGCACTTGGTGAATTTCTCCTTCATAGAACCAGAAAAGGCATGATGAGTTGAATGGCCTCTTGTGAGGGAACTATTCTGTCATTGTCTGCCTCAGCTTAATGTCTAATTCTAAAGACAGCACCTCCAAGAACACAGCATTCCCTCAGTGTTGCACTGGTGTGTCAGCATAGACTTTGTGTTGAAGGCTCTGGAATAGAATTTCAAACCAAAACTTTCTGACTCTGAAGGTTGATGCCAATGGTAGATTGTGAATGTCTGACCTGCCTCGAGAATTTTTTTGTTTTTAAGGAGGCTATTTTAAGATAGCTTCCAATGGTAGAGTGGACAGTGAAGAAGGTTATCTAAGATTACAAAGAGGTCTTGATCAACTGGGTCAATAGGCTGAGAAGTGGCGTATGGAGTTTAATTTGGATAAATGTGAGATGAGAACTTTAATAAGAGCAGGACTTATACAAGCAATGGAAGGGACCTGGTAATGTTGTAGAATCAAGAAACTTCAGAGTTCGGGTTCATAATTCTTTGAAATTTGCATTACAAGTAGACAGCAAGAGGCTTGTGTGTGGAATGAACTGTCAGAGAAAGTGATGGCTGTGTGTACATTTAAACGACATTTGGATAAGTGCATGAATAGGAAAGAGGTGGAGGGATATGGGCCAAACATAGGCAGGTGGGACTAGTTTAGCTTCGGAACATGTTCAGCATAGACGTTTTGGACTAAAAGGTCTGTTTGCATGCTGTTTGACACAATGACAAAGCCATAAACTTGCTACAAAAATAAAGTAAAAAGAGCCTTAAAGAATCCAGCAATACAGACTAGTGCCAATTGTGCAACCTTCACATAATCAAGTGGACTTTATTTACACTGTGTCATCTGAAACTCAGCACCCGTGCCAGTAATGCCCTGAAGGATAGATATTTCTAAAACTGATGGGATTTGATGGGGTGTAGCCCAGACCAAATTGTCCATGAATTAAGTGGCTTGCTGGAACATTTAGAAGGGTAGTGAAGAGTCATGCACATTCAGATCAGGTAAGGATGGTGGATATTTTTTCCTAAAGGACATTCATCACCATTACCAAGGCTTGTTATCAGCTCTAGCTGACCGTTTGCAGTATTAACTACAGTGCTGAAAACAAAAAGAAATTCTGGAAATCAAAGTGAAAATCAAGCTCTGATGAAGAGTCATCTAGACTCAAAACGTTAGCTTACTCTTTCTCCTTGGATGCTACCTGACCCACTGTGATTTCCAGCATTTTTTGTTTTCAGTACAGATTCTAGCACCCTGCAGTAATTTGCTCCTACATTGTGTTAGCTTCAGTCTCTGAATTGCTAGTTCAGTTAGGTTACCGTTACACCACTATCTCCTCCTGCATACTTTAATCCTGGAACATAGTCTGAATATATGTCTTTGTGACCTAAAAGTGAGACCATCATCAAATAGGTCCTTAGACCCGGAAGAGAAGAGAGGATCAGTGACAGCACACGACCCCAAACACTAGCTGGTAGCGATAACAGTGTGGAGCTGGATGAACACAGCAGGCCAGGCAGCATCAGAGGAGCAGGAAGGCAGACGTTTCGGGTCTGGACACAGACTATCTGGTAATGGTTGTTCTGCAGCTCATACAAATGACAGTCAGTCCATGGCTGTTATGTTTAATGTTTCTGAAAATGAAATACTATCTCATTGGTGTCTTTCTCCATTCTCAGAATGTTCAGACATGCTTTTCAGTCTTTAAATTACTTTGAAATGCAGCCACTATTGTCATGTAGAGAACTCATGTACAGCTCGGTCTCATAAGCAGCAAGTGAATGATTGATGAGAGATAGAAGCAAGACAGAGTCAGTGTGGTTCGCACTTTTCTTCACATTTTGAGCATCTTCTAACTTATACCACCCAATAACTGTTTATACATGAACATAATACAAGGTTAAAACATTAAGAATTTGTGATCTTTCAAATTTTAACCTATCACATAACTTTAGTCTTACTGAAGCGGGACAGTTTACACTGGATGAGGTCAACACTGGTTTGAAATATTAAATTGTTTTTCTCCACAATAAGTTGAATGCTCAGAACAATTGATGTTTTATCGTCAGTGCAATGTACCTCATCACACTGTAACATAATCATAATCATGGATTGTCTTTCTTGAATTAAAGAAGCAAGCCTTTCTGCACTGGGACTGGTTGAACATGACTTTTCTGGGCTCTTTTTCATCAGCAGCTTTTATCTTGTAACAGCTCAACTGTAGATCTACCATTATCACAATACCAGCCCAAATGCATTGGATCAGAATACTGCATTATGCAGCTCGGAGCAGTGGTGAGTTTGAGTGGGCTGACAAGAGAGATAGGAGTAAAAGGGCAGCTTCTGGAAATAGGACATGGTGTTATCTCAGGGTGCATTTTTGCCTTTCTTATTGGCCGGGCCTCATGCTCTGGCAAAACAAACATGCATACCCTCCAAGCCACATAATAATTATTTGCATATGGCATCTTTGAAGTACGGACAGAATGATTAATGAGTTATGGATGGAAACTGATTCCTCTGTGATCTGCATTTCGGATAAAGCTCCCACAATAATCAAATGATTGACTGACTCAACTTTTGCCATTTAAATGCTGAAAACAATACATTTTGAGAGCAACGAACAAAGCCTCCACAAGTAACAAATGCTAAGGCAAATTTACACGATCAAATCTGGCCCATTGGTGACAGGTTATTGTTCCTTCAGTGTGTTCTTCTTTAGGGATGCATTGTTGGTGAATGAGGAGTGCTCCCACTGCACTGGGAGATATAACATTGGTAGACAGCGGTGCTAACCACTGAGCCACTGTGCTGCCCATGAGAGCTCATCAAATAGTTTATTAAGTGATGATGGGGTTCTCTTTAGAGCAAGAGTTTGAACTGCTCTCCTCTGTTCCAGAAACTCCTCATAGACTGTATATCCCAGGAATTAAAATTGTGTCACTGTTGACTTGTCAAATACAGAGGTCAAGATTCTAACTTTGTGACAGACTGAGAATGGGATTCAAATAATGGGTGCAAAGCCCAAAACGCAGCAAATCTGTCAATGGGCTTGTACTTTTCCCATTGCATTAATCCGTCTTTAACCCCTTGCTGTAATTTGCATGACTCTACAGAGCCACAGGGCCAATGTACCGGCTCAGATACTCATATTTCAGTGAGACTGGTAAGGTCAAATGTTATGTTTTCACCTAGTGATAGGCGCTCACCTTCAGGGTAGTGTTGGAATAGAGGATAATTTTGAGGCAGACAGTAGCAAGAATATGCAATGTGCTGGTAAGAATTGCAGCTACATCATTCATGCATGAAGAGAGAGTATGAACAAAAACAAAGTTGCTGGAAAAGCCCAGCATCTGTGAAGCAAAAAACAGTTAATGTTTGAGGTCCAGTGACCCTTCCTCAAAAGCACCCATATATTGCGGTTTGAAATACTCCGACACTTCTGTCATAGGTTTACCCTCAACCTGCCGCCTCCAATCAAAATTCTCCAGTTCCTGCTTAATATTGTTGTAGTTTGCCTTCCCCCAATTTAACACCTTCAGCTGAGAACTGCTGTTATACCTCAGTGTCGTAAAACTCAGTATTGTGGTCACGACTCCCCAAATGCTCCTTCACTCATCTGGACAAGCTCATTTCCCAAAACCAGGACCAGTATAACCCCTTCCCTGTTGGACTGTTTACATGTTGTGCCAATAATCCCTCCTGAATGGCTCTTGCACATTCTGCCCCATCCAATCCCCCAGCATGTATGAGTCCTAGTCAATACAGGGGCAGTTAAACTCACCCACCAGAACAACCCTGCTGTTTTTCCATCGTTACTTTCACAACTTTTCAATACTGTCATGGACATATGACAGGTACATATGTTCTTCCCACTTGGTGGTTCTCACCAGCTTCTGCAGACTCAGTTTAGCACCTAGTTCCATAAGGACTCAATGGCACCAGACATTATTGCTCCCTCACCTGGAGTGCACTCTGTGTACTTGCCACCTTCAGTGTTTCTTCCAGATTGTGTTCAAAATTGAGGACTGCTGATTGACCAGCTGAGACGGAGGCAGTAATCGGTAGGTTTCCTTGCTCATGTTTGAATTGATACTGTCAGATATCATGGAGCCCAAACCCAATGTTGATGCCGCCCAGGAAGACTCCCCAAACCCCCAATGGATATATCCCATTCTTCCACCACAGTTGGTGGGTTCACCCTGTCTGGGAGATGAGAGTAAGGTGTGATTCTATGAGTGTGGTCATAGCAGACTGTTACTGACTAGCTGTGGGACAACGCCTCTAATTATTGCATAGAGCAAATGGGGGTTTGTGTTGTGGGGTGGGGGAGCGCATCCAGGAAAAGCTTGGTTCTTGAAATATGACCTTCATGTTAGTATTATTGACTTGCTCATGAACACCCTAGTCGCCTTGTGGCTCCCAGTGTTTCGCTGCTGGGTATTATTGGTCGAGGTCTTCATGGGGGGCATCAGTTGGGTTTTAGGTTGGATACCTCCAAGCGGCAGCTGGTACGTCTGCTTCAATGTATGAAGAGATCCAGGAGTGCCGACCCATTGCAGGGCAAAAGCAGCACAGCAACTGCCCAGGAATCTGGTGCACACCAGTAAACATCATTACCGAATGCACGCCAACTGCCCAGGAATCTGGCGCACACCAGTAAACACCATTACCGAATGCACACCAACTGCACAAAGATGGAGTGGAAGCCTTTATGGTGTATTATTATCCCGTTGTGATGTGACGCCAACTTAAATGCCAAGTTGTATGGCCAATACTGGCACTTATCTGTAGGCAGTGATCACTGAACGCTTGTAAAATGTACATAACTGTACATCCATCATGACCATCTAACAGGCGTGTTCTCAAAGTGGTTGATGAACTAAAATCTTGCAAAAATTCTTATGTAACCTCATCATAATGAGCAAGAATTTAATTTAAAAATAAGCCACAGCACAGCTTTACTCATCAAACAAGAGGTTAGTTAATGCACAACTATTGCAGGAAATTACCCACATAAAACAAAAATGACGTGTATTGGCTTAACACAGATACAAAAAATTAACAAAAGTAAAGATAAATATTGTAAATGAAGTTAAAAACATTGAGATCAGTGCCTGCTAACATTGCAGGCCTTGGTCCCTTAAAGATTCTCTTCCTGAAGTGAGGAGGTCAATAACTTTAAGGCAGAATCAGCAGCTGAGATGGTATCTGTAGCCAAACCTTAAAGATTATACACTCAGGAGGAATGCATGAAATAGGTTTTCATGGATTTAGATTTTCTACAGTGTAGAAACAGGCCACTTGGCCCACTGAGTTCACATCAACCCACTGAAGAGCATTCTACCCTATCCCTGTAACTGTGCATTTCCCATAGCTAAGCCACCAAGCCTGCACATCTTGGACACTATGAGCAATTTAGCATGACCAAACCATCTAACCTGCACACCTTCAGACTGTGGGAGGAAACCAGAGCACCCAGAGGAAACCCGCGCAGACATGGGGAGAATGTGCAAACTCCACACAAACAGTCGCGTAAAACCGGGAATGAACCCAGGGCCCTGGTGCTGTGAGGCCGCAATATTAACCACTGAGCCACCATGCTACCCATTGTGGTTTTGCAATGGGTGAATTTTTGCTTCATTCGTATGGCCTTGCAGGTTGTGTCTCTTGGTAAGCTAGCTCAATACAGAAACCCTGGATATTTCAATAGTATCACTCTTGTGAAGCAGTTAATTATCCTGTTGTGTAAGCAATTTAGGACCTTCGAGCAATCTTGTGATGATTTCATTGAGCTGCTTTCCATTGGGTATAAATAGCACACTGTGGGTGGAGTTATGTGGAACAGAAGAGAGCAGAATGGAATATCGAAGGATTGAAAGAAAGGATTAGATGAGAGGAGCACATGTAGAGAATGATGTAACGGCAAGATTGGAGCCTGGGTATATCTCAGTTTTACATGTGAGGGAATATTTAATATTAAAATGCAATAAGTAGATTTCAAAGGAAACCTAATTCTGGAGACAGTAGAAGGGTTTACCTTCTCTTCAACCAGCCTGGCTTGAACCCAAATTCTTAGATATGGACATAAAAGCACATGAAAGAAAGTATTTCAAGACATCGCCAACCACAGTGTGAATATCACTCTTCTCAAAATGGATATTTTCAGCCAGCTTTATCACAATCAACAAAATGCGTGCTTAAGTCACCTTGATAAATCAGTGTTCCACAAAGCAAAGTCAAAAATGTTGAAATTCCTAGTGTGATGCCCCTATCTCCTGTTCAACACTGCCAAAGCTTTTGAATCTTCACACCTTTTCCAGGGTTCAATGGATGGTCCTGAATTCCTCGCATTATTTAATGACCCTTTGGATTGATTCTTAGGATAACACACTGTGATTGTCCAAGGCTAACTGCTGATGAATCTACAAGAGAAGTTATGTGGATTTTGTGCAGCAATTTTGTAAGACCCCTGGTGGCAACTTTAAAGGCAGATTCAAATTCTTCATGAAATATGCAATAATTTAATGAGAAATTCATGAAATCCAGTAAAAAATTTGTTGATTGCAACGTATTTATAGGGTAATAGACTGTGAGATCCTACAAATATCTGTGGCAATTCGCCTGAAGGAACCAAAGGAAAAGAGGTTTAGTGTGATAGTGACTTCAACATCTGCTGGCAAAACCTTGGCATTTACCCATGGTCTTATTCCAGCTGGAAGCCAAGGTTTTCCTAAACTTAATACACTGGGTTTCAACATTTTGAGCAAGCTGACTCTCTACCCCGTTTGCTGCATTGGGTCAAATTCACCTCCTTGTGACTGTACTCCTTTGCAAGTCCTTTCGGCCCTACAGTATTGTTGGCTTATCGCTGTGTTAATTGTGATATCAAGAAAGACAGATGAAAGACATAGGTTAATGAAGTACTTAGAGAACTTACAAGGAGACACTGCCGGGACACTGTTAGCTGGTAAAAGCAGGCATACGTAAAGCTGTATTAAATGGTAATCTTGCCGTCTGTGCACCTACTCTGCAGCAGTAAATTGTATTCCATGCTCTGTTTCATTACTCTATGCACCTTGTATGGTATGATCTGGCTCTATGGCACGTCAAACAAAACTTTTCATTGTAGCTAAGTACATGTGACAATAATAAATCAGATCAAATTCTGCGAATAAACTAATTAACAGGAAACGTACAAGTCTCGGGCTTCATACTTCACTTCAGATTGGATTGACTTGCTGCTCTGTGAGCGGCAGATTACAGATTCTTTTACTTGTCATGCTGGGCTGCTGGAACTCCTGCTGCTGTTCTTCCTGCTGCTTTTGCCGCTGCTGGTTCTCCTGGTCCTCAGCTGATGTCCAAAGTAAAACAACAGAAGCAGCTTTCTTGGTGATCTGTGTAGCTTAGAGATCCAAAATGATACTGTTGAAGTTAGCTCCAAAGTTGTCAAAATAATCTCTCACCACCAGTGCTGCGAGTGGAGACTTCCACAGAAAGCAGCTATCAGATTGTGGTATCCAGTGGTATATTTTCCTGCCACATCCCTAACCTCCTCAGCTGCTGCTGTGTTATTTCGCCAATGATTTCCATGAAGGCTGGAAAACCTACAGATCCACAATTAATGTGTAATGTTAATAGTGCTGTAACTGAGCATTTAACATATTGGAATTGACATCCCATCTCTTTTGAGCTGACTGCTCACGCACGGCCTAATACTTTGAGTTATACATGGAAGTCAGTGGGTGAGAACTTGCTTCTTGGCACACTGTCAATTTCAGTGCTTTCAACCCACTTATCCCCTCTTAAACCCACAGGCTCCTGAGCAGAAACATTCAGCCAAGATCGACTGTCAGCATCAATGATGAGCTAGCAACCTGCAAGATAACAAAATAAGAAAAATTCTCTTTCCTGGTTCATGCTCGAAGATTTTTGCACAAAATAATTCATTTTTCTTGGTTTACTTGTGATTTTTCTGTGGGTCAGCCAGGCTTCTGACAAATACAGGCATTTATTGGCAGCTGATGCGGACAGTCAGTTTTGGCTGAACATTACTGATAACGAGCAACTCATCTGTTTTTGCAGGTTTCACTGAGGGATCAATATTGACTGGACACTGATAGGCATCCCGTGCTCTTCTTTGGAATATGTGTTATGGGACCTTTTCCATTCAATTGGAAGGGAATTTGGTAGCAATGGCATTCCTATGATTTTTTTGCCCATTCCCTATGGTGATACTGGTTATATGGTTGGAGGAAGATTTTGAAATGAGCTTGATGAATTGTTGCAGGCCATTCTTTATTAAAGGAAAGGCGGGTATGAGCTAAAGCTCTAATTTGGGGCAGCACAGTGGCTCAGTGGTTAGCACTGCAGACTCACGGTGCTAGGGACCCGGGTTTGAATCTAGCCACAGGTGACTGTCTATGTGGAGTTTGCATATTTTCCCTATATCCAAGTGGATTTCCTCAGAGTGCTTTGGTTTCCTCCCATTGTCCAAAGATGTGTGGGTGAGCTGCATTGGCCATGGGAAATGTAGGGTTACAGGGATAGAGTAGGAGGGTGGGACTTGGTGGAATGCTCTTAATGGGCCGAATGGCCCGCCGCCACATTGTAGGATTCTACGAATTCAGGCCAATACAGTTGATGGATAGTTCTTTGATGAGAAATGCTAAGTTTTGTGAGTATTGCTGTCTTTGCACATGTTAAGGCACCATAATCCCAACTTGGGTCTCGTAGATAATTAAGAGGAAATGTAAGATCAGGAGATGGACCAGGCAGCTTAGAGTACTTGGTCTCTCTCCTACTCCAGCATCTGGTTTGCTGATATTGCTAATCTGGTTAAGTCACTAGTCAGTCATAGTTTCAAGGCTGTAGATGGTGGAACTGTTGACAATGACTATGCCATTCAAAATCAGGCAGCTGTACCTGGGTCATTTCTTGTTCAACATACTCAGAGATGGTTTTCGTCTGGCTAGGTACCAGTCCGTGCTGGAAAGTTGTCAAGATAGGCGTGCTCTAGAAAAGGCTGATTCATTATTGGGAGACAATGGAATCATCAGCCATCACATGCTTTGCCAGATCTGATGGTGGAGGGAAGGCCTGAATTAATTGGGCCACGCTCACACGTGGAAATGTCTCAAATGCAATGGCCAATTTAGCATTGCACTTCAGTTTGTATTCTGGCCTTCTGTCCATTGTAGATGGAAGTGAGACTGCTCCATGATTAATTTCACTGTGACCTTTGCTGAGAGAATGATATTTCGTCCCATCAGTTTGGATTGGATTCATACCCAGAGACACCGAGGATGGAAGAATAGAGACTTCTCCACTGTACCATCCAGGGCCTGACTAATGAAAGCTGTTTTTTCATTGCGCTGAAGCCCAGGTTGTGGCACCGACCATTGATAGACAGGCTTAACATAGCTGGCTGAATTCTAGAAGTTGGCCCCATAGAATACTGTAACAACTGGCTGCCTGATACTCACATGTCAGGAGTTGGCTCCACTACCACAGAATTTGACACAACACAGAAGCTGCTTAAATTTGAGTATAAAGTACGTAGGAACTAAATGTTAACATAATCACCAGGATGTGTCTTTGAGCCACTGTCACCTCAGGGATCAGCAGCAACTGGATGAGAACTGATATTAACACTATTGTTCAGGCTCTACTTTCTTCAAAGACTGTGTTCCAAATGTCAGTTAACTTCTTCCTTCTCCATTTATAACATTATCCCCTATGAATTTCACTTCAATGGATTTCATTATTAGCCTTTCTTTACAATTGCATTCTGTAGGGATTTAGTCTGGCCCTAATCCAAACAATATCACAAGGCAATGTCTTAATTTAGTACCTGAGATGTTAATAATAATAAAGGGAGGTATACCTAAGCAGGTGTAATGTTTGAGTAAGACGGGCCTAACTTGTCCAAGTTTATTGAGCTTGGTGTATTTGGCAGAGTAACAAGGACCAGATTGCCAAGTTATGGAAATCTATTTCATTGAGACACAGGGAAAATGGATTCAGCTCTGACTTTGTTACCCACCTGACCTCACTCTCACCCTGCCCTTCCTCTCAGTATTCTGTTGTGTCCAGTTGTTAGGTATTAAATCGTGTTTTGTAAGCATTGTTGGGCACATTAAACTGACCGATCGTTTATAACATCAATGGATCCCCTATGGGTCCGCTGATGTTACAGTCAGATGCACACTATCTTATAGAATTTTGCAGCATGGAAGTAGACCTTTCAGCCTATCAGCTTTACATTGGTATTTAGTCTCTGCGCAGGTCTCTCCCAACCTACTCTGTCACATGCTGCCAATATTTCCTTCTCTTTCTTTCTCTCTCATATAACTGTAGATTTCTCATACTTGAAACCATTCTTATTAATCACTTTGTACTTTGTGTGCTTCTGAAAGTGGGGTGCCCAGAACTGGACACAATACACCACTTCAAACAAAGCAGCCAAATCGTCGAATGTTTTCAAGAAAGAGTTAAAAGGACAAAGGAGATGGGGAGAAAGCAGAAACAGGGTGCTGAGTTCAATCAGCTATGATCATACTGAAGGAAGGGGCAGCCTTGAAAAGTTGAATGCTTCTACTTTCTATATTGTTTTACGTGGGGAAAGCTAGCATTTATGTAGATGTAGCATTAATTCTTGGCCTTTCGTGTCCTGAATCTCATCATTTATTAAACTGATCTGTCAGTTTCAAAAGTTCATAAATAATTCCAATCCAATCCCTTTGTTTTTGCATCCACTTTAAAGTTATGCCAGTTAGCTCATATTGCTAATCCTCATTCATTATATCTAAATGTATCACCTCACACTTACTTGAATAATTGTAAGAGCAGTCCAGGGTCCATGAATGAGAGGATCCCTGGCAGAAGGCAGTAGTTCACTAACTGTTAGATACACCCATGATAATGTAGTCACACTTACTTTGTGCTAGTTTTGGCATTAAACCGTAAGCATAGATAAAGAGGTGTAAACGTCTTTCAGCAAAAGTATTTTTAAAATCTGCATTCTTGTTCCGAGCATAATCCAGGTAAGTGGAATTGAAGTCCAAGCTTAGTCACGATTGCATTGAATGGTGGTGCTGGCTTGATAGGTTATATCATCTATTCTTGGTCCTATTTCCTACATTTCCTGGCAGTTCTGAAGACGTCATACCAGACTTGAAATGGTAGCTCTATTTCTCTCTCTATTAATGCTGACAGACTTGCTGAGTTTCTCCAGCATTTTCCGTACAAGTTTTAGATTTGCTGCATTGGGAGTATTTTGTTTCTATTTCTTTTGTTCCTGTGTTTAGCATTTTTTTCTAAAATTGAAATCTAACTAAATGAGTGAAGGCAGTCTTATTTTTAATTTTTATTCTTTACATATTTTTATTTCTCTGTATTTTTGATTGTGAACTGAATGGGGAAGCAACTGAGTTAAAGCCAAGGAATATTGTAGGTTTTCTTCACCTTTGAAGTAATCTGACACTGAGTGGTTTAACCCAGTGGCTGGAAAGTCCAGCGCAAATTATTTCTTGGCACCAAACTGTCTCTTGGAAATGCCACCCGCACCACCGCCCCCACCCCCGCTGCCGCCCATTGAGAACTAACATCTACAACTCCCTTGATTGGTCTCCATGATGATGGACTTTGGAATTGCTGGAATAAATTCTCCAGCAAAGTTTTAAATTCCTTCTAAAGTGTGTGTTTGCCCTGTCTCTTTTCATAGAAGTACAGTCATTTTTCTCTTTCTGGAGAGTTTGATCTATTTGGAGCCCAGACGGGGAAATGAGTGATTCGACATTGTGCGACATGCACAAACAAGATGCCTTAATTATGACATGTGTTTCATTGCCAGGTAATGATCTTTCTGTTCTGTACATATGCTGTCTATGTACATGAATGAAGGGTGTTTCAACTTAATGATGCGAATATGTGAGTAAAGGTAAAATTAGAGCATATGTATCCCAGATCAGGCTGAAACATGTGCATGATTGAGTTGAAGTTTTCAATCATGTATTTAAAAATTCTATCCAGCACTTCACAGGAAGCAACAACTTACCTTCCCAGACATATGATTTTGCACTTTGTTTGTGTCACAAAGTATGTGGAAATCCATTGTAACTGAAAGAAGGAAAGCATGACTCCAGTGTGGGCAGTTAATCAGGGTGACCAAACCTTGATCTAGCTGGTCAAAGAGACCTCCAATTAAACAGATCCAAAACCAAGCATAAACAAATTAGATAGTTGGAATTCATTGCCTATTTGTCTAATTGTTGCCAGTGCAGGTCACGAGAATTCTAAATTGCACAAACTATGGACACATGTGGTCTCCTTTAAAAAAAAGCAAAGTTTCACATTGGATAAATCAAGGCCTAACAGGCTCATATAACCACTGCTGCGTGCATCCTTCCAGGATGTCATGCCAGATTTTGATTCAGAGTGTCCATACAGCTCATGTGAAGAAGTTGTGATTAAATTTGTTAACTTCATTGTTCAAATCAAGGTCGCATCCTAATTGATCAAGAAGTGCTTGATTTGCTTCTGTGTTTTGGCTCATTGGGGAAGATACAACTTCAGGCCCTTGATTAAAAACATGATCAAATGCAACAGTTTGAACAGATAATATCTTGTTTTGTGGGATTTTAATTGTTATTTCACTACTCATTGTTCCACAAGTGTTTGAGTTCAGCTATTAATGCTGTACTTCTATTCTAGGTCTTTTGCAGCTGAAGACATAAACTCAAATGATAGGGATACTCAAGAAGACGGAATTGGAAGAGCCCTGATCTTAGTACCCTACTATTCCACTCATCAGGTGCAAACCGGGTCTCCAAAGAGCAGCCCACCCAGACCCACCTCCCTACCCCATCCCTGCATTTGCTATTGCTGACCCACCTAGGACACATGGGTAATTTAGCATGGTTGATCCACCTAACCCATATGTCTTTGGACTGGGAGTGGAAATCGAAGCACCTGGAGGAAACCCACAAGACACGGGGAGATTGTGCAAACTCCGCACAGACCCAAGGGTGGGATTGAACCCAAGTCGCTGGCACTATGAGTCAGCAATGCTAACCACTGAGTCACCATGCCACTCTGATGTCTCAGAGGTTTCTGAAGCTGGAATAGACCATACAAGAGGGAGGTGTGAGGCCATGTTTGAGTTTGAAAAGAGGGATGGGAGTTTTGAAATCAGAATACTGCTAAAGCAGGAGACATGAAGTCAATGAGCATAGGCATAATGGAAAATGTCATGATGACAGATCAGGATCCTGGAGTATTATGGACAATGTTAGCTTTTACCTCCAAAGTGTGCTTTTTAAAATAAAGTCTGCTGCGGCCAAAAGGAAATCTGCAGAATTAAATTCTATTGCTGTCTGGCAAAGCCCTGTGTAGGATGTCTTAGATGCTGCATGTGTAGAATGTCAGGGAAACTTCAAACAGGGACAGGGATGTAGCAGGAAGAGAGAATGAAGGGTCTGATTACCTCCATCCTCTTGAGAATTTTTTTTTGTATGACCCACGAGGAAAATATAAAGGAAGGTGTTCAAACAATGACTGCAATACCACCATATGCCTGTTAGTCCTGTTGTTTCGCTGGTGTGATGTGAGGGTCACAGCTCTGAGAATAGCCTTTTAAACAGCATTGCACTGTAGGTAAAGAAATGTGAATATATTCTCTTTTATTCTGAGTCACTGTCAGAAGGAGTCAGGACTGAAGAGTTTCAATCAATCTACAGAGCCTAGAATCTGGAAGTCAACTGCATGACCACTAATGCTGATGCTACCAATAACCACCACTGAAACAGCTGTAACATTCAATTATCCACTGCTCACCACATTGAACACATCACACAGAGAGGGTGATGGATAATAAAATCATACATTCATACCAGAAATCACCTAGATTCCAAACATCGGTAACGTCGAAATATTCTCCCCAAAGTATTTGTTTGTGGTTGCTGTTATTTCAAAGAACAAAGAAACAAAGAAACCTACAGCACAGGAACAGGCCCTTCGGCCCTCCAAGCCTGCGCCGATCAAGATCCTCTGTCTAACCTGTCATTTATTTTCTAACGGTCTGTGTCCATTTGCTCCCTGCCCATCCATGCACCTGTCCAGATATATCTTAAAAGACACTAATGTGTCTGCATCTACCACCTCCGCTAGCAATGTGTTCCAGGTACCCACCACCCTCTGTGTAAAGAACTTTCCATGCATATCTCCCTTAAACTTTCCTCCTCTCACTTTGAACTCATGACCCCTAGTAATTGAGTCCCCCACTCTGGGAAAAAGCTTTTTGCTATCCACCCAGTCTATACCCCTCATGATTTTGTAGACCTCAATCAGGTCCCCCCTCAATCTCCGTCTTTCTAATGAAAATAATCCTAATCTACTCAACCTCTCTTCATAGCTAGCACCCTCTATACCAGGCAACATCCTGGTGAACCTCCTCTGCACCCTCCTCAAAGCATCCACATCCTTTTGGTAATGTGGCGACCAGAACTGTATACTCAAGTTATAATTTCGTCTATCCCTGCATCTAACGTGCCTGTGTTTACTTTCATCAATCTCTTCCTGCCTACTTGTCTACAAAAACATTTGCAATCTATTTTTGCTACTCTGCTTTCAAGTCTTCTTTTCTCTTTCCTAATCAATTTATTGATTCCCTTTGGCTGAATTCAAAAATCTTCTCAGACCTCAGTCTTGCCATTCCTTTTGGCAACAACATAAGCTTCTTCCTTTGATATAATGCTGTCTTATTTCCTTCTTATTAACCATGCTTGGTCCACATTATCTGTGGAGATGTTATGCCCTACTAGAATGCATATTTTCTGCAAAATCTGAACTAATTCTTCAAGTACTAGCTATCAAATGCATGCTGCTTGCTTACCAGCATACCCTTGAATGCGGTTTTCTCATCTACCTTGGCCCCACCTATTTTTAAACGAATGCACATGGCAGAAGAATGTAGTATCTGATGTACAAGGTAATGCTTCTGAAAGAGTTAATGTTGCATTGGCTCCACCCAATCGGAAGATGTCACTCAAAACCTCAGGTGAAGCTAGTGGAATTCTGCACTTGCCTTCAGAGGGATGAGACCTATTCTGTATCAGAATCCTTAATAATTATGCCTGACTAGTAATTAAAATTGTAATACTTATTACATTAAACTACTTTTTAAATTAGTACAGGTTCCACTGCTAATCCAGCTCAGCAGTGACATATGCTCTGCCACAGATAAACGGACAGGCCTAGTATAGGCAAGAGAGCATTGGTGACAGTGATCTATTTTGAACAACCCTAGCCCCATATCCTACATTGGTAATGGTTGCAAATACATCTCACCATGGCTTCTTCACTAACAATTCCTCCGCTTAAAAAGACAATGGAAGCGACAATGTGGTGATTCCTTCACCAGAATGATTCCAGTATTTTACGGAGAATGTTCACGACCTTCGTGAAAGCATCTAGGAATATGGCAACTGCAGCTCAGTGGTTTGAACTCTCACCAAATTCCAAAGGTTATGGGTTCAGGGGCTTGAGTGCAAAATCAAAGCTGACATTTTAGGGTATTACTGAAGGGCTGCTGCACTGTTGAGGATGCTATCTTTCACATGAGATGCTAGGTGGCATCTCCATCTGCTCTCTGATGAGTGTACAAGATCCCATAGCATTTTCAAAGAATAGCAAAGTAGTTTCCCCCAATGTCCTGGACAGTATCTGTCCTACAATTCACATTGCTGTTTGTAAGATTTTGCTGGGGTCAATTTGGCTGCTGCATTTCCTACATGACCACTTTACAACTCAGATGTAATCCTTTGACTACATAATGTATTAGAAAGAACTGAGGGTATGGGAAGTGCCAAATGTATATTTGTTTTTCAATGGAAAATAAATACTATCAGGAAAAGTAGTTTAGTTGCTGAGACAATGTGGTAGATAATATTGAACGTGTGGATTCACGCTGTAGATAGTTGAAGGTAATGATTGGGGTTTGGCACCTCTTACCACATTTTGATATCCTGGCCATGATTAGGTATCCCTCGATAAACAAGGACATGGCAACAAAATATAGAATAAACATCAGCCATGTCAATGATGCCAATATTTGTGTTTTAAATTAGTTATTTTACTCCCTTGTTTCTTTGGTAGTCATCCTTTGGATGAGGCATTAAGGGGTTGATGCCAGTTTCAGATCTATTAATAACACCCCAATTTTGTGACAAGAACAATATGAAGTTCTTCCAGTTCTCCCTTAACTATTGTCACTAAAATAAAAAGAATTTGTCTTTTGCCTAAATGCTGCCTGTGACAAATTGTGGGCACACAATGGTGGATTTATTTGTCCATGGACAATACGATTGATGATGTTTGATAAATTTGACGGTATGATAATTATACTTGTAATTGGAAAACACGAGGGGAAGGAAAATGCATGACCAAAATTAAAAAGTGGAAGATAAGAGAAGACAACTAATGAATTAAGAATTAATTAGCACTAGACATGAGTTTAAAAAGCTCAAATATTACAGGAGGACAAAAATCAGAATTTGATCCCCCCACACACACACACACACACACACACACACACACACGTTAATACTTTTAATCACTTTTGTTTTGACAGAGTTCAACAAAGTAAATTATCTTTGTTTTTACTGTTGGTCTGCAAGATGTATGTTTCACTGCAGAATGTCACATTAACCTGGCAGCTTAGTTTTATTATCACCTGCTCTGGATGTTTAAAACTAACTCATCTTGTTGGTGGTGAGTGTTGCATTGCAAAAGCCAGGCCTGGATTTCTATATACAATGCTTGAAGAAAATTGCAGCAGTATTTCATCATTGGCCATGATTTCTCTCTTTTTGATGTTCCAGTTCTAAAATGGGTAACACCAAACAGGGACAGTTTAAACAAAATCTCAATGAGACTATCTGTTGACACATTAGATAGATTTATCAACATTGCATACCTGTACCTGCAAAAGCGAGAAGTTACAGCTGGAGGAGAGCACACTGAGTTCATATACAGTATTATGGTCCTTTGTTATACTTGATAACTGAGATTTATAATGAATCATTGTACACACTGAGAACAGATTGCATCTCCCTAAATACGACAATAAATATGCTTGAACCAATTTGAGGAACTCTATGATCCTTCAGTTTTGGTGCTTTGGGCAACACTAATTTCCTCTGCTCCAAGATTGATGATTGTACTCTCTGTTAGCTCTGGAATTGTCTCCCCAAACCGCTCCATTTCCCTATTTCTCTTACTCCTTTTATATAGCTCCATATGTTGTTGCCGCAATGTTTACCCTGAAGAAAAATGCCGGTATGACTCCCCCTCCACTCTTGCATCCACTTCTATCCTTACAATAGCTTATGTCCCTTGGAACATACAGTTGCTGGTCTTGTTACGTCCTCAGTCATGTTTCTGTAATGGCTATGATAGCCCAGTTCCATGTTCCCATCCCTTTCCCTTTTCTTTTTTTTCTCCCCTTTGTAACTTTTGTTTCTCCAACCCCACCTTCTGCCCTACCAGAAGACTGGAGTTGAGCAGTGGAGTGAGCAGGGGCCAATTTGCACAATGAACAGGCTGAGTCCTGTGGCAGAGTGAACCCGGGCCGTATCCTGTGGCAGAGCGAGTGTGGGCCGTGTGCTATGGCAGAGTGAGTGCGGGCCGTGTCCTGTGGCAGAGCAAATACGGGCCGTGTCCTGTGGCAGAGCGAGTGTGGGCCGTGTGCCATGGCAGAGTGAGTGTGGGCCGTGTCCTGTGGCAGAGCGAGTGTGGGCCGTGTCCTTTGGCAGAGCGAGTGTGGGCTGTGTCCTGTGGCACAGTGAGTGCGGACCGTGACATCTTGCAGAGCGAGAGCGGGCTGTGTCCTGTGGCACAGTGAGTGCAGACCGTGTCCTGTGGCAGAGCGGGTCCAGGCTATGTCCTGTGGCAGAATGAGTGCGGGCCGTGTCCTATGGCACAGCAAGTGCCGGCCGTGTCCTGTGGCGGAGCGAACGTGCAAATTTCGAGAGTGGCAGTGTAGCGAGCCCTGGATGGATGATGGCATGTGGCGGCACTGTGGCCTTAGTTTATGTATTTATTGTTATCATTCTGGAGTTTTTCAACTGTTCCTATGCTAAACTTTTTTTCTACTCTGTTTTTCTTTTAGTCTGTAACTACACTTAAAAATGCCTGTCCCTAGGTCCTCTGTACCTAAGATGGCACCAAAAAGCGACATTACAAACTTGTCACTGAACTCATTCACGTGCACATTACAATAAAGACTGTTCTATTCTCTTCTGAACACTGTCTTTTTGTCCAAGTCACTGATCACCTGTTCTGACATGCCCTGTGCGGCTCTGTGTTAAATTCTGTCTGATAATATTCCTGTGAAGCTCCAAGTGATATTTTTGCCAAAAAATATGAATTAAACTGTGAATGCATGGTGCTGTTCTTGATAAGTAGCTTAATTTGTTTGTAAGTATCAATTTATAACATAATAACCGGAACTCAGCGTCGAAAGATCTAAATTCGAAGCTCTATCGATGAGGCTCATTCTCTTTCCTCTAGTTTCTGTGTCTCTGGATACTAAAAGCTATACTGAGTAAACAGTCAGCAATTATCTCAGCAGATAGCCTCCTTAATCATTTCACATAAATTACATGATTTCTTGGAAATACTGTTTTGACACACTGCTGGAAAAAATGAGTTTCTGACCTTTTAAGAATGGTTCCTTTAAAGAACTAAAAACCAAAACTAAATTTATTTCTACTTTAGACCCCAAGTCCCACATTCTAAAAATATATCATAAACATGGATGTGAGTTTGCTTGCTGAGCTGGAAGGTTAGTTTTCAGGCGTTTCTTCACATTTTTTTATTTGAAAAAATATTCTTTATTCATAGAATGTACAAAAAATAACACATTTATACACCTACCCAGTCATGCAAGCCGCTCCGGGTGACCCAGGGGGTACGTACACCAACCAAAGGAAAAAAACAAAACAAAGAAAAAAAAACAAAGCAAAGAAAATACCCCGGCAGTCGTCTCCCCGCACAGTCCCCGTTGGCCCCCTGACCAGTTGGGGAAGGCGCCAGCTGGGCCCAGTTACCAGATAGGGCCCTTTTTTCTATTCTGAACGAGGGGTTTTATACCGTGGTCTTTCCCCACCGCGCCTTGGCAGCGGCTGCCCCAAGCTTTAGCGCGCCCCTCAGCACATAGTCCTGGACCTTGGAGTGTGCCAGTCTGCAACACTCGGTCGGGGTCAGTTCTTTCAGCTGGCAGACCAGCAAGTTGCGGGCAGGCCAAAGAGCACCTTTCACCGCATTGATGGTCCTCCAGGCGCAGTTGATGTTGGTCTCGGTGTGCGTCCCGGGAAACAGCCCATAGAGCACGGAGTCCCGTGTCACGGAGTTGCTCAAGACGAACCTCGACAAATGCCACTGCATCCCCCTCCAGACCTCCTGCGCATAGGCACACTCCAGAAGGAGGTGATCGACAGCCTCGTCCCCCCTGCAGCTGCCTCGAGGGCAGCGTGCGGTGGCGCAGAGATTCCGGGCATGCACAAAGGATCTCACTGGCAGAGCCCCTCTAACTGCTGGCCAAGCAATGTCCTTGTGCTTGTTTGAAAGTTCTGGCCATGAGGCATTCTGCCAAACGACTTTGGCAGTCTGCGTGGGGAACCACCCGACGGGATCCACCCTCTCCTTTCCCGAAGGGTCTCGAGGATACTACGTGCTGACCACTGCCTGACGGCCTTGTAGTCGAAGGTGTTTCTCTTCAAAAATTTCTCCACGAAGGACAGGTGGTACGGGACAGGCCAACTACTCGGAGCGTTCCACGGCAACGAGGCCAGGCCCATCCTTCGCAACACCGGGGACAGGTAGAACCTCAGTAAGTAGTGACACTTGGTGTTTGCGTACTGAGGATCTATGCACAGCTTGATGCAGCCGCACACAAAGGTAGCCGTCAGGGCGAGGGTGGCGTTCGGTACGTCCTTTCCCCCATTTTCCAAGTCTTTGTACATGGTGTCCCTGTGGACCCGGTCCATCCTTGACCCCCAAATGAAGTGGAAGATGGCCCAGGTGACCGCAGCGGCGCAGGTCCAGGGAAGAGGCCAGGCCTGCGCCACATACCACAGTACCAAAAGCCTCTCGCACCTGACAACCAGGTTCTTACCCGCGATGGAGAGGGACCGGATCATCCACCTGCCCAGCTTCTGCTTCAGTTTGGTGATACGCTCCTCCCAAGTCTTAGTGCACGCCCCAGCTCCACCGAACCAAACACCCAGCACCTTCAGGTAGTCTGTCCTGACGGTGAAGGGGATGAAGGAGTGGTCGTCCCAGTTCCCAAAGAACATGGCCTCGCTCTTACCCCTATTGACTTTGGCACCTGAGGCCAGTTCAAACTGGCCGCAGATGTCCAACAGCCTACTCACCGACCGACGATCGGTGCAGAAGAGGACGACATCGTCCATGTACAGGGAGGTCTTGACCTGAAGGCCTCCACTGCCTGGGATAGTCACACCCTTCAGGCTCACGTCCTTCCTGGTGGATGCAGCGAAGGGTTCCACACAGCACACGAACAAGGCAGGAGAGAGCGGGAAAACTGTCCGATTCTCACCCATTGATTGAGACTGCGCTAACGATGTTGGTGGAGAGCAGCCGGATCCAATTGCGGATGCCCTCCCCGAACCCCAATTTGGAGAGGACGTCCCTCATGTAAGCATGAGACACCCTGTCGAAGGCCTTCTCCTGGTCCAGGCAGACGAGGCAGGTGTCCACCCTCCTGTCCTGCACGTAGGCAATCGTATCCTTGCAGGGCCCTGGTGCCTTCCTCTCATCTGGGGGGGGCTTGCCCTGCATTGCCCCTGCCGGCAACCTGGGCGTAGGTGGTCCCCCGCTGCGGGCATGCCCTATAGAAGTGGCCCGCTTCCCCACAAAGGTTGTAGCTTTTCTCTTATGGGCAATCCTTTGCAAGGCGTCCCTCCTCCCTGCAGTTCCTGCAGATGGTGGCTTTGCAGTCGGCCGCCACGTGACCTGACCTACCACAGGCATGGCAGACTTTAGGTTGCCCAGCATAGGTCAGGTAGCCCTTGCTCCTGCCGATCGCGAAGCTGGATGGTGGGTGTACGACATTCCCGTCCGCGCCCATCCTCAGCGTCACCTTGACCTGCCTCTTACTGGTCCAGATGCCAAAGGGGTCCATGATGTTGGTTAGGTCCCCTTCCACCTTCACGTACCTTCCGAGGAAGGCCAGGACATCAACTGCTGGCATATGCGGGTTGTACATGTGTACAGTCACCATATGGCTCCTCTGCACTGGCATCACAAACAGTGGGACAGCGGTCAGTACAGCGAGGGGGCCCTCACCTCCTTTCTCCTTGAAAACCTCCAGGAAGTGCTCGCAAAGCTTGGCACTCCTGAAGGTCACATCGTAACAACCTCCTCCGGGGAAATCCTGCAGGCAGTAAATGTCCGCAGCAGCGAACCCACAACAGTCCAACAGGACCCTCTTCACGAAGAAGGTGCGGTCCACAGGTGCACCTTCATCCACCTTCTTCACGGAAATGCGGATGGAGTTCCGGACCCCCTGACCCGGGGCACGAGCACTCACCGTTGCAGGTTGGCTGCTCCCCTGAGCCAGCGTTAGGCTGAAGCCAGCATTAAGATCCATCGGTTGCAAAGGCGCAAAGCCAACCCAAGGTCTTCCTTCCACCTCCAACACAGCGCTCTCCTCCTCTCGGTCCACAGAAGAGTGGGTCTTTATTTTGTTCCGGATGTAAGCTGATTCACTGAGCTGGAAGGTGGGTTCCCAGACATTTCGTCATCATTCTAGGTAACATCATCAGTGAGCCTCCGATGAAGCGCTGGTGTTATGTCCCAATCAAAGTGGCGTCTTTCCTCATCTGTATGTAAGGATACTAGTGATAGTGGGTCATATCACTAGTGGGTCATATCACTGGTATCCTTACATACAGATGAGGAAGGGCACCACTTTGATTGGGGCAACACATCCATCCTAGGACAAGCCAAACAGAGACACGCACGAGAATTCCTAGAAGCATGGTATTCCAACCTGAACTCCATCAACAAACACATTGATTTGGAGCCAATCTACCATCCTCTGAGAAAAAGAACAGGAAATGACATCACCCACACAGGAAATGACATCACCAACCCAAGGAAACCTAAACAGATAAATAGAAAGCGGGACATAACACCAGCGCTTCGTCGGAGGCTCACTGATGATGTTACCTAGAATGGTGACGAAACGTCTGAAAACTAACCTTCCAGTTCAGCGAGCAAACTCACATCCAGAACCTCAACCTGAGCTACAAATCTTCTCAAAACTCGATATCATAAACATTTATCACACCATTCTTAGTTGTTCCTAGTCATCTTATATTAAGCTTGCAGGTCACAAAATGAGAGCTTTATGAAAACAATGGTAACCAAGTGCAGACTTATGCAACATAAAATGCATCCACAAGATAATTTTCAATGTTGTGGCTAGGAAGTGGAATTTAGCTGGATGGCCAGCATGGAGTTGATGGGCTGATTGGCTTCATTGCGTAATGTAAATTTCGGTGAATATACAAAAGTACGAACAAGGAGCGGGAATCAATCACTTGGCCCCTTGATTCTACTTGACCATTTAATAAGATAATGGCTGATCTGACTATCATCTCAAATCCACTTTCCCGCATACCCTTGATCACTTCCATCCTCCTTGTTTACCAAGGATCTATTGATTTCTGCTTTAAAATGTTTAAAGACTCGGTTTCAACGGCCTTTCAAGGAAGAAAGTTCCAAAGACTCCCCACCCTTTGTGAGAAAAATATTGCTTCATCCTTGCTTTAAAAGTATGACCTGTATTTTAAAACTGTGACATTTACTTATAGTTTTTTTCCCAAAACAGGAATCATTCTCTCCATATGTTTGCTGTCAAGACCTTTCAGATTCTTATTTGGGTGGCATTAGATCAGCCATACTGAAACTTCCCTTGCAAATCAATCTCTCACAAGAATTGGCAAACTGACAGCCCTATTTTGAGAAGGAATCTAAACCCTCAGGTACGAAGGGGAGAAAACCATTGGAATCAAAAGAACTAGGAGCAGTGAGGTCAGTCAACCCCACAAACCTGCTCCACCGTTTAATAATTGATCTCATCTCAGCCTCAATTCCACCTTCCTGCCAACTCCCCATCCCTTTTCAACCCGTTACTAATTAAAAATCTGTTTGTCTCCTCCTTAAATGCATTTAGTGTCCTGGCATCAACACACTCTAAAGTAGCCCATTTCACTACATTCACAACCCTTTAAGAGAAGTAATTCCTTTTCATCTCAGTTTTAAATCTGTCATCCCTTAGCCTAAAACTATGACCACTCATTCTAGATTATCCCACAAGGAGAGACGCCTGCTTAACGTGTTCTTTGTCAAACCCTGCTTTGGCATCTTACACGGCCCAATCAGATCTCCTCTCATTCTTCTCAATTCTAGAGAGTATAGGCCTAAATTGCCCCGATCTCTCCTATTCAGAAAAGCCTTTCATCTCCCGAATTAATCTGGGGGAACTTCTCTGAATCAGGTCCAATGTATATATAAAGCCTGCTCACAATGTTCCACTCCAGCTTAACCCATCCCGGCACTGTCTAGTTTGTGCCTTTCTATTTCACTCTAATTTTGTATCCCCATTAGTAGGGGCTTGATCACAGTCAGTTAGAATACAGTGAAATTGCTACCAGTGAGGCTGTATGGTATAGAGAGACGTAGAGTTGTACAGAATGGAAACAGATTCTTCGGTCTAACTTGTCCATGCAACCAGATATCCAAACTAGATCTAGTCCCAACATTTGGTCCACATCCTTCTCAACCCTTCCTATCCATGTACACATTTAGATGTCTTTTAAATGTTGTAATTGTACCCATCTTCACCACTCCCTCTGGCATCTTGTCCCATACATGCATCACCCTCTGTGCGAAAACTTTACCCCTCAGATCCCTTTTAAATCTTTCCCCTCTCACCTTGAACCTATGCCCTATAGATTTAGGGCTCTTCTACTTTGGGAAAATAAACCTTCGCTTTCACCCTATGCATGCCTCTCATGATTTTATGAACTTTTATTAGGTCATCCCTAAACCTCTGATGCTCCAGGAAAAATAGCCACAGACCTTTCAGCCTCTACCTGGAGCTCAAACCCTCCAATCCTGGCCACATCCTTGTAGATTTTTCCTGAACCTTTTCAAGTTTAACAACATCTTTCCTCGAGCAGGGAAGCAAAATTGAACACAACATTCCAAAAGTAGCCTAACCATTGTCCTGTACAACCGCAACATGACCCTCCCAACTCCTATACTCAATGCATTGATCAATAAAGGTAAGCATGCCAACCTTCTTCACTATCCAAAGCCGGCATTATCTTATTGTAGCGATATCTGAACATAGAATTAAAGCATAAAAATACCCCAGGCCAATTTTTGAAAACTTCTAAACACCCTCCATGAAGGTGTTGTGACTGAACAGAGCTGTGCTTAGCCAGGCAATAGCTCTGGTTCTGATGACTGAATCAGAGAGTGGTTAAAAGCCCAGGAGAAAGCTATTCAGCCTATTGCCTCCATAATAGCTCTCTGAAAGAGAAACTGAGCTAACTTTGTTTCAACTAACTTTGAACTCACTTCCTTTGTTTTTCTCCTTTGGACAGAGAATGTTTTGTCTTCGTGAAATTACATTCCCTTTGGATACCCATAATTTAACCATACTCACCATACCATCCAGCAGTGCATTTCAGATCGTAACTAGCTGCTATGCAAATTTTTTTTCCCTGTGCCATCTTTGAGGCAGACAATCAAATGTTGTTTTCAGATTTGAAGTAGCTAAAAGGGGAATAGCTAGCAAAATGGGCAGTGGATAGGCGTCAGTGGCCCACAGAACACCTTCAGGAACAAGGGCATCAGACTTGGCAGGTATGTTCTTGTAAGTAAAGAAGCCAAGGACATTATAGCCCCTTAGGTAAGAGATCATTTTGGGTTAAAGTCAGAGAAGTTGCAGAATCAGTTCTTACTCTCTGTAGAAACCCAGGGTTAGCACCACTTTGAAGTGAGAATGCCATTGATTTGACCAATATAGAGAAACTCAGCAGATCTGGCAGCAATTGCAGAGAGAGAAAAACAAGGTTAATGTTTCAAGTCCAGTATGACTTCTCCAGAACACTGTATGTTGCTCATAAGGTCTGCTCTGAGGAAGGGTCACCAAAGCTGAAATGTTAACTCTGTTTTTTGCTTCACAGATGCAGCTAGACCTGCTAAGCTTTTCCAGCAACTTCTGTTTTTGATCATAAGGTCAATATTTGTCATTCATTCTTAGGTGCCCTCAAAATGATAACAAGCTAATTTCTCATACAATTGTAGTCTACATTGTAGTGTTGCTCCGACAGTGCCACTAAGCAAAGAATGCCAGAAGCTTGACCCAGTGACAGTGAAGCAATACCATATATGTGCAATCTTCCTACACTAAATGTTCAAGTGTTATATAAGTTGCCAGCAGCTACAGAGGACAGTGCTCATGCTTGGCATTGCCACTCAATCAATGTTACATCTGGATACCAGAAGACCACCAACAACTCTCAGCTTTACACTTTAAAACCATCACTGCTAGCTCCCTAAATCCATTGGTTAAGACTCTTCATGTTTGTGGGCAAAACTGATTTCCCAAATTTACCAAGTGCTACTTAAGCAAGGCTGCATGTGTCTTGCAGCAAAAGATGACTGGAATGATAGTCGATGAGATCATTGAGAAATAAAGGCAAGTTGCTCCTTAACAAGAGGAATTACTGAGCATCATGGAATGAGGGTTGGTAGCCAGTGTTGCTCTGATAAAATGAGCCAGTGGACTGACTAGTGAATGGCTCATTTCTGTTGCTTGGTACAAGCAAAAAACGTCAAAATTTGCCAGATCAAAATTTTTTCAAGAGGAAAAGTGAATACTTGCATTTATATAATGCCTTCACAAACTTTGCAGTGCTTTGCAGCCAATGAATGTTGTTGGAAGTGTGCTCCGTGTTATAATGCAGAAAACAACTTGTGGACAGTGTGGCTTTATAAATAACAATGAAACGAATGACTAGAACCCTTATCTGTAAGTGAGTGAAGTGATAAATGTCAGCTGGAACACAACAGTGAACTTCAGTGCTTGAATTTGAATAGAGCCAGATGATCCTTTACATTCACCTGAAAGGGTAAGACTTCTGTACCTCATTCGAGTAGTAGCACCTCCAACAGTGCGGCACCCTCTCAGTACTGCAGTAATGTCCCTTTCCAGGTCTGTCTTCAACTCTCTGGAGTTGGCTTTGACCCACGACGTGCTGAGTCAGAGAAGAAAGGATGCTCACTATGATTAAAAGCAGGGCTCTAAGTCTCTGTCTACCCTTCTTCTCACATGCCACGTCGAGATGTTTGCTCTCCTGAGCCATTACAGACCATTTCCAACATCTGGTCAAGGATTAGCAGCCAGAAAATCAAGCATTTTGTAGGCTATAACTGTGACATAAATGCTATGCAGGAATATAAGGGACTTTGTCTCCAATAAAGGGAGTGGCAAGTTTCTCCTTCTTATTATAACAGTTGGTCTTTCACACATTGTAAAAGAATATGAATGACTCATTTTCCATTGGGAGCTTTCCTCTACGCACATACTACAAAGGATCAGCTAATCTAGTCAGATCAGATTGTGTGTATTTTCTGAGGTACCCCACCTCATATTGAATGCTGTCATATCCTGTACATCTCATGCTGAATTCTGCTGTTACACCATTGGCATGGGACACATTGACCCTCTCTGACTCACACTGGAACGATCAATACAATTTTTCTTTGCAAAACAAAGCAATAATATTGAGACAACTACACACCCAGGAGTAATGATATGTGATGTTGCCCTGCACTGTTCACTGAGATCATTCACTTCCCCCTTTCCTTCACATTTAGATCAGTTTGGCTTAAGTGTGAACAGATTTCCTTGACTAGGGAAAATAATTACTCAATAATTTCACATCAGAAATAAAAAATGAATCTCCTTCAAAGTACTTCACAGAAGCTCATTATTAAACCCATTGTCATCCAACGTGTGCAAATCATCAGTTTAGACCAACACTTCTGGCTGAACAATTGGATAAAATAGTTTTGCCAACAAAGGAATTTCATTAGTTCTGTCGAAATGATGAGAAAGAAGAGTTCACAAACTAAATTGGACAAACTGTAGTTTGGTTAATTTATTCTTCACCAGAAAAATGCACTGATTGACAGAGAAAACTGCTATACATGAATAGCTGTTCATGTAATTACAGGCCTGTAATTACAATGCATGCTGACATATCCAATACATCTGAAATCCCTCTAACTTCTTCCAGTTGTATCTGGAACCTGCATGCCTTGAAATATAGAGGCCATGATTTTTAATCACTTGGCCATTGGAGTTGTAGCTCGCCGTCCAAGGCGCTTCACTCAAGACCTAATTTCTTAAATCTCTCCCTTCTGCCTCTTTTTCCTCCTTTTAAGATGCACATTGAAATTAAACTCTTCAGCCAAATTTTGGGTGTTCTGCCCAAATATGTCCAACCGTGATTTGTTTGCTCACAGTCCTTGGGGCATTTAAAGACACCACACAAATGAAAGGTGTTTGAGTTGAAGTTATGAAATCGAACCTAGCTTTCTGTAGAAGGCTGGTGTGCTAAAAGGTCTCCTCATCTTGTACTTGCCTTCTTATCAGCTTTATGACCAGATATTGTGAAACTGAGCTGAACTGAATTACCTCCTTGTGTTATACTCAGGTCAGTGTGGCTAACATTATCACCCACAGGCAGAGCCTTGTGCCCTCCTTTGTGGCGCATTGCTGTGGACAGGACATTTAATCTGGCAGATGGGAGCAAGCGGCAACCCACTGCCTTCACGCCTCCTTACCAATTAAATCTGGGGCAGGAAGCAAAAATGAATAATTAATTTTTGGCTTCCATCTTCTGTATTTATTATCTTCAAACTTTCCTTGATGAAAATGGATTATAAAAAGGAGAAACCACACAACCAGCCCAGCTCTTCCCCTCCACCCACTGCATCCCAAAACCAGTCCAACCTGTCTCTGCCTCCCTAACCTGTTCTTCCTCTCACCCATCCCTTCCTCCCACCCCAAGCCGCAACCCCACCTACCTACTAACCTCATCCCACCTCCTTGACCTGTCCGTCTTCCCTGGACTGACCTATCCCCTCCCTACCTCCCCACCTATACTCTCTCCACCTATCTTCTTTACTCTCCATCTTCGGTCCGCCTCCCCCTCTCTCCCTATTTATTCCAGAACCCTCACCCCATCACCCACTCTGATGAAGGGTCTAGGCCCGAAACGTCAGCTTTTGTGCTCCTGAGATGCTGCTTGGCCTGCTGTGTTCATCCAGCCTCACATTTTATTAACACATTGACTTAACTGGCCACAGTCACCACTTGACCTATTCAGGCTAAAATTCTGAAAATTGGTAATAAAGTGTCTGTCTGAACTGAAATTACCATGTTACAAAAAACATCTGAAACCAGTCACTCAGACTTCTATTACCCCTTTAATTTACACTCTTTTGGAAATTTTAGATATTAAAATAAAAATCATCCGCTGATTATCCTCCTTGGTTAAAAAAGAACAACAAAATCAGACACGGGATTACAGAAAGGAACTGTACTTCAAGCAATAGTATTTTTGCAACTGAGAAAGAAGGACTCAATACAGCAGAATTGGAAAACTTGTTCTTTCTACCTGTTTGTCCAAGCCTCTTGAAAAATAGTACCTTGCAATAAAGCCAACTTGAGAACACAAGGATATCTACAAATTTTGCCATTGCGGAGGGTAGAAGACTTCAATGAAATAACTGTAGTCTCAGGTTAAGACTTGATACACCTTCAGGGGTCTATGCATTTTAAAAATATATATACCTGAATTTTCTTTTTCTAATAGACACTCTCTTTTAAATATTATAAAGTTTGCGTTAATAGTCAGGCTTTGTTCTTTTTCATGGGGTTAGAAGTTAATTTCGTTCCTCTTTCTTCCACTCAAGAAAATCTTGTAGTATTGACTCCTTAATTTTGACCAATACTATGTTTTGATTGATGCATGGTGAGGATTACAAGAACTAAAAATAGTTGTGGTGGCCAAGGATCCGAGGGTATCATGACATTTTCTAATCTATCTGTTTGCAGATATTGTGCACACCTCTGGAGCAAGTGGGGCTCTAGCCCTGTTCTTCTAACTTGAAGATATGAGCGCTACCACTGTAGCACAAGTGCCCAACAAGATGGGAGCTGACTCAAATGACTGCATCTGATCATATTTCATCGTGGTCCTTAACCAGAATTAATGCTTTTAATATTAACACACAATTTTAATCTTGACACATTTGCTTGTGCGATCACTGAGTTGGGGAAGGTCCTCATTAAAAGGTGGTCAGTGCCTGATCAATGGACCCAGGAAGTCACTGAGAACTACCCCACATATGCCCTTCCCGCTCTGCCCACCTTTCCAGACAATATCCTTGCTCCATGACTCAGTTGTGGCCTCCTAAACCCAAGATCTAGCCAAGCCTCATACTGAGAGCAGCCTCTACTCTACCCTAAACACCACCACTATCTCCAATTGGCACTATTATGAAACAGTTGGTGAACGATGCAATGTCAGCAATGACAGTAAGGCCAATGTTTAGTGCCCATTCCCCATTGCCTTTGAGAAGGTCATGTTGAGCTGGCTTCTTGAACCTCTGCATTCCTTGAGATGAAGTTACTTCCACAGTCTGTTAGGAAATGAGTTCCAGACTTTTAACCTGATGAAGATAAAGGAACATTGATAAAGTTCTATGGAAGATTTGTGTGTGACTTAGAGGAGAACTTGCAGCTAGGCAGCAGAGACTGAATATTTGGAAGATGCTGTGAAAGAAGTCTTGACGAGTTCCTGAAGTGCATCTTTTAAACGGTAGACACTGCTGTCACTGTGCATCCAGTGATGGAGGGAGTGAATGCTGAAGGTGGTGAAAGTGGTCCTAATCGAAGGACCCGCTTTGTCCTGTACAATGTCAAGCCTCTTGTGTGCTGTTGGAGCTTCACAAATCCAGACGAGTGGAGGGCACTCTATCACACACCTGACATAAGCCTAGTAGAGAGAGGACTGGGTCTGGAGAGTCTGGAGATGAGCTACTTAGTTTCTAGCCTCTGAAATGTTTTTGTAGCCACAGTTTGTATGCGATTTCTCCAGTTAAGTGTCCATTTAATTTTGACCACTAGATTGTTGATGCTGGGGTATTTTTTCCCCTTATTCATTAATGGGGTGAGGACATCGCTGGCTAGGCAGCATTTATTGCTCATCCCTAATTGCTCAGAGGGTAATTGAGACTCAACCACGTTTTTGTGGGTCTGGAGTCACATGTAAGCCAGACCAGGTAAGGATGGGCAGTTTCTCCCCCTTCCCCAAAGGGCATTAATGAACCAGAGGGGTTTTTCCCCCAACAATTGGCAATGGATTCATGGTCATCATTAGATTCTTGATTCCAGATTTTTATTGAATTTAAATTCCACCATCTGCCATGGCAGGATTCGAACCCAGGTCCCTAGAACATGATCTGGGTCTCTGCATTAACAATCCAGCGACAATACCACCAGGCCATCACCTCCCCTTATTCAGCAGGGCAATGCTGTTGAATGCCCAGATGTTTTACTGTTGGAGATATTCATTAGTCGGCACATATAAAAGGGTAAGTTAAGATATCAGGCTTTGGAGAAAGAGATGCCTAATACAAGCAGTCTCAGCCAGAAAGGATACAACATAATTAGTTGGCTATAACACCTGACATGCTGTGAATTACTTGAGCGCATTGTCTGTATTAAATGGACAAAGTTGACAGCCATTAGAGAAAAGCACGATCAGAAAAAAACAGGCTTGGCATAATATGTCAGTCTGTCTGATTTTTGTGTCATTGGTTGGAAGAGGAAGATTTATTAGAATGCGTGGAAGACGTCCTGCATTTCTGCGAACAATTCCATGGGATCCTTTGCCATTGGTTGTCCCTTGATTCGAGGATGAGATCTGCTGAGAGCTGCCAATGTCTGCCATTGATGTTCACATGAAAGCACCGGGCAATTACTGACATTCAGAACTTTGAGTACGCTGGGCAGGACATCCCATAAGCCATTGGGATCCAGAATGTAGGATTTGTTTCCATTTCTTTCCTTCCATGTGGGGGCTCAATGTTAAGGTGCTTGGACTCAAAATGTGATACAACTTGATGGACAGGGAGCCACTGAATTGAATTTTTGGTCACAAACTCCTCCCTATAACAACAGGTTACTTCCAAATGACACAATTTAATACAACATAGCACTCCTTCAGAACAGCATTGGAATGTCAGTGTAAATTTTGGGCTCATTTAATTTAAACATTTCACAATGTTTCCTGTCAGAAAGTTAAGGGTAAATTCCTCAATGTGTTGTCACTGAATACTGATACAATAAAACGTCTGTATATTAGAATCATGTTTCATGCTACTGCAATTGAAAGTATAAACCAGAATTTTATATAAAGTGAGATTACATTTATACTGCAAATACAGACGATTCCACTCTTTGCAATCTATATCAGCATTTATACACTCAACAAGACTCCTCCTATGTACCTTAATTTGCCCTATCAAGTGTTCCTTCTCTCTCTTTCTTTGTTGTGTATTCAGTTCTCCTTTATCATCATAGAACATAGAACATAGAACGCTACAGCGCAGTACAGGCCCTTCGGCCCTCGATGTTGCGCCAACCTGTGAAACCAAACTGAAGCCCATCTAACCTACACACTTCCACTATCGTCCAGATTACAAGAGAGTTGCAATGGGAGAGAGATTCCCTGAGGTTGGTCCGGAGGGAGGAGGGTAACTTCTTCAGGTTAGGCATCCCTGGAAGAGGCTTCGCAGTGAGGTTAAAATAGTATCAGAGATAATGGGAACTATATGTTTATCTAATGACCATTTAAATGCCCTTAAACTTTAAATGCCCGTCATGTTATTCACCTTAACTATTTTTATGCAAGCAAATTCCACACTTTAACTACCTACTGAATTTAAAAAATTCCCCTCAGCTCATTTTTTGATTTGAGTGTCTATCTTTTATTTATGGCCCAAGCTTCGGACTTCTAGTAGGTGCAAAAAGTTCTCTATAATCCATCAACAACAGCTTGCATCTCAATAAAATGCCCTAAGGTAGTCATAAGTATGTTAAAAAAAACAAACTTTGACGCCAAGCCATGCAAAGGGCAGAAGACAAAAAAAAATCAAAGATGAATGTTTTAAGGAGTATCATAAAGAAGGAGGGAGAAGTACAAAGCAGGAGAGTTTTAGTGAGGAAATTCCAGAGCTGAGGTCCTCGACAACCATCACTGAGAGTAATTAAAATGGTGGATGTACGAAAGCATTGAATTGGAGTACTACTGTCACCCTGGAGAGTTGTAGGCCTGCTGGTGATTACAGAGAGAGGGAAAGGTGAGGGCATGAAGGCACACAAAACAAGGTTGACCGTTTTTAAACCAAGGTATTACTCAACTAGAGGTTGGGGTAGGTTGGTGAACCCAGGCAGGGATGACGAGTGAATGGAACAAAGTGCAAATTAGGTTATGGATGGTGGAAGATAGTAAGTGGCCCATTGTAAAAGTCAGATCTAAGTGGAACAAAGGCAATAGTATCTTTCATAAATGTGAAGATCTCAACGAGGAATTTTTGGTACTTTTAACTGAATTTCTATGCGTGAAATCATGAGGGGTATAGATAGGGTTAATGGTAGGTGTCATTACTCTAGGGTGGGTTCAAAACTAGGGCAAATATTTTTAAGATAAGAGGAGAGAAACTTAAAAGTGACATGAGGGGCATATTTTTTACCCAGAAGGTTGTTCTCATGTGGAATGAACTTCCTGAAGAAGTGGTAGATGTGGACACAGTTACAACATTTAAAAGACACTTGGTTAAGTACAAGGACAGGAAACATCGGAGGCATATGGGCCAGGACCAGGCAGGTGGGACGAGTTTAGATTGGAATTATGGTTGGTATGGACGGGTTGGACTGAAGGGTCTGTTTTCGTGCATATGATTGTATAAGTGTCAATTTCTATTGGAGGGCATTTTCTTCCCAATGCCAACCACGAGGAGTCCATGCTTAGGTGCTGTCCACATCCTGATTCTGGTAAATTGTCATCAGACAGGAAGATGGGGAAAGGTGAGAAGCTAACAGTCTGGCAACTGAACTGGGGAGTTGGTGCTGGCAAATTTGGTGCATTGAAACTCCTGCAGATTCCATAGGGTGTCCCATTCTCCTTTCAGCTGCTTATACTTTTAATATATGTATTGGAATCCTAAATCAGATGCTGATGCAAATATTTAAATTTGCCCTGTGTTGTATGGGAATCCATTCTTGTGGCTCAAAAACTAAGCTGGGTGGGCATCAGATTGTCATTGACACTAAGATTTTTAAAACAAAATATATGTGAAGTTGAATATTGCCCTTCTTAAAGTATGAATAGTGCAAGACAAAGAAAATCATCTGCAGGGTATTTAAAGATGACATCGCTAAAATATTAGTGTTTAGTTCTCTCAGATTAATATAAACAAAACTGACAACAGCATCTCCGCCCAAACATCCCACCAGACGTTGATATCATGTAAAACCAATTGAATCAAATCAGATCAATGCTGTGTATCAACTTAGAATATTCAAGGATTAACAAATTATTCAGATTTTCCCTCAGAGAGGTTTAGGACTTCGAGTGTTCAAAGTACTTGGCTAGCATTCAATGAACACATCACTGCTGGTTAGTGTTTGAAGGAAAACCCAGTGAGACATGCAAATGACACATACTTGTCCAACTCGTCTTGTATAGTTCAAAGTGGAGAATAAATACAACCAGCATGTTCACTTCCAAGTGTTACTGTTTTATTTTAACTGGCTTTTCTATCTAGACAGGAATCCTGAACACTGAGTGTTTTTTTGTTTGAGCTTTATGCCTGTCCCAGATTAAAATCAAGAGCATGTTAATTTTGCTAAATGTTCCTAATTCTACAAAGATTGAATGAGATGTGAACACTGTCAATGCTTTAATCTTTTGATGTGCTTATGCCATTCACACTTCTAAGAGTAGGATGCTACATTGATGAAAGGTTTGGGAAGAATGTTGCCAAAAACAGGGTTGCAAAACTAAATGCTTTACCTCAGCTTATGAATGGCATGGACCAAGGGAACATCAACAGTCTATGGTTCCCATAAGGAAAACTTGGTAAAATTCTAGTGAGACTTGGAAGTGAACATGCTGGTCCTCTGAATTACACAAGTTGAGTTAGACCAATACATCTAACTCACTAGTTTTATTAGCATTTTCTTATTTTTTTTTTGGCACAACGTCTAGGGACATTGGGTACAGAATGTTGCCATGTTAGGGTGGGATAATGGCAGGGAGAGGTTGAAAGATGTAGTCTGATTCCCAGAATGGCAGGACTGATATATGAGGAAAGATTGGATTAACTAGGCTTTTTATCACTGGAATTTGGAAGAATGAGGCAAGATCTCATAGAAACTTACAAAATCCTGATTTGGACTGGACAGGCTAAATGTGGAAAGAATGTTCCTGATGTTGGGGAAGTCCAGAACCAGGGATCACAATCTAAGAGTAAGGGGTAAGCTATTCAGGACTGAGATGAGGAAGGATTTCTTCACTCATCGAGTGATGAACCTATGGAATTCACTCCCACAGGAAGCTGTTGGGGCCAGTTGGTTGGATATATTCAAGAGGAAACAGGACATGACCCTTACAGCTAAAGGGATTGGAGGTATGGGGAGGGGGAGGGAGTGGGATACTGAGATTGCACAATCTGTCATGATCACGTTGAACACTGGTTCTGGCTCAAAGGGCCGAATGGTCTACTCCTGTGCCTATTTTCTATGTTTCTATATTTCTATGAGGTCAAGACTTTGAATTGAAATCCTACCAGAGGCAGGAAGCCAATCCAGATCAATAAATGAGAAATCGTCTCAGCAAAATAACAAAGGCACTCAAACTGAGGGCAGACAAAATCACCAGAACCCCAGTTCAAATTTGCCCCTCATCAATTGATTATTTTCTGCTGAAACTGAAACTATCTTCCCCCATGTGACAATGGAAGGTCTTTATTATTTATTCAACATATTTATTACTTATAATAGCTTCCAATCTTAATTTTCTCGATTAACTCCCAAATTAAATCCCACATGACACACTTTTTGTGGGAATTGAGTCAAAGCACCTCTTTGTTTAAGGGACTCTCAGGATGATATCATCCAAAATTAGGATTACTAAATCAGGATGATTTCTTAACTGCAAAACATGTCAGCACTCCTCCTCCTTTGAACCTTCTCCTACCTGCAAAAGTAGATCAAATGCAACCAGCAGAAACCTCCTTGCTCGGGAAGTCTATCACTGCCTTTTAACTTCCAAAATTCTGTTTATGTTTTAATTGTACCTGGTACATTGGAAGCTACTGATACAACTTAAAATTTGAAACAAAATCGGATGCCGAAAGAAAAGATCAAAGCTAAGGTGTGCTATAACTCAACATGGGATACAGGATCATTCATCAACTGTTATACCTTTAAGTCCTACGGGTTCTTTCTGATCCGACTGTTTATTCATATCAGTAACATGCCAATTAAATTCTTTAATCTGTCTGTATGACAGGTAAAGTGCAGGCAATATGTGCGATGGTTCCTAACTGCACTGGTTTCCTGAAATAAATAATGATTTTTCCATCAGTATGTTAGGTACATGTAAATTGCCATATAAATAGATTTTTCCATTCATCGGCAATTAACCGAGAGATAGAACTATGAAAATAAAAGTAGGAATAGTCCATGAAGCCCACTCTGCCATTCCACACAGTCATTGTTGATTCTCAATGCCACACTCCCGTTATCTTCAGTCTGTAGAAATCTATCAATTTCTTTCCAAAAAGTATTCAGTTCTTGTATTCCAGAGGTTTTTGTGGCAGAGAATCCCACAGGTTCACCATTTTCTGAACGAAGATATTTCTCCTAATCATGGCGCTAAGTGGCCCACTGCATATCCTGACACCACAAGCCCTCATTCTGGACTCCTAAGCCAGAGGACTCATCCCTACGTCCAGCCTATCCACCACTGTTAGAATTTATTATGTTTCAATAAGATCGCCTCTCAATCTTCTAAATGCCAGACAATTTAGGCACAGTGAATCCATTCTCTCCTCACACAACAAATCTACCATCTCAGGAATCAGTGATAATGGGAACTGCAGATGCTGGAGAATCCAAGATAATAAAATGTGAGGCTGGATGAACACAATAGGCCCAGCAGCATCTCAGGAGCACAAAAGCTGACATTTCGGGACTAGACCCTTCATCAGAGAGGAGGATGGGGAGAGGGTTCTGGAATAAATAGGGAGAGAGGGGGAGGTGGACCGAAGATGGAGAGAAAAGAAGATAGGTGGAGAGGAGAGTACAGGTGGGGAGGTAGGGAGGGGATAGGTCCGTCCAGGGAAGATGGACAGGTCAAGGAGGTGGGATGAGGTTAGTAGGTAGGAGATGGAGGTGCGGCTTGGGGTGGGAGGATGGGATGGGTTAGAGGAAGAACAGGTTAGGGAGGCAGAGACAGGTTGGACTGGTTTTGTGATGCAGTGGGTGGAGGGGAAGAGCTGTGCTGGTTGTGTGGTGCAGTGGGGGGAGGGTACGAACTGGGCTTGTTTTGGGATGTGGTGGGGGAAGGGGACATTTTGAAGCTGGTGAAGTCCACATTGATGCCATTGGGCTGCAGGGTTCCCAAGCGGAATATGAGTTGCTTTTCCTGCAACCTTCGGGTGGCATCATTGAGGCACTGCAGGAGGCCCATGATGGACATGTCGTCTAAAGAATGGGAGGGGGAGTGGAAATGGTTTGGGACTGGGAGGTGCAGTTGCTTATTGCGAACCGAGTGGAGGTGTTCTGCAAAGGGGTCCCCAAGCCTCCGCTTGGTTTCCCCAATGTAGAGGAAGCCACACCGGGTACAATGGATGCAGTATACCACATTGGCAGATGTGCAGGTGAACCTCTGCTTAATATGGAAAGTCATCGTGGGGCCTGGGATAGGGGTGAGGGAGGAGGTGTGGGGGCAAGTGTAGCATTTCCTGCGTTGCAGGGGAAGGTGCCGGGTGTGGTCGGGTTTCCGGAGAGACCACTCTCTCCGTGACTCCCTTGTTCACTCCACACTGCCCTCCAACCCCACCACACCCGGCACCTTCCCCTGCAACGCAGGAAATGCTACACTTGCCCCACACCTCCTCCCTCACCCCTAACCCAGGCCCCACGATGACTTTCCATATTAAGCAGAGGTTCACCTGCACATCTGCCAATGTGGTATACTGCATCCATTGTACCCGGTGTGGCTTCCTCTACATTGGGGAAACCAAGCGGAGGCTTGGGGACCCCTTTGCAGAACACCTCCACTCGGTTCGCAATAAGCAACTGCACCTCCCAGTCCCAAACCATTTCCACTCCCCCTCCCATTCTTTAGATGACATGTCCATCATGGGCCTCCTGCAGTGCCACAGTGATGCCACCCGAAGGTTGCAGGAACAGCAACTCATATTCCACTTGGGAACCCTGCAGCCCAATGGTATCAATGTCGACTTCACCAGCTTCAAAATGTCCCCTTCCCCCACTGCATCCCAAAACCAGCCCAGTTCGTACCCTCCCCCCACTGCACCACACAACCAGCACAGCTCTTCCCCTCCACCCACTGCATCCCAAAACCAGTCCAACCTGTCTCTGCCTCCCTAACCTGTTCTTCCTCTCACCCATCCCTTCCTCCCACCCCAAGCTGCACCTCCATCTCCTACCTACTAACCTCATCCCACCTCCTTGACCTGTCCATCTTCCCTGGACGGACCTATCCCCTCCCTACCTCCCCACCTGTACTCTCCTCTCCACATATCTTCTTTTCTCTCCATCTTCAGTCCACCTCCCCCTCTCTCCCTATTTATTCCAGAACCCTCTCCCCATCCCCCTCTCTGATGAAGGGTCTAGTCCCGAAACATCAGCTTTTGTGCTCCTGAGATGCTGCTGGGCCTGTTGTGTTCATCCAGCCTCACGTTTTATTATCTCAGGAATCAGTCTGGTGAGCCCAGCTTAAACCTGTCATTGACAAGTAAATCTTTTCTTAGGTCATTTTCATTCACTGGGTGGATTCTGTGCTAAAAAGTAGTGGTAAAAATATTAGGGTCAACCGTGCCACTGCAAAATAGCAAACACTACTTGATTAAATCTGACAACAGAGGAAACCTGTTCACCTTCAATGTTGAGGTGAAAGTAGGCCATGTCAAATAGACTTCCAAGACACATCTGTTCTAATAGCACAGACATTTTTTTGCAAAGACTAACCGTTGATTTTTTAATTCCACTATGCTTTCAATCTCTGCAATTTTGTATCTGTAACAGGAACATCTAAGAACAGAATAATGACAATCGAATACTACAGCCACCTACACAAGCCACTGATTCCTAAATGACAGTAGAAAAACAAATTCTAGTTTTTTATATATATCAATACATTGCAAAAGAGTAGAGAACTCATTTATCTGCCATTTGTACATGGGGGACGAACATTTTGCCGTGCATGTTGTCTACCTTGAATCTCAATTCACAACTGTTCACTATGTTGGCCTTATTAATTTCTGGTAAACAACTCATTCCATTGACCTGTCAAATCATTCAATTTCAAATTGGGAATGGCCATGTATCAATAAAATAAAAGGCACCATAGGTTGCTATTGCAGAAGAATTTCATGAAAACAAAGGAACATGCAATGTATCTTTCTCATGCACAATAAACGTTAAATCAATTCATTCCTGTGGATTTGTAGTCACTTTGTCATTTTTAGGTCAATATGGTAACCAATTTGTATACAGATGCCTGCAGACAGCCAGTTGAATAACTGATCAGTCAGGCTCACATATGGTGTCTGTGGGTGATAAATGATGGCTCTGAAACAAAATCCCATTTTAGTCTACCATCCGATCTTCAAAAATGGAACACCCTTCTGTTAGGCACTAACAAGTGGGTCTAGATTATATGCTAGTTTCGGGCTTAAGCCCCTAAATCTGGACTCAGAGGCAAGACTGCCATTAAGTTAGCAAGAATGTAAAGAAAATTAACACAATCTTCCATTACATTAACTCTCTTCTTCACACTAAATTACATTTTGAACAATCCCAAAATGTGTGCCCCATTACCATGTTTGGTAAAATATTCTCAATTTGTTATAAACAACCTTCTCATTAATTTTAATTTATACTCACTTTCTTGTTAAACTATGAAGTAAGAATCTGTTTCCACTTATCTGTACAAATTGGTGTTATATAAGCTTCTTTAAAAAATGATTCCTTTCAATTACATTCTTTCTGTGGCTCCAAAACAGTGCAGCCAATTCTGACCAAAACCGCGCCGAAAGCTTTCAGATTTGTCAGCTTCGTTCGTTTAGTAACACTCTTCATTCTCAGTAAAAGGATTTCTAAACAACTGAGGTGGACCCTGCAGCACAAAACTAAGGCAGCATTGCATAATTGGATTTACCATTGCTTGAATGGTTCAATTAAACAGAGTCCTTCATAGTTCTTCAATATCAGTTGTAGCTCAATTAAAACACTTCCTGATTCAGAAAAGTTTAAGTTCAGATCCTAATTAAGAGAAATGAACACAAAAACCAAAAGTTGCCTTTTGTGTGAAGTACTCAGGGACTGCTACACTGTTGAAGGTGCTGGCTTTCAGGTGAAATATTAAAACAAGCCTTAAACTGCCGTGTTAGGTAGACTTAAACATCTCATAAGGTATCATTTTTGAAGAAGAATAGGGGTGAGTTCGTTCTGAGGGCCAGGGTAATATTTATTCTCTAGGTCACATCATTCAAACAGTTTACCTGGTCAATATATCACATTTGTTGAACCTTGCTGTACTCTACAGCATCCTAATTTCTTATAAAGTGCTATATCAATACAAATCCTTCTGCTGTTTATGTTACTAATCCAACAACGCTATCTGAAAAAGGAGAGGAATCATTTTCAGACCAACCTCCAGGCATGATCACCAAATCTGTGTAGCCATTCATTACATGACTAGTTCCTAGATGTACAGCCACTATCCTTAAGTGACAGTTAGATAATTTGTAGTGGTGTCAGCTATCAGAGAAATGCAAATAATAATACATTGCGAATTCTATTCGAACATGAGTGTTATTTTAGTGTTTGATTGAAATCATCGTCACAGCTCTGTCCTGACAAAGCGCCATATCGGACTTGAAACATTAACTCTGTTTTTCTCCTTCCCAAAGGCAGCCAGCCCTGCTGAGTTCTTTTCACATTTTGTTTCATTCCTGTTTTGTGTTTGCTCCAGAACATCAGTGCTAAATGATCACTGTTGTAACAAGTGCGAAATTGGCTTTTGAATGGGCAAAAAAAATCGAACTTGGCATAAAATGAGCTGTTGATTCACTATTGCACATATTACACTATCATGCAAGATAAATTTCACCTAATACACGGGAATATTATGTCAGCAAGAGGATAAAATAGTTTTCTGCAAGTCTGAATGAAATCAAGCAAATGTCACCATAACTCCCAACACAGGCATACAATAGCCTTTTTTGATTCATTTAAATGTTGAAAAGTAATCAGCTAATGTTTCCATGAGCCCTCCTATCTAAATGGACATTTCTATATAAAAATAGAACAAAAACTAGGAGTAGGCCATTCAGCCCCTCACGCCTGACCTACCGTTTTATAAGATCATGGATGATCTGTCCCAGGCCTCAACTCCTCCTTAATGTCAGCTTCTCATGGCCCTCAAGTTCCCTGATATTTTAAAATTCTACCCATCTCATCTTTAAATACTTTCAGTGATCCAGCCTCCAGGTTCTCTGGGGTAGAGAATTCCAGCCATTTACTACCCTTTTGCAGAAGAAATTCTCTTGCATCTTATTTATAAATGAATGACCCCTTATTCTGCAATTATTTTGTTTGAGATATCCCCACTAGTGAAAACATCTTCTTACATCACCTCAAAATTTTCTATATTCAAACAAGAGCACCCCTCTTTCTTCTAAACTCAAATGAATAAAGGCCTAACCTGTTTAGCCATTCTTGATAAGTCAATCACTTCGTCCAAGGATCTCATGGTGGATTTTAAATGTGCTTGGTAAGAATTACAGACACATTTCTAACTCAGTGTATCTAAAGCAAGTGGAAACACTTCAACCCTTTGAGGGTTTGCATGCTTCATATCTGCCCTGACTTGTCATATTTAAAAATGATTCTTATTGATATTTGAGCCAGTAAATGTGCCTATAAGCAAAACTTTGCTGCTGTTATCCTAATTCACATCAAGTCAGGTTCATCTATTCGTCCATTGCTCACTGCCTTTAATTGGCTTCCAGTCTGGCAATAGAACAATAATAAGATGCTCATCCTCGTTTTCAAGTCTCTCTGTGGTTTGCCTCTCCATATCCATCTAACCTTCTTGAGATCCATAAGCCTCTCAGATTTTTGCCTTTTTATTTCCATTTCCGGCTTCTCATCACCCCTTTACTTCACCCAACGGTGATGGCATTGACTTCAATTATCTAAATACTATTACTCTGAAATTTCCTTCCCAAACATCCTTACCTTTATATCTTTAAAACTTCTTAAAATCTGACCAACTAACCAAGCTTTTGGTCACCTGTCTTCATTTCTTTTCAGGTACTGTGGAGTGAAATTTTGGTCGGAGACTACGTGCGTGAAGTTGTTTGGGATATTTTACCATGTTATGCACTCTATATACAGGCACATTGCTATTGTTGAAATGGGCTTGCCTTCATTGGTACTCTGCCCTGACAGTTGGCCAAAACGAAAGCAAATCATTGAGTTTGTACAATGGACAAATCTGAAATACAGGCACAGTTTCAAAGACTTGAAGAATTGTGGAAATTACAAAAGGGAACGAGAAAGATAAAGATATATAAAAAGAATAAGTAAGCTTTAGTAACAGCTGATAGAGAAAAAAATACTATCTAAATTCTGTAGAACCCACTGACAGATCTATATATCTGTTCCTGGCATTCAGTTTTCATTATTAGTTAGAAATGATCAAATTCTATCTTGATAATAGTCTGTGATTCATGAAGTTGTTAATAAACAATGATTTTTTTCATCCATTCATGAGAAGTGGGCATCACTCACTGGGTCAGCATTTATTGCCCATTCCAAATTGCCTTTGAGAAGGTAGTGAACAGCTGCCTTCTTGAACTGCAGCAATCCAATAATAACCCCCAGGATGTTGATAGCGGGGAGATTCAGCAATGCCAATGGTTAGATAATCTCTTGTTGAAAGCAGTTATTACCAGGCACTTGTGTGGCACCAATGTTACATGTCACTTCTCAGATCAGGGATGGACATCGATCAGGTGTAATAGCATTTGGATGCAGATTGCTTCAGTGTCTGAGGAAATTGCGCGGCCATCAGCAAACATTCCCACCTCTAACCTTATGATGGAATGTAGGTCATTGAAGCAACAGCTGAAGATGGTTGGCTTAGGACACTACCCTGAGGAGCTAGGGCTGCTATGGCAAAGTGTTACTCATCATAGGACACTGACCCACTCTTGTAGCCACTTTATTTCCATAGCATGTCCAGTTCAGTTTCTGGTCAATAATAATGCCAGATGTCGATATTTGGGTTTCATGATGGCAATACCATCAAATGTTAAGGCTTGGAGGTTATGTTCCTCTTGTTAGAGATGGTCACTGTCGGGCATTTGTGTGGTAGGAATGTTAATTGCCATTTGTCAGCCCAAACCTGGATATTATCCAGGTCTTGCTGCATTTGACATGGATTAGCTCTGTATCCGAGGAGTCACAAATGGTGCAGAACATTGTGCAAACATCCCCACTTCAGGTCATATGATAGAAGGAAGGTTGTGGCTTAAAGATTTGTAGAAATATCTCCTCTTTGCTGAAAAGATAGGATATGGTTAAATTTTGTTTTGTCAACAAATATCAATTATTTCTATTTATGCTTATGATTTATTTGTATTGCAGAAAGATAATCAGTGAATTAGTATAAAATTATATAATTAATATGGATGATTTATAGCCAGTGAAGCACCAATATGTATTGGGAGCTGTTGCAACTCTGAAATAGTGCATTCACATATAGTATATCCAGCATGCATTTATCAAACACCTTTAACATCGAAACCAGCATTCAATTTAGGTAGCCTTTATTTTAACTGCGCACCTGAGCTGTGAGGTTAGAATGATGTAAGCAATGTGCAGCCAGTTATACAATGATAATCCAGTCAGGCATAATGGGTCACTGCCCATTTATGATTTGTTACTTCTCAATTATTATAATACTCTTGAGTGGCTGACAGAGGAAAGCCAGGCCCTTGGCCTCCTGTTCAAAAAAAATCAGCTCTCACTCCAGTGCAGACTGGACTGAGGCCTAAGAATGTCCTATCTTGGACCATGAGGGGGAAGTGAGGTGTATGTTCATGGACTTTCTCTCTCCCAGGTAGATGCCACTTCCTCCCTGCTCTCTCCTGCCAGTTGATGTGGTCAACAGGATTAGTGCCAGGGAAATAGGGGGCAGCCTGGTCCCGCATCCAAGAACCTCTTCTTAGCTCTGCCCTACATCCCATCCTACTCCCCGGACTGACACTGCTTCTTTTATCCTTGTGGTAAGGAAAATAGTGACTGTTAGCCTTCCTACTTGGACTGAGGATGGAAATTTAAACAGAGGTCATGGTGTACTCAGCCTTACTGTCCCATTTGTTCATCATTCTCGAGTTATCATGCTCATATCTGGGATAGCTTCGTAGCAGAGCGTTGTGACCCTCTCTCATACCCATTATGCTAATTTCCCCGTCAGTGCTCAGAATCATATTTGGTTGCTTTCTCTTTGATTTGCCCCAGAGTTTGCAAACACAGACATGTAAAAGAAGCGCAGAACTGTCTCACAGTGTTCATCTCCAGCAATGTCTGTTCCAAAGTTGAATTGTGTACATAAAGGTTGTGGTTCACACCTCTGTAACACGGTCTTCCGAGTTTGTTTAGCAGATCAAACTAGTCTGCTCATGGACAACAAAGAGGATTTGTAGCGGTCCAGACAAACTGGCACCTGTCAGCCATCTTCAAGTTGCTAGGCTCAAGAGAAAACCTGTGTGGGCTTCTAATTTATTCCAAAAACATCAAACAGGTTCGAGGCTCACTTAACTCTCAGCTAAATTATACAGCTACATGACCACTGCACCTATCACACCGGTAATTATTATCCTCAATATAATATTGACATGGATGAATTCTTTCTCAGAAGCTCACAATAATATAAAACCCATCATCACCGCTATTCAATCACTAACATTCCAATTCACATTAGGTGACTTGCAGCGTCTATTTGGATTTTTGTGACGTGGGGATAAACACTGTGCAAAGGTTTAAGAAAATAATTCCAGGAATTCCACTTACATGTATTCAGATATTGGCTATCCAAGCCATTCCCTCTCTAGAGCTTAAGTATCTTTCCAAGACTGTGGTCATCCAATACAGAATGCAGTTCTACAACTGAAGTCTTATTAATGCTTTAAAGAGCCAAGATCAAAATTACCTTTTGGTTTTATATTCTCCCTCCTTGAGCTAAAACCTTTAATCCTATTAGCTTTCTCACGCTCTTATCAACCTGAGGTCTTTCCTTTAATGTTCTGTGGCCACCTACTCCAAATCTTTTCGCTCTTGTAAAGTCTCTCAAGCTATAATTACTGCTGTTACTTTGCTTTTAAACTGAAAGGTGTCACTCCACCCTTATAGACGTTAAATTCTACACGCTGCTTTGAACCTATTCTTCCACCCTATCCTTTTGTATACCTTTTGCCCACTTAAGCTGAGGGACAGAGGCTGGGTTGCCCCACAGCCAGCAAGGGCAAGGGCTGTTGAGCAGCTGTCCAAGTCAAACTCAGACTTGAATTAAACCAAATGCCCACAACTGGCCAATTGTGGCTCATGCTTCAAAAAGGCTACACTGACAGTGGCTGAGGTGCTGAGTGACCTTTATGTTGGTTAGCGCTGCTGCCTTGCATGGCCAGGGACCTGGGTTCGATTCCAGCTTTGTGTGACTGCCTGTGTGGAGTTTGCATGTTCCCCCTTTGTCTGTGGGGGTTTCCTCCGGGTGCTCCGGTTTCCTCCCACAAGCCAAACATGTGCGGTTTAGGTGGATTGGTCATGATAAGTTGTTCCACAGTGTTCAGGGATATGTAGGCAAGGTGGATTAGCCATGGTAAATGTAGGGTTCAAGGGGTAAGTTGGGACTGGAAGGAGGAAAGGTACACACTCGATGGACAGACAGCCTCCAACTGCACTGTAGAGATTCAATGACTCTGCTTTGTTAACCATGACACTATGTTCAGCAAAGTTAACATATCCTTCACTTTAAAACACTGTTCCCCTCAATGAGAATAATTCAGGTAAATATGCTTTTGGAGTTAGAAATCACCATGTACTTGCTCCCCATACCCTACCCACCCCAATCCAATGCCCCGATGGCAGATGAACATCATTAGCTGCGCTGATAATTCTGACAGATTCACGCGTACAGTGGATTATGATTAACCCTTCCACCCTGCATTTCATGCCAGCTAGCCTGAGGGTATGGGCTTCTTCCTTTCCAAGGTTCTCGATAATCTTCTACATGTCTTCGACAGAAGCTGGCAATCCCTCGTTGCTACATGCCCTCACTTAAGAAAACTGTTGGTCTAAAATGGAGAACAGAGCCTTTCCCACCATTTTACTTGAGCCGAATCCAATGAAAGATCTGTAGGCAGGTTAGGTCCCTTCTTAAATATCTAAAACACAAATGAACAAACGAAAAGCAAGAGCGTCTTTTGTTTTACAGAACTCTCAATAACAGACATTTAAACAGCTCTGAGGAAGGGAATGGAAATAAGATGGAACACATCAACTGATATTCAAATAGAAAGAACCAATTTTCTAATCATCATAGAATCACATGCAGAGCATCCAAGCTTTGCTGGAAACCAATCTCCAAACAAGAAAATGAATATCACTCAAATAAATTACCTTTCTGTCTGTGGAGGCATAAGTAAATCTGCACAGTTCCTATTCAAATACCACCTGAAATAAAAGTCCTGTCTGCACCACCAGATATTGCCCTGACAAACCTCACCTTCAGGGGATCTGCACTATAAAGATGAATTTCTTCAAGATAGTGACACGTACACATTAGAATTCAGAACGTTGTTCAGTTTACAGTCTCAGTTGGCAATGTGATTAAAATTCTTTTGACTTTTAAAATTTCCTTGTATATATACATTTTTTACACCTATATGTGGTTATTTATGAGGATTTCATTCAGCAACATGAGCCCCAGAGGAATGAAACTCTGTTTTGACTGCTTTCTATTTCCTCTCACTCTGCAGAGACAATCATTTATCACCTCGCAGTTCAACGGATGGAAAAGCCAGACCAGCCAAGTGAAAATTAAGTAAGATCTGGATTGCTTTCAAGAACAAGATCTTACGGTGACCCAATATAAACAAAGATAATAGCCCAGCACTGGAGAGCAAAGGTTAGGATTTTCAGTTCAGATTCAAGGTTAGGGTTAATGTTAACTTAATGTTTGGGATAGGGTGTTCTGAGTTTAGGTTTGAAGGCATTAATATTCAGTACTCGCGCAAAAGATCAAACTGACAGTCCACAAAATACACTCAAACATGAAAAGACAGCTGTCACAGGTACAATAAGCCAGTGGCTTTCTCCTACGCTCTAACTATTCTATGATTTGAACTACATTTCAAACAATTTAGCATATTTGAGTCTTCATATATTTTATGACCAGTCCACAGGCAAAGTTTCCCAATTCATTATTGTTTCAGATGGGAACCCCGAAAGCATTAAACTCCCAGGTGACGAAGGTAAACTGGCTCCCCCTCTTTATTCACCCATTCACTTACTTGGTCAGAACAAAGGTAATTTTAAGAAGAGGATCACTTCCTTGTGAACACCATTCTCCCAGATCAAATGAATTTATGAAGCCATGGGGTGGCAGGGTGTCTCAGTGGTTAGCACTGCTGCCTCATAACACCAGGGACCTGGGTTCAATTCTGTGCACCCCCCCCCCCCCACCGCCTCAGGTGACTGTCTGTGTGGAGTTTTCACATTCTCCCAATGTCCACGTGGGTTTCCTCCCACAGTCCAGAGGTGTGCAGGTTAGATGGATTGGCCATGCTAAATTGCCTATAGTGTTCAGGGATGTGGAGTTTAGGTGGGTTATAGGGGGATGGGTCAGTGTGGACTTGTTGGGCCAAAAGGGCCTGTTTCCACACTGTAGGGATTCTATGAATTCGGGCAGTAATTGGCCGGGTTGGATTTGTCCTGGTTTTTATGTACAGAACATACCTGGGCAATTTTCCTCATTGTCGAGTAGATACCAGTGTTGTAACTGTACTGGAACAGCTCGGCTAGGGGGGCTGCAAGTTTTGGAGCACACATCTTCACTACTATTGCTGAAATGTTGTCAGGGCCTGTAGCCTTTACAGTATCCAATGTCTCCAACCATTTCTTTATAACAAAGTGGAGTGAATTGAATTGGCTGAAGACTAGTATCCCCAATGCTGGAGATAGCTGCAGGAGGCCAAGATAGATCATTCACTCAGCACTTCTGGCTGAAGATTGCTGCACTGATGTGCTGGGCTCTTCCATCACTGAGGATGGGGATATTTGTGGATCCTCCTCCTCCAGTGAGTTGTTTAATTGTCCTCCACCATTCACGACTGGAAGCAGCAGGACTGTAGAGCTTAGATCTAATCTATTGTTTGTGGATGACTTAGCTCTGTCTATCACTTGTTGCTTTCACAGTTTGGCGTGCAAATGATCCTGTTTAGTGGCTTCACCAGGTTGATACCTCATCCTCAGGTATGCCTGGTCCTGCTCCTGGCATGCCCTCCTGCACTCTCCATTGAACCAGGGTTGATCCCCTGGCTTGATGGTAATGGTTGTGTGGGGGATAAGACCGGCCATGAGGTCAGATTGTTCTGGAGTGAAAATTCTGTTGCTGTTGGTGGCCCACAGCGCCCAGTCTTGAGTTGCTAGATCTTTTGCTGGACAGATGCAACTGCAGCTGGCAGGTTGTCAAGGATGAGGTCAAGTGTGTTTTTCCCTGTTGTTGGTTCCCTTACCATCTGCCGCAGACCCAGTCTAGCAGCTGTGTCCTTTAGGACTCAACCAGCTTGATCAGTAGTACTGCTTTTGGTGGTGAACATTGAAATCCACCACCTAAAGAACATTTTGTGTCCTTGTCATCCTCAGTCCTTCCTCTAAGTGTTGTTCGACATTGAGGAGTACTGATTCATCAGCTGAGGGAGGGCAATATGTGGTAATCAGCAGGAGGTTTCCTTGCCCATGCTTAACTTGAAGCCATGAGACTTCATGGGACACAGAGTCAATGTTGAGGACTCCCAGAGCAACTCCCACTCAATTGTGTCCCACTTGTTGCCCCCTCTGCTGGGTCTGTCCTGCTGGTGAGACAGTACATATCCAGGGATGGTGGTGGAGTCTGGGGCATTGATTGTAAGGTACAATTCTGTGAGTATGACTATATCAGGCTGATCCTTGCCTAGTTTGTGAGACAGCTCTCCCAACTTTGGCACTAACCCGAAGATGTTAGTAAGGAGGACTTTACAGGGTCAACAGGGCTGTTTCTACCATTATCTTTTACACTGCTTAAGTCGATGCCAGGTGATTGGTCCAGTTTCATTTCTTTGAGACTTTTAGAACATAGAACATAGAACATAGAAAAGTACAGCACAGCACAGGCCCTTCAGCCCACAATGTTGTGCCGTGGAATAATCCTAATCCAAAAATAAAATAACCTAACCTACATTTCCCTCAATTCACTGCTGTCCATGTGCATGTCCAGCAGTTGCTTAAATGTCACTAATGGCTCTGCTTCCACGACTACCACTGGCAAACTATTCCATGCGCTCACAACTCTCTGGGTGAAGAACCTCCCTCTGATGTCTCCTCTATACCTTCCTCCTAACATCTTAAAACTATGACCCCTCGTGGCAATTAATCCTGCCCTGGGAAAAAGTCTCTGGCTAGTGATTGGTACAACTGAGTAGTTTGCTAGGCCATTTCAGAGGGCAGTTGAAAGTCAACCATATTGCTGTGGTCTGGAGTCACATGTAGGCCAAACCAGGTATGGGTGGCAGGTCTCCTCCCATAAATGAACCAGTTGGACTTTTTCCCCAACAATCGGCAATGATTTCATGGTGGTCAGTAGATTCTTAATTCCAGGCATTTTTCCTGAATTCAAATTCTACCATCTGCTGTGGTGGGATTCGAGCCTGGATCCCCAGAACATCAGCCAGATTTCTGGGTAAATAGTCTGACGATTATACCACTAGGCCACAACCTATCCCTACCGGGCACAGTATCAAGGAAACTTTAATTTCACTTTAAAAGGCTTGAGGGAGCCTTTTAGATACTGTATCTAAACCGATAACGTCTCTGTCCTGAGAACTTTTGATGGGATATAGAATAAGTTTTACTTTCAGTTTAAAACAGTAGAGCACCAATCCTGAAGACACCAGTTGAACAGATCTCCATCAGTAAGCCACATTTAGCAGATTAGAAACATCTGTGGGGACAAATAAATAATCACCATGCTGATCAACTGCTGAAGATCATCAGATCTATTGATTACAGCTATTATAATGGCAACATCAAAAAGCACTCAGCACCATCTGGTTTCCAAACTGTCTTTAGACTCTGGAATGCGCTGTCCAAGAGATGGTGCAAGCAGACTACAGGAGCTTTATTCATTCAACTACCAGCACAATGTGCGAAACGGGTTCTTGCTATATCACATGATTCTGTGGTTCCAGGTTCGTTGCAACCATACAATCCATTAAGAGTCAATTTTACTCTGCTTCGTTGTCAGAGATACATTAACTTGTACCAATTTCTATGGCAACCAGCCATGAAATCCAATGTCAAAACCCATAAAGCTAACTGTGCCAGGTTAAAAACAGCTATGTTTAATATTAGGTCAACTGAAACATTTCAACATTGTTGCAGTAATAAATATGTTATTGTTGTATTCCCAGCAATGTTTCCACATGGCTCCAGTAGCTATCAAGTTTTTAACAGCTGGGCAGCTGTGACTTGATCTTGGCTCACTGTCCTGGTTTTTTTTTAACTCATAAACAGATACAGCCCAGACAGAGTCAGACAATTGGTTCCATGTAGGTATAAATAGCCCTAAGGCACAGGAGGAAACTTTAGAACACCACATTCCATGAAAGAAGGAAAGTACTTCCTTGTAGTGTTAAAAGATGTTGAAATTAGGAAAATGACATTTGCCAGCTAGTTGGGTTGAGCTACCTTTCATCTGGAAAGTTGGAAAAGGAAAACAACTTTCGGCGTTCAGAATTAAACACCTGAATGCTTCAAACATCAACTTGACTTCTCTGTTTCTTATCCTCAAGTATTTATTACCGGACTGTCATTATCCCCGAGTCGCCTTGTATATCAAACGAATCAACAATCTGACTTCCAACTGTTATCTCCTTTCTCGAATTCATTTCCTCCATGTGTAATTCCTGACAGTAATTTCTATGAGTAAATTATCGGAATATTACTTTCTCCCTCATTGCTGGAAGGCACTGACTCCTGATCACGCATAGTACCCACGCGTCAATATCAGAACATTGCCATTATTGTCAATTCTGGTCACTGTTACTAAAGAGGAATGATTCTGCAATCTATTAATTTGAGGAATGCCTGGAAGATACACAGGATATGTATCAAGAGAGTACTACAGGCTGACCTGTCCGTCTGAGCGAGTGTCATTTCCAACCGGGAGCATCGGAATTATAGCATTGTGTTGCTGGGGCTGTCACCATCAAATGTAAGAAAATCAACTACTTAATTTGCATAATGCATGTCATATTGCAATATATCCTGATCAAATCGAATTGACATGAACAGTCCACACTTTCTCCCTCATTGCTGGAAGGCACTGACTCCTGATCACGCATAGTACCCACGCGTCAATATCAGAACATTGCCATTATTGTCAATTCTGGTCACTGTTACTAAAGAGGAATGATTCTGCAATCTATTAATTTGAGGAATGCCTGGAAGATACACAGGATATGTATCAAGAGAGTACTACAGGCTGACCTGTCCGTCTGAGCGAGTGTCATTTCCAACCGGGAGCATCGGAATTATAGCATTGTGTTGCTGGGGCTGTCACCATCAAATGTAAGAAAATCAACTACTTAATTTGCATAATGCATGTCATATTGCAATATATCCTGATCAAATCGAATTGACATGAACAGTCCACAGAGGAACATCACTCTCAAGTGGTGAGAAACTAAGGGGTGTATTTTCATTCTGCTCGCTGCATCAATAAATACCCACGATGAGGCTGGTCACCTCGACAAGATTGATTACTTGCAAATCTGCCCAGTTCCTGGTGCCGTAGATGTTGGGGTGCATTTCAGGTGTCCAGTTGCAACTCAGTATGACAAATAGGCCCCGGCAGATATAAAAGAAAGGATTGTCTTTGTGTAGTGTGCAGTCAGTCATTCTGCAATTAATTGTACTAAGAAATGAGTGCTCTTCAAAGTTTAAAATCACCCAATTGCCTTTGCAACGCCAGTTGGCAGGAACACACTGAGTCTCAGAACTTCATGATGTGTTCCAGCATGCCTGATATTCTTTCTGGCACTAAGTGGCAGGCAGCTGGATTCTCCTCCCTCATCCCATTACAGACATATCAGGGAGCTGATGTGACAGCTGCTGAGGAACTTTTGTCCTTGAGACTCTCACAAAGTTTCAATCCAGATATATCTTATTAACTCTTGTTAACTACTTCCCTCTAACTGCACCAAGAGCTCTATGAAAGATTAAGATCAACATAAAACCATGCCTCCCTGGCTTAGAAGGTTTTCAACCATTGTGTTGGAACTATAATGTTGGAATAAATAGGAGCATAAAAATCTTCTACAGTAGGTGAAAAGTGGCAGCATTTCTATCTATTCCAAACAGTTACATTTGCCACTCTTGTTCCTGTTTAAAGATCCAAAACAATTTCATTTTGGAGTACAACTCATTTGTCAAGGAACTTGCTGTTATTTCTTGTTACATCTAAAATAATACAAGAATGAAGGAAATCCTAATGCATGTGTGTTTGAGAGAGAGAAAGAGAGACAAAGAAAGAGAGAAAGAAAAAGAGAAAGAAAGAGAGAGAGAAAGAAAGAAAAAGAAAGAGAAAGAGAGAGAGAGAAGGAAGCAAGGACGGGAGAGAATGTATTAGGGTTAGAGAGAGGAAGGGAGAGAGAAAGGAAAGAAAGAAGGGAGAATTTGTCTATAGCTGTGGGCATCATTGCCAACATTTATTGGCCATTCTTAATTGTCCTTAAGAAGGTGGTGGCAAACTATCTTCATGAATTACTGTAACTCATGTGATGAGGTTATACAGATGGGGATCCGGGATTTTAACTCAATGAAAATGAAAGATCACAAAATACAATCAGCACAGTGGCGCAGTGGTTAGCACTGCTGCCACACAGTGCTAGGGACCTGGGTTCGATTCCACCCTCGGGCAATTGTCTGTGCGGAGTTTGCACATTCACCCTGTGTCTGTGTGGGTGTCCTCCCACAGTCCACAGATGAGCAGGTTAGGTCAGTTGGCTAAACTAAATTGCCCATAGTGCCCAGGGATGTGTAGGTTAAGTGGATTAGCCATGGGAAGTACAGGGATAGGTTGTCAGGGGCTGGGGGTCAGTGAGTCTGAGTGGGATGCTGTGTTGGGCTGAATGGCCTGTTTCTACACTATAGGGGTTCAATGACAGTTTATGTTCTCTGTAACTGACATACTTTCAACTGCAGGGACCAGTTTTCTGTAAATAAAGGAAAGATGTTTGAACTTTGTGCCTTTTTTGACTCACTTTGAAGAATGGCTCCCATTGCTTGCTCACCAACCAGAGTCAACTTGTCAATTAGTATCCCTATTCTCCTGTAATATAAAATGTTTGATTGTTTGTAATATATAAATATGTGATTGTTTGTAATTTGGCATTCTTGCACTTGTCCTGATAAATGCATGAGAAAGACTTCAGCAACATGCCTCTCCTTTTATCAACATTCAAGAGATATAATTCTGAGCCAAGTAGTCATGTGGCTTGGAGGGGAACTTGCAAGTGGTGATGACCATAGTACCTCCTGCATTCATTCCTCCAGGTGGGAGTTGTCTGGGTGGTGCCATTGAAAGAGCCCTGGCAAGTTGCACAGTATGTCTTGTAGATGTCACTCACTGCTGCCACCTAGTGCTGGTTGTGGAGAAGGCTTAATGTCCTGGATGGGCTGTTCTGTCAGAAAAGCTGTTTTCCCCTGTACAGTGCTAACCTTCTTGAGTGTTCTTGGTGTTCTGGTTCTTCATTTTAACCTATGAACATTTTGCACCAGCTGAAGACAGAGAAAGAAATTGTCCCATCAAATTTGCAGTATGATTTAAGCTTGAAAATCTACCTGGTTCACATCTTATCAACACAAAATTGGCAATAGGAATAGAAACTTCTTTTCACAGGGTGACAGAGTTGTGAACAGATTTTAATCAAAAATATTTTGTGCTAAACTGATTAACTTTTAAAACATTCAAGATTGAATTGGGGCTCTTTGAGCCCATGTACCAACAAGGAAAATGATATTTAAGAGATATTACACACTCCCTGGCTCTCCTTTCCATTGAATTATGTTAAATAGTTGGAATGGTCTATGGACTAGACAATTTTAAAGTGAGGTAATGGATAGTCTGGTAAGCCTTGGTAATAATCAGAGAACAAACAGAGGGTTAATTTTGACAGAAGTACAAACCTCCCTTTCCACAAGTTTGGAGTATAAACACTGGGTCGGCCATTTGGGCTCATTGGTATCTGAAGTTCTATAACTACTGTGTAATCTACTAGTAAGACAATGGAGTCAGTCATTGGCAAACAGGGAAATGCTACCTAGGGGTATGGGTGCTTATGCTTTTTACCTATCTTTTCATGGTTACCATCTCACACTCTAAGGTAAGATGAATCTTTACAGGTAGAATAATCACTTATTGAGAAGGAACGGGACTAGTGGGTCAAAAGATCCATGAACCTCCCGGAGTTTTAATTGACTTGCGGGTCTTTGACAAGTTGCTGTGCTTCTGTTTTGCCGATCTTGCCCATGAGCTGTGAATCTGTGGCATGGAGGTTCACCCTTTGAACATATCCAGACAGAGATCAATAGATTTCTGGATGTGAAAGCTACGAAGGCATATTGGGATGGTGAGGGGAAAATGGCAATGAGGTAGATGATCAGCAATGATCTGATTAAATGGTAGGGCAGCCTTGAGATACAGAATGGCCAATTCAGCTCCTACTTCCCGATGCTCCTAATTTTTTTAAAATCAACCTGTTCGGGGGTATTCTGACGCATCTCTGGAGCAGGTGGAATCTGAACCCAGGTCTTGTAGGCCAACCAAAGGGGTACTACCATTACACCACAAGAGTCCCTTTCCAATGTACCTATATATTTTCTAAACAATCTGTCAGAGATGTTCTGACACATCTCCAGAGCAGGGGGTACTTGAACCTGAGTCTCCTGGCTCAAAGGTAGGATATTACCACTGTACCCCAAGAGCCTCGTTCCAATGCTTCTGTGTTCCTATGAGGAATATAGTGCACCTGCTCTCACATTTTATCTATACTAAATCATACTGTTTTAGTTGGCTCCATGGCTGTGTGAATTTATACCACGTGATTTCGACCAGAGATGCATGTTTCAACTGTTGTGTCATCTAGCTCCTAACCTCTTAGCAGATTAAAAACACAAGAGAGTGTAAAGCTTTGTCTTGTTTGAGCAAATGATTAATAAAGCGCATGACTTTTGATCTATGCTGCAGACAGTTAAGAATGTGAGGAAAGAAATGGTCTGTTCAATCTTAGTGATCATCAGGGGCAAGTTTTAAGTTTTTTTCTACTATTATTACATATTGCACTTTGTAGATTGCTGACAAAGAGGTAGAAAATGTTGGGATTTGCAGAGCTAGCTCAGATTTGCTCGGAGCTGGGATTGCATCCAAGGCAGTTCTTGAAAAAAAAAACCCACTTGCTCTGTTCAGACAAGATTCAACAAACTACAGCTAACTTCTACCACATTTTTACATTATGAGCACCACGTGTCAAATTATGTTAGAATAGCTTTTTTTAATCTCTGAATCTTGACTTCATATTCCACCTGGATCAATGGGATTAAGGATCCATTCTATACCAATTGAGAGTATTGGCACAATGAGCTTAAATCAGAGCATGATGTTCCCCAGAATTTGGCACTAGGTGGCACTAACTTGTCTGATCTCTCTAAAGGAAACAAAAAGAGTAGCTGTAAATGTCACAGCCCGACGCTTGGGGCTGGTCCTGTCCGACTGTGAGGCCAAGTAAAAAGACTGAAAACAAAAATATGCTGGGGAACACAGTGGGTCAGGCAGCTTCCACGGAGCGAGAACAAACATTAGGTCTTCAGGTCAGAAGGCATACAAAAGCAGGGTTATAGTCCAACAGAGATAAGGGGAACTGCAGATGCTGGAGAATGCGAGATAACAAGGTGTGGAGCTGGATGAATCTTTTTCTGATGAAGGATCTAGGCCTGAAACCTCAGCTTTTGTGCTCCTAAAATGCTGCTTGGCCTGCTGTGTTCATCCAGCTCCACACTTTGTTATCTCTTATAGTCCAACAGGTTCATTTGAAATCAGAGCTGACTTGAAGTGCGGAGGGACAGCATTTACGCAATAGCTGTGGGGCGTGGAGTTATTAGACAGCTGGGAGAGAGAGGGTGCTGCTAGTGCAGATTAAGTGATCGGAATATGAGAATGGCAGAATAATGGAGTGTCCAACTGCCAAACAGGAAAAAAACAGAAAGTCCCATTGGAGTGAGGAGAGGGGAGAGAGGACGTGGTAACAGAGAATGCAACTAGTAAAGCCAAAAGAAAAGGAAAGAATGGGAGTGGGTTCACAATCTGAAGGTACAGAACTCAATATTAAGTCTTGAAAGCTGTGATGTGCCTAGTCTGAAGATGAGATGTTGTTCCTCCAGTTTTTGCTGTAATTGGCTGGCGCGCTGCAGCATGCCGAGTACAGACAAGTGGCCATGTGAGCAGGGTGCTGTGTTAAAATGACCGGCTACAGGATGTTTGGGGTTGTGCTTGCGCTCAGACTGGAGGTGTCCTGCAAAGCATTCACCCAGTCTGCTTTTGGTTTCTCCAATGTAGAGTCGGCCACATTGGGTCCAGTGAATACAATACACAAGATTGGAGGAAGTACAGGTGAAATGCTGCGTCACTAGGAAAGACTGTTTAGGCCCATGGATGTTGAGCAGGGAGGAGGTGAAGGGGCAGGTGTTGCATCTTCTGCAGTTACACAGCAAAGTGCCATGGGAAGTGGGATGATGTTGGAGCTTGTCTGTTTGACATTGATCTCTGAAGGTGGAAGGAAATGTTGATAGGGTGGCGAAAAAGGCATATGGAACACTTGCCATTATCAATCGAGGCATGGATTATTTAAGCAGGAAAGTCATGGTAGGATTTCATAGAACTTTAATGAGGCCACATTGAGAGTACTGTGTGTAGACCTGGTCGCCGCATTACAGGAAGGATGTGATCGCACTGGAGTGGGTGCAGGGGAGATTCACCAGGATGCTGCCTGGGATGGAGAAGTTCAGTGATAAGGAAAGGTTGGATAGTCTTAAGTTGTTTTCGTTGGAGCAGGGAAGACTTGGGAGTGATTTGATTAAGGTCTACAAGATTATGTGGGGCACAGACAGACTGGATAAGGAGCAGCTGCTTCCCTCTCAGTCACAAGGGAACACAGGTTCAAGGTGAGAGGCAGGAGGAGTTGTGGACGGAGTGGAGGGCTGCACTAGATTACAATGGGACATTGACAGGATGCAGAGCTGGGCAAAGAAGTGGCAGATGGAATTCAACCCAGAAAAGTATGAAATTCTTCATTTTGGAAGGTTGAATTTGAATGCAGAATACAGGGTTATTGGCAGGATTCTTGGCAGTGTGGAGGAACAGAAGGATCTTGGGGTCGATGCCCATAGATCCCTCAAAGTTGTGACCCAAGTTGATAGGGTTGTAAAGAAGACATATGGTGTAAAGGCTCTCATTGCCAGGGGAATTGAGTTTAAGAGCCGTGAGGCTATGCTGCAGCTCTATAAAACCCTGGTTAGACCACACTTGGAGTATTATGTTCACTTCTGGTCACCTCATTACAGGAAAGATGTGGAAGCTTTTGAGAAGGTACAGAGGAGATTTACCAGGAAGCTGCCTGGACTGGAGGGCAGGTCTTAAGAGGAAAGGTTGAGGGAGCTAAGGCTTTTCTCACTGGACCAAAGAAGGATGAGAGGTTTACAAGATGATGAGAGGCATAGTTAGAATGGATAGTCAGAGAATTTTTCCCAGGGTGGAAACGACCATTACGAGGGGGCATAATTTTAAGGTGTTTGGAGGAAGGTATAGGGGAGATGTCAGAGGCGGACTCTTCACACAGAGAGTGGTGGGCATGTGGAATGCGCTGCCAGCAACTGTAGTGGAGTCAGATATTTTGGAGACTTTTAAATGACTCTTGGATGGATGCAGGGAGGATAGTAAGATGTAGGGTATGCAGGATTGATTGATCTTAGTAGGATAATAGGTCAGCGTGACATCGTGGGCCAAAGCGCCTGTATTGTACTTTGTTCTATGTTCTGAAAGCTTTTCCCTCTCACCTTAAATCTATGACCTCTCATTTGGACTCTCCTATACTTGGGAAAAGACCTTCACCTTATCCCTACCTGTCACGATTTATAAGCTTCTATAAGGCCACCCCTCAGCCTCTGATGCTCCAGGGCCTCTTCTAACCTTATGTTGGAAGGAAGGTCATTGATGAAGCCGCCAAAGGTGGCTTGTTCTAGGACACTGCCCTGAGGAACTCCTACAGAGTGTAGTGTGGATTAAGCACTGAAGTTTCAGAGAAGGCCTAGGTCTACAAGTGATTGCCTGAGAGGGAAGAGCCTCAGATTGAATATTAGTCTCATCCAATAATATAAATATTTGCTTCCAGCTTAAGACCAAAGTTCAGAGACTTACCTGGATATGTGCTATCCTTGCAAAAGAAACAGCATGTTTACACTTGCATAAGTCATAAGTTCAGCCCTGTAAAAGTCACATGACGTGTCTTGACAGAGGAGATAGAAAGGAACGCTCCCTGTTGGTGTCAGGATTGAGTGCCAGAGGGCATCAAATTAAGGAAATTAGCAAAAAAAAAGCATTGGTGACAGAAGAACAAGCCTTTGTGTGCAGTGAGCAGTTAGCGAGTCAGATGTTCTTGCAGCAAGGGTGATGGAGGTGGATACAAACTTGACCTTCCAAAGGAATAGTTATCTGAAGAGAAAATATCAGCAGGACCATCGAGAAAAAGCAAGGCTGTGGGAGAAGGTGAATTATTCTTGCAGTGAGCCACCATGGACGTGACAGGTAGAATGACCACTTTCTGTGTGCTGACTGTTCAACATTACTTTGATTTTTACATACATATACCCCACAGATTCCCATTAGCACGCTGGGTCTAAGGATCCATGCAGTTAGAGTTGTAAATGTTCAAACACTAATGAATCTCAAAAAGAAAAAACTCTTGTCTTAACAAGTTGAGGTGTATTGCGTGACAGCAACTAGGTGTGCATTGTATTAGCTGGTTGGGCACTGGTACTAAAGCTAGCTGGGACCCTCTCCAATACAATTTTAATTTGGACCCCTCCCTCACTTTTGTCTTGTTTTATTGCATTTTTCTGGGCTGTGCTTGGAAATTGTTCTTTTGATTAGGAATGCTGGTGATTTGGCAGTGGGAAAAAGAAACATTCAGAGGTATTTAAAAAAAAATCTAGAGGGGAACACAGAACACACAAATATCACCTTTGACATCCAAGACTATTCATCTTCATCCTTGACTGTGAGGCATCACCAAATTGAGTGGAGTTCAATTTGGTCTCCAACGTCCACCCTTCCAGAAACTTTATCTTTGATAAGGGAAACTTGTAACACATCAACTTGTAAAATCCACATTAGTCTGATCTTCACACCTTACTATCCATACAGGTCACATCTTCAGGCCCCGCCAAGAAAGTCCCATGGGAGCATAAGTGAAAGTCTCAAAACATCAGCTTTCCTGTTCCTCTGATGCCGCCTGGCCTGCTGTGTTCGTCCAGCTGCACACCTTGTTATCTCAGACTCCAGCATCAGCAGTTCCTACTATCTCTAAGTAGAAGTCAAACCTTCACAGCTTAAAAGTGGAATGGTAGTTCTCATTTCTGGAAACTCAATGCATATGTCTGGATCTCTTACCCAAATACCTGTACTCATAACAATTATCTCTGCACTTTCCAATGCAAGCTAAAGAAACACCTAGAGCTCAAGGATGATCCAAAAGTTAAACATTTAGAAAATCGTTCAGGTTTGGAATGGCTTCTTAGCTCATCTCTGCAAAAATGTTGAAAGGTTAAAGCTATTTTACAGAGCTCGCATTTTAACTTTAGACAGAAGGATGAAACAAGTGAAGGAAGAAGCCACATTTCCATAATGCAAGAAGAAACACTGAGACCATTTGCAATTGCTGGTAATTCTAACATTGTATTTGGAATTGCTTTGATCTGCAGACACATGCCTTCTGTTTGAAGTCATCATACATTATTGATAGTTTCAACTCACATTGAATCAGCCCCGCTTGACAGGAGATAATGACCCCCCAATTGGGATGCAATAAAAGGCCTTTTTTGCTTTCATTGCAAATTGCCAATTGCATCTGATCAGTAGAATTTGAGTGATAAGGCAGTTTTCAAGAAGAAAGCGAGAAGTCCCAGGCTTCAGACATGATGTGGCAGTGTCTACATGAACATGTTTAGAAACCAGTGGCATTATTAAAATAAAGCAAATGGCTCTTCTCATACAAGGTTTGTGGTTGATTATATATTATTTCCTCTGGGAAATGACGCCTACCCTCAAACACCCAAATAGTTCACTTAAAGCTAAGGTGTCACCAGAAAAGTTAGTAGCCAACACCCTCTGTCTCAAATTAATTAGCCACCAAAATGATCAGCCTGTCTACATATCACCCGAAGTCAACTTCTGAAACTTTGGCTTTTTTCTTTCATTCTGCCCCAACTCATCCAGGCTACTTACTTTCTTGCTATGCCTGCCTTTTTGTAGGTTACATGGAACAATCCCTCTTCTGTACCTACACCAGCCCTAAACCCCACCTCTTCCTCCATTACACTGATGACTGTATCAGCATCACCTCGTGCTCCCACAAGGAGCTCAAACAGTTCATCCACTTCACTAACACGTTACACCCCAACCTCAAGTTCATCTGGACCATCTACAACATATCCCTCACCTTCCTGGACCTCTCAGTCTCCATCTCAGGCAACCACCTAGAAACCGAAATCCATTTCAAGTCCACCGACTCCCACAGCTACCTAGAATACACCTTCCTGCAAAAATGCCATCCCCTATTCCCAATTCCTTTGCCTCCACCACATCTGCTCCCCGGATGAGGCATTCCACTCCTGTACATATCAGATGTCCTCGCTTTCAATGACTGCAACCTCCCCCCACCACCTCCCCCAACCACCAGCAGTGGCCGAGAACATCCTCGACCATGTCTCCCGCATTCCCCGCGCCTCATCCGTCACACCCTGTCCCCGCAATAACCACCAAAAGAGAATCCCCATTGTCCTCACATACCACCCCACCAACCTCCAGATACAACACATCATCCTCCAACACTTCCGCCATCTACAATCCGACTCCACCACCAAAGATATTTTTCCCTCTCCACCTTTGTCTGCTTTCTGGAGGGACCACTCTCTCCACAACTCCCTTATCCGCTCCACACTCCCCTCCAACCCCACCACACCCGGCACCTTCCCCTGCAACCGCAGGAAGTGCTACACTTGACCGCACACCTCCTCCCTCACCCCCATCCCAGGCCCCAAGGTGACTTTCCACATCAAGCAGATGTTCCACTGCACATCTGCCAATGTGGTTTACTGCATCCACTGTACATGGTGTGGCCTCCTCTACATTGGGGAAACCAAGCAGAGGCTTGGGGACCACTTTGCAGAACACCTACGCTCGGTTCGCAGTGAACAACTGCACCTCCCAGTAGTGAACCATTTCAACTCCCCCTCCCATTCCTTCGACGACATGTCCATCATGGGCCTCCTGCAGTGCCACAACGATGCCACCTGAAGGCTGCAGGAACAGCACCTCATATTCCGCTTGGGAACCCTGCAGCCTAATGGTATCAATGTGGATTTCACAAGCTTCAAAATCTCCCCTCCCCTGACTGCATCCCAAAACCAGCCCAGCTCGTCCCCGCCTCCCTAACCTGTTCTTCCTCTCACCTATCCCCTCCTCCCATCTCAAGCCGCACCTCCATTACCTACCTACTAACCTCATCCCACCCCCTTGACCTGTCTGACCTCCCCGGACTGACGTATCCCTTCCCTACCTCCCCACCTACACTCACCTCTACAGGCTCCATTCCCGCACCTTTAACTTGTTTGTCTCCTCTCCACCTATCTTCTCCTCTTTCCATCTTCGATCTGCCTCCCCCTCTCTCCCTGTTTGTTCTGGAGTCTCTCCTCCTGCCCTATTTCTGCTGGGAGGCATTTCTAATTAAGGGTCTAGGCCCGAAACGTCAGCTTTTGTGCTCCTAAGATGCTGCTTGGCCTGTTCTGTTCATCCAGCTCTACACCTTGTTATCGCTGCTTATTTTCTTTATGTCTTTATTCAAAGTGAGCATCTGTTCAATCAAATATATATGATGAGTGTTTTCATAATGGAATATTTATTCAATGGTGCTTTGCCAGACATCCATCCAATGTGGCTGCTCCAATGATCCAGTCTCATGATTTATTTCTTGTATGTGGATGCTATGAATTCAGCAGTTTACAATTGTCTCATTGCAAAATATAATATTCAAAGTGAAAATGTTGTAAGGCGAGTGACAACCGTAGCCTCGTGTCAGAAACCTGTTGTGGGCGACCTGATAGAGGTCTACAAGATTATGAAGAGCATGGACAGAGTGGACAGACAGAAGCCTTTTCCCCAGGGTGGAAGTGTCAATTAGCAGGGGCCATGGGTTTAAGGTGCAAGGGGGAAGGTTTAAATATGATGTACAAGGCAAGTCTTTTACACGGAGAGTGAGTGCCTGGAACTCGCTGCTGTGGGGGTGGTGCTACTGGAAGCAGATGCTTTGGTGCCTTTTAAAGGTGTCTTGTCAAATACATGAATAGCATGGGAATAGAGGGATATGGTCCCCTGAAGCATAGGGGGTTTTAGTTGTGACTGGCAGCGTGTTGGTACGGGCCTGGAGGACCGAAGGGCGTGTTCTTGTGCTGTAATTTTCTTTGCTCTAAACATAGAATATAGAACATAGCAAAGTACAGCACAGTACAGGCCCTTCAGCCCACTATGTTGTGCCGTGGAATAATCCTAATCCAAAAATAAAATAACCTAACCTACATTCCCCTCAATTCACTGCTGTCCATGTGCATGTCCAGCAGTCGCTTAAATGTCACTAATGACTCCGCTTCCACACTACCACTGGCAAACTATTCCATGCGCTCACCACTCTCTGGGTGAAGAACCCCCCTCTGACATCTCCTCTATATCTTCCTCCTAACACCTTAAAACTATGACCCCTCATGGCAGTCAATCCTGCCCTGAGGAAAAGTCTCTGGCTATTGACTCTATCCATGCCTCTCATTACCTTGTACACCTTGATCAGGCCACCTCTCTTCCTCCTTCTCTCCAGAGAGAAAAGTCTGAGCTCAGTCAACCTCTCCTCATAAGACAAGCCCTCCAGTCCAGGAAGCATCCTGGTAAACCTCCTTTGCACCCTCTCCAAAGCCTCCACATCTTTCCTATAATAGAGCGACCAGAACTGGACACAATATTCCAAGTGTGGTCTCACCAGGGTTTTGTAGAGCTGCAGCATAACCTCGCGGCTCTTAAACTTGATCCCCCTGTTAATGAAAGCCAAAACACCATATGCTTTCTTAACAACCTTATCCACTTGGGTGGCAACTTTGAGGGAGCTATGCACTTGAACACCAAGATCCCGCTGTTCCTCCACACTGCCGAGAATCCTGCCTTTAATCCTATATTCAGCATTTAAGCTCGACCTTCCAAAATGCTTCGCCTCGCATTTATCCGGATTGAACTCCATCTGCTACTTCCCAGCCCAGCTCTGCATACTGTCAATGTCTCACTGAAGCCTGCAATATCCTTCGATACTATCAACGGCACCTCCAACCTTTAAGTCATCAGCAAACATACTAACTCACCCCTCAACCTCCTCATCCAAGTCATTTATAAAAACTACAAAGAGCAGAGGCCCAAGAACAGAGCCCTGCGGGACACCACTCAGCACTGACCTCCAGGCAGAATACTTACAATCTACAACCATTCTCTGCCTCCTGTCAGCCAACCAATTCTGAATCCAGGCAGCCAAATCACCCTGTATCCCGTATCTCCTGACTTTATGAATGAGCCTGCCGTGGGGAACCTTATCAAATGCCTTGCTGAAGTCCCTGTACACTACATCCACTGCTCGACCCTAGTCAACCTGTCTCGTGACTTCCTCAAAGAACTCAATAAGATTTGTAAGGCATGACCTGCCCCTCGCAAAGCCATGCTGACTCCCTTAAATAATGCTATGCTTTTCCAAATAGTCATAAATCCTATCCCTCAGAATTCTTTCCAAAACCTTGCTGACCACAGACATAAGACTGACTGGTCTGTAATTTCCAGGGATTTCCCTATTCCCTTTCTTGAAAAGAGGAACAACATTTGCCTCCCTCCAAACTTCCAGTACGACTCCCGTGAAGAGTGAGGAAGCAAAGATCTTCACCAGCGGCTTAGCAACCTCCTTTCTCGCTTCCTGGAGCAACCTAGGATAAATCTGGTCTGGCCCTGTGGACTTATTAATCTTAATGTTTGCCAAAACTTCCAGCACATCAACTTCCTCAATCTCGATCTGTTCAAGCCTGTTTTCCTGCTCCTCAAAGTTCTCATTCACAACAAGGTCGCTTTCCTTAGTGAAAACCGAAGCAAAAAACTGACTTAGGGCTTCCCCTATCTGCTCAGACTCCACGCACAAGTTCCCTATGCTATCCCTGATCAGCCCTACCTTCTCCCTGATCATTCTTATTCCTCACGTATGAGTAAAATGCCTTCGGGTTCTCCCTAATCCTTCCTGCCAAGCCTTTTTCGTGCCCCCTCCTGGCCCTCCTCAGTCCACTTTTGAGTTCCTTCCGAGCAAGCCTGTAATCCTGTAAAGCTGTGCTAGACCCTTGCTTCTTCCACCTTACGTAAGCTGCCTTTTTCTTTTTGACGAGAAGCATCTCTGTTCCCGTCATCCATGGCTCCTTAATCTTACCTCTTCTTACCTGTCTCAGAGAAACAAATTTATGCATCACTCACAACAACTGCTCCTTAAACAGTCTCTGCATGTCTGTTGTGCCCCTTCTGTGGAACAATTGCTCCCAATCTGTACTTCCCAACTCCTGCCTGATAGCGTCACGGTTTCCTTTTCCCCAGTTAAATATCTTCCCGTGGTAACTGCTCCTTTCCCTTTCCATGGCTATGGTAAATGTGAGGCTGTTGTGGTCACTGTCGCCAAATCCTAAGCAAAGTATTGGTATTTATATTTAAATATGGAGAGGCTACAGTTCTTCCAATGTACTTTATTTATTTTTCCCACACTGCTAACATACCTTTTGGAGAAACAACTGGTGTAAGGGTGGACTCCATGTGTGGAAAGAATGATATGTGAGCTGCTCATGGGACAGTCCCCCAGTCATGGTATAATTGTGCCAACTGATTAAACCTTGTTCCCATGATTTGGAGTGTGGGCCCTATTAACAGAATAAGGTTCCAGGCATTTGTCAACATCCAGAAGTGAAAATGACAAAAAATACAGCCGCCTTACATCCCTTGTAACTTTGCCTCGACATTTATTTCCAGAATTTGTAAAGTAATGGAAGATGGCCTTAAGATGTTTAACCTTAGATACTTTTAACAAGCACTAGAGTAAATTTAGTTCTGAGGTCGTGGAGTGGGTGAGTTGGTGGAGGCAGTTTGCCTCATTCATTTCTCCAACTTTCTCTGAGGGAAAATCTCCCAACCATTGAAATCAGACCCACAAATCTTGGCAGGTAAAGAATGCGGTTCACAATGGCTTTTGTTCCTGTGCCTGATATTTGAACTGCTCTTATTTAGGCGTTAAATCATTAACACATTTGCTGCTTTGACCTTCTCCCCATGTATAGGCATTTTATGTGAGGCCTTATAAAACTGTCCAAATTAAATCTTTTCATTGGCGATTTGTCTCAACCCAACTTTGAAAACCCCCTTGCAGAGCTTTTGTGTTTGATTTTGTGGTGAGAAATCACAGCTCATGAGCTCCTTTGCCCTAGCGACCCAGGAGGTTGCGGAGATTTATAGCAAGGTCTTTCTCACGTGTTGTGTCCAAAATGTGACTGATCCATAACTGAAGCGCCAGCTGGATAATTACTGTTTAACTGCTTCAAAGTCAGCCTCACAGAAGCATGGGAGAAGGGTCTAGGCCCAAAATGTCAGCCTTTCCTGCTCCTCTGATGCTTCTTGGCCTGCTGTGTTCACCCACCTCTACACCTTGCTCAGAACCTACCTATTCGATTATAGAATGTCCAAACTGTAGATCTTCTCACTTCTCCACATCCCGCATTTCACAACATTTCAAAAGTCAAGCTTGATATGACCTCTGTAGTGTTTCTTACTCCACGTAGTGTCAGCTGACATTTGGTGGGCAACCATTATTACCTTTGGGTCTCCAACAAGAACCTGTGTATTCAGGTCCCCTTCAGATGACATGAGTAAAGTCCAAACAGACGGTGTTAGCCTGGTACTGAGGCAGTATCATCGTTTGGATGAAACAATAAACCAAGAACCTGCATGTCCTTCCTGGCAAATGTGGAAGAGCTGAGGGGTTTTCCCATTTACTGCTATTTGCCAGTCTTACATTACCGGAAAACCTCACCAGAAACAAATTTGTAAACTGCGAACATGTTTTATAGAGGCCGTCGACTGGATAGGTTCCAACCATTGGATATGTATAATGTACACTAGAAAACAAAAGGCACAGTAAGATGTTCAAATTGAAAAATGGTTGAATAAAATAATAGATATATAAAATAATCACACTTATTCTTAACAACATAACAAATATAAAATTTTCGCTCTTGCTCCTATTACAAATCTTTCTGACAGAACGTGATGTTCACAAAACCCACTCCAGCAAGCAACATGGTACATGATATGTAAGGAGCGCTCTTTCTGCCCCAGGAAATATAATACAGTATATCTTGGACATCTTCCAGATCATAGCTGTTTCATGTTCATTTAGGTGCTTTTCATTTTCTGATTTTTCTCCAAGTTTTCTATGACTCTTCTTCTGATAAGTGTCAATGAACAAAACGATGTACACAATGTTTTGTGCACATTCACAAATAACAAAGACACAAATGGCAGAACTTTAATGTTTTGGCCAATATTTCACCCCCATCCAGTAACATTAAACAACAGATTATCTGATCGTTATCACATTGATGTGTACATGTTGGCTGGTACCTTTCCTAAATTGCAACAGCGCATACTCTTCAAAAGTAACTTGTTGCTTGTAAAGTGCTTTGAGATGTCTGGAGATTGTGAAAGACATCATACATATACAAGCTTCTCTTTGTACCCAGCTTCCTTTCCTAGTTTTAAGTCCTGTTACATTTTGCATTAGTCCGGTAGTCCTCCACTTCAATTTCCCAGTGAAAAGCTTTCAGGTATTAAAACACATCAACACCAGCCCCTGAGGAACAATGATATAGTTTTAAAGATATGTTTTTAATAGATTACATTTTTAAAAGTTATCAGTATCAGGATGGCACCTAAAAATCTGCTGGATAGTTTTGTGAGTTCAGCTTTCTTAACTCTCATGAGGAAAAGCAAGACAAAGATATTGTTTTTGATATTGACTCAATGTTTATCAAACCTCACCTACACTATCATTATAAAAATAGGAGTTTTATATTGTGAGAAACAAATACTTGGTCATTTAATTCTGCACATGGGAGAAGAATTCAGACTGTTAATAAAATATCCATCATCCTTTATCTGGAACTATGACTCAACACTATTGTAAGATCACATGATACAGCAGCCCCAGAATTTGGAAAGTAATCGAAGATGATGTTAAGATGTTTAGCCTTAGATACTTTTAACAAGCAGTAGACTCTATTTAGTTCTGAAGTCGTGGAGTGGGTGAGTTGGTGGAGGCAGATTGTTTCATTCATTTCTCCAACTTTCACTGAGGGAAAATCTCCCAAACCATTGAAATCAGACCCACAAATCAGAAGAGACCCACACCACAGGAAGGGCAGTTTTAGTTGTGTAGATTCGTGCTGGATAAGGGGATGATTGAATAGGGACACATTGACTGTGCCTGGAGGACCATCAACTTGACGAAATACGCTCTTTGGTCTGTCCAAAACTTGTTCATCTTTCAGAGCAAGGAGTTGACCTCGACTGAGTGATGCAGCCTGGCATCTTCCAAGGTCTATGACTATGTGCACTAAAGCATGGGGTGGCTGCCACCAAAGGTGCAGTGGAGAAAGACCACTGTCTGAGTTCTTTCTGCTGAAGGTAAATGGGGGGTTGATTCAGTTATCCAACCCTCCCAGTGCCTCAAAAATGTACAATTATAATCTTGTACAAGTAAGAAATGCCTTTGGCCCTAAGGCCCTCCGCTTCTTCCTGTCCCGCAGACCTGACCAGTCCCCCTCCACCGACAACCTCGTCCGCTTAACCGAACTCATTCTCACCCTCAACAACTTCTCTTTCGATTCCTCCCACTTCCTACAGACAAAGGGGGTGGCCATGGGTACCCGCACAGGCCCAAGTTATGCCTGCCTCTTTGTAGGTTATGTGGAACCGTCCCTCTTCCACACCTACACAGGCCCCAAACCCCACCTCTTCCTCCGGTACATTGATGACTGTATCGGCACCGCCTCATGCTCCCACAAGGAGCTCAAACTGTTCATCCACTTCACCAAAACCTTCCACCCTAACCTCAAATTCACCTGGACCATTTCCAACACATCCCTCACCTTCCTGGACCTCTCAGTCTCCATCTCAGGCAACCACCTAGAAACCGAAATCCATTTCAAGCCCAAAGACTCCCACAGCTATCTAGAATACACCTCCTCCCACCCACCTTCCTGCAAAAATTCCATCCCCTATTCCCAATTCTTTCACCTCCACCGCATCCGCTCCCAGGTTGAGGCATTCCACGTCTGTACACCCCAGATGTCCTTGTTCTTCAAGGACCGCAACATCCTCCCGACAGTGGTCGAGAACGCCCTCGACCGTGTCTCCCACATTTCCTGCAACTCATCCGTCACACCCCGTCCCTGCAATAACCTCCAAAAGAGAATACCCCTCATCCTCACATACCACCCCACCAGCCTCCGGATGCAACGCATCATCCTCCGACACTTCCGCCATTTACAATCCGACACCACCAACCAAGACATTTTTCCATCCCCATCCTTGTCTGCCTTCCAGAGAGGCCACTCTCTCCAGGACTCCCTTGTCCACTCCACACTGCCCTCTGACCCCACCACACCCGGCACTATCCCCTGCAACTGCAGGAAGTGCTACACTTGCCCCCACACCTCCTCCTTCACCCCCAGCCCAGGCCCCAAGGTGACTTTCCACATCAAGCAGATATTCACCTGCACATCTGCCAATGTGGTATACTGCATCCGCTGTACCTGTTGTGGCTTCCTCTACACTGGGGAAACCAAACGGAGGCTTGGGGACCACTTTGCAGAACACCTACGCTCGGTTCGCAGTGAACAACTGCACCTCCCAGTAGTGAACCATTTCAACTCCCCCTCGCATTCCTTCGACGACATGTCCATCGTGGACCTCCTGCAGTGTCACAATGATGTCACCCAAAGGTTGCAGGAACAGCAACTCATACTCCGCTTGGGAACCCTGCAGCCCAATGGTAACAATGTGGATCTCACAAGCTTCAAAATTGCCCCTTCCCCCACCGCATCCCAAAACCAGCCCAGCTCGTCCCCACCTCCCTAACCTGTTCTTTCTCTCACCTATCCCCTCCTCCCACCTCAAGCCGCACCTCCACTTTCTTCCTACTAACCTCATCCCGTTCGCCTTGACCTGTTTGTCCTCCCCGGACTGACCTATCCTCTCCCTACCTCCTCACCCATACTCTCCTCTCCACCTATCTTGTCCTCTATTCATCTTCGGTCTGCCTCCCCCTCTCTCCCCACTTATTTCAGTATCCTCTCCCCATCCCCCTTTTCTGATGAAGGGTCTAGGCCCAAAACGTTAGCTTTTGCACTCCTAAGATGCTGCTTGGCCTGCTGTGTTCATCCAGCCCCACTCTTTGTTATCTAAGATATGCCTTTGGTTTGATTGCTGGATAGAATCAAACTCCAATGTTTGTTTGTTTCTTCATTGGCTGTAAGGAACCAAACTGTTTTAGCGATTATGTATGTATATGAGGAATTTTATGAATACAGTTTATTTTAGAAATGAAAAACATGGTGTAGGATAACGGGGTGATGCCCTCCTGGGCACATCAGAGGAACCCAAACACTCAGGTAATCATCTTGCTTAACCATTTCATTCAGGTCTTGAAGCCAATCGTCTGACAAACCTTTGCTGAGACCCCTGACCCCAGCCTTAACTGAGCTCCTTGGTGTGATGGGATTGCCTGTCATCCCAGCAATGGCTACAGTTCGTGGACGCTGCTGCTGGGATTTTGGAGCAGCTAGTTAGTGAGATTGGCTGGCAGGAGAAACAGGAAGAAGTCTGCCTCAAAGAAATTAACCCTGCTCCAAGTGGCATTAAATTGCTAATGAACAGCAACCAGGAACATGAGCAGACTCGCTCCTGCCCTCTTCATGACCTTTTTAGCCAGGAAGGAGCAGAGACTGCTTGGTGCCCCATAAAATCCAGCCCAAAAACTCAGCGCAGGTAGCAACGCATCCAATTTACAGAGTGGCCTGACTTCCTGTAATTAAGATGAATTACCAGGAAATCAGCAACGCTGTATACCTGGGCCTGTACATCTAGAGTATAACTAGTCCACCTATTCCAAGCTTGGTAGCAGCCATTTTCCATTTGCAATGGTGCATTTCAAAAACACAAGAACAATTTCAACACAGGTCGTACTGGAGCCAGAGATAATAGGAACTGCAGATGCTAGAGAATCTGAGATAACAAGGTGTAGAGCTGGATGATCACAGCAGGCCAAGCAGCATCTTAGGGGCACAAAAGCTGACGTTTCAGGTCTGGAACCTTCTCCCTCTGCTGCTGCTTGGCCTGCTGTTTTCATCTAGCTCTACACCTTGTTATCTCATACTGGAGCCAGTAAGTCACAGGCTCAACCTGGTCATCAAGAGCCATTAGGCCATCTTCCTCCACCAGGCCCACTCATCAGCCCCCATTTTCTTCTCCATCTCCGAACCCACATGTGGATTTCTCCTTAACACTCCCTTTCGAACCATCAGCACAGATCCTTCACATGTTCTGACACACCGCCTGGAGACTCCCATTATTACTCCGAACGCCGGCCCTACAGTTCGGATGTGCCCACCATCATGCTTGATTGCCACCCTCCATTATGGCGACAGCAGTGATCATCGTTAGCCCCCTTCCCAACTATATCTCATGTCCCCCAATACAATATCATTCCCCCCACCTCCTTATTTGAGTTTACATCACGTCACATTATTGTCCCTTTTGCATCCCAGCATGCTGCCACCAATACCCAAGAAATAACTTTGCCAACTCCCCATCCACAACAGTGCCCCTGATAATATGCCTCTGAATTTTGCTGAGTTGGCCTCCAGGGTTGACATGGCACCTGTCACTGACTGGTTTGGATGGACAAGCCCTACTTAGGACTGACTGGAATCCTGACTGATTTGTGTGCAGCTGCCCCGACTGACTCCCTGCAACTTCTGGGACTGTTTGCACAGGGGTTGTAGGACTAATTATGGTACAGCCCCAGCACTCTTGGGAGAAGGACTGTGCCTGCCCAAAGCAACCAACTGACCATATTTAAGCACCTGAACTGATATCGGATAACATCTTTGAGTTACTGCACTGGGAGCCCTGACTGCAGGTTGTGTCGCTTCGCCTGACTGAGGGGTAATCTCCTTAGGCTTTGAGACATGACCATTTGGTTGAGGCACATTCACTGTGCTTCCTGTATATGCTGTTGGCATATGGTGCAGGTGTGAGTTTGGTATGAGAACATTTCCACCTTTTTGACTGATACTGCTGACAATTATAACACAGTGTCAGGCTTTCTGTCTGCACTAAAATTCACATCAAGACAGACAGACCGTAGCTTTATGGTCTGGTTGGGAGGGCATGTGTAAAAGGTCGAGGTATGTCGGAATGCTTGAAAATCCAAGTGAGCACAAAATTAGCAAGCAAGAGAGGAAACAAGCAAGCTAGTCCAATCCATGAGCCAGGTCTATCCTTGTTTGCAATGTGTCCTTGCAGCATTCCAATGTTCAATACTGAGTACAGAGTTATCCTGCAAATGGATTGGAGATGTGCTATAAGGATCCAGTGATGCTAGTTCATGTCAGATAGAATCATACAATCCCTACAGTGTGGAAGCAGGCCATTTGGCCCATGGAGTCCACACTGACCTTCTGAAGACAATTTCACCCAGACCCTCCTATCCCCATAGCTCTGCATTTCCCATGGCTAAACCACATAGCTCCCACATGCCTGAACACTACAGGAAATTTAGCCAGACCCATCCACCTAACCTGCACATCTTTGGACTGTGGCAGGACACTGGATCACCCAGAGTAAGCCCACACAGACACAGGGAGAATGTGCAAACTCCACACAGACAGTTGTCCAACGGTGGAATCGAACCTGGGTCCCTGACACCATGATGCAGCAATGCTAACCACTGAGCCACCTGCCAAAATATCTGGGTAGGGTGTCACCTGTGATTACTGAGATATTGGTGACTGGCATCCAAGATGGACGTCTGGAGGAACAAAGGACAAACAGGTGGGTGAATTTCATGTCAGGAATTGTCACCATGTCATTTCTATATGGTGGGTGGGAGAAACTGCATATCAACAAGGTAAAATCAACTACTGGTGGGTTATTGATAATAAAATGTGAGGCTGGATGAACACAGCAGGCCCAGCAGCGTCTCAGGAGCACAAAAGCTGACGTTTCGGCCCTAGACCCTTCATCGGTCCGCCTCCCCCTCTCTCCCTATTTATTTCACAACCCTCACCCCATCCCCCTCTCTGATGAAGGGTCTAGGCCCGAAACGTCAGCTTTTGTGCTCCTGAGATGCTGCTGGGCCTGCTGTGTTCATCCAGCCTCACATTTTATTATCTTGGAATTCTCCAGCATCTGCAGTTCCCATCATCCCATCTACTGGTGGGTTATTGATGCATGCTAAAAGACATTTTGCTGCGTTCTGGTGAGAATCACATCTTGCCATTTGGAAAATGGCATATTTTGTTCATGATGCAAGGAAGCTCCTCCCTCTCATCTCCAACTTTCTCGCCAATAAACCCAAGGATCAGTGCCTTCGATGATATTACACAAAAATGTCAGATTTGTATGGGACGTTGCAGTAATTCTGTAAGCTAGTCAAACCTCTGCAACCTCTATATTTTTCCCAAGTTTACTTTTGAAATAAACAAAACAATTCCTTGATCATTTGCAGTGAATTGCTTTTGGGGTTTCATCTATTGCGTCTTCTGTGCCACGCCCTCCATTTGTGCGCAAATTCTGTCTTTACACAAACAACTAATGGGATTGTGACAGACTCCTTTCTTCCATCCTGCAGTGCATTCTGAGCTATCACTGTACATATCAGTAACTTGAATGACCTTGCAATCTTCTGTCCTAATAGTTGCTTACTTGCCACATTCTTTTAAGACATTTCTGTATTACTCCAGCGTACCTCGGACAGACCTTTAACATACTTGCAAACCTGGAACAGTTAGAAAAACTGACAAACAGCTGCAGAGAAAAGGGAGCCGACAACTCAAAACACATCGGACGACTGACCTGCATAAAGTTCCATGGCCAAGGTCACACTACTTCATTTGCTGAATAAATTCAAGCCATTTTTGTTTCATTGGATTTCAGATTCATAAAGCTTCTTTTTGGATTAAATTGGGTAACTTTGTAATTGTGTGAAAGCTGTAGCACGATGACATGGAAAATAAAAGGATCTGCAGTGGGAGTACAGTGTGTCCTGAACTTGGCATAGTTTAAAGTACCACGACAACCCACAATTTATTGTTGTTCATTGTTGGTCCCTCAGAACAAAGACGGCCCGTCAAGTGACTCAGCAGGCCAATCTTGGAGCCGAGAGGGTAAGAACTGAAAGAACTGCGGATGCTGTAAACCAGGAACAAAAACAGAAGTTCCTGGGAAAGCTCAGCAGGTCTGGCAGTATCTGCGAAGGAAAAAAAAATCAGAGTTAACATTTCAGGTCCGGTGACCCTTCCTGAGAGCGCATATCCTCGAGAGGGTAAGAGTTGGTCAGAGGAATTGGGGAGACTCAGGTGCTTCCTTATGCCAAGGTTCTGTTCTCTCTATCCTTTCACTTCTGCTGCTTTCTTTGCTGCAGATTATCTGTGATGAACGTCTGACTGTGTTGCAGCTTGTTGGACAAGGTGCTGCTGCAAGGCACTGTTTGCAGGAACTCCCTCCCTCACACTGACATCAAATACTTACTTTTTTTGTGTAAAACGAAGGTAACTTTTTTGATGTGCAGAGATTGAACACATTACGGGGTTTATTAACGTTAGCAGAAACAGGCCTGACTAAACATTGGCTGGTGATGAATAAGGCCTCCGCATTATCCTTGAAATGTTTTCTCCGTTCTTCTCGAGATCGTGTGTCGTTCTTGAGCTGTGAAATGGGGTGGGCTTTGAAAGTCAATTATTCAACACACGGATGCAGACATTAGATAGAATTGGCAATATTGTGTGTGCAAACAGCCAGCTAGCAACGCTTGTTGGAAGAACTGAGTTCTGAAAGCGAAACGTTTATCTTCATGGGGAAGCCAAGGACAGGCGTTCTAGAAAATATTGATTGTTGACGTTCTTTGGGTACATTCTGTGAATTGCACTGAGATTGTAGCACTGAGTTTTTGAATTTAGCATAAGTTCTGGCAACCCTACCTACTGAATACTTTTCTTCTTCCAGCCAAAATCAATCGCACTACAATCCACATAAATAATCAGGAAAAGAAATTGAACGTTCTTTACTGTGGCTGTGTTGCTGAAGACTTATTTCACCTTGCATTCGGCAGGATAGAGATGAGAATGCCAAATGTCAAATGATTACAACAACTGTACCACAGAAGGGAAAAGTGCTCATTGTTGGAAATATTAATCGTTGTGATCCTTTAAAGGGGAGGCAATGACCAAGTGATATTATTGCTGAACAATTAATCAAGGGACCTAGATAATGTTCTGAGAATCTGAGTTCAAATTGTGCCACAGCAGATGATGGAATTTCAGATCAATAAAAGTTGGAGTTAAGAGCCTAATGATGACCAAGAAACCATTGCCAACAGCCCAAAAAACTCATTTATTTCACTAATGTTCTTTAGGGAAGCAAACTGCCATCCTTTCCTGGTCTGGTCTTCATGTAACTTCAGACCCACAGCAATGTGGTTGACACTTAAATGTCCCTAGTCTATTGCAAGTGTATCCTCATCCTCCTCCCAGAAAGAAGATAAACAAGAAGACCATGTACCTGGAAGCCATCCAGCTTGCTGCAGGTGATGTAAACTCTGGGAGAGTGGACATTATTCCCCCTCCTCTGGGAGCAAGTGTTGCCATTCAGATTAGCCAGCAGCTTGAACAATCCCAGCAGTGTCAGAGCTCAGGGGTAGCTGCTGCTAGGAACTGCAGGAAGACCAATTTAGGGGATCACAGAGTGGTATTATTGCTGGACTGTTAATCCAGATACACAGATAATGTTCTGGGGAGTTGGGTTTGAATTCTGCCATAGCTGATGGTAGAATTTGAATTCAATAAATAGCTGGAATTAAGAGTCTAATGATGGCCATGAATTCATTATTGATTGTTGGGGGGAAACCCATCAGGTCCACCAATGTGCCTTTAGGAAACGAAACTACCATCCTTACCTGGTTTGGCTTGTGTATAACTCCAGCCCCACAGCAATGTGATTGACTCTTAATTTTCCTCTGAGCAGCTAAGGATGGGCAATAAAAGCTGGCCTAGCCAGCAATACCCCTCATCCCATGAATGACTGAAAAAAAACGTAGATAAAGTTTTTTTGATCAGTATTTGTCACATGTACCTAGGTACAGTGAAAAGTTTTGTTTTGCATGCAGTACAGGCAGTTCATACCATACAAATTTCATGAGGTGATAGTACAGGGCGAGTCTGCAGATTGTACATTGGGTTCTAAGATTGCTGATTGGCCCAATGAACCAGAGTAGACGCAAATCAACCTCGATCCAGGAGACTGCTTAAAAAGCAGGAGGTACATCTATTATCATATTACATTGCCACTCTTTGAGACTCTTAGCATGTTATGATTTACACATCTCTCTTCCATGGAATTGAAGTGTGCTTTAAGGGGTTGTGGATGAGACTATTAATAAAGGTAATAGCAGACTTACTATTGTTAATGGATGGTAGCCAAGAATGGTGAGATTATTATAATAATGGCTGCTCTTCATGCCAAAGATATGTGTGCTACTTATGGGAAAGGAACTCATATCCAGGCAAGTTATTGGTATTTAAGCAATTTTTTTTCTATGTTTTGACACATTTATGTAATTTCTTTCTCTCATGGTAAGTCAGGAGTGTCCAACATGAAAGGGTATTGGCATTACATCTGAGAAATTGAACTTTGCTAAGACATCAAAATAATTAAAGTGTTGCCATGATACATGGTTTGACTTATGCAGAGTATAGGGGTAAGAATCAGTTTGACACAAAAGTAGAAGGGTGATATTATGAAGTTTAACCGAGATGAAGCCTTCTTTCTCAACGTGTAACTTTCTGTCTACACCTAGATTAATGTCTGCACATATCATTCTAACTTTTATAACAAATGTTTTTGCAGGTTATTAATGATCAAGAAAAATCTGTTCAGCAATTAATGTGACATGATGAAACATTAGGCTCCACACTGGAAGTCTATGCTGCAACCCTCATTCCCACTCCCACCCCCTCCCTGGCCCTAGTACCCTTTATAATAGTTCTCTGAGTATGACTCACAAGGAGCCAATCCCTTAACTTCTTCCTGCAATCTAACACATTGCAGCTTTCAATGACGATAATCCATTTCCCTCTCAAAAGCATTGATTACATGCCTCCATCATGTGCTTTGGCTGCACATTTTGGATCTTAAATTACTTGTTGTATGAAGAATCTTCACCTCGTGTTGTCATTGCTGCTTTTTGCCAAACAGCTTAAATCATTTTCAATTTTTCCACCAATGGGAACAGTTTCACCCTCTCCACTTTTCCAGGCCCCTCATGATTTTAAGCACTTCAATGAAACCTCTTCCCAATCTTCTCCTAGAAGAACAGTCCAACCCTCTCCAATCTGTGCACATGACTGAAATTCCTCATCCCTGGAACATTCTGGTGAATCTTATCTGTGCGCTCTCTAATGCCTTTCACATCTTTCCTAAAATGTGGAAACAAACCTGGAGACAATACACCAATTAAGGCCAAACCAGTGTTTATACAAATTGAGCAAAACGTCCTCGCTCTGCTTTGCTAACCTCCTTCTAATGAAGCCTCTATACTTAATAAACTGTTCGCTCAACTAGTCATGCCACCTTCAATAACTTAGGCAAGAGTTCATCCTGGTCCCTCTGCTCCTTCATGCCCTTCAGAGTTGCAACGTTCATTCTAAACTGTCTCTTCATTTTCTTCTCACTAAAGTTAATTATAATCTTTTTTGAAATATCCAGTAACACACTTTCTTTAAGTCAGTTCTGTTATCACCATTGCATTATTATTTCCACATGGCTATCGACAACTGTAACTTAAAACTCTTATTTGCCATATTCCATATATTCACACATTTGGACTGCACCCCTCAGTTAGACTTTATTGTGATTCCTCATCTATTGAAGCCACTCAGTACTGTATTTTGTCTTATTGTTTTATCCTGCTACTTGTCTCTCCCTTCAACTTTTGCATATTTGGACACCTTCTCCAGTATTGCCTCCCATTTCCTTCACTCCTTCCAATTTAATTCAAATATCCCAACAATCCCCAATACAAGGAAATTGGTTCTGTCTAAAACATTCCCTCTTCCACCATCTATAACCATGCATTCGCCTGTTCTTCCTATTTCTATCTAAATAGATAAGAAATGTTGCACAGTGAACACGACTGCTTGGAAGCAGAAAATATAAAACCTAACTTCAAGATATGTCGCATTGTTAATAGCTAACTCAGTAAAACAACATTATCACTGTAAATTAAGCAGTTACCGAATGAACTGATTGTCAGCCTTATCATTGAGTACAAACTGTAATAGTTTCCTTGTTAACCTATAGTGCTATAAACATTATCAGCTGCCTGATTTTGACCATACCCAGTAAAATATACTTAATGGAGGGAAGAAAATGGGCTTGGCACTTGTTCACAAGAGAAACATAGGCTGTGTAGAAGGAGCAAAGATTCAGTGACTAAGGTATAACTCAGTTGTCCTATACCTCTTGGGCAAGAAGAACAGTCATAAGATTCAAATACTCACATACACCATTTTGTGAAAAAAAATGAAGAGTTGAGCAATATAATTTCACAATTATAATTTGCTCTGTAGATACAAGATTCCCATCACCGGAATTCAATACATGCCAACAATGACGATCTTTATAAAATGTACTTTATTGCTGTGTGGTGATTTGTTAACTCTTTGGATTTTTATTAACAGTTAGATCACTGCAGTAATGATATCTTGCTGGCAATGGGGAAGGAAAGGACTGATGAGTCATAAATGCGGTTTAGTCTAACAAAGACTTTAGGGCTGTTGTAAATAACTTCTCTAATCTAAATCTTGAACCAAAAACTTCGCTGCCAAAGATTTTAAAGAGGACATTGTATGCTCAATGTTTGTTTTCATCAACCAGCTTTATATTGTTTTGCCATGTAAGTTCTTGTACATGTTACTGTTAAAGTGGCCCAATTGTGATTCTGATAAATATGAATTCTAACTGGCATGAAAGGCACATGAGAACACATTGCGACTTATATTTGCTTACACTGCTGTGCAAACTGTGCATTATCAACTTGTTAACAAAAGAATTAAGCTCCAACATGCCTTAAGAAGTTTATTGTTCTACTTCCATGACACTCATAGGACAGGTGCAGAACCCTTCAGCAATGGAGACTTAGAGGCAAACCTTCAATTGTTGTAACTAGCCCTTCAATTGTATAGTGTTCAATGGTTTGATTGATCTGTGTTTGACCATGTGAACCATCCCTGATCACTGAACTTGGTACCTTGCTTGATTGTTTAAGAATCTTCAAGAGAAGAGACTCAGGATTCAACTATGACTTTGCTTGTACAACACTTTGTAAGTTCTGAGATATCATACAGTAAGGGCAATTAGGGGTGAGCAATAAATTCTGGCCTGGCCAGTGGCACCCACATTCTTTGAGCGAATGAACAAAAAACATTTTTTTTTGAAATCAGAAGTATTGTAGATATGGAACTTTGCTTTTGTATTAGCAATGACCTGGAAATAGCTACTGCAACACAAAGCAATGCACATGGTTCATTTTAGCTGGTGAGTTTAATTTTAAAATAAAATTATTTCAAGTGGTAGATGTCATCAAAATGGAAGGTGCTATCAAAGGGGGCTTGGCTAGTTTGCACAATGCATCTTGTGCCCACTCGTCGTGTTGTGCATCAATGGAGAATCCACTCATGTGGTGGAGTAATGTTATGGTATGTCGAGGAGAATGCGTTCAGTTCTCTCCTGTTGGAGATGGCCATCACGATGTATGTGATGTAGGTATATCTTGTAGCCCTGTCAGCCACTGGAAACAAGGGTGGATGAATGGGAAAAGCAAAGGCTTCAGAAATGCTTAAAGGAATGAGGCAAATTGATCCTTTAAAATGTACATTCTTAAGTTTCAGCATATCAAAAGATGCAAGATCTCCTCAAGATTTTACAGTACCAGTGACCAACACATGAAGGCAGAATTATAGGCACCTAAGGAAAGTAAGGAGCCAAAATAAGACACAGAGACATGGAAAATCATTAGGAAATGTCAGAAAATATTTTGCACAGAAGCTAGAGCTTTGCAAAGATCCTCTCCTCTCCATTAAGAGATAAATAGCCTCAGATGTTGCTCCATGTATTGAACTTGCAACAACTTCCATTTTGTAATTAGCCCAGAATTTTAAAATATCATACTAAAAATATTTGGCAAATTTATTACAATGTTCTGCCTCTAATTAAGTAACACAGGTTGAGTATTTGTCTAGTCCACAGAGAGAATGAATGTAGCATCTCATGTGATTTCACTAAAAGTGGATCAAAGCCTAAAAAATAATAATTAACCTTGCAACATAAAAGAAACTAACAAACAAAATGTTTTATGCAAACGTAGAAGAAGGAGCATACATATCTGCGATGCATTTCATAAAATCAGGGTTTTTTAAAAAATTCATTCATGGGATGAGGGCGTCGCTGGCTAGGCAGCATTTATTGCCCATCCCTGTTTGCCCAGAGGGCAGTTAAGAATCAACCACATCGCTGTGGGTCTGGAGTCACATTTAGTCCAGACCAGGTAAGGATGGCAGTTTCCTCCCCTAAAGGGCATTCATGAACCAGATGGGTTTTTCCTGACAATCAAGACTGGATACATGATCATCATTAGACTTTTAATTCCAGATATTTATTGAATTCAAACTCCACCATGGTAGGATTCAAACCCAGGTCCCCAGAACATTATCTGGGTCTCTGGGTTACCAGCCCAGTGATAATACCACTTGGCTACTGCCTCCCCATACCACTTCACAGCTAATGAATTACTTTCGAAGCATTGCCATACAGAGAAACATAGAATCTGATTTGCATTCAGTAAGATCCCGAAACCAGCAGTGAGATGCAAGTCTGCAAAATGGGCTCTCTTTTCATTCCAAGTGTATTGCACCTCCCACCTGATCATACCTCTGAGCAGCCAGACTTGGTTTAAGGTTCGATTCTCACTTGGCCCTGGTCAGTGAGCTGTAAGTGTTGAACCAATGCTCACAAGCCACTCACCAATCGATGAAGGAGAAGAAATCTGTTGGCGGAGCAGTAACAGGAAGTTAAATGGTGGGCATTGGGGAAAGGGGTCATAATCATGGCAATAACGGATGGCAGTTTTTGTAACAATCATTAACAGAAACTCACCACTTTCTTGAGCAGACTTTAAGGACTGCTGGTTAGGATGTACTAGCATGGTGCTGAACATAAGCATCAGATCTGATTACGTGCTCAGGTGTCTCTGAAGTGGGGCACAAAACTGTGACCTTCTGATGTAGAGGTGAGATTAACAGCACTGAACCAAGCCTGACACAACAATCAATATTTGGGAAGTCGGCCAATAGTAAATACAACACGTCAGCCATTTGGTTTTCATGCATGTATCTAGCCTTTTATTTCCATCATCCGTCCTTTACATGGCACTTTCTCAGAGCCAAACATTTCACTTGTGTTATTTCATCTTTGGCAACAGGCTTCCGAAGGGAAGGAGGTTCCAGTTGTTTACTTGAGAAGGGAGGCAACACTTTGTGATGAATCTTGGAAGGAAAGATGGAGAGTTACTTGAAAAATAAAATATGCAAACTTTCTTCTGCAATGGACAAGTGGCTGGAATTGCTCAGGAATCAGCTGAACAGATTTCGCTTCTGACCAAGATGAGAAAATAATAGGAAACCTCACTCAAGAGCTTTGTGTCTCACCCCTTGTGGTACTGGGCAGCAGTGGATCAGAAAGTTCAAGGCTCAATCAGTGTTCTGCGCTAATGAACCAACTCTATCTGCAACAGTGATGAGGGTATTTCAATTGGACTCAGATCATAGGGGCCACTAATATGTAATAACAGTTTGGTCAACTTTCTAATCTCTAGCCGTTATTGGGTGACTATTGCTGTAAAATATGCCTGAAGACAGTTGGCCACAGGATTACACTCATAATACCCTTCACTCACAAACAGAATCAGATGATATTTTCTCAATTCATCAGACACTGCACAGATAAGAGGAGTGAGTTAGGAAAACCTGAATTAAAAGAGGAGCCTGCCATCATGCTCCTGCCTCTGGCCTCTTGACCCAAGGCCAGGCTGGGTGTTAGTAAGAACTGCCAAGGCTGGAGTCAGAGATAACACAATGTAGAGCTGGATGAACACAGCAAGCCAGGCAGCTTCAGAGGAGCAGGAAAGCTGACAATTCGGGTCGGGGATCCTTCTTCAGAAAGGCTGTGTGTGATGTTAGGGACCAGCATGACAGAAGTTGGAAGGCAACTGAGGTCATTACTGAGGCCTTTACTAGGCATGTTCACCAAATATTTGAATTTTACAAAGGCAGATGGGACCCCTGCAGTACCCTTACATCAGCAATTAACTCAGAAAGTGAAACCACTGCTAAGAGGTCAAGCAGCTTGACAGTGACAACCTATCAGACCCTTACACGGTGGAAACAACAAGATTGTGGACATTCGTGGGTACAGGCTGCTAAGATTTGTTGGTTTGTTTTATACTTTATATCAGACAATGAGTAATGACACTGGTTTGCAATGGATTTACTCATACAAGACGATAAGCTGTAGGAGCAGAAATAAACATTTAGCACATCAAACTGGCTCCACTATTCAATGGAATCATGGCTGATATGGTAATCCTCAAACCTACTTTCCAGCCTTTTCACCACAAACCATGATTCCCTTACAGATTAACAAAAAATTGTCTATCTCAGCATTGAATATGATTAAGAAACCAGCCTAAAGATGTGGTAAAGAATTCCACAGCTCTCTGAGAAAAGAATTCCTCCTCATTTCTATCTGAAATGTGCAACCCTTTCTTCTGAGAAGCTGCCAGACCTGTTGTGTTTCTTCAACATTGCCTGCGTTTGTTTCAGACTCCCAGGATCTGAAGTTTTCTTTTTCCTTTATGTCATCATGTTACCCTAACCCTATCTGTTTATGTTTATTTTCACCATCAATTTTCCTACCTCGATGTGAATGCTACATGCATTCAGATAGAGTGCCCTTTTTGAAACTGTACTGTAATTTGACCCTGGTGGATTATAGGAATTGCTTCTGCTGCTTTCCATTTTCCTTTATAGCTTTTCTATTCACATATCAAGCTTGGTTTTTATTCTAATTAAATTCCCTCTTGTGTTCCTTTCACCTTGACAAGCAGTTTAAACCCTCCCCAATATCATTTACAAATTTCCCTTTGAGGATATTTGTCCCAGTCTTGTTAGAATGTAACTGATCCATCTTGTACAGGTTCCATCAGTCTGAAAACTAGGCTGAATACCCCCAAACTCTGAACTCTTCATTTCACAACATTTTTCCAGCTACATCAATCTTCATTTTGGGAGTAATCCTCAGATTATTCCTTTCGAGGGTCTGCTTTTCAATCTCTTGTGCCCTCTCAATGTCATCTCCAGTTATTTTGCCAGTCAAGTTATTCTATGCCATTAGGTTATTGAACCTTCAGCATTTATTTGGACTATTCATTCAATCTGAATACTTCATTATTTTAACCATTTTGAGCAGTCATCCATGTTCTCCGATAAAAAGGACCCAGCTTCTCTAATCTATCCACCTAACTGTAATGCCTCAACCGTTCTAGTAAATCTCTTCTGTAGGCGCTCCCAAATCGTATTTAGTAGTGTGGCGCCAAGAATTAAACACAATACTCCAGCTGGGGCCAATGTTTTAGTGTGGGGATTAGGCAGTGATGAGGTAATAATGGGCTATTAATGGAATCGCACTGCAGAATGAGTCAGCGTCTTCTGGAGAGATGGTGAGAAGGTTACAGGGAGCGAAAACAACAGATAACTAGTGGATGAAATGGGTGGTCTTTTTCACCACCTGATAGTCCTTGTTCTTGTAATTGCTTCACATTCATACCTGTGGTTTCCCTGAACACAATAGATCTGATTAAATTACTAAAATAAGCTGGGGCTCTCTTCACCAATAAAAATGGCAGGATATTTCTTTAGGTTGGTTCATTGTAAAGCTACAGTCAAGTAGAAACTCAATGCTGAGAGTTGCTTTGAATCCTAAACATGATCAGCTGCCCATTCTTTTGAAGAGAATGCACTTGCCAGAGGATCTCCATATACAACTGGTATGTAATGCAAAAGCACAGTATTTCTTGAGTTTCTTTCTCAATCAACCAGTGAAATCAATGTTATTATTTTTTCTTATGAAAGAAATCTTGAAAATCTGTCCATAATTTTACACTTTGATTCATTTTGACATACAAACCGTTCAGCCATTTACCAAAACCAACCGCATAAAGTCTTCTTCTGCCCCATTTAGAAATTTATGGCTTATCAACATTATTATTCCAATATGCAGATCTGATTTAATGAGATTTTATTCAAAGCTCAATAAAAGTTAGTTAATCTGATACGACACATTGGAAAAATAGCTAAATGCAAGGTCCAGTTGAACTATTCCTGTTCATTGGGATGTCAACATTATTGAATGGCCTTTCAATACATGGGCTTTGGTATGATAACTGCAATATTTGGTAGTACACTCTGTTAATACCTTCAGCTTGTTTTTGTAAACTGTGTAACAGATCATTTTTACACAGGCCATTACCGTTGTCTGTGACACCTTTCTGAATCCAGTCAGTCAGCAAGTTGACCATTGAACATGCAGCAGATGTTGCTGGAGGCTGTTTATGCTGCTGTTCACTGATTCATAGAGAAAAAGATCACCATTTCACTTCTTGCCCATTTAGTAAACTTGATAGTTGATGAAGAGGTCATTAAAAGCAGGCTTTATTGCGAATGAAAAGGATAGCTAGTATTTCCAGGTGCCAAAAGTAAATACAAGAATAGAACAGGTGTTTTTTTTAATATTAATTACATTGTCTTGTGGATCACTTAATGGATTTTCTTGTATCTTCCTCAGCAACAAAATATTTTCTGAGGTGGATGTTCTCCTTTAATAGGTTCGGACTTCTGCTAAAATGAGGGAGGATTTCCATAACAGTTCATTGCGGTTCATTTCTTGATGGGTGGTAATTGTACTACTTTTCATAGTAGTAGAAAATAGGAGCAGGAGTAGACCTTTTGGCCCTTTGAGCCTGCTCTGCCATTTATTATGATTATGGCTGATCATCCAACTCAATGCTCTGGTTCCCATTTCTTCCTCATATCCTTTGAGCCCTTTAGCTTCAAGTGCTAACTACTTCTTGAAATCATTCAATGCTTTGGCCTCAATTGCTTTCTCTGGTAGCAAATTCCACAGACTGACTACTCTCTGGGTGAAGAAAGTTCACCTGATCCGAATCCTAAATGGTTTACTCTGTATCCTTAAACCGTAACCCCACTCCCTCCCTCACTCCAGTTCTGGACTGCCTCACCATTGGAAACCTCCTTCTTGCATCTACCCTGTCTAGTCCTGTTGGAATTTTTTAGTTTTCTGTGAGAGAGCCCTGCGCGCCCACCTCATCCTCTGAACTCCAACGAATATAGTCCTAAACTAATCAACCTCTACTCATACATCAGTCCTGACAATCCAGCAATTAGTCTGGTAAACTTTCTAAGCATTCACTCTCCAACAGGAACATCCATCCTAAGGTAAAGAGACTAAAACTGCACACAATGTTCCAGGGGTATATACAAGGCCCTTTACAATTTGCAGCAAGACAGCCTGCTCCTGTACACAAATCCTCAGACTATGAAGGCCAACAGACTATTAGCCTTCTTTACCACCCGTTGCACCTGTATGCTTACTTTCAGCGATGCTGTACAAGGGCACACAGGTCATTTTGCACATCCCCCTCCCTCAATTTATAGCCATTCAGATAATCATCTGCCTTCCTGATTTTGCTACCAGGCTGGGTAATAATTTATCTACTTTAAACTGTATCTGCAATGTATTTGCCCACTCACTCAGCTTGTCCAGATCACACTGAAAGCAACCATGCACCCTCCGCACAGATTATCCACTCACCCAGCTTTCAACCATATTAATCTACTGCTTCATTTTAAGCCAAAGCACAAAACCAAGAAAACAAATAATACTTCTCAATCTCAAAGGAATTTTAAAATAAAAGCATAAAACTTCTTTTGAACCAGTGTTACTGAAATTGACATTTTTTCACATTCACAAAGCAGTTGGAGGGGAGCACAATTTTTAATTTTTACTCTCAAGGTGCTGTTTATGACATTTTAATGTGAAGCTCAAATATCTTAGGAATTCCTCTTTATAAGCAAAGCTTACAATTACTTGTTGTGTTTACACACCTGCACCACTTCAAAAGTTTCAATCACGTGCCAGATCTCTCTACTCTTTTTTTCTTCTGTTACACAAAGTTGGGCAATGGCTTGATGTAAAACCCTCCATGAGAAGCCTCTTCCCCCCTTTCTCACTTAATCAGTGTCACATTGTTAATTTGTACTTTCGATCTATTGCTCAGTCCTATATAAATCATACTAGTGGTTGTTTCAGCCAGTAAGCAAGCACACAAAAAGTTGGCAACCTTTACAAGAGTTTTATAAAGAGCCCTTGCAAATGCACTGAAATTTATCACATTAACACAGCCAACTGAACCTGGCCCTTTGATGTTTTCTTTTATAGAAAGTGTTGATTGCTGATTAAGAGAGTCAAGATTAGAACTGCAGCCAGAGAGATTAGGTAATATATTTATAAAGTGACAGGGTTTATCTTCTTGGCCAGTGTCTTACCTGGAGGAAGTCTTTGAAACTTACTCATTAATTAGATATTGTGCAGTTCTCTCTCATGACCTCTGGTTGGCTGGACTTTGACTGAATGCAATGCTAGTCATTCACAAGCTGGGCCTGTTTTCTTAATGAGAGGGAGTCTGCCAATCATTGCTATCTAATAGGTTGAACTTCAGTTGTCTTATTTTCCTTTCTGAAACCAGTCCATAAGTAAGTGATTTTGTACAAGAATCATTTCCATTTTTAATTGTGCACAGTTTCGGTATTAACGATTATGGTAAAAAGCTGACGCTGGTTTAGTATTATGTCACGGTTACAGTTGTATTAGATCTTAATTCAGTGAAAGGAAGTGATGGGCATAATGAGAGATGGGAAATAATGTTTATTTTTTGGCTGGAGTGTTAAAAACAAAGGAAGAATTGCATTTATAAAGTACCCTCTACAACCTCAAGTCATCTCTGGTCATTTACAAGCAATTAAGTACATTTTGAGTTGAATGCAATGTTGGGATGGAGATTATGAAATCCCAGGAGAGATGTATAATGGGCAGTCAATCTGGTATTGTCCATTTGAGACCAGCCAAAAATTAAAACCACTCCAAGAGGTTTAATTGCCATGGGACAGATTTTCCAAAACCACCCATAGTAAGACTAGTCCTTTCAGGGGATGCAGTAACATTATGAGTATATTTCTAAACCAGTTAATCTAGAATAATGCCCTTGAAATACAAATTCAATTCCTGCTGGAAAGCTGTGGAATTTAATTTCAATTAATTAAACAAACCTGGATTTTAAAAGAACTGTTGTTAATAATGGAGATAGTAGGAACCACCGATGCTGGAGTCTGAAATAACAATTCAGAAAATTTTCTGAAGAAGCGTCCAGACCCAAAACGTTAGCTTTCCTGTTCCTCTGATGCTGCCTGGCCTGCTGTGTTCCTCCAGCTGTACACCTTGTTACCCATTAATAGTGGAGTTGTGAAAACCTATCTAGGTTCTCTCATGACCTTTAGTGGCGGAAATCTGCCATCTTCACCTGTTCTGTCCTTTGAGTCTCCAAACTCTTTTACTTGTGCAATGGAATGATCTAACAAGTTGATCAATTGTTGAGACAAAACTCACCTGTTTCTCAAAGGCAGTTTGCTACAGGTAATATATCTACAATATGCTCATCCCATGCATCATTTTAGATAAGAAAGCACGTACAGAAATGCAAAAACAGGTTAAGAGAGTGTATGGCTGAAAACATAATGAAGAAAAATGAGGAAAGGATCCAAGGAATGTCAAAATAAAAATGGTGAGATCATGGGTGAAAACCTTGACTAGAATTGTAGACTATGTCAGAGGTTATTATAGGACAACACAAAAAGATAAAATCAGGCGGCTAATTATGAAATCCTAAAAATCAGTGTTCATGTCAGAATTTTAAAAGAAAGTAAGACTGCCATTGATTCATTGTCTTTCATGACCTTACAGTATCCCAAAGTAGCAAATGGGGCTTTTCATTATTGTGATTTAGGAAATACAGCAGCCAATTGCAAACAGCAAGTTCCCACAGACTGCCAATGTGATAGAGACCAAATGAAATGTTTTTGCTTGCATGATGTTGGTTTAGAGGAACAAATGTCATCCAGGGCACACTTGTGAGAACTCCTGCTCAGCTTTGGCTTATGCCATAGGATGTTTTAAATCCACTTGAGACTGTAGACCACACCCTAATTGAATATCTCAGCTCAAGGATGCTAAGTCTGACAGTGCTGCACACCCCACCCCAGCCTCAGGATTCAGTGGGGTGTAAGATGAATGTTGTATGCTCAAATCTCTGGTGGGGGACTTGAAACCACAATCTTCCAACCCTGAAGCTAGCATGTTAATACAGTCTACTGGAAAAAAGGAATTAGTTGCAGAAATAGGCCAATTGACCCCTCAATCCTGCTGTGCATTTAATAATTGTGTTTCAAGTTCCCCATTCCTATCTACCCATGATAATCTTTCACTCCCTTGCTTAACTAGGAACTAGTGCCCTGCACCTTACAAACATTCATTGACCCTGCCACCGCCACTTTCTGAAGCAGAGAGGTCCAAAGTTGCACAACTCTCTGAGAGAGAAAAATTCCCCTCATCTCAATCTGAAAATGACAAACCCCTGATTTTGAAATAGTGCCCCCTAATTTTGAACTCACCCCCGCAAGAGGAAACATCCTTCCCCCATTCACTTTGTCAATGAAAACATAAGATAACCCGCCAGTTCCAAGTATCAATTTAGTAAACCTCATCTGAACAACCTCCAATGCATTCACATCCTTCCTTTCGGAAGGAGTCAAAACTGCACACAAAATTCAAGATGTAGTCACAGGAATGTGCTGTAAAACAGGAGTAAAACATTGAGATAACAAGGTGTAGAGCTGGATGAACACAGCAGGCCAAACAGCATCAGAGCAGCAGGAAGGCTGATGTTTTGGGCATGGACCCTTCTTTAGATTTTCATCCAGCTCTACACCTTGTTATCTCAGATTCTCCAGCATCTGAAGTTCCTACTATCTCAGAAGTAGAACATGTCCTTTTACTCATGTAATATAATGTGTAATAATGTAATAAAGGATAACATTCTATGAGCTATTTTATCTGTGTCATATCTGTATACAAATTCTTTGTGACTCATGCATCAGGGCATCCAGATCCCTCTGCATGCCTTAATTCTGTGGTTGTTCTCCACTTAAGTAATAACCTTTTTAAAACCTTCCTGCTGAAGTGAACACCTTCACATTTTCACACATTATCTCCCATCTGCCAGGCTTTTGTGCACAGGCGTAGGCTACCTTTATCATTCTGCAACCTTTATATGTCATTTCAGACCATACTTTATTATCTGCCTTTGTGCCATTTGAGTCATTAGCTACCACGCTTTTGCTGCCCTCAACTAAGCCATTGACTTAAATTGTAAAATGCAGAGGCTCTAGCACAAACCCCAGTGGGACTCAATTCATCACTTCCCACCAATTAGAAATAGACCCATTTATGTATACTCTCTGTTTTCTGCCCATTAGCCAATCTTTTATCCATGTTAATATATTATCCCCTACACCATTAGCTTGTACTATAGCCTTATCTATTATGCCATATCAAATGCGTTCTGGAAATCCAAGTGTAGCACATCAATCGGCTTCGCTTTAAGCACAATTCTTTTAAAGAACTCAGATAAACTGGTTAAACATTATTTCCCTTTCACAATACCATGCTGGCTCTCCCTGATTATCTTGAGTTTTGAAAGTGTCTTGTTATAACTTCCTTAACAATCAATTCCAAAAATTTCCCCAAGACGCAATTCAAGCTAGCTTTCCTTTAGATTCCTGTTTTCTGCATTCTTCTTTCTTGAATAGAGGGACTGTATTTGTTATTTTCCAGTCTGATGGAACTTTTCCATAATCTAACAAGTTTTGGATAACTAACACAGATTAGGTTAGATTCCCTACAGTGTGGAAACAGGCCCTTTGGCCCAACAAGCCCATTGCCCCTTGAAGCATCCCACCCAGACCCATCCCCCATAACCCACTCACCCCTGAACACTACGGGCAATTTAGCATGGCCGATCCGCCTCACCTGCACATCTTTGGACTGTGGGAGGAAAGCGGAAGACCTGGAGGAAACCCACGCAGACACAGGGAGAATGTGCAAACTCCACACAGACAGTCGCCCAAGGCTGGAATTGAACCTGGGTCCCTGGTGCTGTGAGGCTGCAGTGCTAACCACTGGGCCACCGTGCCGCCCCTTTATCAATTAGTAGGTTAGATTAGTAAATAGATTAGTAGATGTATCTATTAGTTTGTTAGCTACCTATCTCACAATGAGGATGAAGTCCTTTAGGAACCAAGGACTGGTCAGCCCAGAGTCTGATCAGTTTACTCAGTACCACTTGCCTCATGACTGTAACTTCATGTCTCTCTCTCCCATCAGTCTTCTGATTTACAGATATTACCGGAATGCTTTGTGTATCCTCTGTAGTGAAGACAGAAGAAAAATATTTGGTTATTTCATCCATCACTTCCTTATTACGTACTACTACTTCCCATTCTCACTCTGCAGTGGAGATGGGGAGATACATGTTTTAGATTAGTTTAGACTGAGTTAAAAGTCACACGACACCAGGTTATAGACCTATAGATTTATTTAAGATCACAAGCTTTTGGAGCACTGCTCCTTTGACAGGCCACTTCACCTGATGAAGGAGCAGTGCTCAGAAAGCTTGTGATTTTGAATAAATCTGTTGGACGATAACCTGATGTCATGTGACATTTGACTTTGCATATTCCGAATGAGGAGCAACACTCAGTGTTAACTTTTTCTTTTTATGTCCCTGTAGATCTGTATGCCTGTAAAATACTTGAAATCTATTTTTACAAGCAAGCTTCTTCCCTTTACAAGCAAGCTTTCCCCTAATTAAACTTTTGGTCATTCCCTTTATATTTTATGTACTGCCTACTCACCTAACCTGCCCGAGTATATGCTTTTCCCTTATGTTCTTTTATTAACTACAGAAAGTGGATTCCCTCCTTTGGGGATTTTCTTTAGAGCACAAATACAGTTATTCTGCATATTCTGAAGGCTCAAGGCAGAACAGAATTACTTTCTATTATACATTCATGGGATTAGTGTGTTGCTGGTCAGACCAGCATTTACTACCCATTCCTAATTGCTCAGAGTCAACCACATTGCTGTGGGTCTAGCGTCACATGTGGGCCAGATCAGCTGAATTACAACATTTAAAAGGCATCTGGATGGGTGTATGATTAGGAAGAGTTTTGAGAGATATGGGCCAAATGCTGGCAAACAGGACAAAATTAATTTAGGATATCTGGTCAGCATGGACAAGTTGGATTGAAAGATCTGTTTCTGTGCTGTACATCTCTATGTTTCTGTGCGAATTAGCCAAGACAATTCCCCTGTGTCTGGAAATGTCTAAAAGGGTTCATTAAAGTCTGAGAATTCTTAGGGTTCCGACTAGTTTAAGCTTAATAGCGACTCAGGAAACCTTCTCCCACCAGTCAGGTCAGTCAGCCCTCACCCTCAATTAGACATCAATCTGACATTCCCCCTTCGCTGGACTCAACGACAACCCAACTCAAAACAACATTCCTCCACCCACAGGCCTCCCTGGTTTCCAATCCTGTTCAAAATATCTGGCCCTTGTGATAATGTATCTGGCATCAACATAAGAAAAAGAACCAATCTTGAATGAGCGTGTGACAAAAGAGGTCTCACACATTAAACCAGCAAGCTGTAAAAAAGAACTTACTATGTACTGATGTGAGTAAAGGTGTGCTACAGTACTTAAGGAGTTGAAGCATCTCACTTAGAGATATAGCAAGGAGACCCAGGCACAGTACGTATGCAGGCACCCATAGCCTGATATACTGCAGACTGAGCAGCAGAATTGCCTGAAAGCACAAGATAAAGCATGAATTAGCTACTCATTAGCAGTCTATTAGGAGGTGTTCACATGACCCACGTAGACTTTGCGGATATCCACTATGTTTCTACCATTTTATTGTAAATCTCATTTTCTCTCCTTCTAATATTAAGGGCAAGGTCAGATGATGAAAAATATTTTGTTTAATCATTGTTGATGTCTCTTGTCCAAAAATTGCAAACCCTGAGTGCTTTTCAAAGCAGTATACCAAGCTAACACTAAATTGACTGAAAATTCATGCAAACAAGAGATGTTTGAACAACAGATTATATGTTTTACTTAATGAGCCTCTGTAGCCTTGGGAGTTTGACCACATCAAAGTAAGTGCAGGCTTGAGTGTATGAGATCAATGTGACACACTACTTCAAATCAATAGCTCCTTTGTGGTGTCATATAGTCAGCATCTGAACCAACAGGTAAGGAATCAAGGTCAGTCCTATTTGGAAGGGTACTGAGTGCCCTAGGGAGTGATTGTACAAATGTGAGCATCCTTTCATACCTTAGAGTAAGGCACAGAATGTGTTTGTGTATTTATGAATGGTCAAAATGCAAGAGGTTTTGTTTTTGAAACTTCACCAATCTGCAGATTAATAAGTAACAAAGCTACAGGAGAGCGCTCATTTTAAGTAGATTTTTGAGATCAGTCCAAGCAATAGGCAGAAATGATTACTGCTGCATGACAGTTCTGAATATCTAGCAACTATAAGTATATCCCTTAATATAATCTCTCGCTAATAAATGTAATTTCTTTTCTTGCAAACTGTTTCAATTCCCTTTCTTTTCTGAGGCCTTAACTCCACATTGGGATAAGGCTCCTAATACAGATCACCTTCTTATCATCCATCCATAGGGTCATCACAGCCAATCCTTGTCTGAAGATGGGAACACTTGATTTAGAGCAGTGATTTCCAAAATGGTACACCTGGGGTTGCAGAAGGTGCCTAGGCTGCACAATGACTGGTTATTGTTTCAGAATAAGGAGTCGGCCATTTAAGATTGAGCTGAGGAGAAACTTATTCACTCAGAGGGGGTTGAATCTTTGGAATTTTTTGCCCAAGAGGCCTGTGAAGGCTCATTTGTTGAGCGTATTCTTGACATGGAGCAACATGATTTTGTACGCGAAGGGAAGTTAGGGATCTGGGGGTAGTGGTGGGAAGGTAGTGGTAAGATAAAAGGTAAACCATGATCATATCGAACGGTGGGACAAGTACAAAGATCTAAGTTGCCTGTTCCTTCTTACATTCTTAGCCTTAATTTTGAACCTAACAGGTTTCACACACACACTTACATATAAAAAGATCAGTAGTGTGGAATTGGATCCCTGATTGATTTTATTTCTTCTTCCCCAGAAAAGAACTTTAAGACGGCGGGGGCGGGCTGTGAGGAATGTGTTGCGGGAGACGCGGTCAAGGGCGTTCTCGACCACTGTGGGGGGAAAGTTGCGGTCCTTGAAGAACTTGGACATCTGGGATGTGCGGGAGTGGAATGCCTCATCCTGGGAGCAGATGTGGTGGAGGCAGAGGAATTGGGAATAGGGGATGGAATTTTTGCAGGAGGGTGGGTGGGAGGAGGTGTATTCTAGGTACCTTTGGGAGTCGGTGGGCTTGAAATGGACATCAGTTACAAGCTGGTTGCCTGAGATGGAGACTGAGAGGTCCAGGAAGGTGACGGATGTGTTGGAGATGGCCCAGGTGAACTGGAGGTTGGGGTGGAAGGTGTTGGTGAAGTGGATGAACTGTTCGAGCTCCTCTGGGGAGCAAGAGACGGTGCCGATACAACTAGGCTCTTTTAATAGCACTAAGTCATTACACTAGGAAGTCACGCTTTTCCAACAGGGATGAAATTTCTCTTAGATAAGCCTATTACAGCTCTTGGCATGCATTCTTTCATTCCTTCAACCAACCAGGGTTTATGGGAATAGTAGGCCAATGAATATATTATGAAGTCAAATTTGATAGCCCCACAGCATGTCATGGATGCCCAATTTTGAAATGACACATTAATCTATCCCATTTAACACTCTGGTAGTGCGACAAAACGTAATTCATGGTTTCCTCAGTATGAAAATAGGATTTGCCTCAATAAGGGCTGTACAATGTTCACTCCTATTGGTTTTGCCATAGAGATGTATCTTAGCTGGACCAGTCACAAAAATACTGTGACTACAAGTGAATCTGGCAATTCTGTGGCTGTTATCTCATCTTCTGACTCGCCAAAGTCTGTCCACTCCAATATTTACAAGGCATAAGTCAGGAGGGTGGTTTAATGCTCTCCAATTGTCTGCATCTTTAACTGCACCCAAGAAACAAGGCCCTCTTGATCAGTGCCCTATCCACCACCCGAACCTATCATTCCTTTCACCAACATTGAAATGTAGCTACAGTATGTACGAGCTCAAGGTACAATGTAGTAACTCACTAAGATGCCTTTTGGAAACACGTTCTGAACCTACAACCTCTATCATCTTGAAGGATAAAGACAGCAGATTCTTGGGGATAACCTCCACCTGCACATCATCCTGACTTTCCTTCACTGTTTCTGGATAAGAATCCTGGAATCCCTCCCTAACAAGATTCTGGGTCTATCTGCAACACATGGACTGCAGCAGTTCAAGAAGGCAGCTCATCGTCACCTCCTCCAGAGCGATTAGGCTTGGAGATTAATGCTATCCTAGCCACTGAGGCTCAAATCCAAAGAATAAATAAAAACAAATCTTTTCTATCTCCACCTTAGATATAGAAAATACCTGTTCAGGAGTATTGTATTGCATTGCAGTTCGAACGATAGGAAATCAAGATCATTCACATGAATGACTGCTTTGGGTAGGGAGCAGGAGGTGGCTATCAATTTTATAAATGCTTTCCTAATTCTTAGCTTCTGTACCATTGCCAATAAATACTGGCAGTGGGCCTAGTTGAAGCCCTTTACAGCTTTGGAGTGAGCACTAGAGCATTCCACTTGCTGTCAAACACTGGGCTAACATCTTAAAGCTGGCTAATGGTATCCATTTTGTGAAATCCTTTGAACAACCCAGTTTGATCTCACTGAACTGACTTATAAGAAAGATTCTCTATTCTCTTGGCCAAGACTTTGGTCAACGTTTTTGATCATTGCCGAGGGGAGCTATTAGGAATAAGTTGAGAGGAGGCACTTTCTTTTAAATACTGTGGGTAGGTAAAATAGTTTACCAATATATGGTTTGAAAACAGTCTCCTAATCATTGAACTTGATTTCTTCAGTCCCTTTCTCCTTTTCATTGTGAGGGTGCTACTTGAAGAACAATGTCACCCACTGTCATTTGATTCCTCCCAACATAAAATTGTTAAAAGGGTTTTAATATTTTTCAAAATACTGCAACAGTACATAAAAGGGCTAGGCAAAGCCATAAAATTGATGTCAAATTTCCAAACAATTACACATCATTGGGAAAGGTTGTATCGGGGTTAGCACTGCTGCCTTACATTACCGGGACACAGGTTCAATTACAGCCATGGGCGATTGTCTGTGTGGAGTTTGCACATTCTCCCCTTGTCTGCATGGGTTTCGTCCAGGAACTCTGGTTTCCTCCCATAGTCCAAAAATGTACAGGTTAGGTGGACTGGCCATGCTAAGTTGCCCATAGTGTCCAGGGATGTGTAGCTTAAGTGGATTGGACATCTAGTTTGGTCATAATGTCCAAGGGTATACAGGCTAGGTGGATTAGGCATGGGAAATGTGGGGTTATAGAGGTAGACTGGGCTGTCCTTCAGAGGGTTGATGCAGACTCGATGGGCCAAATGACCACCTTCCACACTATATGGATTCTATGCATTTAAAAATAAGAAAGAAGTGATTCCTTAAAACTGATCCTGAGGTGATATGTTACTCAGAAAAATAGGTTAGTAGACTAAATTATTTTCTTTCACAGATGTTTGGTTAACTCCACATCATCTGTCCTCAATACTGTAAATGGTTTGGTTTGCAGGAGAGTGTATTATAAGCAAAAATAAAAGGATATACAAATAGGTCCATGAGTAATGACCCTATATATTTCCACTACATTCACCTAAAGCAAAAACTAAGACAATGTCAATTGAACTTACTTTCCAGAACAAGATCAAAGAGCACTGACCTTCCAGAATGTTCTGGTCCACTTTAACCACCAATTACAGCAAGATAAATGACATTGAACAAATGTACTAAAGGCATAGCAAGTTAGTCAGTGCTTATCTATAGCACTTTAGGAGGTAATCTTCCTGACTTTCTGCTTTTATGTAAGTTCCCATTTGGCAGCTCTGTCTAAAGTAACGTTTTGGCATCACCCTCTCTATACATCTACTTTCTTACTTGTGGTGAACTGTGCATTCTTCGGATAAAGTTCAAATATTTCACTGCACAAAGAGTGGAGGTTTGACCTTTGCACAGTTGGCTTTTCATAAAAGCTAATCTACTGTTCACTTATTAAGGCCACTTATAATTTTTCTGTGAATGGTATTAAAGAGATGGTAAAAAGCTCAAAGCAGTAACTGCTCCATTAACATTGGGCATCGGTCCCCAGGCATTTCCCTAGGATGCAGAGGATCCTACCTGCTATGCTTAGTAGATCCTTTTTAACACGCAACCTGTGGTCCTAAAGTATTCGTAAGACCCTTATTGAAAGACAAGGAGAGGGCTGCTCTGCACTAAACATTCATCCATTGTGCTTTCATGGAATGGCAAACAGTGCTAAAGTGAGCCTAGGTAGGTCTTGGAACAGTGGCTCAGTGGTTAGCACTGCTGCCTCACAGCACCAGGGACACAAGTTCAATTCCACCCTCGGGTGACTGTCTGTGTAGAGTTTACACATTCTGCCCCTGTCTGCATGAGTTTTCTCCGAGTGCTCTGATTTCCTCCCACAGTCCAAAGATGTGCAGGTCAGGTAAGGTGGCCGTGTTAAATTGTCCATGGCGTCCAGGGTGTAGAGGCTAGGTGGCTAAGTCATAGGAAATGTAGGATTACAGGGATGGGGTGCATCTGGGTGGGATCATCTTCAAAGAGTCAGTGTGGACTTGATAAGTTGAAAAGCCTGCTTGCACACTGTAGGAATTCTATGATTCTAGGTATATGTTAAATTATTAAATGGATGGAGCAGTGTTCAAGTCCTAGAGAGATAATCTGCATCTCCTGCTTTCCAAGATCATCACTTTTCCTTCTCGATAGTGCCAATACTAGTGACAAAAGAAGATAACTAGGGAGAAGGTAGGACCATGCAAGGATAAAGGTGGGAACTTGTGCTTGGAGGCAGAGGATGTGGATGCGATGCTAGATGAGTGCTTTGCCCCCATATTCACCCAGGAGAAGGATATGGAAAATAGTGAGATTTGTGCGGACCATGCTAAAATTCTACAATATTTTGAGATTGAGAAAGAAGTGGTGTTGGGTGTCTTGAAGAGCATTAAGGTGGATAAGTCCCCAGGTCCCAGTGGTGTGTACCCCAGTTTATTGAGAGAGGCAAGAGAGGAGATTGCTGGAACCTTGGCCAAGATCATTTTATCCTTGTTAGTCACTGGAGAGGTCCTGGAGGCCTGGCAAGTAGCTAATCTTATTCTTCTGTTCGAGAAGAGAAACGAGGACATTACAGGAAGCGATAGACTGGTGAGTCTCACATTGGCGGTCAGGAAGCTATCGGAGTGAATTCTTAGAGATAGGATTTATGTGCATTTGGAAAAGTATGGCCTAATCAGAGACAGTCAGGGTGGCTTTATGCAGGGCAGGTTATCTCTTACTAACTTGGTTGAATTTTTTGAGGAGATGACATAGATGATTGGTAAGGGTTGACCGGTGGATGTTGTCTACGTGGATTTTAGTATGGCTTTTGATGAGGTGCCTCATGGTAGGCTCATCCAGGGGATTAAGATGCAAGGGTTCTATGGAGATTTAGCCTTGTGAATTCAGAATTGGCTTACCCATCGAAGGCAGAGGATAGTGGTGGAAGGATGCTTTTCATGCTGGAAGTCCATGACTGGTGGCATTCCGTAGGGATCTGTACTGGTACCTTTGCTGTTTGTGATACATATAAATGACTGGGATGAAAATGTAGATGTGTGGGTTAGTAAGTTTGCAGACAATACAAAGATCAATGCAGTTGTGAATAGTGTAGAAGGTTGTCAAAGTAGGATATAGATCAGTTGCAGATATGGACAGAGAAATGGCAGATGGAGTTTAATCTTTGTGATTGTGAAGTGCTGCACTTTAGGAGATCAAATGTTAAGGAACAGCATACAGTTAATGGCAGGACCTTGAACAACATTGATGTACAGAGGGATCTTGGGGTTCAAGTCCATAGCTCCCTGAAAGTGACCATGCAAGCAGATAGTGTGGTAAAGAAGGTATTTAGCATGCTTGCTTATTGGTTGGGGAATTGAGTACAAGAGTCAGGATGTCATGTTGAGGCTTTATAAGACTTTGGTTAGGCCACACTTAGAATATTGCATTCAATTCTGGTCGCCACATTCTAGGAAGAATGTGGGGGCTTTAGACAGGGTGCTGAAGAGGTTTACCAGCATGCTGCCAAGATTAGAGGGTATGAGCTACAAGACAGGCTAGAAAAACCTTGGTTGTTTTCTCTAGAGCGGTGAAGGCTGAGGGGAAACTTGATAGAAGTCTATAAAATGATGAGATGCATAGATAGGTTTGATGGTCAGAATCTTTTTCCCCAGAGTTGAAATGTTCAAAACTAGGGTCAGGAATTTAAGATGAGAGGGGGAAAGTTCCAAAAAAGTTCTAAAGAGAAGTGAAGGACAAGTTTTTTACACAAAGAGTGACAGGAGACTGGAATGTGCTGCCAGGAGTGATGGTGGAGGCAGATATAACAGGGGCATTTAAGAGAATTTTAGATAAGCACGTGGATATGACAGGAATGGAGGGATATAGACCAAGGGCAGGCAGAAGGGATTAGTTTAATTTGGTGTCATGTTTAACACAACATTGTGGGCCAAAGGGCCCATACCTGTGCTGTACAATTCTATGTTCTATATTCTAACACCATTCTACCACAGTTCACCTCCCCCATCCAGATTACCTTGCTCTTTCCCTGGTAGTCTCCAATGGCCCCATCTTGGACTGTGTTGATTTCCAGATGCCATTGGACATTTACACAATGGTATCTATCTTCCCTTTTCAGAACAATTGATTTTCTTACAGTCTCTGTGCCTATGAGAGTATTGCTGCTTTAAAAAGAATATATGAAGCTGCAACTATATTGGTACTCTTCTTTGAAGACAGCCCAGCTGTCTTCTACAAAGCTACTGGCAGTGAGAAAGGAGATGCTCAGATGTTCAGTCAACAACTGTCTCTCAGTGGGCATGTCTAAACAGGATACAAGGACATGACTACAAATAATTGTGCAAGATTATTGCACTAGATCTCAGCACAGTGCCAAGGTACAATAATGTACTTACCACATGCACAGAAAACCTCGCTTCAAACAATGGCAACAAACACGTAGATCCTCGTAATGTTAGGGTGGAGTGTTTACTGAATATATATCAATTTCACCCAGTTCATGAAGGGGTTTTTTTGAGAAAAATAAAAAGAAATTTTGCCTTTTGCTTCTTCCTCTTCACTTGAGCAATGTGATATTTATTTTGGCCAGCATTTATTGCACATCCCTAATTGCCTTGGAGAAGGTGATGATGAGCAGCCTGGAGTAAATGAGGCCGTAAGAATACATTCATGACAAGAAAAGTAAATATGTCAAATTTTATTTGGAAACTAGGACCGGGTCAGATTCAGGAAAGTTCCCAGATTCCTCAAGCCTGTTGAGGAAGATAAAGCTCCAGATAGTAGGATTTCATTCCGGGAGATGTTCTGAGGAGTCGGGTGCACCACACCCTGGAAAAGGCAACCACAGAAATAGCTGGGAGAAAGAGGCAAGCTGTCTGAAAAAGTGACCTCAGGCATATTGTCCCTGCTGTTAAAACAACAAACCAAAATAACAAAGTGTGGAGCTGGATGAACACAGCAGGCCCAGCAGCATCTCAGGAGCACAAAAGCTGACGTTTCGGGCCTAGACCCTTCATCAGAGAGGGGGATGGGGAGAGGGCTCCGAAATAAATAGGGAGAGAGGGGGAGGCGGATCGAAGATGGATAGAGGAGAAAATAGGTGGAGAGGAGACAGACAAGTTAAAGAGGCGGGGATAGACCCTGTAGAGGTGAGTGTAGTTGGGGAGGTAGGGAGGTGATAGGTCAGTCCAAGGAGGACAGACAGGTCAAGGGGGCAGGATGAGGTTAGTAGGTAAGAAATGGACGTGCGGCTTGAGGTGGGCGGAGGGGATAGGTGAGAGGAAGGACAGGTTAGGGAGGCGGGGACATGCTGGGCTGGTTTTGGGATGCAGTGGCGGGAGGGGAGATTTTGAAGCTAGTGAAATTCACATTGATACTATTGGACTGCAGGGTTCCCAAGCGGAATATGAGTTACTGTTCCTGCAACTTCGAGTGGCACCGTTGTGTGCCATTTCAACTCCACAATGATGTCACCTGAAGGTTGCAGGAACAGCAACTCATATTCCACTTGGGAACCCTGCAGCTCAATGGTATCAATGTGGACTTCACAAGCTTCAAAATCTCCCCTTCCCCCACTGCACATGTGAACATCACTCATCACGAACAAAATCATCTCGTCCATTCAGTTGATAACATCATTCCCATTCCATTTGCCTTTGTGAGTAAGTACATTGTTTCACATATCTACAAATAAAAAGGAAAAGAAATTCATCTCATAAAACGGACATCACTGACCCTTCTGATACTGACTTCCATTGTTGTCACTAGGGGCTTGTTCTGGCCCTGTGGCAATGCAGATAAACTACTGAAGTCAAAATGAAATGATGAATCTATTTCAAAGCATTGCAAGATCACACAGCTGTATGCAAGTGGTTTGGTTTACAATTTTTGGCTCCATGCCATAGGAAAATTGTTGATACAGTTGGGAAGAAGAAACATGGATTCATGAAAATGCATGGAAAATCAGAGTTCTTTTCACTGGGGTGTTACAGAGTTATTTAACAGAGCAATTTCAAATTATGAAAGGGCAAGATAGAGTAGATGGAGAAAGACCATTTCCAGCATTTGAGTGATCTAGAACATGGGATTTTAGGTTCAACTTCAGAGCTTTAGTACTGAGGGCAGAGCAAGCTTTTTACAACCTTAAAAGCTCTGAAATGCATTGTTGCATTAGTGATTAAAGCAGAGCTACATCAAGATTTAAGAACAGGTTAAATTGGCAGCTAAATGTGTGGAGAATAGGAAGAGACAAGTGAATCTATCTGGCCCGTGAGTTAAGGGCTATGGCAGAGACTGAGAATAAGTGCCCTCACCAACAAGTTGAATAAATTGTTTCTGTAGGTGAAGTTTGCATGTAATTGCAAAACTTGAAATTTTACTGCAGCATAGTGGTTCTCAAAATGTGGTCCATGAAGGCCCTGCTGATGATCAGAGGTCTGATCCAAAAAGCATATCACTGACGTAGGTATTCAGTGAAAAGATTTGACAGACGTTTAGCTAGCCCGTAAATGTTCAAAAGCTGGTCTAAGTTCCTTGGACCTCCCCCATTCTCAACAAACACAACTGTGAGGTTAGGTTTTCAGCACTGTGGGGCTAAAATGATAGAGGAGCTAACTGAATAAGAAGTCTATACTGAAAAGGAAATTTTATGTTTGAGATAGAAATGCAGCACTGTGCTAATGCACCTTCTGGCTTGCTGGAGTCGTGTGAAACATTCACTGGAGACATCCATCCTGTTGCCAGGTGAATAAAAAAACACAATAGAAGACAAACTGTCATGCTGAGATAACAATTTGTGGAGCTGGGCGAACACAGCAGGCCAGGCAGGATCAGAGGTACAGGAAGGCTGACATTTCGGGTCTAGAACCCTTCTCCAGAAAAGTCTGCTGTTGGAGTGTAGCTGAAATTACACATTTAAAGTGTTGCAGCAACACATCTACTGAAAGGGAGAGAGAGGGATATTCAAAACACAGCTATTAAAACTGGCAGTTCTCCCATACACAGTGGCAAAGTTATAAAATTCTGACAGAGTTAATAAATTAAGCCACGCAACTACGAATAACTACACTTTTATTACAGGTTGGGAGATTGCTACAGTGTTTTCTAGTTCTCTCCAATGAACAAAACAAAAGCAGAAATTTTGAAAACTTTGAAGGCATGCGTTGAATGCTAGGTAAACAAAGCTTATAAATGGTATGAATTCAAAGTTAGGGGCCAAGGTGAGGAACAGTCCATCGATCAATAAGTGAAAGCATTAACACAGCTTACAAAATCCTGTGAATTTGTACAGCTAAAAAAATCATCTTATTAAAGGATTGCATGAGGCATAACAGATCCCACACTGAGAGCACATCTACACAGAGAGGAGAAACTTATTCTCAGAAAGGTGATATCTCAGTGGAGTTGCTGAGGTTATAAATCAGCAGCTAGACAATTTACATTGTAGAACAGATCCATTACATCTGATCTGACAAAGCTACTTTCCATAGGGGACCTTCTGACGTGTTGTTGTTTCCCTCAGTTGAGGACACCCCCAAACTGTGTGAATGTCAAGCTCTTGGACCCACCTGACCAATTTCCCACATTTCTGTCCTCAACCCTTTCCTTCCCTCCCAGAACAACAACAGGGTTCCCTCCACATTCAAACAGTCACTGTAAGACTTTGGGATATGGCTGTCTGAGAGTTTTTCTTGCATCAGCTGCTGGCACATGATGCAGGTGTGAGATTGAGTAGCGTACTGCTGTACAGCAAGACATATGGCCCTTCTAACCTAAGGACTGCTGACAGGCAAGGTAACCTGCTTGGCTGTGTGACTGCACTGATACACACAGCAAGGCAAGGCAAGGATGTTGTGGGCATGCAAGCTGGCACTAAGTGAGTGAGTGAGCACTAAGAGAGCAAATCAAGCAAACTCTGAGATGCAGCCTTATCCAATCTGTGAGCTGTCTGAGTGCAGCCTTTCATTGCTAGTTGCTGGTCATGTGGGTCTCAACTTCTTAAGCGAGTGGATGGGAGAGATGCCGTGAACATTCCAAGGAGTTGGTAATTAATGTTGCCAATGTCTCTCAACGAGGTAGTGGTCATGGAGCATGACCTGAGATGCTGTTTGGTGCTGAGCAATGTTGAGGCTCTTCCCAGCCTCTGAAATCACCATGTACCCATTCTGACTTTCATGTCGAGAATTCCTGGCATCTAGTTAGATAGGAAACTACATCTTAAACAGGGGTGTTGTGCAGTTACGAATGCTGCTAATGAACAATAATCCCCTTTAATAGGCAACTCGCTGCTCTATAGTGAGCCCAAAGCCCTGAACATCATTAAAAGATGCAGTGAGTTGACTTGAGATTATCAGCTTCCATCTCCATTGTACTGCCCATCTCCACTTATGCTTCAGCTCCCATCTTTTCATAGCTGTGCTTTTATTATCTCTCGAGATGACTAGTCTGATTGCATCTTTCAGCTACCAAATGGTGAGGATTGTCCAAAATTCCGCTAATTCACATCAACTCCTTTCATCTATTAATCCCGTGCTTGGTGACCTCGGTTGAATATGATGTGGTATAAGTACATTGCTTTCCAGAAGATTCTAAAATTCATTTGCTGTCAGCCAGCTAGTTGCCTAACTTGTATACTTTTACTTTGTTTGTGGAATCAAATTTGTGTGAATGTAGCTGGCACATTTGATAACATATCAAAACGTTGTTTATTGTTATGAGCTGTTTTTAAACATCTTGGGAACATCAGAAATGCCATTCTAATGTGGCTAAATTGTTTTTGCATTGCAGTATATCCACAGCCTATTTTATATTTCTTGGGATTTAAGTTTCTATTGACTTCGTGGAGACAGGGTATTTTGACCTCACTACCTTCCCCCAGCGCCAAATGACCATTGGGTAAAGTAACTGGAAGAGCCAGGCCTTCAGCCAAGGGCTGGCACAACCACAATGTGGTCACCTAGGCCAACACTTGCCAATAAAAGCTGAATAAACTTTACAATGATATCGAGCACTATTGACATTTTGGTATAAGCAGTGGTATCATTCACAGTATGAACAGGCAAATCCTTGGCGGTCGTTCTCTCTCTGTCCCCCAGTTCCAGTGTCCCAATGGCCCTTGGGATGTTCTAGCAGACAATAGTATTCAGCAGTTCTTTTCTTGCACAGCCACCTTCTTCACTCACTGTGCAGTGTTCTCCACTCCCATGATCAAATCCCTCCATCCTCGTGCTTCCTCAAAGTCATTGTAATAGTTTTTTCCAAGTCAAGCTCTTGGCTATTCATTGCCTCTCACCCATCTACTCTATCTGTTGCTCTCAGCCTTCGCTCTGAGTGATTGCAGTGGGATCATTTCACATGCTTCAAAGTCAACAGCCATTGGCAGACAAGAGACCAACAGAAGCAGCCAAAGAAATGGGATAGTAGAGGGGTTTCTGAAACTGCTTGGGATAAGGAATGGGAAGCATGTATTGGTAATGATCTTCAGCTTCCTCTACATAGACCAAGTCCGGGGAAAACATGGCAAGATGATGATAAAGAAAGAGGTAAAATAGCCTGGAGCACAAAGTCATAAACAAGAAGCTATCTAGAGAAAAGAACAGAGAAGGGGGAGATTCCATCCTGAAGTAATCAGCATAGCATAGAGCTGGAGAAACACAGCAGGTTAGGCAGCATCAGAGGAGCAAGAAAGTCAATGTTTCAGGTCAGGACTCTTTGTCAGAACTGGGGAGGGGAAAGGGAGCTGGGAAATAAGTAGACAGAGGAGGGGTGGGGGGAAAGTAGGTGGGATGGTGATAGGTGGATGCAGATAACGGGTGGTGGGGATTGGTCACTGAGAAGGTGGGGCAGATAGGCAGGTGATAAGATGGACAGGTCGCGTCAAGTCAAGGAGGCTACAGGGAGGATGGGTATGGCTGGAGAAAGGTAGGTGGGGTGGGGATAGGTAGATGCAGATAGAGGGTGGTGGGGATTGATCGGTGGAACCACAACCAAAGAGGTATTTCCCTCCCCACCCCAATCTGTCTTTCATAGGGACCTTTCACTACACAACTCCCTCGTCCATTCATACTCTCCACAAACCCCACCATCCCCAGTGCCTTTCTCTGTACTTGCAGGAGATACTACACCTGCCCTTACACCTCTCCCCTCATCTCTAGCCAAGGCCCAAAACAAACTTTCATTATCCAACAGGGGATCACCTGTACATCCTCCAACCTGATCTACTGTATCCATTGCACCCGATTTGGCCTCCTCTACATCCATGAGACAAAACACAGTCTTGGGGACCATTTCATGGAGCATCTGCATTCTGTATGTGATATTTGACAACATCCCTCAGTCGCGAACCATTTTAACTCCCTCTCCCACTCCCTGGGTGACATGCCCATCCTGGGCCTCCTCCAGTGTCACAATGACACCACACACAAACTGGAGCCTGGGACCCTACAGCCCAAACTCCTGAAAGTAGAATTCACCGGTTTCAAAATCTTCCCACCCCCAGGGTTCATCCCGTGTCCAACCCTCCCTCTCATCCCCGCCTCCTTGGTCTGACACAACCTGTCCATCTTCTCTCCCACCTATCTGCACCAGCCTTCCCACTGACCAGTCCCTACTAATTCCCACCTGCATCCAGTTTTGCATTCAAGTTGAAGTAGGGTTGGGAAACATCGGAATGTAAAGCTGAACCAAATGAAGAATTCGAGCAGGATGAAAAATTTAAAAGGCTGTGGGTCTATTGTGGGTGAAACTAACTTAAACTATGGTGGCCCTGGTACTTGACCCAAATGTGATGGCTGTATATGACATAAACATGGGCCAGAACATATTCAGCATTTCAGTTTCCCCAGAGATCATAATCAAAGAACATTCCAACAAATTATTACAAAAGATCATGTCACAGCTGTATAAAACATTGGTAAGGCCACATTTGAAGTACTGTGTACAGTTCTGAAAAGGGTGATAACAATATTTACAAGAATATTTCTGGGATTGGAGGGCTTGCGTTATAGGGAGAGGATGGATCAGCTGGGACATTATTTTCTATGAAGCGTAGGAGGCTGAGGGATGACATTATAGAGGTTTATACAATCATGAGTGGCACAGATGAGGTGAATTGCCAGGTCTTTTCCCCAAGATAGGGGAGTCCGAAACTAGAGGGCATAGGTTTAAGTGGAAAGATTTAAAAGGGGCAACTTTTTCACATAAAATGAAATGCCAGAGGAAGTGGTAGAGGCAGGTATAACTACAACACTTTAAAGACATTTGGACAGGTACATGGATAGGAAAACTATGGGGATATCGGCCAAATGCAGGCAAATGTTACTAGTTCAGTTTACGAAACCTAGTCGGCATGGATGAGTTATGCCAAAAGGCCTGTTTCTGTGCTGCATGACTCGATGACTCTTGTGACTTTATGACACTAGCCCATGGCGAAGACATGCAGTCAGTGGCCACAGAATTCCATGTCAAAAGAACATATGTTTTGCTTCTGTTGCAAGCTGTTTACCAGTGATCTGCCAGAACTTTGTTTTCTGATAAAGGTTTGAAAAATTAGCAAAACATGTCTGCACTTCAAGCCATGCATGAGAGCAACAGTAAATACTTGGAGAATTTTCAGAATGGGATTGAATTAGAACGGCATTTTATAAAATAAAAGAAAATCATTAAAAATGAAAAAATGCGCCCCATTAAACAGATAAACTAAAAGGAAAGTATTGGCACCAAATTTTAGAATAACTGATAGCTTTGGTGAAAGTACTTGGTTTGCAAAATCTGGCATTTCAAGGAACAAACAAGAAAATGCCCCATTCCAATGATGGGAGCTTCTTGAAAGTGATTAAAGTATCTAACCTATCCAGTTGTGGATGAATGGTTCAGTAAGACAAAAGTCAATGAGATGCATGTGCTCAATCTTGGGAAAGCCAAAGAGAATGAACTAATCCAGCTCTTATTCATCATCACCAAAGAAAGTATCTGCATATTTACTCATGTTGCCAATTCTGTTTCAACTGTTCTAGATTGTAAAATAGACCATGTTGAACAATTAACCATTCACGTTCTGGGCGTAACTTTAGCCACTGGAAACTGCAAGCTTGTATGCTGAAAGGAAAAATTCTTGGGATTTGTTCCACCAAAGACGATGACTAGCATTGATAGGACACATAATTTGAGACTATTTTAGAAGAATTGAACTGGATCCTCACTTTCCAGCTTCCGCGGCCACAACAAAGTTAATTTCCTTTTAACACAAGAATAAGATTTTCCCCACTTAAAATATAGTTAACTATTAATAATTTTAATAGTTAACTATAAAAATAATTTTACTGAAACAGTAAGGAACCAATCATAACATGTACTTGAGTGAAGGAAAAGAGAAGCTTTTAGCTGCAAATGCCAAGAGAAATAATTTTTAAAATGTCAAGCACACAGCCTTTTGATCAGTGACTTGAGCACACACATGTGTGCACATACAAACACATAACAAATTAAAAGGAGAACGTGTCCAGGATGAAGAAGATAAAAGAATGTGTGGACTTCAAAATACTTTGGGTGTCCTAGAGGTATAAGGTTTTAGTGTAAGATGAAAGATGGTCAGTTGGTTTCTTGGATGCATTCAGCACTTGCAAATGTTGTAGTAAAATTCTTATTTTCCAATGCTTTTTTCCAGACAGTGCTGTCAACCAGACCCTCTCTGGCTCATCCAAAAAGTCTCCTTATAACTGAAACTATGTATATTCCATGTATGTAGAGGCTTGAAAGTCCAGGATGATAATTGCATTAAATGTTGCATCTGCAATATATGAAGATTATCATAATGGTGTACATGAAATAAGAAATATACACCTTTTCCTGCTTCCCAGGAGTTTGACTAAATGATTAAATTGCTTAGGGGAAAATATTCATTTAGCTCAGACTGTGTTTGGTTTAGTGTTTGTGTCTTAGTCCCCATTTTAAGATTGTTTCCATCCATGTAAGGTCCAGGTATTGAATCAGCTGAGTCAAAAGATCGTGAACCTATATTTACATCATTGTGACAAACAATATCTGTCATCAATTAGAAAGCGGTCATAACTTATCAAAAAACTATGTGGACAAAGCTATGGTAATGGAATCAATACGAAAGGGAAAGAAAACAGCGAGTGGTGATGAATCCTGGATGTTTACCCATAAGTATTGCTTTTTCTTTGGAGTGCATATTCCCTGAACTTGCTTTTGTAACGATCTGCGCAGATGTCAGTTGGAGGCTATTTGACCTGGTACAATGTAGACCCCAGATTTAGCCACAACTCTGGGAAGTTCTAAAATGCCATATATCTAATCTCATAGTGAAATCATTGAGTGTAACAAGGTGGGAAAGTCAAATTCATACCTTGAAACCTCTTTACTATAGCTAGGCAACATTAACAATGTATTCATTGAAATCTCTGACTGCATAACCCTAACAGGAACATCTGGAAATAGCTCACAAATAATTGCACAGCTAAAAGTATTTCTACTCTCAGATTCACAGTGAGGTCAATATCACAAGCAAACAACTGCAGCTTCAAGAATTGGAGATCCACGATGCAATTGAACAATTAAGAGAAATCAAGGATTTCCTTGTAGACAATAGGAGTGACTGAAGGGTTTGAGACAATACTGGGAGATGCACGTGAACTTGCAGATGATTTGGAGATATGACTTTAGACCAGATCCAATCCATATTAGGAGAAAAAGGGAGCAATTCACCTATAAAACAGATGATGAGCCTATTCAGAGTCTCTAGCCAAAATTATTTTGTAGTCCTTGACACACAGTATAATCAGTTAAAGAAAGAGTCACACAGATGCATCAAATTAGTATTTGGCTTCCTCTAATGATGTTTACAGTTTGCAGAATTGCACATCAAAGCAGATTATGGAGCATTGCTTGAAACTAGTTAGAGCAAACTTTCAAACACAGGGACCTCCAAAGATATTGATGTTTCAGGTTTTGTGCAGTAATTTATCTGCCATTACACAAGAAGTTTCAGACTGTGAATCGTCACACAATATTTTGGGCTTTCTACGCCAAAATAAGCTGAACGGTGATACAGCCAACATGTGTCTTGCAGTCCGCATCCTCGTGACCCACTCAGTTTCTGTGGCCAGTGGTGACGAAAGCTTTTCCAAGCTAAGACTGATCAAACCATACATTCATTCTCTCGTGATGCAGCAAGACTGGTTGGGTCCTCCAACTTGTCAACAGAACATGAATTGCACAAAACATCAATTTGAAGAACTTGTTTCTGCATTTGCTAACCGAAGCATTGAAAATGAAATTCAATTTGTAGGAAAACACATCAGACAGTATCACGTAATGTGAGCCAATATTATGTATTATTACATGTGCATTGTACCTAATATTGTCTGTGTGGGGTGCTCTTCGGAGGATCAGCGTGGACTTGATGGGCCGAATGGCTTGCTTCCACACTCTAGGGATTCCATAATTTTCTGTGAAAAGCATAGAACAAAGCATATGTGCAACCATTTTCATAACTTCTTTCCTTGTAAAATAAATCTGTACTTTATTCATGAATGCAGAAATAAACTAATGCAGAACATAATTTGTCACTATCCAACCTGGGAAATAGGTAGTGTGTGCAAATTTAAGCCGCATTGGAGCTGAGATGGTCCATAAACTGGAAAGTAATCTGAGCAGATGGACTCGTGGGAGGCCGTATCCAGGGTGAGGACTGATGGTGAACAGTGGATAACAAACTTGTATCTCTTTGGCAATTGTTATCAGTTGAGGGAGAGTGGAACTATTTTACTGTATTGCCTTCAGAACGTTAGTGTAGTTTAGAGTGTTGGGGGTAGCGGGGGTGTGGGTAGGGGAAGAGGGGTGTGTGGGAATGGTGGGAGAGGGAGGTTGGAGGCTTGCTTAGAGCTCCAAATACTCCCACCCTGACCCTGCTGAAGGGTTTGTGCCCAGCTGTCCTCAGGTAAAAGGAGATGGGAAGACAGTGTAAGGCTACAGAAGACCTAACAAAAGTAAATCTGTTTTTTTCTCAGTTCCCATTCAATTTTCAAGACTGGAGGCCTCCTGTGTTTGGACAGCAGTAACTTTGACTTCAGCCCCGTGACTCCAGTTATACTTTTGGCCCTGTTTCCTGACACAAAACTCTGCGGAAGGCCAAACCTGAAGCTGTTCTGGAGGGAAGTTGTGGGAACTAAGAACCTAATGATCTGAATCTGTGCTCAGGTCACCCACAATGCGCCTCAGGCAGGGGTAAAGGAAAACCAATTCAGTGCTTACCCAACATTCACAAGTGCCCAGGTGCAGCAGGTGTTTCTGTAGGAATGAGAACTGAGTATGCGCTGGATGTTTTATTAAGTTAGTCACCAGTTCAGCTTAAAGAGCCTTGAGCAAAGACAGTGGACTGGATTTTGTGGTCAGTGGTGTAGAGGCAACACTCCCTGGAAACCTCATCCAAACTGTTTACTAATCAAATGCTCTATCATATTCTGGTCTCCTTATACTAATGCAGAATGTTTATAGAGTCTGTTGAGGTAAGGAAAACAAGCCGTCATTGCCGTGGCGTAGTGGTGAGTATGTGGGTTGGTGACCTCTGGGGTCTGAGTTCAAGTCCCATGGGAGCTTATTTCTGGGGCAGCACGGTGGCTCAGTGATTAGCACTGCAGCCTCACAGCGGCAGGGTCCCAGGTTCAATTCCAACCTCGGGCAACTGTCTGTATGGAGTTTGCACATTCTCCCTGTGTCTGTGTGGGTTTCCTCCGGGTGCTCCGGTTTCCTCCCACTGTCCAAAGATGTGCAGGCTAGGTGGAGTAGCCATGCTAAATTGCCTGTAGAGTTCAGGGGTGTGTGGGTTACAAGGGGATGGGTCTGGGTGGGATGCTTCAATGGGCGGTGTGGACTTGTTGGGCTGTAGGGCCTATTTCCACACTGTAGGGAATCTAATCTAATGATTAAGAATTATTTAAAAAGACTTCTTTTTGCCATGTGATTTGACAAGAGGGAGTAAGATCATGTGACATTGCATAACTTACAGTGATGATGCACGGTGTGCCTCATTAGCATACTCCATTACTGAACTGACCCTTTATACAAAATGGCCCAGGCAAACACTTTGTTGGAAAGCCAAACAGGCTTCTCCATGGTCTGTGATGTCCAACAGACTTCTGCAATGTAACCTGAAGTCAGCATATGAGGCAATAAAGTAAAATGATGCCTGTAGAATCACTGAGGCACATTATCCCCTCACAGATTTTGCACATTCTATT